>NW_023416307.1:4601428-5212500 GCF_014176215.1 Rousettus aegyptiacus
AACGCACAGAACGTACTTTAATAATTGCTCTTTTATTTACAATGTTTGTTGTCTTTCTGAACATTTGAGGTTTAATTTTGACATGCGCATCCAGACACTGTGAGTCTCGTGGTGGCACAGTGACCCCTTTCTATCAGAACTGAGCTAATTCTGTAGAAGCCGTTGACTCAACTGCTCATGACCTATTCCAGGAAGTGCATTACGAAGGAGCCAGCAGATAACAAATCTCCAGCTTAGGAAGAATTGCTTCTGGAAACTGCAGAGCGTGAGATAAGGTTTGCTCCATGGGAGCTGACTTTATCCAAACCCGCACTGCATTCAGTGATGTAGTAGGCTCTGAGCAAGCTGCGTACACAGGGCTGATAAACACTGCCCTACGTTAATTAAGAACTCTATTGCTTTAATCGCTTGTCTTCAAAGGCCACTGACTAATACTCAGATTTATCGTGCGAACAACAAAAAAATGGGCTATGTCAATTTTATAATGGGACCTCTAAGGTCCTATTAAATCATCTCCAGATCTGTTGATATTTCTGATACCCAAGTAATTCTATGTAGAATTACTGGATCACAGTGACCCAGGGATTCCATCTTAAGTGGAATAGTAGTACATCTTGCCACTGAGCTTAGAGTTTGTAAGGTGTTTTAACAAAAATTGTGTCATTTCAGTCTAGTAACATCCCTGAAAGGAGATATGGCTAGTTCCGGTTCACAGATGGACATGCAAGTTCATTAAGATTCTGCGTTCTGTCCAAAGAAGCTCAACTGCTTAAGTGGGGTAGCAGGGGTTTGAATTCATGACTTTAAAAACTTCAAGTCCAAGTTTTCTTCTGCAATACCTCAAATCTTGCTTGATCCTCTCCTCTCTCCTCTTTTTTCATTTCTTTTCATCACCTGGCCAGGACTGTCTGACCGTGTCCTTGGAGTAAAGGTTTGCAGTTGGAGCTCTTTAGTGCCACTCCATACTGATTCACACGTGTGGGTTATCTGTCTCTCTGCGGCGGCGTATACACGCGCATACACGGGAAGGCGAGGGCAGGAAAACTGCCCTCCACACCCATCTCGTCTTGGTCTCACCTGTCGGCCCTGCTTCCTGTGCTGGGTCTTGGAGGCTTGGCTGCCGTCGTGCCCTGTGCTCGTCCTCGGGGCTATGGCAGACGCTTCCGGTAGAATGCTGGATAATACACGTTTTATTCCGTCCCTACTCCATAGCCTCCCCTGGTCAGACCACGTCCTCAGCTCCAGGAGTGGAGTGGTACCCTCAGGTTGCAGGTTGCCTGGCCCGGATGCTGGCCAGTGCCCATGCGCTGGCACTATGTTATGGACCTAAAGTGGAGTAGGTCAGTCGAATAGTATTGACACCTGCAGGTTAACGAGAGAAGTGACACACAGCTCTCTATCTCTCAGTTATAGCAATTCGACTAGAACTGCTCAGGACTGCTGTTTTCCTGTCTTTCTTGTCATCATAAGCGTTTATTTGCTGCCTCCTCTGGCAGACACTATTCTAAGCGTGTTACATGTATTAACCAGCTCAAATCTCACAACAACCCTAGGCCAAAACCCATGTTACAGGTGAGTGTATATTATTTGCCCAAGGCCACACAATTTATGAATGGAGCTGGAGTTAGATATCTCTCAGTCTGGCCCCCAACTGTCCTCTGAACCGTTATTGTAGGCTGTTTCTTTCAACACTTGGTATTAAAAGAGTTTTAAATTTTTAACGCAAAGATGGGTGCAGATGTTCTTATATTATTTTGCTTTGTGTACACCTGATTTTTGACATGTATAAATGAGGACGTGCATCGTTTTTGTACGTTCATCATCTATCTAGGTTTTCTCATCCGTGAATTGCTCATTTGTAATTGTCACTGTTTCTACTGGGCCATCTTTTCGATTTTGAACAGCATGTCAGCTATGTGTTGTCACATAATGAATCACCCCACACTTAGTAGAATAAACCAACACTGGTGCTTTTATTCCTATCGGGTATGGTTCGGCGGGTTGTCCGGGGTCAGTACTGCTCACCGGGGGCCTTTCATGCAGTTGTGGTCACACAGCGCCTGGGGCTGGAGTCGACTGAGGGCGCACTTGTGCGCTCACGGACGGCGGTTACTGCCGGTTGTCGACTAGATCTCAGCTGGGGAGGTCAGTTGGAACCTTCGGCCACAGTCGCCCCATGTGGCCTGGACTTCCTCGAAGCACGGGGATGGGGTTCCAAGGGCAAGTCTCACAAGAGGACAAAGGAGAAGTGCCGGACGTTGTTTTCATGACTCGCCTCAGAATCAACACAGGTTTGTTTCCAGCGTGCTCAAGGCAGACACAAAATTTCACCCCGGTTCAGAGGGAGGGGACCCAAGCTGTCACTCTGTGGGAGAAGAGTCAGCGTCTTTGTAAGAAGGACGTACGGGATGGGACGGGTTATGGCCGCGGTCTTCGGAAAAATCCCTCAGATGCACAGAGTGATAAGAACTTCTCTACGTCTGTGCTTGCTTCAAGTTTTTGTATAGTGTCTTTTGATGCACGTAAGTTTTAATTATAATAGAATTGATTTTACCAATCTTTCCCCTGTTGGTCTGTGCTCTTTTGTTTCTTTTCTAAGACATAATTATTCTGTCCACAATTTCATATATATATATATATATATACACACACACACACACACACATACATACATACACACACACATACATATACATATATATATAATATTTGATTTATTTATTTTCAAGGATATTCAAACTTATATGTGTATGCTACCTAACTGGGAGAGAGAAAGGAGAAGGAAGGAACAAATATATATAACTTTTATACACACGCACACACACACATATGTGTATATATACATATATATATGTATTCAAATAATAGGAGACATTTATATACATAGTTTAAGATAGGGTCTAATTTTTTTTTTTTTCTGTATGGACAGTTAGTTGTTGAAACTTGTACTATTTATTATCCTTTTTCTTTATTTAAAAAAATTTACTTCTCCTACTTCTATTCGACTGAGTTTCCTTTATTTCCCTGTTATCCCCTACCCACCACCACTACCATTGATTTCATTTCCTGCTTTGGAAAGCATATGTTTTATTTCTGTTTTTAGTGGTCACACTAATATTTTTTTAACAAGTAAATTTTACATAGCAAAGCCTAAATTTTTTTTGCATCTCTCCCAAAATGTATGGACCATATAAGGTTTTAATTGTAATAATCCCTTATAGTCTGTTGCTATTGTAATATTTCGTTTATTTATTTATTTTGCTTTTATATAAATAAAAATTAGTCACTTTTGTTATTGGATTTATAGCCCATGTTTATTAGAGATATCTGTATTTTTGCAAATGTCTTCCTTCTGATTTTTTTTTAAATTATTATTATTCCAACAAATCCTTCTGTGTTCTCTTTCCTTCTTAGCCATTTTCTACCTCTTTGTAATTCACTGTATAATTTCTTCATTACTGACTTTCAGTTCACTAATTCTTTCTTCAGCTTTATATAAGTTGTTGATGAACCCATTCATTTAGTTTTAATTTTAATGTCTTATTTTTTATCATTTTTAGAAGTTCTATTTTGTTATTAAAATTTACTACTACTTTTTTTTTTTGATTCATAGAATCTTGACTTTTACCTATTAAGTACTGTTCTGTCTTTGATATCTTTATCTTAACATCTTAAATTTACACTTCTTTTCCAAAATTTTTTTCTGATGTCTTTAGCTATCAAATATTCCAAATATTTGTTGTATCTTCTGCTTTGTTTGGAGAATTTTTGAAGTATTTTAAAATTCTTTACTGTGTTCTCACTTTTAGTAAGAATTACATCTTTGTGGTCCGGGTTGAGGAAGGTCCCTCCCCCTAAAGCAATTTTGCATGTACTTAAGCTGGGGACCCCAGCCTCTTACCAGGCTGGGGCGAGTTTTATGTTAAATTCTCATTCTGAGGATTTGCATACCATAGAGGCAGCAAGGCGATGCGGTCTCTCCACCTACACATCACGCTGGTGCAGGGTTTCAGTGCCTTATGGGGATCTCTTTTTCTCCCACAAAAATCTCTGAGTGCAGATAAACTTCCTTGCACTCTTGGTAGGGGAGCGTTCGCTCGGGAATTCCGATGTGATGCGAATGTCTCCGGGTCTGAATCTTGCTTCTGGGTGGCAAGCCTGGCTCCTCAGCCCTGAGAGGCACAGGGGTGAAGTGTTTAGCATCTCCCTCCTCAAAACGCCTTTGTGACACCCTGTCCCCGGCCAGCCATGGTTTCGGTTCCAGGGCTCACAGACATGGCTTTCGGTTCCTTCTTCGTTTCTGGAAACCGGTTCTTTTTTTTTTCTTTCTTACGTTCTTGCGTAACCAGTTATATATTTAGCTTTTTTTTTTTTTTTTTTTTTTAAAATTTTATCCATCATGTCTATTGCTTTAAAACATTAGGGTTTCCACAATAGATCGGCCTACTCTTCCAGAGCTAGAAGTATCTGGAAGGATTAAGTGAACCTTGGGCGAAGCTCGGAGCTGGAGTTTTTCCATGTTCTTAAAAACTCACCCAGCCAACTAAAAAGGTCATTCTCTGGGTTCAGTTCGCAGGTTCACCCACTGATGATAAAATCGTTTCTGCTGGTCTTAACTCTGGACGGCGTCCTCCTTCTGCGCTCAAGGAGAATGTTTTCCTGGAATGTTTGTGGGATATTAATACTTAAAAAAAAAAACAACAACAACTTATGTTTATATGAGTTTGGACAATTATGGGTTACACCAGTTTAAAAAGTGTCTGTACTGCAGCATTTCTCAGAAAAAAAAAGGGGAGAAGCAGCTGCCTGTAGCATCACTCCTGACTGTGGAAGGCAGTAGGAAAGGACTTGAGCACTAGAGGAGGATGAGGGACAAGGACCTGAAAGTCAGAGCACCTCAGAACTCTGCCTCGGGAGGCAGCAGACTGCGTCTTTGGGGCTGCCTCGTGGGTTTGCGCCTGTCCTGTGAGCATGGATTCTCTTCAATTTGGATTTAATTTAAGGAAAACGCTCCTGTATCTCCACGATAGTGCCATGGATATAATTGACCCACCTTTTACAAATGGGATTTTTCTCAGGCCAGATGTTCTCTGAGAGGAGAGATGAAAAGTACATGTTTCCCATTGCCATTGTCAGGATCACCTTGCTTAGAACAGCCAACATCGGTGGCACACTGACTGCCTTCCAGGTCACGACTCCACAGCATGTATAAGCCTCACGACGAGTGTGTGAAGTGGGTTCCGTCATTAGTCCCATTTTACAGATGAGAAAACGGAGACTCCAAGTACCGCCTCCGTTTTTACTGCTTTGTTTCAATTGTCTTTTCATACTACACAAATACCATTTTGGCGAGATAAAAACCGACTCCCTAGGCTATGAATTTAAGGCATCTTTGACGTCGGTCTTGAGTAGAGAGACAGATGGGAGCTGCCGTCTGACTGCAGTTGGTGGGTAGGGGGCCCGCTCTGCGGAGGGGTGGGCGTCCTGGGTTCTAGGCCTTGGCTCCTACACGATGCCGAGCAAAAGCCTCGCCTTCTCGGATCCACTCTTCTCCTCTCTCAAACAAGGATGAATGATATTTGTACGTCTACGTCGCAAGATCGTCAGGGCGATTAAGTGAAATAACTATGGGGAAGTTCTTTGTAAACTGTGAAGTGCGGTCCAACATGCAGAGGGCAGTGCAGCCTGGTGCCTGGGTTAAAGGTGAGGGCGATGCCGACTCCGGTGCTCCGGGTCATCAGCGGGTGATGGTGGGGACCGTTTCACCCCCGCGTCAGTCTGAGGACCAGGATCGGGAGCGCTCTTCAGCTCAAGTCCGGCTCCAGCCTGGGTTTGCTGGTCGTCCTTTTAAAGTAAATACTAATATCTTTCCTTCCAAAATGTTTTGATGAGAATGGGTGAATTTTTGTTGACAGAAAGGTTCCATCTTCAAGGAATGTTAGGTATTTTTATTATTTCCCCCACCACCAGACAATCTCAAGATTCTTTATGATTAAAACAATATTTCTAAAGAAACACAGTGTACTTAACTCTATTTATAAAAAAGGATCCAAACAAGTCTGCCTGCCCTAAATCTGTCTAACAACTTGGGTAATAAATATTTCTCTATTTGTTTTCAGAGTCCATCTGAGTGGTCAGACATGTTTGATTTAGGCTCAGTTCCCTTGGAACAAATGCATTTCCTTTTCCTCTCACCACTATCGTGTTTTTCCAAGAACACCGGCTCCCTCCCCAAAGCCGTCCCCTCCTCCCCCCACCGCCCCAGTCCTTGTCTGGTAACTTGTCTCCTTCGCTGGGAAGTATGACACCCCACGTTAACAAACTAGATGGGGAGATCTGGGGTTATTAGAAAAGACAGATTCTGCCCTGAATAGTGTTTGCCCATTCATTCATTCATTCATTCGCTCAGTAAGAGAGCCGCTCCACAAAAATACACATTTTGCGTTCAGCCACGGGGCTGCCGTGGACGACACAGGCGTGGTTTCTGCTTCAGCAGGTCCTTATGTTCTAGTAGCAAGGAAGACGCGATGTGGACCATCCTGTGCACCGTGTGTTCCTTTATTAGGAAACTTTCGTATGCCATTTGCAGTATTAGTTGCATGAAACTCTTTGGGGGAAGAAACGGAGGACCTAACAGAGAGCGTGCTGGAGGCCTGGCCTGATCCTGAGCGTTCGTGTGTGGAGGCGTTGGGCAGAAAGGGGCCTGCACAGTTTGGAAGGCTCGGTCTCCCGGCAGAGGCCAAGAGAGTTGTGGCTGTTTCGTGGGGAGAAGAGTAAGCAAGCTAAATCGTGTTCGATTTGGAGAAGAGAGTTGCTAGTGGCAAGTGCCGATCCTTTCTCTGTTGAGGGTCAGGTGCAAAAGGGTTGAAATGTTAGAAAGGATTGAGCTTAGATCTGTGGAAGGAGTGTCTAGAAACGGTGAGAAATCTCAGGCCTCATGCGGAGAGGTCAGACCTCATCCAGGGGGGCGGTGGGCATAACGCTGTGGAGGCGAGTCCTGGGCTGGGTAAGGAGGTGGGTCCCAGCCCCGGGATTCTCCAGCTCCTTAGTTCTTACTCTTTCGCCATCAGAACATGTTTCAGTGTGTGTCTCGAGCCCCAGCGAGTTGCGACACTCATTTCCTTTAACACCCACCGCAGCTGGATCGTGCATTTTGTCTTTCTTAGAAGTATTTGATTTTTCTCACAACATTTTCCATTTTTATCTGTTATGATCTATCTCTTCCTGTCATAGCCGGAAACATGATACCAGGATTAGGCAATTCTCCAGCTTCTTTCTCTTGGGTAAAGTCTGAAACAAAATAACCCTGACCCATCTGTTATCTCTGCGACATCGTCTCATTTTCTCCACTGTCGCTTTCTAATTTTGTGAGGACAAAATAGTTCATTTACTCTTAAAATTAATGTATTTTTCTAAAGTCATCTTTGCAGGGGACAGATCCCTCCTGGTCTTTGAGGTGCGATAAAGCATACACACATCATATGGCACTTTTGGTTTTAATTTCTGGCTAATTATCTGGGTATTCTTTAATTATTTCTTTTTTTTGGGGGGTACCAGTTTTATTTATTCTAAAGTTCTGCTTTTTCTAATAACATCGATTTCCTGTTTAAAGTAGTAAACAAGAGAAAACACAAAAAAGTAATGAATTTAAATTTTATTTTTAAGAGCCTGAAAAGTATAATGAATTGTCTGAAAAGCAGGAAATCAAACTAATGGGCCGTGTTTACTGAAGCTACATATGAACCTGACAGAGGCGCAGAACCACCGCCCACATCCTAAAAACGAAAGAGCTGCACTAGGCACTTCCTTTTCAGATGCCAACGCGACCAGCACTTTGGAAAGTATGCATTTAGAACAGTGCAGCAATTGTCACATCCCTGATGCAGATGTGGTGACTAAGATGGAGACTCATCACGTGTCACTTAAATCACTGAGCAGCACGATTTCCTCAAAGAGCTTGGGAAATACTCTTTATTTCAGACATAAAAACAACCAAAAACGAGCCCTGCCTCTAGCTTGCCTTGCATTACACAGAGGAGGTTTTGTGAGCAACTAATCCACGAAATGACTTTTGATAACTGGCCATTCGACTTAAAAATAAGTGGAGAGACCTCATTCTGCATTAGCATTTTCAATAGATGTTAATAAATGATTCGATTAATAAATTAATTAAGAAAGCAATTACATTTCTAGAAGTTTCTAAAAGGAAATTGTTTTAGGGAAACAATATAAAAATAAATCTCTCCTTATGTTGCATTTTATTTCTTTCGGTTGCATCCTTTATTCTTGGCTCAGACTTTTACTCATGTGAACATTTTGTGTAAGTTTCCATTACACACCATTCTTTACAGGTATTATAAACACTTGAGGGAAAAAAAATCTTAATTTGCCTTGGATAACTAACTTGGATTAATTAACTCAAATATGGTTGTGATTTACTAGGCAAACCAGTACATTTGGGTTGTTTCCGAAACCCTAGTTATAAAAAAGTAAGAAAACTATTTATTTTATAGCTACTGGAATTCTTGCGTCACAGTCCCCAAAATTCAGTATTGGAAGGTACAAACTACTTCTACCTGAACTCAAAAAAATTTTTTTCCTTTCACTGTAATTGTAGGATTTACCATTGTAAAACAGCAGATTTTAAAGAAACTTTTGATTCACAAACATTCTCCTGCATTCTGAGATCTTTTAAATTTTCAGAGAGCCTGGCCATTGTGTCGTTCTCGTGGGAAAACAGTGCCAGGAACTTTTGCGACGACGGCTACCCTGCCCCAGAGTAGCAGGCTCAGATCCTATTGTGACTCCCGAGGCCAGAGAGATAGTGTTTAAGAACTAAAAAGTCCGTTTTAACCACCTGCACATCTTCAGATGTTGTGAAAGGCAAGAACCTGTAAAAACAAACTTCCCGTCCTGGTTTCTAGGAAATGTTTTCGTCTCATCAGAAGAAGACTTTGCGATCTCAGCCCGCCTCTCATCCACATTCTCTTCCGCAACTGCCTTCCTTCTCCCCCTGAAAAAGCGCAGAGCGTCCTGAAGCCCTACGACCCTGCTCGTGGTATCTTTAAATGACTTCTGCATTACACACTCTCTTGTGAAGAGAGCAGATCTTAAATATTTTCACCCAAAGCGATGCGATGGAATGGAGGCGTTGACTGACCTCATGAGAATCATTTTGCAGTGTACACACACTTATCGAATCATCACCTTCAATGTACGCGTTATATGTCAATAATATCTCGATAAAGCTGGGAAATGCGACTTCCGCAGAATATGTCTTTATTCCTTCGGATGGGCCTTTGAGGTTTCACGTAGATGTGTCATGTTTACAGGCACCACCCCAGTTAAAGGGTTGGGGGCTTCTTTGTCCTCGAGGGCAATGAATGGAAAGAACTATGATTATTAGCTCCCGTTACTGAACGTTGGTCCCCAAAGCATTTAATAACAATTGAGATACAGAGAAAATATCACCTTTTGTGTGTGTGTGAGTAAATCTATTTGTTCGTTTATTTTTCTAGGACATTCAACCTTATATGTGTCTGCTACCTAACTGGAAGAGAGAAAGGAGGAGGAAGGCCTAAAAGAATGATAAGGATTGGCTGTTGCAAGCACATTTCCAGTTATTTAATTTGCCAGAGAGTAGACTTTCTCCATTCCATGCACATGGGTGGGTGGGGGAACCATAGGAAATAAAATGAAAATGTTTGTGTCAGGAAATTAGGTAGTGGGTATTTCATACTGTACTTCTGTTTCAGGATGGTGTGTGTGTTTGTGTGTTTGTGTGTGGGGGGGAGAGAGATTTACTGACAAATACACACAGCCTGAGAAAGTCACAGATCGGAAGGGAGTGGGAAAGACAGAGCGGGAGGATCGAAGAGGAAGACAGACGGAGATAAGAAAGAATCCTTGTTTCATGTCAGGGAAAGAAATTGCTTTCAATTTTGTAGCAAAGAGCATGACTAATTAATTGACTTAGGTTTAAAAATGTAGGAATGAAAGAGTTTCGGTTTAGACACTGCATATCTGCCCACTGTCCAGGGACGTGGGTGCCACTCAACACGACCGATGGAATTAACAACTGGCACTAGGTGTTTCTTATCTGGCGGGGTGTAAAAAGACTTCGGACCGTCCCAGGAATTGGTGGGGAACATCAATTCTCTGACCATTCTGTGATCTTGATGCCGATAACGATAATGAATATTTACCGAGCACTTAATACATGGTAATACATATCTGGTACTAATCACTCGATCTCGGTTGACTCATTTAAACCGCACAGCATCCCCAGCCAGTCGGTCCTAAATTTCCCTCAATTTAAAGATGAGGAAACAGAAGCCCTGTGGTGGTCAGCGAGTGAGGGCTGAACCGGGTCGCACTCCCAGGCAGTCCCCGGAGCCAAGCCCCTGGCACCAAGCTGCGGTGCCCTGAGCTCTGACTGCTCATGTCAATTTTGCTCTTTGTAGGAAGGTGCGATTTTCATCGTCCTTGGCAACGGTTTATTTGTCTCATAACACAGCCAGTGTCCTAGAAGAAGTCATATCGAGAGGACTCCGGGTACCCGGGTCAGGACATTGTGACCATGTAAAGATACAAGCGGCTCACGTCTTTCCGTGAATAACAAATGGAAAATTGTACTCGCTGTTTGAGGTCACGTCTCTAAGTCAGAAGAGAGGAGCGACAGAAAAACCGCGGTTGGGGGAGGTGTCTGGCATACGTTCAAATGCCCAGGAGGATTTCGTAGGCATTAAATGCTGCTCTTGAGTCTGGATCAGGCAGCTGATGCTGCGGGCCCAGGAGTGGGGTCTGGGGGACGGGCGAAGCTCGCAGGCCCTGTCCCCTGAGCGTTCTTACCTGGCCCATTAGCAGAGGCAGCCTTTCTAGAAGGCTCTGCATTTGATTTTGAAACTTGACTAGTCCCCATTCGATACCAAGCCCAGGAATTGGGGTGGCATGAGAAGGAACCCCTGAAAGCTGCTGTACCCGATGCATCCTTCTGAGCTCTAACTTGGAATTTCCCTTTCCTCTCGCGCCCCGAGTTGAAAGTCTCGCGAGGCCTGAAACCTGGAGGCCATCGCTGATGTCATCCCAGCAGTTTGGCCCAATCTTTACAGATAGATCTACGAGGGGCTGGTGGAGGGTCCAACAGGGTTCCTCAGAGAGCGCAAAGGGCTTGCAGAGCAGCACCGGCCTTCCACTTGGATGGGATTGTGGTTAAAATGCAGGACCCCAGGCCCTTCCCCAACCCCAACGAATCAGCGCAGCAGAGCAGTAGACTCAGGGAGTGTCTACTCTCAATGAAGCTCCTCAGAGGTCTCTCTGCGTGAGATAGTTTGCAAACCACCCCTTGGCCGGTTGGCTGGTTCACCGAGACAGACTTCTCAGATAACAGTTATTAAAGGTGTTTTTTTGTGTTTGTGTTTTGTTTTGCTTTGTTTTTTGCTCAAATACCGCTGTGAAGGGTCGGTGTCAGGGCCTTGTGCGTTGATGACTTACTGCTCCTGCCATGCATGGGGGCCCAGCTCATCGAAATTCACATACGCATAAAATAAAGGGGCAGATAAACTCAAAGGCAGGGTGGAGTCCCCTCATTGGCCTTCTCTAGTTGTGAGGGGTTTTGAAATAGTGTTTTGTTATTCAGATGAATTGTTCTTTTCCCCTTTTACAGATAATTTGACTCATTGACACTTATTCAAACCCTTTTGAAATCATCTTTAATACAAATCTGGGGTTTCCAAACCCCAGATTGTAAAGAAATCACAGTGCTTACAAAACCTTACATATTTGTAATTTCTTGAAGACCAAACGGGTCATTTTTGCTGGTGCAAACTGAAACTCTGGGAAATTGCTACCAGGCTTACAGTCATCTCACATGGGACTGATGGAGTGATCAGAAACATAAATCGAAGTGTTGTTTATTTTATTCATTTACGAGGAAGAAACACAACCTCCCTAAAATGTCTGGTGTTTTAATGGAAAGAATATGTATTTTGAGAATTAAAAAAAAAAATTAAAATCTTATATTTCAGAGACTTATGTGCAGAATGAGAAGTCTTCACGCCACTGCAGGGTAAATTAAGAATTGCAATACCAATGCTGTTGTGGTTTTCCCGTACAACTCACGAAGCTTTCTTTGACTTGGGGTAGTAAGGGCCACCCTTGTGACATCTGGGAACCAGTGGCTTCCAACACAGTCACGCGTATCATGGTTAAACTGGAGAGGGAGTTTATAGAAACCCGCCTTGCTCCTAGCCAGAGTTACCAAGTACCGCATGGGTCATACGATACAAATATGTTCATTGTTTATCTACAACTCAACCTTAACTGGCCATCTTGTATTTTTATGTGCTAAATCTGTCAACTCCTATTCATGGGAAAAAGGGAAGAGCCGCCCTGTAAGAAAGCGAGGGTTTTGAGAACACTCATCTCTCGCTGTGTGGTTGCCCGCATCACCTTCGCCGTTTCCTGAAAAGCTCTCTGCTGTCGCTGCTGCTGCCCCACCACCTGTCCCTGGTAGTATGGCATTGTAGGCGCCCCAGCTCGTCGGTGGCTGGGGATTGCCCCTCAGGGAAGATCCGAGATTACAGCACTAGCAGTTGAGGCTGCGCCTCCAGGGTCAAGTCAGCTCAGTGGTCCCAGCTCTCCATACCTTCAGAGCTTCTGCACGCTGAGGCTCATAGGCCAACCGCAGGCTTATGGACACACACACACACTCACACACACACACACCCCCGAAGGTATGCACACTCACACCACCCCTCTGCCTAGTTCATATGAAATGAATTTACTTATCACATTGATTAGACATGGCTAATACGCTTTTCATGTATATTGTCTCACTTACCCTTGCATCAGCTTTTTGAGGCGAATGCTATGTTCTCTTTATTTTTTTGAGTGAGATGATTAAGGCTTAGAATGGTCAATGAACTTGCTCGCAGTTATTTAAAGTTTCAAACAGAGTACCTACTCCAGATCCAAGCTCTTACCTCTTTTATCCCTTTATTCTCTCAATTTCAATCTCTGTCTGTCTGTCTGTCTCTCTCTCTGCATTTTATGTAAATAAAAAAGGAATCACTATACCCTGCTAGGGAATAAGGGATGCTTTGGGCTTGGGCTCAGGCTGTCTGGTGGGCTGTATTATCAGGAGGTAATAAGTTATTGCATCTCCCTGAGACTCAATTGTCCTAATCTTTCAAATTGGTTCATAGATGTTGACTACATAAGTTTATTGAGGGTGATTAAATGAAGAAAGAACCAAAAGATAGACTAGAAAAAAAAAAAACATAGAAGAGTGTGGAAGAAGGAGGTTAATGGTCCCCGGAACTTGGGAGGAAGTGTTAAAACCAAGTCTGACTTTTTCGCGTGATTTTTTTTGGGAAGTCTCAGTGACAAAATGCAGCAGTGATTGATGCCTTTGGTTTTCCTATATGGAAGCTGTGTGTGCAACAGCCCCTGTGGCTCTTAATTCTCCGTGGGAAGGGGAAGGTTAGGGCTTGGAATTCCTGAGAATCACTTGAAAATCCCTGGTTCATGACTAAGAAATATTTATGTTCTCCACAGACTATACAGTTGCTTTTCTGAGTTTCCCTTGGGGAAAAAAACAGTCTCCATCAGTTACTTATGTTTTTTAAAAAGAGCAAAACAAAACAATCTCGGCCAATACTTAAAGGCGAAGCGTTCACAACTTGAAGAAAACATTGTCATTATAGTACCGTGAGCGGACTGGGCTGGGCCTGTCTGGGCCTTCCTTCTATGTCTATACAGAAAACGCATTTATTGAGGGGTTCCCTGAACTGATGTTTGCTCAGGCCTCGGGCCTCGCTTCATGCTGGGTGCCGGTCTATGGGACAGCCAAGCCCTCCCTGTTTCCATGGGGATGGGGAGGGGCTAACGTGGGGACAAGAATCACCTAACTCAGAAACATAAAAGTGTTGCATCAGATAGTGACCTCGTTGCGAAGAAAATAATTGCGGGCAACAAGAGTGTGATGGGGGCGGGGAGGCGGGGCCAGGCCTATCACCCGAGGCTTCTCAGAGGAGGTGGCTTTTGGCAGACATTTGCATACAGTGAAAGAACCAGCCAGCCGGGAGAGTTGGCAAAAATCATGTTACAGGTAGCCCTTTGGAGAGTCACTTTAATAGAGCGCTAGGGAAGGAAGTCAGGGCAGGGAACAATTTGGGCTACGTCGCAAAATGTGCAAGTGACAAGAAGATGCCCCTCCTGGGCCCTTGACTTCAGCTCACAAACACTTTTGGTCTTCTCTCCACCCTCTGTGTGTTGTAGACGCGCGTGCGTGTTTGCGCGCGCGAGCCGTGTATTCTTTTATGAGATACCCAGTCAGGTGCAGCCGTAAGAGGAGACACAGGAAGAGCGCAGGGGAAGCGCCTGCCAGGTTGGATATATTCATAGGGCCTGAGAGAGGAGGCATAGCACGCTGTGCGAGGGCACGTGACGCTGCGCGAGGCCACGTGACGCTGCGCGGGGCCACGTGACGCTACGTGACGCTGCGCAAGGCCACGTGACGCTGCGCGAGGCCACGTGACGCTGCGCAAGGCCACGTGACGCAGCGCGAGGCCACGTGGGAAAGGCGCGAGGGTGGCCAGGCCGTGAGGCAGAAGACAGACGTGGGGACCGCGCCGAGGTCACAGGCTGTGCTGGAGTTTCCTCGGGGAAGGCAGGTGGGGCGAACAGTTTGGGACGCGCTAGTTTGAATAGTCCGGGTGGCTCTGGGCTGCAGGGGCGGCCCCTCGCGGCCTGGTCCTGGGCCCTGCGGTGGCCATTGCTGCGTCCTGAGGTCCCTCCGCCAGATCCAGTGGGCGTGTCTCTGGATCAAGGACCCATCCCCCACTAGCCCTTTGCTATCTCTAAGAATTGGACCCAGAAAGAGTTTTTTTTTATTATTATTATTCTTTTTCAGAATGTCAAAACACCATAATATACCCCCCCCAAAAAAAAAACCTTAAAAAATTACAATGCAATATATACCTACAACCTTGAGTTAACTGCGTGTCGGGTCCAAGGAACAGGCACACGTGCCCTAGGTTTTCCGCCGTCATGGACAGCAACCACATCTGTCACCACTGCTGCCCCGCACTGACCTGCCAGTGCGTGGCGTGGACTCCGTGCGGTTCGGACCCGGCCATGCGCAGAAAACCCATTTTGATGTGCATGTCATGTATTTTCCAGAAGGGTTAAAATTGAAGCGCTCATCTCAGGAAGGGACTCAAACTCTCATCTATGCAAAGCGAATGAGTCGCTTGTCACATTTTTGGCGTTTCTGCTTTATTTTAAATTGAATTCCCTACAGTGTACTAAAAATACCAAACAACTGATAATGAGGTTAATTCACACGTATTGATACCGACGAGATTATTCGTGGGAATCCAAGCCGTGCCGCAGTGACTTGTGGAGGCCGGGCTGGCGAAGTTATCGTTTGCTTGCCTCGATGGCCTTTAAGTTGGAGGTTTTCTTCTAAGTTGGCTTTATTTTTCTTTCATTTTGCGACGAGTGAGGTTTCAGTGACGTTTTAGTTATGCCCTCGCTTAGCTGCATCTAAGAAACAAGAGTAAACATGGAAAGATGGGTTGAAGATGGTGCTTTTCCCTCTTTCGAGACAGGCATAATGGGTATATTCACATCGCTGTGCTGCTCTTTATCACCCTCTGCTCCCCTCCCTTCCCCTAGCGTCTCAGCCCTCGTCCCTGCTCCCAGTTCTCCCCAAATGAGCCCCACTAGCAGCCTGCCGTGTGTGTCCAGATGCTCTCCATACTTACATAATTCAACTATAAAACTGAAAACCTTCGTCTACAGGAAGGTATTTCGGTACCGGCACTACTGACATTTCTTGTTGTGAGTCTGTCTTGGGCGTTGTAGGATGTTGAGCAGCATCCCTGGCCTCTACCCACTAGATGCCAGTAGCAACCCCCACCCCTACCCCACCCCCACCCCCACCAGTTTTGACAACCCCGAATTTCTCCAGACATTGCCATGTGTCCCATAGCAGCAAAAACACTCCTGGTCAGAAACCACTGATATGAAGGTTGGTTTTACGATTAATTCATTTTTACAAAATAATAATAATAATAATATATATATCCTTTCATATACTTTTCAATACTTGGTTTTTCTCAATCAAAATCATTGACTTTTTTTTTTAAGTCATCTGGTATAATGCTATTTAATTATTTCTGATGAATTGCTTAATATTCTGTGGGGGTAGATACAACATTGTCCCCTAGGCTTATTCCACTATTCTTTTATCAGTGGGTATTAACAGCGTTTCCAGTTCTTAGCCTTCAATGAACGCCATGGTCTGTGGTCTTTTACAGATTCCCAGAAATAAAACTGTGGCATATGCATTTGTCATTGTAACAAATTTTGCCAGGTTGCCTGATGATGGCATTTGGAGAGAACGTTAAAGACTGTCAGTTGTATAAGACTGATGTTATTCTAAAACTTTAATGGATGAGTCTAGATAGAAGTGATTCTTTAAGTGATTTTTTAATAGCAAAACAAATATGAATAAATTGAAAAATTTACCCTTTTTTCAGTTCTAAAAAATAACATCTTTTGTTCAAGAGGAAGTTTAGATGACCAGTTTAATAATTAGGTCTTTCGAATGTCTTGTTCGTCAAGGTTTGGAGTGAAGACATCAGTATCAATGAAAAAACCATGAGAGAATATTTGTACACCTGAAGTGTTACTTTTCCCATAGTCAACATGACCCATATTGAGTATTTCAAGGTCATACATAAAAATGGAATGGGAGGGGGACTAGATTACAGTTGTATTAAGTAGTAGAATAATGAAATATACTAGTGGCTTTTTTTAGCATTAATGGTTACCTGAAACTGCAAATACCCTCAGTAAGCAAGTCAGCACTGTATGAGTAATAAATTCGTCACCATTAAATGAGTAATGAAAGTAGTTCTCCGTTTGATACTTTGGACATTTTAATATGCTGTTTTATTTCCAAGTCAACAGGTCAAGATAGCTTTTAAGCAACATTATTTCATTTGTTCTATTCTCTCTCTTCCCACCCGCCCCCTTTAGAGAGTTACCTGGTGAGAGACAACATCTACACCTGGTTTCTGAATTCCAAGATCACACTGCCCAACGGTAAGGAAATTAAGGTGCTGGTCTTTTTGTTTTTGTTTTTATACTTGCTGGCCTCAGCACGTCTGGTGCTATAAGATACTGTTTTTGATGGTTGTTGTGTTGTAAGCAGACACTGTCTTGCGTAAGTAGACGCTGCTGGTTCTTTCTCTATATTGATTGTGTACCAGGAGGAAGGACAGAACTCATTTAAAATTAAGCAAAGTGTTTCTCTGGTTTTTATTAGGTTTACTTTTTTAAATGGCCTGTAATGCATCAACGTTGCAAATTTTAAGTTTTGTGCTAAGCTTCTCAGTTACAATGTATCAAAGTGACTCCCTGGGAGCTCCTGGGAATATAGGTGTAAGCTCCTGGTGCCAAGTCTCTGCTGAGCCTTTAGGCTTTTACTTGAAGTCTCTTGAAGGTCTTGTTCTGTCAGTTTTGCTTGGGCAATATACTTGGAGTTCTTTAATCCCTCCTTTCTTTCACATTGTTTCTCTTACTAAGTGAGATTCTTTTATGTCACATATTTTTTTTTATTATATGCCAACTTGCAATGGAATAATCGCATTTGTTATATTTTTGTGTGAGACCTAACATGACACTTTTAATAGTTCTAATTTAAAATAACATTATTTCACAAAATTAAAAATTAGGAAAAAAGACATTTAAAAAACTATCCCCTAGTTATTTCAAATAGCAACCGTTATTGTTTTGCTCACAATTTCATAAGCTTTTTTCATGTTACACATACAATGTGAAATTCTGACTTTAAATAGCTTGCCTTTTAATTTAATACATAATACATGCAACAACAACAACAAAAATCCCAAACACTAAAAGTGGTTAAATTAAATGTATGTATCTCTTCCTCCTACTTTTGCCCAGTGACAACCAATCTTTTCAAGGAGACAGCTGATGTTTCCCGTTTCTTGATTCACTGGACCTTAGAGACTATCCATTGTTTATGCGCTGTTTCTATGTTAAACACCACTTCAATGAACATCGTCTGCATGTTATTGTTTCTCATAAGCGTGAGCATTTGGATTCAAAGAAAAGGCTGTCGCTCCATACCTAAGGTAGAAACTGCCTTTTTGCTTGCTAAAGAAGGGGAAAGATCTCGTAGGACACAGTTATATCAAAACGAGTCAAAAGGTGATCTCACGTAAGGTTTTAGGGAGCACCGAGTTCAGGAATTGACAAACTCTCAAAAGTGAGAGTGGCGAGGATCAGCTGGCCTCCAGCTGAGGAATGTCAGCCATGGTGTATGGCTGTTGTTTATGTCTGGCTTTAACGTGTGCAGTTGCTAGATTGAATTTTCACTGATTGATTGGGATGGCTTTGAAAAAGGTCGTGGGGGTGCTTTGTTCATGCCGCGGGGCTGTGGCCAAAGAAAAGTCTTCTGTTCGTTTTCTTGAATTTGGAGTATTAGAAACTTTAAATTCTCATCTGCATGAGAAATTCATGGAAATGGATTTACTGGGTCAGGCAGTTTGTGCGTTCTGTACTTTAAGTGACTTCATAGAAGTTTATCAATTTACACTCCAACTGCCAATGAATGACAGTGTTTATTTTCCCACAACATATAGTGTGTCATCAAGTTTTTGATCTTCATTAACTTGATAGTTGAAATACAATATCTTCTCGAAATTTTAACTTGTCCGTTTCTTAGTGTAAGTGAAGTTCAGAAACTTTGTACATGATTAAAAGCCATCGTATTTTTTATAAAATTTTCTATAAAATTGTGCTAACGTTTGCTCAGTTTCAATGGAATTTTTAATACTGAGTTTTAAGGATGCTTTATATATTAATTAGCCCTTTACTTTAAGAGTTGTAAATATTTTCCCTATATGGTCTTCATATTTTGATTTTGTTTATGTTGTTTATTTGGGGGAGGGGCATATAAAACATGCTTTTAAATAGATGGATTGATCGTTTTTTATCTTCTAGGTTTTATATTATAGTTGGAAAGACATTTTCATTTTGTAATTATAGTACTTTTATATATTTTCTCCTAGTGTTTTTATGGTTCATTTTCATCTACTGGGCTTTATATTGGTGTAAAAATGGGGGAGAATACACTTTTTGGGGGAGATATTTAGTTGTCCCAACATGATGTGTTGGATAACATATTATTTCTCCATTTAAATTGTCATCTTTGCCCCACGTTAAATTTCCATAAAAGTTAATTCATTTCTGACTTTTCTCCTCTGATCCACTGATTTATATATATATATATTTTTCATTTAACCCGATACCACCTGCATCTTTCTGTTTGTTAATTGGCCTTCTTGCTTGTCATATTTACACTAAACAAACATTCTATAATTTACTCAACAACTTTCCCTCTGGTCACCCTTCATTTAACTTTGGGGGAATTTTGGTTACAAATCAACAAATTGATTTCCAAAACCTCACCTGTGTTTACTGCATAAACAGCCACCTGTGAGGCCTGCTCTCTCTCCTGCCAGCATTTTTTATGTGCTCATGGATCTTTCAAGCATCCAGCATCCGAGCTTCTACATCACAAGTGAACATGTTCTCATTCCATCAACATTTAGGCCTCTATGTCAGTTGGTAAGGAAAGACCGACAGAAATCCTTCCAGACCAGGCATCTGTCATGGAATGTAGAAGAAAATCTGTTGGATTTTTGAATTTTTCATTGAACTAGAGCATCTAACACTGAAAGAGAAATATTATACTCAGTTCCAAGTTCTGGCTGAAAATAGCTGCATATATGACTTTATTTTCTTAAGACTATACTTAGACTAAATTTTTATAATTTCGTGTGTGTGTGTGTGTGTGTTTGTGTGTGGATGATTCAGAAACACTGACTGACCCATCATGGTGCCAACTCAGTAGTGTGTATAAGAATATGTGGGTATGTGGACGTATCTGTGTGACTGTGTGAGTGTGTGTGTGTGTGTGTGTGTGTGTGTGTGTTCCCTGGAGGATAACACTAACATGTATGTGATTCCCAGGACTGTTCTAATTTTTCTTCATCATGCAAGATATTCTATTGATTTATGTTGAGAGAGAGAAGAGTGTTATTAGCTATTCTTTTCCACGGCCACTGAAATAAAGTTTCAACTCAGAAACACAGTCCTTTTCCCTAGACCTCGGTTTGTCTGTCTTTCAGGGACAGTCGCATCTGAAGCCAGGCAATTTAAGCAACCTCATCTCCATCTATATACCTCTCAGGGGAAACCGTCCTCTATAGGCATTGGGTGGTTCCCAAATTTGTTTTAAAACATAATGGTCAGAATTTTTACTGGGGATTCTTTGTTACATAAGCAAAGTTAGGATCCTTCTTATGAGCCCCAAAGTCCACACCGGCTATGACTCAATTTTCTTACACTGGGGTGGAAAGGAGCTATTGGCCATAGATAGTAGAAGTTACTCACCCAAGATCATATGACAAGTCACTGGCGATAAAAAGAAGTGATGGGTCAGTAAGATAAATGCCACCATTGTAGGGAACAGTCATGTGCTATGCGAGGTAATTGCTATGAATCATTGTGTAGACCCAGTAGACTCTGTAAATATGACTGCACACGGCTGTTCAAGTTATCCTCAGCATGAAATAAAAACAGAATAAAGAATAAAGAATGACCGGTTAGATCTAAGTCTTCCACTTTGTTTCTGCCTCAGGCGAGCGTTATCCTTCTCAATTAACTCAGAAAAAAATTCATTGCCTTCTTTGCTGCATGAATATGTGATAGTCTCATCAGTCTCGTCTCCTTCCAAAGAGTTGACAGATGGAGGAGACGAGCAGAGGAGGATGGAGATCTGGCAAATGCCCGCAGCCTCCACGTGGAGCTTTCCAGTGCTCACAGCCAATGTTTTCATCATTTCTACAGTGGTATCTCAAACTGGAGAATCTCCTTAAGTTTCATGAGATGTGATGCTGGCAAAACTCATCTTCAGAGAAATGAATGTAATCAAATGAGGGAACTCTTTGTTACTTTTGTTGGGGGGGGGGGCGGGGAGAAGGGGCACACACAAAGCAGAACCTAATTAGAGTTGCCTTAAAACCCAGCTCCTTGCGCCATCTCAGAGTCTAGAACAGGAAGTCAGACTGTGTCCAGCAGCTGCCGTCTGGGACAAGGTTAACAAAGTCCAGCCAGGTGGGAGCTTGTCCCCTCTAGGGACTCCCTGGAATAAACATTCATTTCCCTATAAAGGGTCAAAAATACAGCCGTAATTCAGGAACCAGGGAGAACCAGCCCTCTGTGGCAATGCTTTCTCCAGGTTTTCTAAGAATGGATGATTTCGAGTCACATCTAGTGGGACTTAGTGCTTCTGGATTGAACTCTGGTTATCTCTGTTTTGACAAATGCCCCAGTGATTCCAGCGAAGGCTAATGTTGAGTCTGATCACACCATGATGCGTAGTAACTATGAAAAGCTATTCGTTTTCAGGTGATGGTTTGAATTTGGTCAAGTTCACACCCTATAGCTTTACACACCAGTTCACGTCTATGTGTATGTGAATCCATCCGAACAAATAACAAACACACAGCGCTGTGGAGGGGAGAATTTATTTGTATGATGTATTTAGTGAAAAACTGGGTTCTTACGATTTGATGAGAGTCCATTTAGAATTTCTAGTTTTCCTAGAGAAATTAGTAGGGACTCTTGAATAGTTCACCTTAAGCCCACAAAGGGCAGAGAACAGAACAAAGGCCAAACAATGATTTCATTATACAAATGACATGGGAAAATGCAGTGAAATTCTAACTATCCTCAAGGACAGACTCCATTGACAGGTTAGAGGGGCAGCCTGGAGTGACCTCACACCCACAGGCTCCATAACCATCACCCCCAAGCAACTGCACAAGAGTTACGACTAAAGAAGAAAGAACCATGAATGCAGTTTTGAGCTTGAACTACCCCTCTGTTGGACACATGAGAAATGAAATAGATGATCCATCCGGATGGCCTGTCCCTTGGTGCATAGTGAACAAGGAGTAGCTGGATAAGTGTGCAATCGGTGCAAACCAAGTAAGAGTGTCAGGAATGGGTTTCAGTTCACTTCCAGGGACGGACTGGTAAGTACGTTAGGTGATGTCACAGAATGTCTGCGATAAAGACGTTGAAAGCCACTGGCTCCAGGAAGTTCCAAATGTAATAAGGAACTACTCATATTTTCAGGGCCCATTGCAGTTTAGAGGGATTTTCCACCTTAAAACGTTCTTCGTGGTGTCCAGGTTAGTAATGAGGAGAAACGACGTCCAGAGTTTTACCGTAGGGACCTCTCGGGTGGCGGGAGCTCAGCGTCTCATTCACTTTAGCTGAGCTCGTGTTCATGGAGGACCAGTCCCAGGCAAGGCGAAGTGTCAGGGACCTGAGGCAAGGGAATGGCCCCAGGCAGCTTCGCTACCCCTCGATGTGCTTCATTGTTCTTTCCTCTTCAGTCAGCCTGTGATGAAAGCTGCGGAAAAGACTCAGAAATCAACTTAAAGTTTTGATCACTAAAATGAGATCGCAGCAATAAATTCGACGCATAGCTGTGGAAGCAAACATTTTTGAAAGCAGGGCGGTCCTCATTCTGTCTCACAGTGGCTGCCCACGGCTGACGTAATAGGACTCTGCCAACAAATATTGCTAATTACTCATGCAGGCACATTTTTTAATGAGGATGGCACATTTTAATTGCCTTTTTGTAAAATGCTTTTTTCCCCACCCCTCTCACCTAGATTCCATCAACACTTACTCCAGTGCTAACCTGTGTTTTAACAGACTCGCTGTAGGAACATTTGTGTATTAATAATAAAGATAAATTACATTTGCAAGTGCATGCCCTGCATTTGTCTCTGTGACAACTCTGAGGGATGGATATTATTATCTCTGCTTGACTGATGAGGAAACAAAGGCATGGTGAGATTTTCCAAAGTTTCAGGGGTGAATCAGGACTCAAGCTCTGGCTTTATTTGACAATATCCTGTTCTGCATTCAATAAATCAAGCTGTTCTCTAACATGAAACGCTTGAGCTAAGTCAATACAATATGGCCACTTGTGTGGATTCTGTTCCTATGAGCTGTGTGTTCTTAACCTCCTGACACTGTTTACTCATCTTTAACATGACAAAAATAGTAGCTATTCTATTATCAAGTTTTGGTGAGGATCTATTGATATAATGCATGAGGAATAGCTTTAAAATTTGCACACAGTTTTTTTTTTTTTTTTTTGCCTAGAGTCCTTGAATGGACTTTAATGGGTCTACAAATTTCATGCAAAATTTGTTGCTTATTTGTATAGGATGCAGTTTTCTGGGGGAGATTGCCAAAATTTTTAGAAGATTTTCAGAGATTTCTGTGATTAAAGAAAAGAATGAGAAGTATTGTCTCCAAACATGGAAGGTATCAATGTAATGCAACATCATTCTTTTCTGATATAGTATATTCCTTATAGAAGATGTGGAAAATGCAGAAAAGCACAAAGAATAAGATCATTGTCATCTAACAACACACCATTTAGAGAGAACCTATGTATCCATGTTATAGTTTTGACATCACCTTTCAGCTTTTTATTTTAAAAAATATATAAATCAAAAAGTAAAAAAAAATTAGAGGCAGAGAAATTGTATATACATGTTATATGTAAAGCTTATGTGCATATATGTTTGCAGGTTTAGGATCATTGGGGTATGTTAACATGACCTAGTATTATTTTTCCATACAATACTTGATGCCTAACTTAAAATCTCTCTGGTTTTTCCATAATTTCTATACCTAATATACTTTCAGATTCTTTCCATTTCTGTCATTTTTACTATACTGTAATATATATGCTTCCACATATAATTATACTCTATGAATTTTATGTTTTCTAAATTCAGCATGTATATCTTTCATTTTTCAGATGGTTAGTTATTATGTATTTAATTCTCCCAGATGTACTTTAGCTTTTCACTGCCATGTTTTAAGGAAGTCTTACTGAGATTTAAAAAAAAAAATTAATTATGCCTATTGATTATGTAGTGGCGACTTTTCCTTTTTATGCTTTTATCCCAGAATATGGCCTGTCTTTTCCTTTTTCAGGTGTTTTTTTATATCCCTGTTAATTTCTATTATTTTGTTTACTACTTATAATACCTAGCCTCTTTCTTTACGATATTTATCTTTAAACAATTTTTTTTTTTTTTTTTTGCATTGCTAGAACTTTCGAAACAATTTTTAAAAATAGTGGCTGTGGCAGGCATGGCATGTTTTTCAAGCATTAATGTGGTCATCTCCAGTGTTTCGGCATTAAAGAAGGCCGGCTGTGGTCCATATCATGGCAAGGAATATGGAGGTCTATTCTTAGCTTATTAAAAGGTTTCAAGAAAATCAGTAGTAGATGCTGAATATTGTTAAGTACGTTTTGGACTCTGCTGTGTTGATGTCCCTGTGACTCCTCTTTTGACCTAATGCAGCAAATTGTTTTGGGGTTAGTTCTTCCAGGTCATTTTCATAATACATTTCCAAATGAAATCGCCAATATTTTACTTAGAAATTTTAATATACAATCATAAGGGAGACTGGCCTATAGTCATATTTTTCTAGGCTTTTTCACTTTTTCAAATATCACTATAAGAATTCGTACGAGAAATTGGAAAGTCTTTCATCTTTCTTGACAGGAATTTTAGACAACTATATAATTTTCCTCCCTAGTTATTTCTTCATTCAGCTTTCAAACATACTCTATATTTTATTTTAGTGTTCTAATTTATCAGAATAAGATATAATACAATTTTGACATATCTTTGTTCATGCTCATTTTTATTCCCAATTTTATATATTTGTTTTTTCTTTTCTCTTCTATTAGACCTGCTGCAAGTTTGACCAGTAACATTTTTTTCTACACAGAACCATATCTTAGAGTCATCTATTCTATAACATACCTGTTTTCTAATTCTTTAATTTCTGCTGTTATTTTTCTCTCCTTTTGTTTTACTTAAGTTTTTTTCTTCTTGTTTTTCTCTTTTTTAATTGCATACCTAGTTTAGTAATTTTTATTCTTTCTAATTTCCTAATAAAAGGCTGAAAGGTTATGAATTCTCATAACCTTTATGAGAATTATGGCTGTGTCAGAATTCCAGATATTTTGATAGATGATGTCTTTACTCTTGTTATTTTCTAAATAATCTTTCGTGGTGTGTTTGATTTTTACTGCAATCATTTTTTCAGAGACTCATGTGTTGTGAGAGTTTTGGCTTGTATTTTTCTACTTTTTGAGTTTATGGACACTTAATAGCGTCGTATATAGTTACAGTTTACCAACATTCTTTGTAAACTTGATAGGAACTATATCTTCCTGTTCTTCTTAAGATACAGCATTCACTGGGGGCCCAATGAATCAACCTTATTTGGAAATTCTCTCTTTTTACCCCACCCACGGGGCGTACATATCTTCATGCTTCAGCTGTCAGAGTCCCCGGAGCGAAGGCGAAGTTAGTTCTCTCAGGGCACCGGGCTTTCTGCCAGTGTCCCCTCGTGCCTCTAATAGTTTGTGATTACCGTATTTTGAAAAAAAAAAATTTCTTGTATAGAACATAACTATTTCTGGCTTTAATGTTTTCTGTATAGATTTTGTTTACTATCAAAATAACATAACTACACATTCCAGAAAATGGTGTTTTCTTTTCATTTTCTATTGCCTGCAAAGAATACAGGATCCTGTCTGTTCTCTTACTACACTTATTTTATTTCTTCTTGCTTTTAGCTGTTTTATCTTTGCCTCATCACTTAATGATTCTTGTCTGCCAATAGAAGTGTCATAGCTTTCAAATAATGTTAGGTTCAGTTTGATTAGTTCGCTGTGTGAGAGAGGGTATCTTTCTTTATTAAGGCAGTTTTGGTGAGGATGTATGTTATTAATGATGTAATCGTGCTTATTCCTTTTATCTTTGCTTAAAAAAAATTCTTCCTCTTTCTTCTCTAGCAAATATACATATACATATATAGGCTATATTTTCTTTGCTTTTCTCAAGTGATTTTGTTTTAAATTCTACTAACAATTTATCTTAAGTTGTTAAAAAGTTCATATTGATATTTATGAAATTGTCAATATAAAAAATAAAGCACTCGATGACTTAGAACTAGCAAACATGTCACTGCATCTATATATTGCATTTCCGGAGAAGACAGTTAGGGCCACACTATGTGTAGTATAAGAATAGAATGGCAGCATCTACTCAACCAGAAGAAAAGGTCATGTTATTTGGCAGTTTTTAAAACTTATAATGGCTACTAGGGAAGAAATTGACTCCAGAAAATGTTAAATGATTCTGTTTTCAAAATGTTTTTATTTTCATTGGTGCACTGCTGACATCAGAAAGCTGTGGGTATGGCTTTCTCATTCCCGGAAGAGTTTAGAAAAATGGGAAGGGGTCCCCTTTCACCCAAATGCCCGTGGATTTGGAGAGCAGATCTGGGGCTTTGCCTGTGAAACACTTGCCACTCTTGCCGAGGTTATAGTCACAATAGACTTTGTTTGATAAGGTTGTCAGTTCTCTGATTCTCGGGACTTGGGAGAGCGGCATCCTGGTGCTGGGGGCAAGCTAGGGGTCAAAGAATTGGGGGGCCTGAATCCCAGGCCTGGCTGTGCTGGAAGCCAGCTGTGTGGACACCCTTCATCTCTCAGCTGTCAAGTGATGTGTGCTTGTGCCTCATTTGTTATAGAAATGGAAATAAATAGATTTGTAATGTGACGCCAGTGAACAGTGGGTAATAGAAATCTACATGGCAAAGTATTGACTGATAATAATGATAATAATAATCAATAGCAGCTAATACATGCCAAGCACGTGCCTTGTGCCAAATTTACTAGATTCTTGAATTCTCACAGCCACACTGTGATTATGGCTGTAGTTTCTCCATTACACAGATGAGGAGACTAAGGCTTGAGAGGCAGATCTTTATCCGAGTCACACAACTGGTTCCTGGAAGAGCCTGGTTTCAAACTGTGGTCCTTTGGGGTCTTGCAACAGTAGACTCTGCTTTGCTGCCTTCGACCAGGGCAGGGGGCATAGGGAACTAAGATTCTAGGAGAGAAATCAGTTAGTAAGCATGAGAATGTTCGAGACCAAACCAGATGACCTCCTGAACTAAAGGGGTCAGTAAGTCTGAATTAAAGGACAGCAAGGGTGGGGTGAGACCAGAGAGAGAAAGACGAATGGCCTTGGTGTCACTCAGCATGACACCAGGCAGCTAGACGCTGTTGGTCGCGTGCATATCTGGTCTTTGGATTATTAGAGTATGAACAAAATTTAGAATTCTCCCAGAGTTTTTACAATACCCATTCTACATAGAGTGAATTGTGTGAGAATACTTCATAGAGATTTGATACCTTTTTATGTGTCTCTCATGTGGGGCTGAGAGTAACTGTGCACACTTGCTTCATCAGAAGTGCCAACCATCAGCAACGAGGGAGTGATGTTAGGGGGTTAGGGTCAGCCTCATACTTTCAAAGGCTCTTCAGTTTTCCACCTGCAAATAAACTTAAATTACACGTTTAATTCCCTGTCCTTTGTTATGGAAAAGAGGAATTCACTGTACAGGCTGGAGAAGGAAAGTACTCTTCCCTTTGCAGACGCACCGTTTCCTTCTTCAGTCCTCCTTCGTTCATGCTTCAATAGCAGCTGGTCTTTCGTTGAGAGTTTTCCCTTATAAAAAGTTCTTGTTTCTCAGATCTGAGCAACTCTTTCGTGGGCAAATGCAATTACTACATTGGGAACCTTTTATGTATGCTCCTCATTTTAAAATAAAGCAAGAAGACTGAGTAACAGCTCTGGCTTCAAAGAGGCCCCTTAATTAGGTTAATCCAATCAAGGAAACTCTAACCTGTAGCTACTGTGTTTTAGAAATATGACCCTCTAAGTGGTGGCAGAGGTGGCAGAATGTCGATACTCGGAAAGGAAATCTGTTACTTTTTCGGTCTATAGTGATAGGATTTGCAGCCTTGTTTTATTTGATATCTTCACATTTATATGTTCGCCACATTTTTGATGCCAAAACTGGGACTGATGTTTCAATCGCGAAAACCTTAATTTAAGGGCAAAAGGAAAAGTATCCTCCCCTCCCCCCACCCCGCACATTTATTGTTATGCACGTATGGAGGAAAATTACAGAAAGACTCTTTTGTGAATTTTGATATTAGCAGGATAGGACCGACACTATGATAAGTCTTGCTGGATATTATGTAATGTTGCCATATTTACATAAGACTTAATTTTATCTGTAGTTTACCCATGTCATGTGATAATGAACTATTTCATCACTTATAGGAAAGACAAAGTACTACTTTCCATAATAGAGTTCAGGCTAATCCCATTTCCTCCCCAGCTTTTGTGAATTTCTAAAGAAAAGGGAGTGGCTGGCCAGGCCACAAGTGTCCCCTCACTCTACATTTAGATGGACTTCTGTTTCGAATGAGTGGGGATATGAGTCTTTTCTGTGTGGCCTGTGTTACATCTTTGTCCTGTGCCCTTGGAAGGGGTCCTTCTCCAGGTAATACATTAAGAGAAATTTTATTTCCCTTTTGGTATGTAAGCTCCTGAATTTGGAGGCAGTTGAGGAACTACTGAAGAGAACTTAGTGTTAATTTCTAAATGGACACAAGGTGCGCATTTCTGGCTCAACGTGAGGTGACAGGTAGGTAGTGAAGTTGTGTCTGTGCAAACGAATGATTGTTGTGGATTGAGTTACAGCCCCCCCCCCCAAAAAAAAATGTTGAGGCCCTAACCCCCAGTACCTATGAATGTGACCTTGCCTGGCAATAGGATTTTTGTAGATGATCAAGTTAAGATGGAGTCACTTGAATGGGTCCTAATCCGCCATGACTGTGTCCTTATACAACAGAGGGGCATCTGGGCACAGAGACAAACACCCAGGAAAGACAATGCGAAGACACAGGGAGAGCGCCATTTACAGGCTGAGGAATGCCTAAGACCGTCCGACGTGAGGAGGGAAGCCTAAAACAGATCCCTGCAGCCTTCGGAGAGAACCGACCTGCCCCATACCTACTCCTCCATCGCAGACTTCCAGCCTCCGGGCTGGTGAGACGATGCCTTCCTGTCGTCCGAGCCACCCAGCGTGTGGTACTCATCACAGCAGCCCCAGCAAACCCATACAGCGCTTTAATTCCCAGTGGAGCCATTTGGGGTGAAAATTGTAGTAAGTTTTCAAGCCAGACCAGAGTCACTTGTCCCAGTGTCGCTGTAGGGGAACAGGACCAGACTGCATGGCCGAGTCACGCTTATACCGAAACGCTCCGAACTCGCCAGGCAGGGGCGTGCGGAGGCGGACATCCGCCCCGGGGCGCGTGCCAACACGGATCGAGTCTGGTGACCCAGCGTTCTGTTTCTTTCTTTCTGTCTCTACCGACACTTCATACCATTAGAGACTATGATTTCCTGTCCATACTTCATTACGAAATTGAACAGCACCCCCGCGGCCCCACAAACACACGATATAATTTTGACCTTGCTAGCTCTAATTTCCCCATAGTATTATATATATACTATGTATTAAAATCGACAAAAAATTTTACCTTGTGGTCTACTTAAAACAAAACAAAACAAACAAACAAAGAAACAAAAAATCCAACACAGTATGTTTAGTTGTGTTCTGTCCAGACAGCTTTCTCTTTCAAAATAAGTTCATCATCGCCGATGGAAAAGTCTGCTTTGAAGCCCCAGGATGAGAGCCTTTCCAAGCCTGGTTTTTCACCGTCGACGCACCGGAAGTCACCTCGCTGCTTTTGAGGGTTTGCTAGAAAGTCCTGGCTATTTTTCCTAGGAGCGAATCAAACAGCTGAAATCGAAAAGAAGACTAGAAGAAGGACCAACGAAAGAAGAAAGGCCGAAGGAAAGAAGGGAGAGAGGCAGAGAAGAGAACGTTTGAAAGGGAGAAAAGGAGAGAGAAAAAATGAGCAGAAAAAAAAAGCCAGAGTGACATTCCAGGGGACCCCAGGCAGTCCGCGTGCGTGTCCGCGGCACCTGGCTCAGGCTCACTGCGCCTGCTCTCTCTGCCGTGAGGATAGGGTTGTATACGGCACTGTGGGCGTCTCAGTTTTAAAAGCGCAGAGGAGACCTGATAGTGATACCGCATTAAACGCATCTCCTATTGATTCTTTCTAACCTTGCAAAGCGAGCCCTGCGCGTTAAGTACCTTTTACTCCAGCCCGGCTGATGGGACCACAGATGTTAACTGCATGGCTGCATTTCCTCCGAGGTCAGCAGACAGGGCAAGGGGGAGGTGACCGCGGGAGCATCTTCTGGCCCGGGGACTGTTTACCCTCGCTGCCCTCAAATACGGCTTGAGGACACATGTCTGGACAACTCTGAACCACGGAGACGTTAAATCGAGCCTTGCCACCTGGCCGCCCGCTGCGTAACCAGCCGCGCGCATGCGTGCGGCTGCGTTAAAACAAGGACTCGTCATAGAAGAACGTAATTCATGGCTTAAAGCTGAAGTCATCTCTTACCAAGCTTATTTTCTTTAAGTGATGGGGCTTTTTTTTCAAGTAATAAAAAAAAATTAAAATAACACTGTTATTTTAGGTACTCGGCTTGGATGTCCGCTGTAACATTCGTGCTGCGTTTCTTGTCACCACGTGTGGCTCATCGTGGGTATGGAGTGGGGGGCGCGGAGATGCTCGTCATTTCTTTGCGGCATCCCTGCTGTCCGTGGATCGGTCACCGGGACTGAAACCCCTATTTACCATTCGTTAAACCTCTGACCAGGCTTGGTTTGGAAGCTCTCTCTTTTCTTTTTTCATCTGGGAAATGAGGCCAGATGAAAAAAGAATGAGCAGTTAAAATGTGTAGCAGAGAATACACCCTCACTCAAAGGTGGCAATTGTTTTGTTTCTGTGATTGCTATTACTAATGTTATAATCATTAAAACTTTCATCTGTTAGTCTGGATGGCTTTCCATGTGTGGAGAGCAATGTGGAGTTGCCGTGGGGGCCACAGTTCACCTCGGAGCGGGACCTGCCGCCCACTCCGCGGGGTTTGGAGAGCATTGGGGAAACTTTCTCAAATGCCCGCCACCCTCGCTGATTTCTCTTGGAGCCTGGACTCCCTGCCACCATCCTTTAGATTAGCACACACATGACCTGATTTACTCTAGGAGAAGGGGCTGGGGGGCGGGGCGGGGGCGGTCAGCACCCGCAGATTGTAAAGTGTGAGACAACAGGGGCATGTCAGTCTTATGTGCATCGCTCAGAGATGAATGTCGAAACCAAACACAAGCAATCGCATCGAGTATAATGAACGCTATTTAAAAAAGAAAAACCAGGCAGAGAGAATTGAAGGAGGTGACCGGCAGAGCAACCATACTTGGCCTAGTGGTCAAGGCTGACTTGCCGATGCACTTAGGAGAGCTAAGGCTGAGCCAGGAGCGGGGGCAGCTGGGAAAAGAAGGGCCAAGTTCTAGGTAGAGGGAACCGTGCGCCCAGTGGGCCTGAGATGGGGTGGCATCATGCCCTGGAGGGATTGAGGAGTGACATCGGTCAGAGAGGGACAAGGCAAGTAGGGCATGGGGGCCACGCTGAGCATTTCAGAGCACTGAGGAGACACCGAGACCTTCCAGAGAGAAGCTGCTTCCATGCGCTCATCTTGCAGAAGAATAAACTGAAGTTATTAAGTGATTCACTTAAGACACACGGCTGGGCCCTGAAAACCCACTGCCTCACCGCTCCAGCATTTCTCTGGCCTGTGGCCCCAGCTTAACACAACGTGGGGGACTGCGAGTGGTCTTTGGAACAACACAGAACCTTGGTAAAACCGGGGTCCTAGCACTGCCAGGGAAAATGAGGAGGCAAATAGTGTCCTGGAAGGATGTTATAAAGATTAAATCATTCAGTTTATGTAAATCACCTGGTACAATGTTCACCACACTGTTATTTGGTCAATTAAGGGTCAATTTCTCTCTCAAACAGGCATTTTGCTTGGCCAGAAACTTGATAACAAATGAACGTCTTCTAGCTTTAATCAATAGATGAGTGAAATCTTTGCGATAGCTTTTTAACTCCATGTAGGGTAATCATGCGACAGATTTCCTGGGAGACAGTTCAGAGAATGCTGGAAGTTCTCTATCTTGCCCGGAGGGTCCAGTTTAGTGCAGGGCTTCGCTGCTAGCGGTCAATCCAAGTTCTCCGTATTCCATGAGATAAATGATGTTATTTCCTGCAGCCAGGAAGAGCTCATAGAACCTCAGCGACAGCAAGACTGTCAGTCCAGCTCTGCTGCTGGCTGTTCGATTTGGGACAAATCATTCAACCTGTCTGAGACCCCGTTTCTGCCTCCGCAGTGACACAGAGGTGGATGTAAAGCCCTGATCAAATGCCCAGTGTACAGTAGGAGCTTCGTCAACGTTGGTGGCCCCTCCTCTCTGCCTAACCTCAGTACCAGGTCCAGGGAGCACGAATGCCTTTCGAAGCAGCACCCAGCGTGGGAGGGTCTTGGGTTCTTCTGCTATGGGGTTGGTCTCATGTGGAAGCGTGGCTTCCCCCAGCTTTTTGCACCCAGGGGTGATGGCTCCAGCGCAGCATCCCTTTAGCCTCAGAAACATCGATCAGGGCCCTGGAAGGCAACCGACGACCTCTTACCCAATTCCCGTTTTTGCAGCGGAGGGAACTATAAAACCCAGCGAGGCAAGTGACACACTGGAGATCGCACACCCGGCGCAGGATCCCGGTTGAGAGAGGATCCCTGTCTCCAACTCTTTCAGTCAGTGGCTCTCCATTTTCCTACTCTACCCCTCAGGCCTCATGGAAATGTAAAGAACATAGAGTTCCAGGATTAGCCGGATGGCCCTGTCTGGCTCCAGCCACTGCTTCTCCCTGTGTTTGTGATCTTATCCGTCCAATGCAGATGACACTCGCCCACCAGCTGTTGAGATCGCAGGGGGTTGAGGACCCAGCATAACTGTTCCAAAGGGGTCAGTTCTGGTGTTCAGTAAGCCAAACGGCTTCCCTCCATATAGTCTGTCTTTCCAGTTCTTCTGCTTCTCTATTATTTTTGAGTCAAATTTTTAGATCTGAATGCTTGAAAGCATTTATCGAAGGCTTTAAAATTTTTAGTTGTGGCTCAACTCAACTCAAGCTTTATTTTAGCTTCCCTAATATGTTCTAATTGGTTTTGAAGTTTTGAAAACATTCTCTGTTGTAGAGTCAGTGGGGAAACAGGCCTTCGGATATGTTATTGGTAAAAAACGCATAATGGCATAGCCTTTGTGACAGAATTAGCAATATTATGTATCTGTGCCTTTAAACTAAACAATCCTACATCTAGGATTTACCCCAAAGATAAACTAATAAAATATGAATGCAAAAGTCTATTCATGTGGCACTAATTGCAATAGAAAAAAACTGGCCATAATCTAAATATTCATCAGGAGAGGGCTGGTTGGATGAACCAGCTACATGTACACAGTGGAGTGTTTATTCTAGATCTATCCAGGGAGAAGAAGACTGACTTACATGCTGCTTGGAGTGATCTCTAGGGTATTTTGTTACATGCAAAAAGAAGGGTGAAGACCAGAATATGTGATATGGTTCCTTTTGTCTAAGAAGAGGGAGTATTTAATATTTAATTCATTAAAAAACAATAGGACGAGGTGGAAACAGAGTAGAGGCAACAGGTTTGGAAGCTCGATTTTTCCTAATGTACCCTGTTCTGTACATTTAGAAACATGCAAATATTTTATGAAATTATGCAGCAAAAGATAAAGGAATTAATTCAAACACGAAGTTAAATAACCAACCTAACTGAATATTAGCCATATGGAAAGGAATTATTTCAAATGATTCTAACCTTTGCAGGCAGGTACACTTCGGAGATATTGTGGGTTCGACTCCACATGACCGTAGGAAAGTGAGTATCATGATAAAGTGAGTCTGAATCTTTTTGCTAGCGGAAGATCTTGCCTTCAATTTGTGAAAAATGCAATGCCTCTGAAGTATGAGAAAGTGAAGTGTAATAAAATGAAGAATGCCTGTATTTATCTGGCTGTATATCTGCAGTAGGATATGTCCCAAAGACGAAAAGAACTGCAAAGAAATCTTAAATTGCTTATAGTAGTTACATCATTGCTAACATGTTGATAGGGTTACTCTAAAACTATACATAACTCAGGACAAAGCACATAGTATTATATTAATATCATAAGGAACCAAGCTTTTTTGAAATAAGAGAGGAAGAATCAAATAGGACATCAAAGAAATGAAATAAAAGCCTCTAACCCTAGACTCAAAGTGGAAATATCAGTATGAACTCCTGGAATATTTTTCTGTTAAACATATTTCTGACTCCATCCACTGAGAAAAGTTCTGGAACCAATAACCAATACAGAAGAAATTTATTCTCTAGCATTCATCCTGTAGTCTCCAAATACCTTTCTCCCTGAAAGGAACCAGAGCATCTGAGAAAAATTGGCTGATTCCAGTCTAGGATGGGAATGGTTTGAGTTGAGCCTGTAACATCTTGCCACACCCAAAAGCCCAATGGTTTGTGATAAAAGATTCAAAACACATGGGAGCCAACATGCAAAGGCTCCTACTGGCCAAAGACAGAACAACTGCATCCAAAGATGAATATACCTATAAAATAGCCTCTACAGTGCATTAAAACATGGAGGATCTGTAGAACCCATGCATTCGTAACAATATTTTAAAAACGTATGTGCTGCCTTTGAAGAATGCTAGGGAACCAACTCATTATTCTGAAAACTGGTAAATAAAAGAAAGGAATCGAGCATTTTTTTCTTTCCAGATATGCCTGTACCTTGGAATAACTAAATAATAGTGGAGGAAGTAAAGTTCCTCCTTCTTAGAAGAATTCCAATTCCCAAATGAAGAAAGACTCAGAAGGAGTTAGCGTACCGCCACTTTGCAACCTGTCGTGAAATAATGGACCATCGCAACAATCATCAATAGTTGCTAGAAACGTTGGGTGAGAAGCTGAGGAGAAACTTTCTAATGGATGGACGAAGCTGGCATCACCCACCCCCATCGGTTAAAGACAACGTCACACAAAATGTGAAGCAAGCAGACATGACGTACATCCTGATATGATGCGAGGGGGAGGACGGAGCACCTCCTGGGATGTGTTATCACCCAAAGCTTCCGACCTGAGCCCAGTCCAGTCTCCAGACCTCACTGCCAGTCTACAGAAAATGCAAAGGGCAGAGGAATTTACTCAAAATGGCCACAGGGATGCAGTCAGCCGCATCCAGGATGTAAGAAATGCAATGTAGGCTAGTCAACAAATAAATTGCAAGAAAACAAAAGAACGAGGGCAAAGGCATAGATAAACAGATTTAAGCAACATGACCCATATGCAGTGTAGGAGCCTGGTTCACTTTCTGGTTCAAGCATGCAAATGGTAGAACCAACCATTGCAAATGTTTGAAATTTTCCATAATAAAAAATAGGTTTTGATGGATCGTTTGATCGTATGTTTTTAGATGTGGACATTGCTGTGGACTTGTTAGTAGCTGGGAGGAGGGGAATATGGATTGAAATGTATGTGTGTCTAAACTTCAGGCCTTAAAGGAGTGCAAATTACTAGGATGCACATCTCTTTCTACTGTATGTAATTTCACGGTGTTCCTTACATCCTGCTCCAATCTAAAAGCTCTTTGAGGACACAGAATAAATTAATGGCTTTCTTATCTTTAAAACAGTGCTTGGAAAGTGATGTGCTTAGTAAAACTTCTTTGGCTGGCAGTGGTTGACCTTCTGCCAAATTGAGAAGCAGGTAACATTTATCTCCATCATGGCTGGACCCTACTCTAGGCTCTACTGGGAACACTGCCCCATTAGCAATGTCAAGGCAAGTATGGGATTGTGAGTGTAACCTTTCTCACGGGTATTAGTTTATTAGTTCTGTGATTGCTATCAATAGTTGTGAAACCAAGAGCTATGCTTCTATTATGGAAATTACAGGGAATAAGAGGAGGCAGTAGGTTTGGGGCTAGGAGACCTACCCATTGCATCAGTTTACCTCCTCCAACTATTTGCAAGGCTGCAGCTCATGCCAAGTCAGAGGTGAGGAAATTCTGCGACGCACCCCTGGCTCCTGGGTGTGCAGGTCGTGGGTGGTCATCTAACCTTTCTTCCTGTAATAAGATGCTAATTCCTGGAAACGGCCTCATGTTTTATAGTTGCATGTAGGCCATCGAGAAGGAAGAGTGCCAAGGCCGATTGGGATCTGGTTGAATAAAACTGGTCTTATTAAATGCTAAAACAGTTTGAAGTAACATGGACACATATCACAAGCTGTGTCACTCGTCCGGTGATCAGGAATGGACAAGGTCGTCTCAATATTGTAAGAAAACTCTTTTCTTTGGAAAATTCAATTCCTTTGATGATACAATTGACCAAATGAAGACAGCACTGAGTTCTCAGTGCTCCTCCGCGTACCTGTCTTCCTTATCTGCCACTCAGCCAAAAGTCTTCTGAACGATCATCTTAAGAGTAGGCAGTGCGTCGGGGGAGACTGGAGCTGACGGTGGCTCAGAACATCTGGCTCCGAGAATGCTAACCCGACTGTCACCACCAGCTCAGCTACTCAGCTCTTGGTGCCAGGCATGTTCCTTTTAGATGAATCAGTGCAAATTTGTTATTATAATCATCTTGCTTTCTCTCATAACTTTGGGAACAAATTGGGAACATGGTTTTCCCACCCACAGTCCTCAATAATCATCCTTTTGTGCCTATTTTTATTTCTGAGAGACTTCTAGGAGATTTAAAAGGATAGCTTCTTAAACTTAATCTGAATAGCAGCTGGGGGACAAAGGTAGGTGTTGGCTGTGGATGTGGTAACCATTCTGTCCTCTGCCAGATCTTATTTCTGTTGTTGTAATGGTGAAGAAAATTAGCTGCCCTCTTGTGCTAATGATTTCAGAATATCGCATGGGAACTAACGGCTCGGTCTTTCAAAAAAATATTTTGGATTCTAGAATATTCTGTTTTGTTCTGCAGATCATAGTCAATTGCTGGCATAATCATTGTGCTACTAAATGTCAAAAGGAAGAAATTTTTTGTGCCTTAATACACTTTCACATTTTTTTTCCTCAATTTTATTTATTGCCCTTTGAACACATGCTTGAATTCTTTCCTTTTCCATGAATGTTCTGTTCATTTTATTTCGCTCATTGGCCCTAGTCATTTATTACCTGTGTTTCCCATATGAAGGAAATCACTAGGCCTTATAGATTTTGTTCATTTTTTTTTCATTTTGTTCTGAGAGGGTAAAAGCATACTTTTGAACTTGTATTTTCTACGCTTTAAGTTTTCTTACTTATAAATGTCATTAATAACTAAGTACTTTGGAATATCGGAAGATAGCTACTTGGATGTGATGGTCTTAGATTGTTCATCGCTGGTAATGGAGAACGAGTCTGCCGTGGCACAGAGCTGCTCATACAGTGGTATGAGCCGCGAGGAGACCGCCTCAATGGCTGCTGTGATGGACGGTAGTGTGGAGGTTGTTTATTTGGGAGGATTCCAAGTGATTAAGAATGGAAGGATCCTGGAAGTCTGAGGATCCCTGAATGACTGGGTGGAATGAGTCTGTCCACTGCGTTTTGGGGAGCAGAGCATCAGGGAGCCAGGGTTCAATACTCCACGTCTATCACTTGCTGGGTGGATCACTCTCAGCAACTGCTTCACCTCTCCGGGTCTCAGTTTCTTCATCAGTAAAATGGGGACAGTAGTTAGTCATCTGCCTGTGCCTGGAACATGGTGAGTGCTGAGCGTTTGTGGCATAAATTAAAATAAAATATTACATTTCAGGAATTAAATACCTAGTCAATCATAAACCTTGATTGCTCTCTGTTAAAGACACAAAGTGAACAAACAAAAGAATATTGTAATCGGAACTGCTAGGTTGTTAGAATGTCAAATTGAATATATTCTACAAACCATGTGACCTCATAGAGCGACTTGGAATGAGGATAGAGGTGGGGCGGGACACCTCCCAGAAATGTCACTGAGTCACTGTCCTAGGCTTCAGCAGAAGGAAGAGTTAACGGTTAGCATGCTGAGAGGGAAGGCAGTTATCAGTTTAGCCATGAGGCTCCCACTCTTCCCCAAAGTAAGTTACAGACCTTTCCTCTGGTTGTGAAGTAGCTTTTATGTCAAAGGAAGTAGGACTGGTCCAAATTAGCCCTTAACTGCCTGGGTCCTATTAAGATAAAATAAGTTAGCTATGGTTTCAGGATTGTATGGGAAATAAGATCAGTTTTTGGTACAGAAATGGGAAAAAAAAGAAGATGAAAACTGGGAGGAAAGAGAGTGAAGAAGGAAGGAAGGAAAGGAAGGAAGGAAGGAAGGAAGGAAGGAAGGAAGGAAGGAAGGAAGGAAGGAAGGAAGGAAGGAAGGGAAAAGAAGAAAAAGAAGGGGGAAAACACCCGTAAAGCACTAAGGAAAGAAAGGTTTATTGTTTTAGTGAGGTTCATCAAAGTCTATCAGAAAAACATTTGGAAGAGTTAATTTTATCTTTAAAAAAAATTTTTTTTTTCAGGAAACAGGCAAGGGAGTATAAATATTGGCTTGACTTGGCTTTCTTTTTACTTCTGTTTGATGTGAAGAGTTCATTTAGGAAAAAAGACAGACAGAAGGAAAAGCTGGAGAGGACTTAGTGTGGACCTTGTTTCTGATAAGCAGGAGTTTAGGTATAAACCAGATAGGCATAAGTGATGGCTTTTCCTCTTCACAGTTTTGAAGCCACAGAACCATAAACCACGATAGTCCCCAGAAAAAAACCTGCATCATTTAACCAGCAAACAATACCAGGTAAAAAAAGATGCCAGCTCTTGAGGAAGACTTGGTGGCCATGTTTAAAAAGGAGTCAGGAGGTGATAACATCAGACATTGAATAAGAGGTTTGAGTAGGTTATCATCTTTGGTTCCAATGGAGATGATAAATTTAGGAGTGACAATATTAGAATCCATAATTTCCACGTTCTCGAAGAAAACTATTATTTAGGTTATTAGAATTTCAGACTATCTTTTCCTTTAAAAGTTTTTAGTGTGTTTATGTAATAAAAATCCTTTCGAGGACATTGGAGATTGGCATGGCATGTTGACACATCCATTCCCTTGTATTCTTTGTCTTTTGCCCAGTTTACAAATAAGCCATATGAAAGCATTATATGATTTAAAAAAAAAAATCTATGGACTCTGCAATACAGTCACCAGATAAAATATACAGTATCCAGTTGAACTTGGATTTCTGAAAACTCATAAATATTTTTTTCATTATAAGTATGTCCAAATATTGCATGGGACATGCTAAAAAATTATTCATTATTGATCTGAGACTTAAATTTCACTGAGTGCCCAGTATTTTTATTTGCTAAATCTGGTCACCTTATTTTGGAAAAATCAAGTGGGATATTAGTTATTTAGTCCCTTGATGAATACAGTATTTGTCTTATTTTCATTTACCAGGCTCCCATTTCTTCCATTAATCATAGGTTTGTTTGTTTGTTTTTGGTTTGATCACTCTGCGATAACTTTTAGCCTGCTAATCATCTCTGCCTGAGCGGCACACCTGTTTATAACACTGCTTCTCAGACTTCACTGTGCCCGCAAATCACTCAGGCATCTTGTTACAATCTACACGCTAAAGCAGCAGGTCCAGTGTGGCGCCTGGGGTTCTGCATTTCATTGACTCCCAGGTGATGCCATGCTTCCGGTCTTTGGACCACACTTTGAGTAAAGCACCTGGACCGGAGTTTTCATTTTCGACTAAACGTAAATAAAACTACCATTAAAATGTTTTCTTTACACTGACTTTTTCCATTTTTGTGGATCCTTCTATTTTTTTTTTTTTAAAGCCAGAAAATGCTAAATGTTAGGCCTTTTTGTTAATGGAAGAAAACCATATTAGGCTATGAGAAAGTTCTGGAAAAGAACATATTCCAGGAATTGGTCATTAGCTTGTTCATCCGTTCATATTTCTGGAAGGATCAGAGGAGTCATTAGAAACATCACATGATGGTACTTGGTTAACGGGCCATTTCAGGAGCCAAGTTCTGCGATGTGTCGGTTACCAAGCACGAAAACCCCGCTCGAAGTAATGTTTTTTATAACACTGAACTCCGCTAGGGAAAAGCATGTTGAAATGATTTCAACATCTGCATATAAAGGCTTAAAAGTCCTTTTAAAATGAAAATCCCAGATTAACAGCTGAAGATTTTTTTGTTGCCAGGTATTTTGAGCCTTAGAATGGCAAAGCCCAAATTAAGAAAAGGGTGATGTTCATTAACGGGGAGAGCACTTACTGTTCTTACTGGTGCCCACACCTGATTCCCATCACCTGGCCGACAAGCAGAGGGCTTCGTGCCTTCACTAGATGCAAACAGCGTTGGATTAAACCGTCCTAGCATTAGAAGCATCCTGTCTGTTCCTGACCCCCGCACCAGCACGCTAAGAGTCAGGTGGCAAAAGACATGTTGACAGGCTGTGTGTCTGCTTCTTCTCCCGGTGTCTGATGTGGCTTCTGTGTCAGACACGGGGCAGACAGGGAGGGGGAGGAAGCTGGCTGGGAAGGGGGGGACAGGCGGATGGGAAAAACTGCTAGTCAACTTTTCTGGCAGAAGCTCAACTGTTTAAACATTTGCTGTCAGAGGGAATTTTAAGGAATGGGGTGGGCTAAAGGATGAGTAGAAAATGTGTTTGAGAGAGTCGAATGCTATGTCATTATAGACTATTTAGACTAGAGGTATAGATGGTTTGAGGTTTACCCCCGTCCCTCCTAAAATCCCCTGAGACTTGACTAAGAATGAGGGTCTTATAGCTTGTATTCTTTCAAATGCACAGGAACCCATGGAATAGACAAAAATATGCAAAAGGGACAATTAAAAAACCATCTCCCAAGCTGAGCAAAAACATTGTATCAATGACCATTTCCTGATTTTGATAATTGTACTGAGCTTATATAAGAATGTTGTTCTTAGAAAATACACATTGAAGCATTTAGCAAAGAGGCATCTTGTCTGCAGTTTACTCTCAAATGGTTCCTAAGATAGAAAATGACAAAGCAAAAATGATAAAATGAATAACGGGGAAATCTGGTGGAGGTGTATGCAAAGAAGCACGTTGTGCTACTTTTGTAATTTTTCTGTAAGCATGAAATTAGTTCAAAGTGAAAAATTTTACTACAAAGGAAGGATCTTGGAACGTCCTTGGCTGCCTGCCTCAGGCCCTTGCCCTGTCTCCTTTCTCAAACTCCTGGAGTGTGTGCTTCTCATCTCCACAGTTAGCACTGAGCCTGGCTGTCCCTTAGGGACATCCCCAAGGGCTTCGTGACATTGTTCCCCTGCTGCCTGGTGAGACCATGAAGCAGGAGCGAGCTCTGAGAGTCTCAGAACTGAACACAAACTGCGTTAGTCAGTAAACATTCTTTTATTATTATTATTATTATTATTATTTTTGCTAATATTCAACCAACTTTACTTTTAGCTGTGATCTGTTTATGGAAAGGAGAAATCTCTAGGTAATGCGTGAATAATAGAGTTATCTAGATTTACACATGTGTGTGCGCTGCAGGCCAGCACGTCCATTCCAGAGTGGGCATAAGTCACACATCGCCGTGGGACCCCCTGCCAGCACGCACATGGTCCTTCTGTTTTCAAAGCCCTTTGATTCCACAGGCAGGATTCTGAACCACAAAGAGAATAAATGACTTGTTGATATGTAACCTAAAGGAGCAGGAAAAAGTTGACACTCTTTTTTTTTTTTTTACAGTTCAAGGACTTTCTATGTTCCCAACTAAAATACCTTTTGGTACGAGACAATTCTCAAAAAATTCTTGGCTTCAATCAACTGCTCAATTTATTAATTGTTTTCTTTAAGTACTGAGAAGACGCTTGAAATTTTTAAAGTCCATACTATTAACTACTTAAGATAGCCTTTGGAGGGATGATAGTCTTTTTGTAATTAAAATTATTTTTTAATTAAATTTATTGGGGTGACATTGATTAATAAAATTATATAGGTTTCAAGAGTACAATTCAATAACACATCATTTGTTCATGGCATCGTGTGTTCACCACCCAAAGTCAAATCTCCTTCTTCATCTCTATAATCTTTAATGTGGGAGGATATACCCCAAGTAGTGAGGAAAGCCTTTGTATCTTTCTCATCAAAATTCAGGTGTTCAAAGTCAATCATCTTTGGGAATTTTTAACTTTAAAACTCTCTAAGAGCATGTAAATTCTTCCATATCAGTCAATGGCTGTTCTTTCTTTGGGGTAGAAAAATTCAATTCAGTTTAGAGATTTTTTTTTTAATTGCTGGACAGTCTTTTTGGAGAATTCACTTTTTTTGTTTAGAACTTTTTTTTTTAAAAAAAAAAAAAAAGAAGAAGAACGGTTTATAATTCTGCATTAGAGTTTGATAACTTGCTGCCACTCATATCTGTACTGCATTATTTATTATTGGTCACCATTTTTTAAGGCTCTCTACCTTCGCTCGCAGAGTTTACCGTGAGCCTTAGTCAGTCCGGTGTCTCACTAAGAAGAGCCCTTTGCCACTCAGCCCTACTGTGCTCCATATCCCCATGCGGGAGGGGACTGCAGGGCAGGGCTGCCTTTTAGCGCTGCCTCACAGCCTTTATTAGGAGACAAGATGGACATCGGAGGGCGAGGGGAGGGGGGCTGGAGGATCTGGGAGCACTAAGTAGCTGTCTGAGTGAGAACAATTAGTGATGTAAGTGTGTTCTTGAAAATGAACTGCTTTGGGGCTAGATTACTTACAAGCCCCATCATCCCAGCTAAAATCTCCATAAAGAGTTCCGCAGTTCTGAGAAGTCATCTTCAGAGACAATGCTTATTGGAATTCATAGATAGTGTTTCATTTTGTACTCTCTGAAATTAGCTAATGTTCTGGTCACTCCAGAGCCTTTAAAAATGGCCCCAATCCCGAGGGCTTTATCAAGGGGAAGTGTAGCCGTGTATGTGCTACAACTGTGTGGCTACTTGCGATTATTTAGGTCAGCATCACCATCAGAATCTTTTTTGTTTTCCCCTAAACTAGACATAACGTTTGCCTTTCCTTCATTATCAAGAAATAGCAATACTTTCAACACAGCAAAATACTCCTACGTACAATACGACTTTTTAGCCCTGATTTTAACATATATAATTTAACTTTTTTAAAAGAGCAAATTTTTTTCACCTGATTTATTTAATCTATCAAATTTTATTGTAATAAGGCTGAGAGGATAGAAAGATGGCTGGTGTTTTCTAATAATATATTGACACAGAAGTCACCGCAGTGTTATCTATATAGCCTAAGGAAAATAAATTGGGATGAGATGGTTTCCTGGGTTTGAAGGGAAAAAAAAAAAAAACCCATAATATTGTGCTGAAATACTGAAACTTGCAGTTTTAATACATTTTTGACCATTTGTTTTAATCATATGTATTTAAGTACAGTATTTTATCAAATAAAATGAAAATTGACAAGTTTTTAAAAATATTACCATGATTTTTCCACTTGATATGGAAAGAGCTTCCAGTGCTTTCAATGTGTAGGGGGTGCACACAACTGTCAATAATTAGATCTACTCCAAATTTTCAGTGACCTAAAAGGTCTGCAATAGCTCTGATCGGCGGTATATCAGATGATATGCAGGCTCCAAAATCCTTTCCAATCAGTCTATGAGCTACTGCATTCAAAGCATTTCTAAATGCTTCTTTAAACTCTCCCAAGTCATCAATATCGCGTCCTCGAATATCACTATGTAATTTCATTTTTAATGTTACATTAACGTATACTTTATTAGCAGGTCAGAACCTCGCTATGAATTGATGGGCAGGTGGAAAGGGCCAGTGACTACCTGCTGCGCAGCATCGCATCCTGCGGGGAGAGTCTGGGCTCTGCACAGAGGAAACTATGCCAGTTCTCGAAGCCACTGTCGTGGCTGGAGGCACGGACCGTGCTGCCATGCCGCGGTGGGGGCCCTCGGGGAGCCTGGCTGAGTGGGGCCGGCCTCAGCCAACACGCTTGGTCTGAGAGTAGACAAGAGGCATTTCCGAAGGAAGCTACATCCATCCTGACAACAGCAGGAAGATGGAAGCTGTCATGGGCCAAAAATATGCATCCCTCTAAAATTCATGTGTTGGAGCCCTAATCCTCCGGGTGATGGAACGAGGAGGCGGGGCCTTTGGGAGGTGATCGGGGGCACCAGAAGGGAGAATGGAGTCCTCGTGAAGGGGTTAGCGCCCTGATAAACAGAGAAATGAGAGAGATGATCTCCTTCTCCATTCTGTGAGGAGACAGTAAGAAGATGGCTAGATGCAAAGCAGGAAGAAGGTCCTCGCGAGATACCAAACCTGCTGGCACCCTGGTCTCAGACTTCTCTGCATCCACGACTGTGACAAGAAAATGTCGTCTAAGTCCCCCCATTCAATGGCATTTATTATGACAGCCTAAACAGAACAAGATGGGTGGCAAAACCAGCAGGTGTCCACTCCGTCAGAAACAGGTTTGTCACGATTGATCGAACACTTGCCGACCGAACACTAGAGAAATAAGCATGTTTTAAAAATGTTTTTGTGCCTTTCTCATGAGTGCATTTTGGAGTATCTGTGACATTTTCCCTGTACCGAACTGGAAACCAAAGATGAAAGGGATTGTCTGAGCCAAACCGAATCTCCAGCCAAAACAGGACTGGTTTTGTGGGGTCGCTTTGGGTCCTGTCTCCAAGGACTGTACGCTTCCTTTGAGCTCTGAGTCTTGCACAATTTGTTACCTCACCTCATTCAGCCATTATTGCTTCTTGTCCTGAGATCTTGCCCTGCTAACCAAGAAAGGTCCTTTAGAGCAGAAAACATGTATTGAGTTTCTTTATTCTCCATGACATATTGCTTGGCATGCAAAAGATACCAAATAAATTCTTGGTTACATAATTTCTGAAAATTGGAATAACATTCCCTCATACACTAGTGGAAGTTGAATTGCAAGAGACAAGGTTGGACTATTTCCTCACGTATCAAACCAATTTTCTAAGGCCAGCAAGTGTTCCAGTTACTAATTTAAAGATTTTCCTATTTTTATTCGATATAGATATTATAAATGTCTTCGTCTCTCTCTCTCTCTCTCTCTCTCTCTCTCTCTCTCTCTCTCTCTCTCTCTCTCTCTCTCTCTCTCTGTCTCTCTCTGTCTCTCTCTATTACAGTACTGGTTTCTGAGTATAAACTTGATGAATGACTTTGGAAGTCAGACAAGGGGACAGGAGCAGCTTCCAGGTGGGGGCTCTCCGCCCGGCTCCCGCAGTGAAGTGCGGCTGGCAGGAGAAACCCCTAAGCTGTCGCATGACTGTGATTGCCCCGTCATCTCTGTCAGTAACATCCTCCATAAGACATGTTTTTTGAGTGCCTACCACATGCGAGCTTATAAAGAGGCATAAACCTGCGACTGAGAAGTTTACAAGCTAAGTGGGAAAAGAGACAAGCAAAGGGGCATGGTCCTGATCGTGTCTCACTAAAGAGAAGAGTAAAACTTTCTTCTCTGGTTGTGAAAAATAAGTTTGTCCCCCGAGGAAAGGCCCAGTTCTTCAAAACTGGATTGCAGCCTGGCCCCTGAAGGAACAACAGGGCCTTCCCGCTCTGGCGAAAACAGAAAACTTTTATTCCTACTTCTGGCAGGAATTCCCTGCCGCGTTATGATCAGACCATGGCCACGAGTTTAAGGAGCCCGTGTTCAAGGCAGACTTTTGACCCAGGTCAATCAGCCCGAAGGTAGCCATGAGGCTGTGTTATCCTTGTGCTAGTTTCCTGGTACTGCAGTAGCAAAGTCCCACCAACTGGGCGGCTGAAAAATGAACATTTATTGTCTCAGGCTGGAAGTCCCAGGTCCAGGTGTTGGCAAGGTCGGCTCCTTCTAAGGTTGTGAGGAAGAATCCGTTTCGTGCTCCTCCCCTGGCTTCTGGTGGTTTGCTTGCAGTCTGAATTTGATGGTCATGTTGGCCATGAGACTTTCATCACAACTGAGATTTCCTTGTGCCCTTGGCCCTAGACTCTTACTAAATCTCTCTCAGGTGTTCTCAGGTACACCTGTCAAATGCTGCTTGCTTGCTCTCTGCTGTCACCAACATGTCCGCCACATCCCCTGGGCACAGTTGACTCATCTGGACACCAGCACCCGAGCCATGGGCCTCTCAGTCCTTGATCACTTGGAACATTGACACTCCTGCAACGGCAATGAATCTGAAAGAAAAGACTGTGAGGAACGGTCGATATGGATTTCTAATGGAGGGCTTTAAATGTGTGGGGAGAGTGCGTGTGCTCTTATGTACTTGTGTGTATGTGTATGTACGTGTGCAAGTGTGTATGGCATGCACATGGCATGTTACCTTAGGGCTTTTCCTCAAGTTCCTAATCTGAGGGTGTCGTTTCTGGCCCCATTTAGCGTAGTGATTGTCAGATATTTTTGGCCATGGAACCCTTTCTTCAGATAAAATCTCCTTCAGATATGAGTCAACAGGTGTACATGGGCCCTGGGTCAAATCACTGAGGTTTCGATTCTGGCTTCTCCGTGTATCAGCTGTTTGAGCAAGGTCAACTTACCTTTACCTGAGTTTCTCATCTCTGAATTGGGGTAAACGTCCTTTCCTCACGGGGCTTTTGTAAGAGTACAGGGATTAATGCACGCAGGGTGTTTTGGGCGCTGACTCACACACTCCTTCTGGCTGGAGGGTAGGTAAGGGGTGAGCTCCCAGCTCCTCAGAGAGCTTCTCTTCCTCCCATAGAGATGCCCTCAAGTCTCCTCTAGAAACTCCACAGAATCTACAAAGCCAAATCTGGAAGCCGACAACAAGCGCGTAATTCCACGACTGCTTCCAGCCAAATGAAGAACGTGCCAGATATTCTCCATCACGACCCGTTTCAAAAACAGGAACCATGATGGAGTATTCAGCTTCAACTGGATTGCTAAATGCACTCTTTTCACTTAAGGAAGCTTTAGAAACATAAACTCTCTTTCCAACTCGATTTCACATCAGTCGAAGGATTTCTGAAGCAAATGTCAGCCTTCCACTTCCCAGCAGGTGCACAGTGACATGCTGTCACCAGAGGTGTCTCATGTCGGGGACATCGGAATTCCCTGGAGGGCTTTCGGACGTGCAGATTGCTGGGCCCTGCCCCGAAGTTCCTCTTTCTGTAGGTCTGGGCTGGGGCCTGAGAATTTGCCTTTCCACCACGTTCCCAGGGAATGAAGATGCTGTTGGTCCAGCAGCCTTCCTTGGAGAGCCACTGCTGTATGCAGAGCTGCCTTGTTTTGGAGGGCTTGTTGTTTACAAGGCACCTGAGAGCCCGGGGTTGAGGTGGATTTGGGCCATGAAACATGGGCATCTTAAACTTTTATTGATTCTGAGGGACTCCAAGATAGCAGTTGACAAGTGAAGTTTTATTTTTTAAAACAGGTATTTAGATAACAAGCGTAAGCACAAATCAGGACATTTCCTTTCGGTCTACATTCTGGCCAGGCTGTTAACCTTCCCTTGATTAGCTTTAGCTGAAAAACATCACTACAAGACAGAAAATTCAGCACCTTTGAATCCAAGGGCATGACTCACCTGTGAGGGCCCTGACTTAGGGTGAGGCCATGTTCCTTTGTTCCTTTCAGGATTAAACTTAGAGCTGCTGACATTGAAATGCATGAGTCTAGGATTTATCCAATTAATGCAGATTTCTTTCAAACAAAGAAAAAAACAGCATCGATTTTTTTTTTGTTTTTTTTTTGATAAAGTGACTGTGAGAAATTTGGTGAGGAGGAAGAAACACTGCAACATCGTTTTGCGTTGTCGAACAACAGCGCTTATCAAACAAACCCAGGAGGCGGTTGGAGAGAAGATTGAAGGTGCGGTGATATTTCTCCTTGCGAAACCATCTTTACCTCATACTTGACAGATGTTTCAGGCTGATGGGATAGGATGAACAAATTGCCAAGATGAAACCGAGGTAACATCTTTCTTTAACAGATAAAGATGGTTTGATAAAAGAACAAACAGGAAGGGTGACCTGGCTGGTGCCGAGAATCACAGAGATATCTAGAAGGGTAAGGAAGGCTTCTGGGTGAGGCTAGGTTATTTACTTGGTGAAGTTTGGAGGTTATGATTACAGCGCAGATTTGATTCTGGGGGTAATTAAGAGCCAAGGCAGAATAGAAACGATACACGTGTCAGTGTGGGATGGAGCAGAAAGACCGGAGTGAGGGGTGCTGGTGGCGAGGTGTCCTGAACCCAGGTTTCGACCTGGCTCGTTGGTCGTGGCAGGGATGAGGTGTCGGCCGCTCGTGTCGAAAGGGTCGTCTGCATGACGGAGCGAGCACGGGACGCGAGTGTGAGGGGTTGGCGGAGGAGCTGTTTCACAAACATGGAGAAAGGGTTGTGATTTTTTAAAAATATTTTTTAACGTTCCGATTACAGTTGACATACAATATTTGTTAGTATTAGGTGTACAACATAGTCATTAGACATTTATATAACGTACAGAGTGACACCCTACAGAGTCATGACGTTATTGACTATATTCTTTATGCTCTACTTTACATCCCGATGACTGTTTGTTTATTTGTGCAGTGACGTTGATTAACAAAATCCAATAAGTTTCAAGTGCACAATTCAGTAGTGAGTCATATATACACTGCACGGCGCGCTCACTGCCCATAGTTAGAGTTCTTTACGTCACCACATATTTGACCCCTTTGCCCCCAGCTATCTCCCCCCCTCCCCCACTTCCCTCTGGTAACCACTAGGCCACTGTCCCTGTCCGATGACTGTTTTTATAACTGGAAATTTGCGCATCTTGATCCCGTCCCCCTTTTCACCTACCCCATCAGCCCCGCTTCCCGTCTGGTGACCTATGAGTTCGTTTCTACGAGTTCCATTTTGTTTGTTCATTAATTTTGGTTTTTAGATTCCACATATAAGTGAAATCATGGTATTTGTCTTCCTCTGTCTGACTTATTTCATTTAGCATAATACCCTCTAGGTCCATCCATGTTGTCACAAATGGCAAGATTTCATTATTATTTTTTTATGGCTAATTAATATTCCATTGTATATATGTACCACATCTCCCTTATCTGTTCATACATTAAGAGAAAGGTTGTTTTCATATCTTGGCTATTGTAAACAATGCTACAATGAACATAGGGACACATTTGTGTTTTTGAATTAGTGTTTTGGGTTTCTTCGGATGAGTACCCAGGAGTAAAATTGCTGGGTCCTTCTTCATCTCTAGTTATAGACTTTGCTTTAAAGTCTGTTTTGTCTGATGTAAGCCTCGCCACCCCAGCTTTCTTTCACCTACATTTGCACAGAACGTCTTTTCCCATTCCTTCGCTTTCGGTCTGTGTGTCTTTGGATCTGAGGTGAAGTCTCTCGAAGGCAGCATAGGTAAGGGTCTCGTTTTCTTCTCCATTCAGCCGCCCTGTCTTTTGATTTGAGCACTTAATGAAATGGTTATAATTCAAAGAAAATGTCGCTCATAAATACGTGTATGCGTAGGTGATTCTCTTTTCAGTGTTTGAAAAATAGATTCCTGGGCCCATCTCAGAGCTTCTTTATCAGATTTTTGGAATTCGTATCATTTACAGGCCCCTAGGGGATTCTGATGCAGCTGGTGGAAACACAATGTGTCCTAAAACAGCGGCCATGCTGAATGATACATTGATAGGCATGTATTTATTAACAAGGCTCCTTGGCAGCAGGTGTGTGTGCCTTTCATTGTAGCCATTTAGAGACACACTCAGTTGGCACAAACTTTATTTGCAAATCAACTTAAAGATGACTTGCAAAAATAAAAATAATATAAAGAGCACACTTCTACCCTTTCCTACACACATTCGTGCCTCATTTGTTTATTTGTGCATTCTCTCTCTCCATTCCACACGCACAGGTCACATACACGCGCCCTTTTTGCTGACCTATTTGAGTGTAAGTTAGAAACATCATGGCCTTTACTTCTGAATTCTTCACTGTGTATTTCCTAAGAAAAGGGATCGTCCGTTGCGTCACCGTCATACAGTTATCAACTTCAGTAATTTTAACATCGATAAAATGTTTTATCTAACCTCCCATTTGGGCTCCAGTTTTGTCAGTTGACCCAGTAATGTCCGCAGAGCATTCTCTTCCCTGTACAGGACCCCCGTAGGGTCCGGCATCGCATTTCGCGGTCCCGTCTCTCTACCCTCCCTTTTTTACCCTGAAAGAGCTCTGTAGGCTTTCTTTGGGTTTTAGGGCATTGACAGTTTGAAGAACACAGTCACCTCGCACCCTCCCTTCTTTTAATTTCTCATTTGGGGCTTTTCTTATGTTTCCTTGTGATTAGGTACAGGTCATTTATTCCATGCTGAAATACTGGGTAGGGATATTGTGTCTTTCTCATGATACCACATCCGGGGACACTTAATGGCCTTCTAGCCACATCGATGATGTTTATATTGTCACCTGGTACAAGTAACATTTTATATCTCCACTATTTAATTAGTATTTTTTTTCCTCCCTTGCAGCTAATAAGCAGTCAGTGAGATGACATTCTAAGACCACACACATATTCTGCTCCTCATCAGAAGTTCTCCCTAGATTTTGCACCCAATTGCTGATTCTTGATTGAGCCAGGTTTTATGATGATGATTACAAAATCCTGATTTCCCATCTCCTATCCTCCCTCTACATCTATCAGTAAATTCTACTGTGAGATCCATCACTTCTCTCCATTTACTTATTGATTTATTGCCATATTTATTATCAGCATGTATAGGGATTCTTATTTATCAATAGTTCATTATTCTACCTCATTATTTTGGTGTTCAAATTATTTCAGACTTGGCCAGTGAGAGCTCCTTCAGGTGACTCTTGTGTCCTTGTGACATGCCTCCATTATTTTTCTAGCACTTTTTTACTTTCTAGTCCATCTTGACCCTTTGCTCTGGAACTAGCTGGGATTTTTGTTTGTTTGTTTGTTTGTTTGTTTACACTCTTAGTTCATTATTTGAGGGAATAAATTTAGTTAAAGGTGTTAGAAATCAAGGTCTGAGTACTAGGTGTGCTCATTGCTACTGAGGTGTCTGTTTTCTAGCTCAGTGAACAGACAGGTAGTTGTGCATGTAGGTGTATCTACGCACACACATGCAGGAAAGTGTACACTCAAATATACCCACACGAGCTATGTATTTTAGAAACCATGAGTTCATGTCAATACCTTTAATTCTGATCTATCTCCACAGAGCTCTTTCTCACCTTCTTCCATTACATATTGGTGTATTCCTTTTTCCACAATGAGAACCCTGTCTCCCATCTATGTAAGCACATTAACACATTTGCTCAATCCTTTAATACATCTACAAAACACTAACCAACTTAAAAGTGGTCAAGATTTCTTTACAATTCTCCAGACCCCAGCCCACCCTAACCAGAACCGAGGTTCTGTAACCAAATCCTGTGCTTGTAAGTTACTTGGGTTTTTTCCTCCTTCCCTTCTCCTTCCTCCTTTCTTCCTTCCTTTCCTCCCCACTTGTGTGTGTGGAGGTGTGTGTAAATTTACCTAGTCACTTAGTTATTCAAAGAACCAACGGCGCAAGTCTATCATTTTTATTAAGTATTATATTTTTATCAACAGGGTTGAAGAGGTGTAATCATGCACTTTTAAGATTGCTGCCTTGAAAATATATACATTTTTATGTGTGTGTGTATATGTAATATATCATGACTGATCGTTAAATTCAAGTTTAAAAGTGTTCTTAAGTTCCATATTTAGATAGGAAACTTAGATGTTTACTTAGAAAAATAAGAGAATCTATCAGTCAATTGAAGAAGGAGAAGAAGAAGGGGAGAGAGGGAGAGAGAGGGGGAGGAGGAAGAGGAGAAGGAGAGAGAGGAGGAAGGGAACCATCTCCACTCGGCGACCTCTGTCTGCAAACCGGGACGTATACTTTCCCCCTGCATAGTCTGTAGTCGCCGAGAGGCTGCTGCCTGCAAACCCTCATGGGCTACGTTTTTAAAACTACGCATTCGAGTTCCCTAGGGAGACAGGTAGCCTTCTGTGATGGATGCTGAGTGCCATGTGGCTGAACAGCCTCAGAGGGTCCCTTCAGAGCCAATGCATTGGGAGTGAGCATTTTGTCGCGGCCGCCTTTATGATCATTTTAGATCCACTTTTTAAATTTTCCTTTCTGTTTGGTTTTTGATGAAGTATCCAGAAAGTGAATAAAACCTTTCTGCCAAAAAAAAAAAACAAAAAACAAAAAAAAAACAATTAAGCCTCAGTTGTATGCTTTTGTAGGGATTTATCTGATCTGTGGACACAGGGCATCTTCATTCTAGTAGTTCTCAGTGGGAGCAGTTTTCTCCTCAGAGGACATTTAGCAGAGTCTGAAGACATTGTTTTCTTTTGGGTGGAAGGAGCCACTGGTATTTGGTGGGGAGAGGCCAGGGATGCTACCAAACATTCTGCAGTGCACAGAACAGCCTCCATAGCAACGCGGTATCTGGCCTGGGAAGTCAGTACCGCCAGGGAGAGAAGTCTCGCTTTATCCCAGCATTTCACTGATTGTTCCTTATTGTTTAATCGGAAGATTCATTCATAAGGTAGCAGTGATCTTTAGAACTAAACTCGCCCACAGTATAAATGGCTACTGGGTCCCCAACCCTGGGTTATAATACAACAAAGAAAAGCTTCCCGCCTTTGAGAACTTGTAGCCTGACAAGTAAATCAGCTGAAGCCTCATGGGTGCAAGAGACTGTGGGCAACAGAGGGAGAAACAGAAAATACATCTTTATCTCACAAAAAAAGAGACATAAATTAGGAAACCAGTTTGGACACTGTACATTGACTTGTATCATTCCTCGCCCCCCACCCCATTTGAGGATTTATTTATTTATTTATTTATTTATTTATTTATTTTATTTATTTATAAAAATGATATATAATTGAGGTATAAAACATGATGGCTTGATATACATATACATCCTGAAAGGATTAGTGCAATTCATTTGTACATTAATCCTAGCAGTGATGGAAGAAAAAAGGTTTTTTGTTTGTTTGTTTGTTTTTGTTTTTATTTGCACCAGCTTGTCAACATGCCGGTGTGGACCCATCGCCTCTAGCCAGCGGCTGGCTGAGCAGAGGTTGATTGGTCCTGTCTTGTCCTCGACAATCTGAGCGTCGCTCCTGCTGCTCGTAGCAATTAGAACATGTTGTGTGCAAAGGGTAGAGTGTTGACTGAACCAATTAAAAGATCAGTTAGTGCAGAGCAGGTGCGTAGAGGAGCAGCTTTGTGTGACGTGGAGCAGATTTTGCCTCAGTACATGTCGCTACCGGCACACCCGACATTCAGGAGCGTGCGGTCTTGTTCTTCACTCTTTTTCCTCTCAAGTGTTCTGTCAATTGTTAAACATTCAATAGAGACTATTAGTCAATTGGCTAATAGAACAAAATGGCTTTTCTTGCAATAGTATTTTGATTTATAGGAATGATATGATTCACTAGTAATACTTAGAATTTATAATAATTAAATGATCATAGTTCAGTAAAAATTGTAACATAACACTGAATTTATGCAAATACTTTAGTTTTGGCTTTGGTGTAGTTCATTCAAAAGGTTATTTCCTCAATTATTTTTATATGGTTTGGAGTCCTTATTATTATGTTTATGACAAAAAAAAATCCCAGTTTGTTTTTAGTTGCTTTTTTCCCCCCTATTTTGAAATTTCGGCATGCGTGTACCATAAACTACATGCAAAGCTTTGGATGTAATGGATCTTGTGACATAGGTTTTATAGGCTATGAGATGGACTGAAGGTGGCATGCATTGAATTTACAGATTTCTAAAGTACAAAACTCCAGTAAGGTCTTCTCAAGAGACAAAAATAAAACAAACGAACAAGCAAAAGACTCCAGGAGAATTTTTCGAGTTGTAAAGTCTTACATAGTGTACTCAGAAAGTATTTCTACAACGAGCAGACAGCAGGAGGCAATATGACTGAAGCCCAGGAGATATTTCTGGCCCTTTGGCGGCTCATGCTTGAGTTAACGAGGCAAGGATCAGTTACGTTAGTTATAAGTGTGGGTGACCAGAAAGAGAATCTTCTCACCCCATCCTCAACTCCCTTCTCTGCTTCCTGCTGCCCTGTGAGGTCCCCAGAGAGACACACTGAGAAGAGAAGCGGGGTGTGTTATGCCCAGGGCTTTGGATGTAAACCTCTCTCAGGAAGTTCTAGGCTTGCTTAATTAAGCTGGGCTAGAGGGAACCCAGGTAATCCAGACAGAACCTATTGTCTAGACAGAGCAGGTCATGTGACCTCCCTTAGGTAACTTCTCCCCTGGGTTCTGCCCCATTTCCTACCTGGCTCTTTCTTTTCTGGAGACCCTTACCAAATGGACTCTCCAGGACCTTCTCACTCCCCAGCCACGTGAACTCCCCAAGGGAGACAATTCAGAATAGAATCCATTAGAGGAACTTCCTGGGAGAGTCTTCCAGTCGATGACCTAGTGTTTACTCTTTCCTTCTCCTCCAAAATATCTGCCCCAGCCACTGTGGCCTAAAAACATCCTTGGAAAGGGACGATTCTGGCGTTCCTCCTCGAGGACGTGAAGGCAGAAGGAGCTACGAGCATCTTCTGGGGGTCAGAGTTTCTAGCAAACAAAAGACTAACCTGAAAGGGTCATGACGCAGGGTGCTGCTGAGTGAAACCATCCGTCTCTGCAGAAGTGTTTGAGGACTTGATTGAAGATGGGAATAGGTGGGGACTGAAGACATTGGGTGCGATCTTGAGGGGAAGTGAACCTTGGGTCGAACTTCGAGGGTTCAGAAGAGAGTTACAGACAGTCCAGACAAAGGCAAAGCAGACTTGGCATTGAGGAGGGATCCGACTTTCTCTACAGGGGTTGTGCTCAGGCCTGTCGAGGCAGGCATGGATCGAGAGACGAGGACGAGGCCAAGCGGACAAGATGGGACAACACTATGAAAAAGTTTGAATACCGGAAGGGGATTTGGGACTTTGCCCCGTGTGTGTTGAAGAGTGACTGGAGGTTTATAAAGAGCAGTGGGTTAGAAGGGATCTCATGGTTCCAGTGTGTGGGATTGCTTGAATGGAGACCGCCTTGAGGCAAGGAAGCCAGCCACGAGTCACATGATCTGGGCAGTAGGTGGTAGGTGGTGACAGCTTAGATTAGGGTAGGAGTTGTGAGAACACACACACACACACACACACACACACACACACACAGAATGGATATCCGAGATTTATGAGAGTGCCTCAGGAGGCATCACACAACATGAGCAATTGTCATTACGAAAGGAAGAGTAGCTGATTTGGGGGCTGATAAGAAGGGAACTGAGGAAACTGTAGAAAGGGACTTGGCTTTGTCCTGTGAGAAACAGGTGAGGTGTCAATGGAAAAGGGACCTTCAGAAATTTGAGAGAGGTGTAAACAGCCTGGATTTGAATGTGGCGATGGCAGACGGAGCGAAGGCATGCACGAGAGAGTCTCACAATCTGGACGGAAGTGAATTCCAGGTAGAGAGCTGTTTCCGCTCCCTCTTGTTCCAGAAGAACTAAGAAAGGCGTAACTAGTTAATTTTCCATGTAGTTCATTTTGTTTTGTTTTGTCTTAGGGGTCTTGTCCATTTAAATTCTGCTTTAGCTACAAGCCAAGAACACTTGGACTATTTGTAGACTAAAATATAGTATGCGAACAGCTAATTAGCCGCAGAAGACTGTCCGTCTTTGCCTGAGACGGAGGGGTTTTCACATTCGGTGCTGAAGCTGGGGAGGTCCTGGGAGGCTGGGTGACATGGGTGGTCATCCTGACAGACCGCAGAGAAACAGGAGGAGGCGAGATGGTGAAACCTAGAGAATCAAATGGTTAGTAAAAGGGTCTTGTGTGGCTTACGCTGGAGTCAGAAGTGCAGCTAAGTAGCCCAAGACTGTCGGAACATACTCTACTCTAGTAGAAGAAACTGGAGAGCTACACGGTCTTGCTGTTTTAGGAGGAGATCCGGAACAGTCTCTCCGGGAAAGAAAGACAACTGGCGTCTTCGGAACCCCAAGCGTGGTGGGGTTCGTTCTCTTGAGGTGGAGGTTACTCGCGAAAATGATGTCGAGACGGTTAAAGTTACACCGACTAGTAAGGCTACGTGTGTCCTTCTTACTTAAGGCGTTTCAACTTTTGGTAAAGTTATTCTGAGGAAATATTTTTTCCCTCTGTATTTGATGTGAGTGTATATTCACCTGGCTCAGGACAGAACCATCTTTTTGCATTTTAACGAAGACCTGGAGATGAAAAAGACAGGCAGTGACCTGGCAAAGAGTGGCTGAGAGGGCTCTCCTCTGGCTTTGGTGGGAGACACACTGTCTGACCTCGCCGGGAGATGACGGCGGCCTCACCAGGTACCAGCAGAGCTTCTTCAAAGGAGCAGGTCCTAGAAGTGGCCTGAAGCTCGTGTCCTGAATCGTCTGGATAAAACTGCTCTGAGAGCTTAGACCTTCTGCCACCACAGACCCTACCTGGCCCCGAGTTTTCAGAAATGACCAAGAGAACTGAGAGGGATGAGTGTCACAAGGCCACCATCAATGACAACTTGTTCCTCCCGAGTTTTGAAACATTTAGGCATGCCCATAAAAACAGTCACCTGATGGTTCTGGCTTGAATTGTGTTCTTAAATTCACACGTGGATGGTCTAAGCCCCGGTGCCTCAGAATGCACCCCCATTTGGAAAATTAGGGTCATCACAGATGTAATTAGTTAAACGAGGTCATTTGCGTGGGTCCATAATCTAATGTGACTGGTGTCCTTATAAAAAGAAAGAAATGTGGACACAGACCTGCAAACCGGAGGACACCATGTGAACTTGAAGACAGAGATTGGGGTGATGTTTGTACAAAGACTGTGGGAAACCCCGGAGGCTGGGGGAGGGGCCTGGAACAGCTGCTCCCTCACAGCCTCAGAAGGGACCGACCGTGCCGGAAGTGCCCTGGGACTCCTCGCCTCCGGACTGCGAGATGGCGCACGTCTTCTGTTAAACACCGCTCAGCGTGTGCTGCTTTATTCCAGCAGCCTCAAGAATCTAATCCGCTGCCATAAGTTTTTCTTTTTGGTAGATTTTCCTCATTTAAAAAATATAGAATGCCACTGTGTCACTGTTTATTTTCCTTTAGGTGAAGTAAAATGAGCAATGGTTTGAGAGATTACATCTAAACAAACTGAAAACCGTCGTATGAACGAGGAGAAGCCAGAAATGCTTTCGCTCATTGGAGTTAAGTAATATCTTCCAAAAATCATGATTGACGGCCCATCATTTGTTTACAGTAGGATTTTCCACCCTCTAGCACTCGTCATTTATGGAATGAAATACTAGTCGAAGGCCTCAGAAGATTGCCAATAAAACTGCTAAAAGATTCTTTTGATCTTTAAGTAGCACTGAGGACAGATACGGCTTCATTCCTTCTGGAAAGTGCTTTGTTCTCTTGACTCCACTTAAGGAGGCAATAGGAAGGCATATAATGCATCAGGCTTTCCTTCTTTGTAGGCAAAGTTAACCCAGGTCCTTATCATACAAAGCAGCACAGGGATATCATCTTTTGGAAGACATAAATAATTCTCCATAATACATTTGGGAAATACTTTGATCTTTCTGTATACTTCCCCATAGCCCAATAGTACTACAAACCTTATCTCACTTGTTTAGAAGTTAGCTAAATAGAGCTAGGCTAATGATATTAGCGCTTTAAAATTGTGACTTAAATGTAAGCTACCAAAAGTAAATATAACTTGACTAGGTCCTGAAAAATTCTAAATTGCATGCCAGTCTTCCCTGCCCTCCCCCCCATTCCAGTGCCAATTCCATCGACTTCCTTTTCATGTTTTCACTTTTCTTCTGTTTTTTTTTTTTTTTTTTTTTTTTGGACTCTGTTGGTAGACATTAAAAGATTCCTTAAAGCCCTGTCCTCCTTGGCAATTGTAAAATTCAAAAGAAAATTTTTTTCTGACACCATCCTGGCCATATAGATTCTAATTGCCCATGTCCTGTGACTGACCGCTGTGGATTAGGCGGATTAAGGGACCCGTGGGACACTGGAGAGAAAGGTAAAATCTGAGAAGGTCACATATTCGTTCCATGATAAAGATTTGAGGTTGCTTTGACAGGGGCTGGAGAGCTGCTGGAGAATTTGAACCAAAGGAATGTTAGGATCAAACCCAAATCTCGGAAAAGCCACTCTAGAAGCAGTTTAGGGGGTGGGTCGCTGGCTTGGGGTGGGGGGCTGGGACTAGAATCTGAGAGACTTGGCTGAGAAGCTGTGTAGGCATTGGGGGAGGGGAGGGTAGGTAGGAGATAGATCCAACAAGATTTGTATCAACTGTCTAGTGCTAGCCATGGCACTGCTAAAAACACAGGTGATATTGATTCCTTGACCCACCCTTTTGTGGGAAAATTAAATTTAGTGGCTGGTGCTCTTTAATCAGTGATAAAAGAAAATCAAGAGTCATCACGTAGCTCCAATCTGTCACATCCCAGGGAATTCAGAAAGTTGCAGGTTGAGAACAGTGGTTGACGCGAACTCTTGCACGTTCACAGAATTCCCTGGGCCCGTCCAAGTGTTCTGCAATGTGACTGCATTCTGTTGCTCTCTTTGTCCTCCCAACAACTGGGGTGGCATCCCTTTCTTAGATGCTCAGAGCATGGACAAAGAGCCCACGGCAGTCTCAACCCGGATTCTCAGTTGTGTCAAGATGGGACCAGCCAGCTTCGCTTAGCAGCCTATGGCCCTCTGTGTTGTGAACACTTGTCCCTTCTACCAAAGTTGAGGGAAGTGGCTTGTTATCTTTCGGAGCTGGGCCTCCTGCTGGGGCAGCAGGAGGGACCCTGCCGTTTTTCCCTGGGGAATATTCAGTCTTGGGCAGAGGTCTGAGAAAGAAGCAGACAGGATCGCTCTCGGTTTACTGAAGCAACACCTTCTCCAAGTCCAGGGCAGGTAAAGCCTTGTTACCAGGTGTGATCAAATCTGTTTCACCCAGAAGACCAATAGGTGGCAGAGCGATCTTTCCTACATGCCGGCGTGAGGATGTACAGAGAAATAGCCAGAGAGTTCCCTCGCTGAGTTTTAATAGAGATACTCGAACAATTCAATAACGAGACGACCATAGACGTTTTACTCATTATAAACGTGTTTATATATATATATATATATATATATATATATATAAATGACAAATGCCATGTCAAAAGTTTCCAATTAATTAAGATTTCAAGTCCTAGATCAATTAGCCGAATGTTTATGAGCACAATTTATTTACTTGAATCATCTTCTTGCGGCTAGAAAACTTCTTTCTCATTTTATGGAATCTTTTATTTTTGGTGTGCTAGAAACAAAGATAAAAGCAATTCTAATTGTAGGCCACTTAAAACTATTATTCTTTGTTGATTAGAAAGCAGAATACAGAGTGAGGCCACTTAAAACTATTAATCTTTGTTGATTAGAAAGCAAAATACAGAGTGAGGGTTTAACCCTGTGATTTTAAAAAGTCAAGCACCCAATAACAGAGTCACAGACATCCACGAATCTTGAAATTGGAGAGATGGAAAGATCCATCTTTTAGAAAAATTAAAATTTTGCTCTCGAAATGGATGTTAAGATATTAGCTTAGAAATTCTCCCCAGTATTATCCTAAGTCTATGCATTTTGCTAATAGTTTTTGTTTTGCTGACCTGTGTTAAATAGCCAGTGTTTAGAGTTAACTCAGGAACACCCAAAACGGAAGGCCGGAGAAACAGTCACAGGTGGCCCAGTGGCTGTTGCATTCTGGGAGTTACCGTGTTTCTAATAGAAAGTGGTCTCGGGTTTTGCCTGCACTGGGCACACACTGAGCGGCTTCCTACAAGTCTCCTGTTGGCTTTCACCTGCCTGTCCCCACGTCAGGGCCTGGATGAGTAAGGCCCTGGCCTTGGCCACCTCTTTTAAGGGGGCACCAAAACCCTCCATCATCAAGGTAAATAACATTTCAATGAAATTTTTTCAAAAATAAAAATGAATGCAGAAAAATCCGTGATGAACAAAATATTAAAACACTGAATAACAACAGGATTTTCAACAATGTTTTGCCGGGCCTGTTCCAGCCTAAGAACGAAGGAAGGGAAAACCAGGAAAACTGGTCCTGTCTTTATTTAAAGTGTTGGTATTTTCATCATTGTTTTTCGACATTGATTTTGACTTCTTAAAAAATTGCATCAAGATATTATTTAGCATAATTTTTTTTTTTCATGCTTCCTGAAATTTTGTGGCCCAGGCTCATGCCTCAGCCTCCTCACCCCAGTCCCCAGGCTGCTTGTCACCGCGGGTCGCCCACTCCTGCGGTTTTCTGTCTCTGCTTGCTGACATCGTGTTCATCAAGCAACTTCCGGCGTTGTCACGAAAAGCATCATGACCCCTCTGTGGCCGTTTGTAATACAAAAAATAAAAAATAAAAATAAAAATAAATACAAACAACACTGGACTCTAAGAGTAAGGCTGTCCAGCAAATGGCCAGTGTTTTTCACAAAGACTTTAAGTTTTAAAAATACATATTACATTCTTGAACCATTTTTTTTGTTCCTTCTCTTTTCCTTGTCCCTGCTTTGCTTGTGGCCCCCACGCACCCTGAGTCTGTATGTTGGGTGACCCAGCTCTGATGCAGCGACAGGTTCAGATATCGCTGAAAGTGTCTCTTTTTCAGAAGTCTTTCGAGCCCTAACCACATCATTGCTTCTTTAAACCGATCTCTAATCAAAGAAATTGCTACGAATCGGAACTTTCATTTTTACCCATTTAGGTGTCTGTAATAATCAAACTGAATCCAAACGTCCTTATAGGTTACCGTGTGTGAATCACTGCTGAGCGGCACTGGCATGCTACTGGCACCTTTTTGCCACAAGGAGCAGCCTTTCTTCTGGAAGCTTCTCTGTCTATTTTCTACTCCTGGTATCTGCAGAAACAAGATCTTGCTCCACGTAAGGCCTACGGAGTCACTCTCGGCTTGCCCCGCGCCCAGCGCCGTCCTGTGCCCTGTCCGTCTGTCACTTCACCTGCTCGCAGATAGCTAGGACCTGTCTCAGCACTTTTCCGTGGAAGTTGCTTTGAAGCTCTGCCCAGGAAACGTTTCCCTATGAGTGGAGATGAGCATGGTCTTAAAGAGCCCAGTGACATTATTCATTGCATTCTGCTCCTTCTCTCCCTCTCTCCACCAGTCCAAAGCATAGCGACCTCAGCCCCAGAAGAGCTGAAACTTGGGAGTGGGCGAAACACCAGGGGAAAAGCCAGGAGATCTGCCGCAGGCGATGTCATGAAACTCACGCAGGACAGCAGGGCAGGCTCTCGCCCTCCGGTGAACAACCACTTGACTTCACGGTCTTGCATTTTTTTTTTTTTTTTTTTTTAGATTATAAACAGAGAGCAAGGAAGGAAAAGATTAGGGTTATGAATACAGGTTGGAAAAGTACAAGTCTGAAGTCCAGTGTCCTTAGAAAGCTGTGACAGAATAAGAAGACAAATAAATGAGCATCGGTTTGGAAAAGCATGGTCCCCTGGGAACATTCCGTGACCCGACAGCGCCAGCAACACATGGGCCAGTAGCAGCTCCATGTATTCGTTTATTAGACCACAGCAGAATAAGTAATATTTAGGATGTATATTTTAAAAAACAGACAAATTTTAGAAAGATTTAAATTAAAACACTTCAAAGGAAAAAGTGATCAGAATCAGACTTCTATTCTTAAAATTTTAAATTTTACATTAAAACACTGTAAAAAAATAAGAGGTTTTCTTCTTAGAAAAACAAGATTTTGTTTTTCATATATTATCTATAATAACTCTTTCTCTGAAAATTCCACACATGGAAAATGCCATTCTCAATGTCAATTCCATTTAGTTTGTAATTTTTGAAAGACATGACGGAATGTGTTTACTTTTACGATTTCTCAGTATAAATGTATACTTTACATTTTTTGGTTATATTTTTTCCCATCATTAAATAATTCTGGACAATCAGGGCAAAACAAAATTGAATAATAATTTAGATGAGTTATTTTTCTTCTTGCAAACATGTTTAAACTTATGTTGAAAAATAAGTTGGACGGCTTACTTCTTAAGGATATAAATGTATATCCTGTCTTTTCTTGAATACACAAGAAAACTGGGTTAAGCCATTTTTTTCTTTAAAATTATTTTTGGCAGCTCTCGGGGAAAATCTGTTAGCTTGTCAAGATAAATTTTACAAGCAGTGTCCCAGGTTATGGAAACCATAGCAAAATATCTGAGAGATAAAAGACCTTCGCAGAACTCGGGTTACAAATGTGTTTATCTATTTTATATGTGTTTTGGTACTGCGAGGACTCAAAATATTTGGAGGCTGTGTAAGCCAGAGACGGCTTTCATTATTTGATTTGATTTGATTTTTAAAGTAAGAGATACCGCAGTGGGAGAGGATTTCCAGTTTTAAGGGGGCACCCGGCAAGAATGAGCCCTCTTGAATCCTTTGCGAAGCAGCGCTGTGCTCTTTCCAGACCGTTTTCCGTGGACGACTGTCTCGTGTGTTGTTTTTGTTCCCAAGAGTCATCAGCGAGGACGAGGCTCACGCCCACCGAAGGAGGCCGGCTCTGTGACTTCGAACTGGTCCATCGCGCTGGCCGGAAGGCCGCTCGACCTGCGCGTGCGCTGGCGCGGGCGTGCTCCCTGCGAGCGTCTGCGGGTCGTCCAGTGCGCACGCGTGCTCACGCCCGCTGCCGCACAGACGCCTGCCGTCCCCCTCCCCGCTGACGTACGGCGCAGGTTCCGGGCTCCTGGCGAGGAAGCCGCCGGGGCGGACACGGCGGCCCGCCCACTGTGACGTCCACTGTCATGGGAGGGTGACTAAGAGGCAGCAGGGAGGCCTTAAATGGAATTGTGAGCCTCGGAGTCAGAGGAAACGGAATTCAAACCCCGGAATGCACTCACTGGTTGTGTGACTATAGGCAAGTTGTCACCCACTCCGAGCTCTTTCCTCGCCCACCTCGTAAAGCTGCTGTGAGAACTAAAGGAGGCGACGTGTGCGAAGTGGCGAGCGTGGCGCCGATATGCTGGGGCGGCCAATAGACGACGTCGGTTTCATATTGTTGCCATTATCGTCACCATCATCGCAATCCTGAATCGCAGGATTCTGTGCATGGGCGAAGAAATGCACAGGATGGGAGGAGAACGCGCGAGGCAGAGCAGTTTGGGGCAAGAGGGTTCCCTGGGCGGGAGGTCACGGAGCTAGGCAGCCGCCTCCAGGCCGAGCTGTCGGGACTTGCCTGGGCTGCAGCCCCAAGGGCTGAAGGGTGCTGGCCGCAGGCGCGTTCAGTCCTCGGCCGCATTGGACCGCAGGCCTGTGTGGGACGACCCTGTGGGCAGGAGTGAGAATGTCGCGTTTCTCCATGCTCCGCAATGGCGAGCTGTAATGTTGGGCTCTTAAAAACCCCGCCCCTCCAAGAGCCCATCTCTCGGCTTTGCCGCCCACTGCAGTGGCTGTTTTACCTATTTGGGTCTGCTCAGAACAGCAGTGGGGCTCAGGTAAAAATGCCAGAAGGTTCTTGAGCTTCTCTTCTGCGGGTTGCTCTTCTGTCCAGACCCGCTCACCTTTTCAATCAATGTGTGTGACCCTCGTCCTTTCCTGTGTTTCAAGCTTCACTAATTAATAGAATTCAGGCTATTTTTCACTTTCACTCATTTATATTGATTTCTCTAATCTCCTCCAACTCCATAATTCGTCAAGATTCAATATTTGATAAATAATGTATTTTTGAATATTATAAAATATTTTTGACAAAAGGAACTATAGTTTCAAATTGAAGAATATTTTGAATTAATCAGAATTAATTTTGAGGAAGGCCAGGGTTAAGGATCTGAAAAAAATATCCTTGGCTACAACCAAAGAAACAGTGATCCAATATTCTTTTCACTTTATTTATCTTATATTCTCTTTTTTAAAAAATTGTGATAAAATATACCTAATAGTTATCATTTTAACCATGTGTTAAAATGCCTACAATCACAATAGTATGTAACCATCACCACTATCAATACTCAAAACTTTTTCATCACACCCAAAGTAAACTCTGTATGCAGTTATCATCCAATAACTCTCCGTACACTCCGTCCCCCTGCCCCTTCCTTGCCCTTGGTAACCTCTGTTTACTCATCTTCTTAACCATTAAGAACTGAACTCAGCTAGCTGACCATGTGTATTAGTTTTCTGTGACCACATAACACATTGCCACAAGCCGAATGACTTATCACTAATTCATTATCTTACAGTTTCTGTAGGTAAGGAGTCCAGGTGTGGTGTAGCTGGCTTCTCTGTCCCGGGCTTCACAGGCTTCAGAGAGGATGCTGGATGTCCTGCGCCCCTCGTGCAGCCCAGGGCCTACTTCCTGGCTTTCTGCTAGTGGAGTTCACTGCCTTGTGGTTGTGTGACCGAGGTCTTTGTGTTTGTGCTACATGACAGCTTAGGGCTGCGGTCGCCTGTTAGAGTATGCCTTCTTCCTGCCGTGAGGCACTATCCGTGATTGACAGCATGGTGGTTGTGCCTTCTTCGAGGCCAACTTCTGCAGAGACCGGCCGGAGACACTCTCTTTTAACGGCCTCACCTGATGAGGCCAGGCCCACCACTAGATGCTCCCCCTTTACCATTCAATGGACCATAATCCCAACACTGATATCTCATCAAAGTCACAAGTTCTGTCGCCATTCAGAGAAAGAGATAACACAGGGCATTGTACCCCCAGGAGGACATCTTGGGGACTATCTTGGCTAAGAGCCCTCAACCCAAAAGATCCCCAATCATTCTTTTTGTGCTTAATTTCTATCAAGCTATTTCTGATGTTCTGTTTTTTAAAGCTGTGCAGGTTGGATTCTGGGGCAGAGAATGTAAGTTCCCACTTCTCATTTATATGAACTTGATCAAGTCCTTTCATTTTCTGGAACATTTAATTCATGTCAGTAAAGATCTGTGAATCTATGACGTGATGGGCAATTACCTATGCACTCAACAAACTTTTACTAAACATCTACTCACTAGCTTCTACTGTTTCTTTAGACAATAGAAATTTGTTGTCTGGAGCCTACAGTCCACGGTCAAGGCCCTGGGCTGGGTGCAGGAGGGCTGTGATGGCTGCCAGGGCCAGGATGTCTCCACGGGAGATCCCTTTAGTCATCTATCAAGAAAAATATTCATCGAAAGCCTTCTGTATCCCAGACATTGTTTCAGGCACTGAGGATCCATACGTCAGCGATCAAAGCGACCAAAGTTCCTGCCTTCATGGGGCTGACGTTGTCATCAAAGAAAACAGAAAGTGAGCGTCATACGTATACAAGGTGCACAATGTACGATACAGAGTATGATAAATGCTGTGGATAAAAAAAAAAAAGTTCAGGGTACCGCTGTGCAGGAATGCTGGGCAGTGAGTAAGAGGAGAGGTGTGATTTCCAACGGTTGTCTTTAGTAATATACCAGCCAGGTAATAGGCTGAAGTCATCTCTTGAAAGTAAACATTAACAGAGAAAGGCTTTTATAAAACATCTAGCTACAGGGGATGCTGTGTTTCACCTCTGTGGCCTCTCCTATAAGGGGTGGACATTTTTAGTCTCATACACAGCCACCCACAACAGTGGAATAACAGAATAAAGCCAGTAGACAATGAAATGTTCATATCCTAGACACGGCGAAAGCCAGCCCTTCACAAACTTCCAAAAGGATGTAGAGGATATTTTGAGACCTCCTTCCACGGAGGCTTCTGCAGCTTTGGCAATGTCCCTGGGAGAGGCAGAGAGCCAGGCCAATAGGAGAGCCAGAGGGACTTGGAGATGACATCTTTTAAGCCTTTTATATACTAGTTTATATACTAGGTTAGGAAACTGGAGTTCTAGGAAATAGTTGACTTCCCAAGGTCACCCAAAGTGGCAAAGCTGGAATTCAGCCCAGGCCTCCTGACTCCGCTACAGAGTCATCTACAGACGCAGTGGTCTTCCCACAGTGCCTTCCCGGCATGCTCTCCACCCCACCCTGGGGGCCTCCCCGCTCCCCGCTTCTGCACATTTGCACCAACACCTGCAGGTACGCCCTCCTGGCTCTCTAGTCTGTAAGTGCCTGAGGGGAGGACCCGTATCTTTGATGCTGGATTCACTTTCTAGGCTGCTGTAACAAAGTATCACAAATAGTGACTTTAAACAACAGAAATCTACTGTCTGGAGGCTAGAAATCCAAGATTAAGGTGTCGGCAGGCCTGGTTCCTTCTGAGGCTGTGAGGGAGGATCTGCTTGATGCCTTTCACGAGCTTCTGGCGGTGCGCTGGCCGTCTTCGGCATTTCTGGGCCTCATCTCTGCCTTTATGTTCACATGGTGTTCTTCCTATGTGCGCGTCTGTGTCCAAATTTCCTCTTTTTCTAAGGGCATTAGTCGTATTAGATTAGGGTCTACCCTAAGTCTTCGTCATAACTAATTACATCTTCAATGGCCTTTCCCCCCCCCCCCAAATAAAGTCACATGGCGAAGTCCTAGGGTTTAGCACTTCAATGTAGGAATTTCGAAAGATACAATTCAACTCATAATAGATACTATAGCTTCCACACCCACAGCAGAAGAGGTGCTTTATAAAATGTGACAGATAAATATAAGGGGCCTCCCTGCTTTCTACATTGCCGTGACCTGTCCCCTTGATTTACCTTTGCATCTTTTAACACCTCTTGGGCCACTGTTTGTCCATCAGCTCTGGGATGTAGTCTAGGGATATGTCCTCTAAGGAAACGTTGATTGGTGGATATTCTACTATAGGAGTGAAAGTTTGAACACAGGTATTTTAGAAGTGGCCTCTGAGATGACACAAAGTAGGGCTAAGGCTTATCTGTGATTCCATCTTTTCCACAAATTCCCAGTTCTGGTGGGGGACCCCTGAATTGTCTTGATCAGATTCTTCCATACATATTGTTGTAGCTAAATTTCACTATAAACATTTCATAGCTGCAGAAACCAAAGGAGATCCTAGAATGTATATTTCCAGGCTCAGCACTGATCCTACTTCCTCCATGAAGCCTTCCAGGATTCTTTCAACCAGGACGGATGCCTTTCTCCTCTGAATCCTGCACCACCTGTCATCTCTATCATGCACAACTGTCTTGTCCCAGAATTCATTGCATCCTAACTGTCGGCCAAGACATTGAATATAGGAGTAAGTGATTGGGATGGTCTTATGTGTTAGTAAAGTAATTTTTCAAGTTCAGGGATGCTGGCAAATTCTTTCTCTCCCTTAAATCACTCTCTCTACTCTGATATCAAAAAATTTCTTTTAGTAGAAGCAGGTGGTTTGCTTCATGATTATCAAGGCAAGACATTTACTCCAGTTTATACTAGGATGTGAATGACTGATATAACCTTCTAGTCTAAGATTAGGTTTTGATTAAAAAAAAGAAGCAGCATGACAATACACAGGTTGGTTAAAGGGGAGGAAAGAAGGGATGCTAGAGGAAGAGAACCAAAGTATGAGGAAGGACATGGAAGGAGGGACAGAAGCCACTTGAGATCAGGTTTACTTACAATTTTTTTTGTAGCTACATAATGGAGAACAAAAGAAGACACAAAAGCCCCTTGATTCTTTGTCTTCTAAGAGAATCATTTTATTCTTTCACGTATCAGGCACTATGTCTTTCCTTTTCAATATGAAGATTTTCTTTACAAAGACATGTAAATGCCTAGACATTTAGGAATATGCTGGAAGCTGATCAACTTTTTCCTTAAACTTGATCTTAGGCTACAATTAAAAGCATATTTGCAGCTATCTACCTAACAAGAGCAAGTTATAACCTTAACATTTGCATTTTTATGAAATTACCATGAAAAAAGTCAGTTCATTTATTGGAACCTGTCTAGGGGGCTGTGAGCTGAGTGAGTTTCGTGGTCCGTGGGAGTCACATAGGGACCCACGGGACAGCATTCTGATGGATGGAGGTCCTTTGTCTTATGTAATTTAAAACATGTCCCATCAGGCCAGTAAGTGTGCCAGTGAGCGCTGAAACTCCATCGAGTATCTGTGGGAGAGGGAAATTCATTATATCCGACCAACTGATAGTTAGGTCCTGATGAAAGATGTGTCTCAAATTCTGTCTAAGTATTTGTTCAAAAGCATGCCAGAAAGAAATTTGAAGGGAAGGCTCAGCCACAGACAGGCCAAAGATCTGTCTTGCGTCTATAAGGCAGAACTTAAGCCTAGTTATTGGAACATGCACACATTCATATTATTTAAAAAAATGGATAAAAAAAGGTCGGCCGTGGCGACTGCCAGGAAAAAATGCCAGACACTGTGCTGGCTCGGCTCCCTCCTGACGTGTGTTCATTCATGGGCACAGAGCCGAGACGGACTGTTCTCGGCCCCAGCCAGACTTAATGCTTCATTACCTTGCCCACCTCGGCACAGGATGGAATGCTGAGCATCGAGCAGTAATAGCTGGCAATAGAAATCGACATAAATTACTCTATGTTTAAATACTTGGATGTTTTTCCAGTGTTTGTTCACAGTCTGTATTCTGAAAATAATTGGGTTGAGTACTTAACAAACCGTGGATCTTTGCTCTTAAGTGAATTAAATCTAGTCAATATTTTCTTATCGTGAAGGTCAGTTTCCGTACAGCATGCACAATACAAGTGAAACAGAGCTGTGATTTTCCTTATTAAGCTTATGTGTTTTCCAGTAACTGAGTTTTAAAACTATAAAAGGAGCAAAAGGCCAATTTTACATACATCTGTTACGGATTTATTTTATGCATTGTGTCCCCTGTATAAGGTGATAAGATCATGTTACGTATACTTTTATACTTTGAATCTATAATTATTATAAAATCATGTCAGTTGGAAATGCTACTAAGAACCTTTATTTTTAAAGCCATTTTATTGAAGCATGATTGACATTGAAAATCTGTACATATTTAATGTATACAACCTGAAATGTTCGGTGATAAGTATACACTCAAGAAACCAGCACTGTATTCTACCCCATAAACATATCCCTCACCTCCCCAAATGTCCTGCCAGCCAGTTTATTTATTATCATTTTTTTTTGAAAGGAACATTTCACATGAGACCCACTCAGCAAAATCTAAGTATGCGATACAGTATTGCTTGTTAAGTACAATACTATATAGGTATAGCTATACAGATCTCAAAGACTCATTCATCTTGTTTATCTGAACCCTTATACCCTTTGACTAATATTATTTGATGTTTTCAAATTTTAAAAGTGAATCTGCCCATATACCAAAGGCTACTCTAGCCACAAAGGAAAGAAGAAATGTTAGTATGGAGGGAATAAGAAGTTCTGAGCACATCATTTGAAACTCAAAAGGTAACAAGCAGTGATTGAGCAAAGCTGAAATTTTTGGCAACTTGTATGACATTTTGCCTTTTTCTGTCTGTCTGCAGTATCTTTAGAAAGCATTGAAATTTTTGACAAAAATCACACACTATTACATAATCGAATTTATACTTTAATTTGGATCCACCTCCTTAACATCAAATAAAATGTGCCAAATGAGGGTTTTCACTGGATTTCAATGAAATTTGATTGGAAGTTTCAGAACTATGTGATCACATTGGACAGAAATCTGGCTTTCATAGACTCTGCTATGCCAAAGAATTTGTTTTCATGTGCAAATTTTTCTTTTTGATCATTAAATGAGTGCTTTCTGTTGTGAATGATTTTAAGGCAATATGTAAACTGCTAAGGTATATCTATATATTCTTATTATTTGTTAGGTACTCGGACATTTTGCAAGAACACAGTGGTTAAAATGATTTAAAAAAATTTTTTTACATTGGTATATTTTTAATTATGCAAGTGGTGTCTTTATACTGTTAAGTTACACTCAAAAAGTTGATTTAGTTTTGAATGTTAGAATTTAAGGAATCTTAAAGAACATCTTGGCCAATCCCCTCAGTGCAGAAAAAGGACCTGAAGCCCAAAGCCATCTATTGTCTTGCTAGAGTCATGTAACTAGTGAGCTCTTGCTGAAACTCCCTGTCCAACCCTCTTCTGTTACACCAATGTGCCATGTTTACCAATGTCAGTACAAGCTCAGATAACTAAAATGTGCCAAAGTATGCTAGAATCCAGGACCTTTCTTAGAAGCAATATCCTCCAATATCTGGTCTTAATTCCTCTCCCTGACAGATACTCCCTAGAAACTTAACCTGACAGAATCGTTAAAGATTAGAGAAAGCCCTTCATAATATTTAAAACAACTGGTAACATTGGTTTGATCTTTTTGGTAGTAGAAAGAGGGGTAAAACTGGAGTTTTTATGAAAATATTGATTTAAAATTGGCTTGGAATTGATTGGATCACAGAACTACATTAAAAATGACCTTATCGATCAGACTGCCCAGCCATTCCCTGCCCCTGAATCTCCCTGGAATGCAGGTGCCAGGTGGCAAAGTAGGATCTGATATCCTGATGGCTGTCTTACCACCACCTCCCAATGCATCTGCTACCAGACAAGCCACAATAGTGCCACCAAGCCAAGGGACAGCAAGCAGAGCAATACTGCGAGGACTAGGGAAGCGTAGTCTTGATTATTTGTGAGGTCACGTGAGACTCCCCAGAAACCTCCAAACTGAAAGGCATGAATCGGAAGAAGTGATGTGGGGTCTAGTGATTTTTCCGTTTCAACTGATCTAGAACGCGATTATTTCACCCTTTCTGTCCCTTTGCTGTGTTTAGACGGGGAAGCTCCATGAGTGTTGGCCTTACATCTTGATCTCGGCCTCCCCCAAGAGAAACGGAATGGGATGGATTAAGCTAAAACGGGAGCAAACTTTGAAAGGCTGATAAATTGGATAATAATGACAGGCGGAAAACTTGTAGAAATAATAAACCAAAATTACATTCACTTTTATTTATTTATTCTATAACTATTTGGTAAACATATGTTCTATAAAATGGTATTCTAGAGCCATAAGATCACATTGTCTTTTGAAGAACAAATCTAAAAGTCACCACAATTCAAGGCATAATGAAATAGAATATATACAGATGCAGTGTATTGTATAAATACAAATATACCATTCCATGAGCACATAATAAACTTAAATTCTTATAAAAAACCCTAAGTATTTTTAGATGTGCTTTTGATGTATCACCTCCTTCTTTATTCTTACTTCTATTATATTGCAGAACTTGTTTTTTCCTCTCTTGTTAGATTTCACCAATCAATTATTTTTTAAAGTGTATGTCTCAAGGAAATAGTAGTAATAATAAATGTAGTAATAAAATAATACCTATAACATTTTTTTCCTGAGCATTTTCTATTTATCAAGCACTGTGTGGAGGGTTTTTCATATATTAGAGCTTCTAATCTACGAACACTTCGATCTGACATGTACTGTTTTTTCGCAGTCTAAGAGAGAGTTTTGAAAAGGCAAGAGAGTTTTAATTTAGAGAGCTTTTAATGTGTTCAGAGTCACATGGTTATCCAGTGATTGAGCCTTGCTGTCAGATGTGTGTTACCTTTGCCTCACTGCCTTGCAGCCATGCCTCCTGAAGGACTCTACAAATTATGTGTAAAATGTTAAATATTTCCTGTTATAGCCATGAATGAATTAATGGATTTTGGAATAATATGTTATATGTGAGGAATTATAATAGTAGTTCAAGATAAATTGTATTATGTTCAGGATATATATTGTAATCCCTAGAGTAAGTACTGAAAAATATAAAAGGTGCTCTAGAAATCCAATAGAGAAGACAGAATATTAAAAAATGCAAAGTTAATCCAAAGGGAGTTGTGAAAGAACTAAAAAGGAACAATGATCTTCTGAGACAAAAGAAAGCAAATTGTAAGATGGTAGATTTGAACCCAACCATTTAATCATTATATTAAATATAAACGGGCTATGCATGCTAATTAAAAAAGCAAAGATTGTAAACTTCCACTTTATAAAACAAAACTCAACTATATATTATTTGCAAGAGATGCACTTTAAATATAAAGACAGGTAGGTAGAACAAAAAAAGGTAGACAAGCTAAAATATACAAATATTAATCACAGGAAAACAAGAGTGACTATATAAATATCAACAAAATAGACTTAAGACAATGAGTGTCACCAGAGGTAAAGATAATATTATATGATAATAAAATTATCAAAAAGACATAGCAATGTGCATGTCTTAGAACATCAAAATACATAAAGCAAACTTTAGAAATAAAACAAAAAATAAAGAAAACCACAATTATAGTTAGAGATCTTAGCTCTACACCATCAGACATTGACAACAGACAAAAATCGATGTCTACAAAAAACTTGAACAACACTATCAACCAAATTTACACGATTACCTTTATAGAATGACAAACTAACAACCATAGAAACATATTCTCTTATAGGACACATGGAATATTCACCAAAATAGACCAAATTCTGGGCCATAAACAAATTCTCACTATAAGTTTGAAGAATTGAAATTATATAAAGTATGCTCTCTGACCATATCAGAATTAAATTAGAAATTACTAACAAAAAAGACATCCTTTAAATCTCTACATATTTGGAAATTAAGCTACACACTGTTAAATTACTCATGGCTCAAATTTGGAAATTTGGAATATATTTTGAATTTAATTATATCAAAAGCACAATATATCAAAATGTATAGGATGTGTCCAAAGTAGTGCTTGAAGGGAAATTTATAGCTTTAAATGCTTACATTATGAAAAAAAAAAGGCTTAAAATTAATAATATAAACCTCCATATCAAAAGCTAGAAAAAGAACAAATTGAATTCAAATGAAGCAAGAGAGAGAAATAATGAAGACAAGAGTAGACACAAATTAAATAGAAAATTTATAAAAATTAGAAGAACTTAAAATTAGTTTTTAAAAACGATTAATAAAATTGATGAACCCTATAAGTAGAAATATCAGGAAAACAAGAATAGAAATTACTATATAAGGAATAAAGGAGGAAACAACATTATAAATCTTTCAAATAATAGAAACAAAATATTAGGGAGGATTTTTATATCAATAAATTAAGCAAAGTAGCAGAAATAAATTCTTGAAAAAACTCTACAAATAAGCAAAACATATCCAAGAAGAAATAGAAATTCTCAATAATCCTAGATTGAATAAAGTAATAAAATTTGTAATTTAAAAGCTTTCTACTTAGAAGATTCTGATTCCACTTAACTTTAATGGTGAGTTCTCTCAGATATTTAAGGAGGAAATAATACCAGCCTTCCACAAATTTTAGAATTATTAGATGAGATGGATTAAACTCCCAGGAGGCCAACATAACCCTGATACCAAAACTTAACTAGGACATCTCAAGAAGATCAACAAGAATGTAGATGAAAAATAACATTTTAAGAGATATTAATAAATTGAATCCACGATACGTAGGAAAGGGTAATATTTCATGTCTTTTGTGATTTTGTTTTACTGAAGGATGCAAAGCTGGTTAAATATTCTTCAATCAATCAATGTAATTCAGAGTAAATAAAATAAATCAGATTTTCACTTCGATAGGTGAAGAAAAAACATTTGGCAAGTGAGACTAGAATAAAATTTTCTCTGTTAAAGGAAATGTACAAAAATATATAACCCACGAAATACTTAATGGCAAAAGAATGAATGCTTTAGGCTTAAGACTACAACTAAGGAAATTGATGTCTATTCTCATCATTTCAGATCAGCTTTGGACTGAAGGTCCCAACTCTATCATAAGGCTAGAGAAGAAGATATTAGGTTGTTTGTATTCACAGATAACATAATCGTAGATTAGAAAATACTGAGGAATCTAAACCGACTATTAGAACCCAAAAATGAATTGAGTGAGCTTGTGGGATACAAGATAAATCTGAAAAAATTCATTGTATTTCTATATAGTAACAACAATAATTGGAAAATGAAAGTTAACCTATCTCATTAACACTAGCATAAAAAATTACTTGGAAGACTTCCCATTGAATACTCAAAAGCTTGCCGAGGGAAATTAGAGACCTAAGTGAAATGAAGAGATACATTTGTTACCTTGGTAGATGTGTGACTTGATGTTGTTAAAATGTCTGTTTTCCCCCAAATAATCCATAGATTCAATGCAATCATAATTAAAAACTCACCAGGCTTTTAAATAGGATTTTTAAGAGGATTTAAAAATTCACGTGAAATTGAAAAGGATCTAGAATACTCAACAATCTAGAAAAATAACAAAGTTGGAAAACACCCACTATCTTATTTTAAGACTTTCTAGAAAGTAGTATCTAGAAAGAGTGACTTGAGGATAAGACAGATAAATGGAACAAAATAGAGAGCCCAGAAATCGACTCATACTTATGCCAGGGAAAAATGGAATTTAAAAGTATGGAATTTAAAATAATGGAATGGGAACAGCAACTATTGAAGTATTTTGAGCATCCTATTCTTGGAAACCTTCCTGGGGTGTGAGCCACGCCAGGCCCTCCCCAGTCTACCTGTAGAACCTAAGTTTTGGGGTTTCCATAGCCCATTTATAGTATACTAAATGAGAAACTATGAACTATGAACTAGAGGACCTGTATCAGCATGGACAAATCTCAGAAACAGGAAATGTAAGTCGTCGAAGAATATATACAATCGCACAACATGTATATAAAATTATAAGTGGGAAAACAATACTTTCAAATATTTATAGATCTATATCACCATATATTTCTACGAGCAATAAATGCTTAATCCGTGATAGAGCTCATTTGGGGGGAGTGTATTAATTTCCTAAAATTGCCATAACTACGTTCCACTAACTGAGAGGCTTAAACAACAGAAATGTATCGTCTATAGTTGTGGAGTCAGAAGTCCCTACTCCAGCATGAACTAATCACAACTGAAACAGTCCTATTTGCAAATAAGTTCACATTCTGAGGTACTGGGTATTAGAATGTCAATGCATGGATTTGGGGGGAACATAATTCAACCCCTAATGGGGAGAGAGGGAGGTAAATTGCGTCTGGGAACAATAAAGAAGGAAAAGGAGTGATCATCTAATGTGTCTGTAATTATTTTTTTTTAAATAAATTTATTTATTTAAATTAGTGTCAGGTATCCAGTACATTGATTAGACATCTGTAAAGTTCATAAAACAGTCCCCCCCAATTGCTCCCTCCTCCCCGACCCTCCACCTAGCCATTATATTAATGCCGACTGCGTTCCCTCTGCCATGCTCCCCGTGCCCAACTATCAACGACTAAACTGTACTTCTTTAACCCTTCACCCCGTTCTCCCAGCCTCCTAACCTCCCTTCCCTCTGTCCATCACCAAATTGTCCACTACGTTTGTGAGTCTGTTTTTGATTAGTTTGTTCTTTTTGTTTCCTTAGATAACCACATATAAGTGAAGTCATATGGTATCTATTTTTCTCTGTCTGACTTGTTTCACTCAGCATAATAACATCTTCATCCATGACATTGCAACTGGTAGGATTTCATTTTTTTTTAATGGCCGAGTAATATTCCATTGTATATATGAACCATAATTTCTTAATCCACTCATCTGTTGATGACATTTAGGTTGCTTCCATATCTTGGCTATTGTGAATTGTGTTGCCATGAATATTGGGGTGCATAGATCTTTATGAATTATTGTTTTGATTTTCTCTGGATATATACCCAGAAGTGCAATTGCTGGGTCAAAAGGTATGTCCGTTTTTAATTTTTTAAGGACCCGCCATACTCTTTTCTATAGCAGCTGTACCAATTTGCAATCCCACCAACAATATATGAAGGTTCCCTTTTCTCCGCATCCTCGCCAACACTTGCTGTTTTTTGATTTATTGATGGTAGCCATTCTGACAGGTGTGAGGTGATATCTCATTATGATTTTTAAACAGATTTGAAGCAAATATGATAGCATAATGTCACTTGCTAAAGTTGAGCGGCACACATAATGTTTTGCAGCCTACTCCGAATGATGGAATCATTTCACACTTTCAAAAGGTGTTCAAGAATATTGACAAGCTCCGTAAGTGGTCCTGGTGCTGTGTAGCAAGTTGCTGTAAGGGACAAACCTCCTCTCCAGGGGAGAGTGATTGAAGAACCGGACTGGGGGGGCGGGGGTGAGGAGCCCGACATCTGTGTTCAAACGCGAACCGCTCTCACGTGGCAACGAGGGCCGGCTTCGTGCTGGACTCCTGCAGGCGCCACGCAGAGCCACGTGGCGTCGACTTCACCCCATGTCCAGGAAGCACTGACTCATTCAGCCGTGCAAAATGGTCTAAGCCCTTCACACGTGAAATGGGCTTGCGAGAATCGATGAGTTCCAGACGATGGGGATGACAAGTGACGGCAAAGCGACCTGTCGGCGAGGACGTGAGGCGTGAACGTGGGTGTCGCCAGCGCGCCCTGAACTTCCGCGCCAGGCTGAAACGCCGAGCTCCGGCTGCAGGGTCCGGCTCCCTGCCTTGCAGACTGACGGCAGAAAAAGGAAAAGGCGGCTATCCTGACTGACGCTGTTTTTGAAGAAACTGTGCCGCTCCCCGTATTAACCACATCCCGCTTACGTCCTCACAAAGCATCTGCGTACAATGATTCCCGAATTATGTTAGAAACGATCATTCTGCAGAATTGATCTCGTTCCCTTTTTTTGGAAATCGAGATCTGTGTCCTTCAGCAAGCTCAGCTGTTCCCCCCACACCCCCCACACCCCACTTCTCTGTAGCTCCTCAGAGACTGATAATGAGTCGGTGCTCATGCCTGCCACATGTCCCAGGTCTTGGGTTGGGGTCACAGATACGACAGACTTGAGGAGCAGCATAATGTAGAGGTTAACTCCTTGCTTTCGGGGTCCGCGCCGTACAACCTAGGCTCAGCCATTTGGTACCTGAGCGCTATGAGCATCCTGTAGTGTCAGCTCCTTTATCTGTGAACCTAAGTTTCTAATCTGGGAGTGGCCATGAGGCTCAGGGGAGAATGCATACGGCACACAGGAAGTACTCCGTGAATGCCACCCTCCCCATCACTGGCTCAGGCATCAGCTCTATCACAGCGAAATCTTCCCACAGAACCTTGCCAAAGCAGGTTCTCCTCAGAAGAGATGGATGCCAAGTAGTGTAGTTCCTTCCATTGTCTGAGACATGCACTGACCTCTTTTTTGGTGCAATGCAATACCAAAATCCACCCCTTCCTTTTTGTCCTTGGGGATTTTTTTTTTTTTTTAAAGACTTAGGCTCCTGGACTTCAGAATTTCCAGTGATCTCATTACAAACTGGGACTACTGGTTGTGAGTCCCTCTGTCCTTCTCTTTCCCTTGTCTTTGAATAACTCTGCCTAGGAAGTCTTCATCCTTATGGCACTGCTCCTGAGTTTTCCTTATCCGGTTTTTTCATCGGAACTTCATTTTTGCAAGAGTTCCTTTCTTCTTGAAATAACACCTTTTACTTTGTTATATGGAGGAAAAGAACCCCGCCTCATATAGTCTTTGAAACAGAGTAGGTGTTAAATAAAGCTTTTGTTGTCCTTACTTCTTTTCTGGCCATTGCCATCTCTAAAGTAGCATTTCCTTCCAAGATTTCCTTTCTTCTTATTCCAAACGTTTGCTTGGACTCAGGGTAACCATTCTCTGCATCTCTCTGAGAGATGAAATCAACTTTGAGGGTAAATGAGAAGGGGTTGGAGAGGGCTTCCATTTTTATTGTCTGGGGTCCTGAGAATTGCTGATGGTTTTCACAGAAATAAGGGAGAGTGGAAGAGGCTTTATGGGGAAGAAAAGGAGAGATGTTTGATTTTTAATGTTAGATTTAATGCATTGGTGGGATCCGTTTAGCAGATAGTTTACAGGAGAGGCTGACATGGGCCCTCCACAATTTGGGATGGCCCAGGGACAGGACAGGGATAAAGGGAGTCCCAGTTGTGGGAAAATCACAAGGGAGAACAGCGTAGGTGGGGCGGGGATCAGCCAACACCATCCACATCCTAGCGGATTGAGGGCAGCAGAGAAGCCGTCAGAGACGAGAGCGGAATTAGACAAGTGCTTCACCGTGGACAAGAAGCGAGGGAACATGTAAACGATTCAAACAACTTTGAAACAGATGGTGCAGGAAAATGAAAGAAGATGAAATTTTTAAAAAGCTATTGGATCTGGCCCCTCAGCATGATAAGAACCCGTGACGTCCAGCAGCACATGACAGCCACGGTGACGTTAAGCCCGTGCCCCTAAACCGTTCAGGTATTTCTATGAGACGTTGGTATTTATTATGACCCTGTTTTAAGATGAGGAAAAAGCAGTTCTGGAGATTGGTTAGAGCGACTCAGCAGCGTTAGCCCTTGGAAGAATAGGGGTTCCGACTTTTGGTATCTGATTTCAAAGCGAGAGCTTCTTAACGTGTCGTTTCTGCAGAGGCTATCTGTAGTGTGCCGCTGACGAAGGGATCGTGCAGGTCAAGGAACTGCGGGCGACGAGGAAGTAACGGCAAGGGATGCCAACTGCTCTTCAAAGAAATTCGGCAGCGATGAGAAGGGGGGAGAGAGAGAACAAGAGTATGGTTGATAAAAGCTCATCGTTTTACTTTTTTCTGAGGATGGGAAGACAGGATGTAGGAAGAAGAGACAGAATCAACAGACACTGGAAATGAAGGCAGCCTTTGGTAACTTCTTCTAGAAACTTATGGCGAAATGGAAGTATTATTAAGATGAGGCTGGCAGTGGGCTAAAGTTTAAAAAAAGAAAGAAAGCAAACAAAAAGAGACCAATTCCAAGTCATTAGCAGAGGGGTCGGCGAGGGGAGAGGTCTCTTGAAGCACAGCGATGACAGGAGACGAGAATAAGGGGAGGAAAGTGAGGTTCACGTCATGAGAAGACAGTGTGTTGAGGCTAGGTGGGGGGAGGTCGGAGGGGGACCGCAAAAGCGTGCCCTGCAGACCCCAGCTCCCGGCGGGTGAAACAACTAGTAACCCCTGTCCAGTGTCTTTTGTTGGATAAAATGTTTACAGAAAACCGTGTCAGGAGGGATCCCATTTCAGACTCGCCATTCTATACTGCAGTCAACTCGCGGGGCGAGGGGGGATAGGACTTTGATCTTTGCACTCTGTTTACTGGGCTATTGGACATTTTGTCAACTAGAAGTTACCTGGATTTGAGTTTTACTTGGTGGTATTTTGTGAAATTGCATAGGTCAAACCCATTTCAATTTCAAATATGAACAGAACTAGAAGTTCCTTGTGTCTTAATTAGAGGTCATCAACTCCTTTGTAAAGTGGTCCCTGTCAGATCTGCCTCTGGGTAATTTGGGGAGTTCAGTGAAGCTTAAAATGAAGGATTTGATAGTCAGTTTTGAAAAAAAGTCATATTGTTTTGTTCTTCAGCAAACAATGGGTAGCCCAGACGCCAATTAAGAGCAGTATTCAAATGATTTTAGATTTGCATATTTGAATCGGCCGTCTTTGGGAAGGAGAGACCAGGCCATGCAGTTTTCCAATTATTTAGAGCAATTAGAGGAGATGATCAGACACTTCTGAGGTCTCATTAACGGGCGTGTTGGCTGCTCCGACATCTTCCAAGATAACAGCGGCGACTGGGCCTGGCCGCCCACATTCGCTTTTGGGAGACTTCTGTAGACAGTGACTCACTTCGAGTTAAACAAAGCTGGCTATTTTCACAGCCCATTTCTACTATGCCTCCGAAAAGTCATTCCTTACTGCTGGGTGTTTTTTTTTTTTTTTTTTTTTTTTTTGGTAAAATATATATTGTAAATACCCATGTCTTTTTTCAACTTAAAAGCTCTCTAATTTTTGTTTCAGCTCGAAACCCATCATCATCTCGGCCCTTAATACCAGGCCACAGTAATTTCCTAGCAATAAAACTCTGTGCTTAGAAAACTAACTTTTGGGCAACAAGGTATCTAGCATTCTACATTTTGGTGTGTTCAACTATGATCACCTTTGTATTAATGATAAGAATTTTAATAGATCAGAATTAGACTAGCAAATGTATTCCAGTTGGCAGAAGCATTGTCTTAGCTCTATTTGCTATTGTACTTGGTATCACAGTTTCCAAATTAGAAATGTCCTCTGTAATGATGGCCAAGCCTCCCATTCCAGCACGGCCTCCAAGCCACCCTCAAACCACTGAGCAAAGTGACAGCCTCCCTTCCACTGGCTGTGCAGCCTCACCAGGCAGTGGCCTGCTCTCTCTCCATGTAGCCCCAGACCCAAGGACATACCTACCTTCCAAAATCCAGATTTTTAAATGAGCAAAATAGTCATCCTCAAGCATTTTCTAGGTTCCATTTTCATCCCCAGAGGTAAAGTGGGCAGGGAACTGGCTCAGATGAGAAGATGTAGCCTTCGTCAGCTTCTGTGTTGGGCAGCAGTGCGTTGCCTCTCTACCCTTAATCTCTTCATCTGCCAGAACAGCAATGATCAATACTTCGTACTTGCCCTTTCTACGGCATTCAGTTGCCCTGAGATCTGAACAAGGTGGTATCTGTAAAACAGTTTTAGAAATGATGGTCCTGTCACGTGCTCTGTCACATGGGCACAGAATCCTTGATCCGTTTCCAAAATTCTGCAACAGGGAGGCATCGAGGCGGCACTGCCGAGTGGCTCGGAGTGTGGGTCCTGGGGCCAGCCCGCCGGGCTGGAATCCCCGCCACCATGTACTCACTGTGTGACCTTGCGATGTCATTTACTCCCGCTGCTCCGGGGTTCCCTCCTCTGCGGTAGGAAAAATAACAATAGGATCTGCACAAGGGGTTTTATGAGGGTTGAAAGAATAAGAGATGCAGAGCCATGCCTAGCACAGTAGATGCAATATGAATGTTGGTTCAGCTTCAGAGTAAAACACAACTTTCTTGACGGGCTTGAGGGAGTTGAGCGGGGGCCTGGGCTGTGCCGTTAGCTACTCCGGAGTTTTCCCACGTACTAACCTTTTAAGCCACATCTTGGTTCTGCCATGGTTTTGAGGCTCACAGATTTTTATTTTTATTTTTTAAATTATTATTTACACCTACAGCACCTGGTCTTCCTAGGTGGTCTCCCATCTAAGTACTAACCAGGCCCGACCCTGCTTAGCTTCCAAGATGAGACATCAGGCTTGTTCAGGGTGGCCTGGCCACAGACCATGGACCGTGGCTCCACTGGTGCACAAACTCAGGACCTTCTGCATGTAAAGCAGATATGCTAACCGTTACACTAAGGAACCACATTCTCAAAGTTTTATTTTAAAGCAGAGCCTTTGTTAGGTAGCCTGATCCTAGATGTATTAAATCCAGGCCAGTCTGTCATATTTCATTTTAAGAGTGTGAGGCTGTTCAGCATAGGTCTTGAGCAAGCTGGGTAGGGTCTCTCCAAGTCCCCAGTTCAGCAAAACTTGGGAGTTAGGAAGGCAAGAAATGAGAAGAATTCCTAAGCATATAAGCCACCTTAGAAATGTCTCTATGATGCCATGAAGCTTCGCTAAATCCAGTCATATAACAGTGCAGAACTAAGTAATGCCTGAGAAGGATCTGACCAAGATTGTAACTCTCAAACTAATGAGGTGTGTATTTTGGGTGAGTGGCAAATAATATGTTTGTATAGCTATGTCTCAAATATCGCATGGGACGTATTTATGCCAAGATAAATTATATATCGTTTATCTGAAATTCAAATGTAACTGGACATTCTGTATTTTTATTCGCTAAATCTGGCAATCCTTGATAATAGAATTTACCTCAGACGCTTTGAGGATTAAAATTATATGGATAGAATGCCCAGCAAAATCTTAACATCTAATATGTGTTTAGTTAATAGAGGTATCTCTTAAAATAAATGAGAAACAATTTGCTAGTTACTTTAACAACCGTTGGGGTTAACCAGCCATGATTTTTGCTTATTAAAAATAATTGAACATTCAGTTGAACAAGTCTCTACTTCTATCAGTCATTATAGTTAGATCTTAACTATCCTTTCAGTCCTTTGAGAATGCTGGTAATTTCGTTTCTACATTTTGCTGTGGATGTTTAGTAAATTAAAAAGAAGTTAACATACACTAAACTTTGAAGAATCAAACATCCAACCAATCCTTTCCTATTTTTCTGTTACTGAAAGTATGGCTTATTAAATTATTGAAAAATATCTCCTTTCTAATCAATAACTTTTCCCTTCCTGGGTCCAGAATGGCATAATCCAGCCGCCATACTACCAGGCCTACTTTAAGAAACGACCCTGCTACCAGGTATTTTGTAACCAGGAATGGAATCGCACCGTGAATGTGAGGTGGTCAGAGCTTTGATCTACTCTGGGTGCAAAAACTGGTCACAAGTTGACTTTTCATTGGGAAAGAGATTTTCATTGGAAGACTGATGCCCACGTGGAATGACTCAGTAGGTCCTCTGTGCCTCTGGTCAGACCTCATGGAGGTCAGACCTCATGGAGAATGACCAGGGGCTGCAGTGCCAGTCAAACAGCTGACCCTGTCCTAAAGGAGAGGTCACACTGTGTGCTCATGGGCTGGAGACTGCCCCCAAGGGGAGATGAAAGTGTGCGTAAGATCCTGGGTTTTTTGTTTTTGTTTTTGCTTTCGCATGACTCCATTCTATGCCCGAGGCCTTGGTCGATACGATGACTTCTTTCTTGTTCACTGTAGTGAACTCACCATCATCCCTTCTCATCCACGTGCTCTTTCCTCGTCTCATTCTGCCCTCCCTGCATCGAATACAAAACAGTGTCGGCTGCCAGAGGCACTCTTGAGAGAGCGGCTTCCAGGGGTCCTGAGGAATCGAGCCTCTGCCTTATAATTCAGTTGCTAAAGCAAGACGAACAGCCCTCATACTATTGCTTTAATTAAGCTGGTTCTTTATATACCAGTGGCAACTTCCAGAAGTTTTCATGGAGATTTGCCAGCTCATGCATTGTTTCCCACTGCCCCCAAATGTGTTATGTCTCCATTTGTTTACTCTTTGACAAATATATATATATATATATATATATATATATATATATATATATGATTTTAAGTATCCGTGGTCTTTTAGAAGAAGTTCTAGAACTTTCTTAAGTCTAACGTAATATCAGTTATCAACCTTCGAAGCCTTCAGGGCTCTGGGCTTCTGCTGCCGTTTTTCCTGTGCCTGCCCCCGGTTGGTGGTTCTCCATCATTTCTCTCCAGGGAAAAGACTTCCAAATGCCGTTTTTGGAGACCCGGCCCCAGAGACCGTCCTAGCGTGTGCCCATTGGGTCTGAGTGAGAACACAGCAATTCGAGTTCTAAGAGTGTGAATTACAGCAGCTGATGGGGAAAACGTGTAACAAAAGTTCTATAAATCGATTGCTTTTTGGTAATTACAGCGCTTGCCAGTGAGAGGAGGCTCGATGATGGGAGCGTGGCCGCTCCTCAGTTTCGCTCGTTCGCGTCGTCCGGCAAGCCCTCTGCTTCCCGCGGAGTGTCCCCCGCAAACATTTTTACCGCGTGAGGCAGCAGCAGCCCACCACAAGATGTTTTATAACCCCTTTATTTCCGAACCTAGCTAAATGGTTTCAAATGGGATAAAAACGGGATAAATTCATGGCCAAATGTTGTATATTTTTCTTTATTGATATCAGTCTTCATGGTAGTAATAACTGTACGCATCCATATCATAGCAGGGTTGTGAGAAAGACCTAGAACCAGCCGAGAGAGAATCAGGCTGGCTCGCTGCATCCCAAAAGAGGACCGAGAGGTGACGCAGCATCCTGGCGAGGGATGGAACTGGGGTGGGGTCTGCGACCGCTGTCCGGGTCCGCGCTCCCCTAAGTCTGCTCCGCAGAGATGTGTGTTTGCTGTGTTCACCGAGTTGTATGTTTGAACAAATGCGTTTGCATATAATGCTTAGTTCACTGTTAAAACATCGGGACGTGTGCGCTGCAGAGAGGTGGACCTTTCGGAATATATTCATTAAACAATCACAAGAAGCCCCTTAAGGCATCCATGAGTGTACCTCACGCGAAGCAAACTGTCACCTATGATAGAATTGCGTGTCAAAGTGAGTATCCTGGGGACTCAACTCTAGCTTAAGCCACCGACCGTAGTCATACGCCCGTCTTCTCTCTCATTGCTCGTGCCGTGCTCACGTGGGCATGTTTGTCACACTGGGCCACATTTTGCGATTTCATTAAACAACAAATCTTACCGCTGATAAAAATTAGATAGATATTCATATCTCTCTACATAAAATGAAAGTACACCATTAAGTATTTAATAATAATAAAACCAAAACAATAAAATAAACAGACACCGAGAGAAAGCATGGGAATCGCAAACTTGACTTTCTTGTCTTTCTGGCCAGTTACGAAACGTGTTGTTTACGAAGTGTGGTCTCTTAAGTAAGCCCTTTCTTTTCACTACCACTCTGAGATTTGTTGTTAACCTTTCAGAGTTCAAATGTCGTCCTCCCCATTGAAGTCAGTGCTGGCTGTTACATAGTAACTTCATCTCCACCCATCAGCAAAGAAAAGAGATATGGATTCACAAAAATACTTAGAAATTGTCAGAAAAATCAGAAATTTTGTGGCACTGGGAGTAGGTGGTTGGATGGTGGGATCTATGCTGTGTGTAAAGAAATTGGAAGTTAGAAGCAAGTGTAGGATATTGTTTAGTCTTAAAAAGAAAAGAAATCTACCACATGCAACAACAGGGATGAACCTTGAAGACATTGTGGCAAATGAAATGAGCCAGTCGCAGAGGGACCAATAATCGGTGATCCCACTTACATGAGGTACCTAAAATAGTCTCTGACTCTTAGAAGCAGATAGTAGAATGGCCTTGGCAGGGGCTGGGGTGCGGACGGGAGATCTGGGCATTGCTGTCCAGTGGGTATAAGTTTCAGTTATGTAAGATGAACAAGCTCTATAGATCACTGTATGTTGTTGTCATGCCTATGTTTAATTTGAAAGTGTGTTGAGAGGGTAGACCTCATCTTAACTGTCATTATCACAATAAATTTTTAAAAAGAGGTATGCTGTGACCAGTATACACTGGGTGCAGGTTATGTATAAAGTGCTAGAGACCCCAGTGATACCCGATTCTTTAGGACAAAGAAAATGAACTCCAGAAAAGTTAAGTACTTTGCCTCAAGTCCTGAGATGAGAAGCCTTAGACTTCGTCATGATGGGGGATCTTAGGAGGTGAAGGGTGGGAAGGCTTAGTCACTTACATCTTCTACCCAGTCTCTCAAAGCCGGAAGCAGCAGGTGAGTGGTTCCCCAGGCGAAGGCCGCCCCCGCTGAAAGGAGGCGGAAGTAACTGCAGGAATACGATGTACCTCATGTCCCAGGGGAGCAGCAGCTGAGAGACAGCGAGGCACCCAGGAAATGTCAACACCGCCCAGGCAGAAGATCAGCTTTCCTGTACTCGGAGATGGGTCAGATTTTGTAAAATTTAGCTTTTCCGGCAATCCGTTCATCTGAAATAAGAAGGGAAGTCTTCCTTCGATTCTAAGATAATTAGCAGTCACCATCCGAGTATTGAGGTCAGCTAATGTGTTCTTTTCATCTGTGTCCAGGATTTATCCACAGGAATTAGAATCCTAGTCCTGCCTAGCAAAGGCTTCGGTTGACCTTGTAGAATTCTTTCCCATTCCTTGTCTAAACCGGCCTAATTCTTACGTATATGACATAATACCTACATAACATAAGACTTATCTTTTCTAGCGTTCAAAGGGGAAATCATAATGCTAATTGCCTCTTCAAAGAAAGTCTTGATTTTGAAATTTGATCAACCTCCCAAATAATGATTTGGTTATGTTTACCTAATTCTTATTCATTGGTGAGTGTCTAAAAGAAATCATTATCCAACCTGGCTCACTGATTGCTTTCACTAAGTGTTAAATAATAAATAATGCATTCCTACTTCAATTAATGTACTTAGACATCTCACAGGCCCAATGCTTTGGTGGAAATGTTCTAATCTACAGAATCAATCTGTAGCATCAATCTGCCTCTTCACATTCTCAGCTCCCTAACAAAGAGCTTTTAATTCCAGTTGGGAGGTAAATAGATAATTTAGATTACCATGCTCTGCTATTGTGCTCAAACCGATAAGTAAGATGAGGCATCTGAATGACAACTCTCAAGTCTGAATGACAATTCTCAAGCCTTCTGGAGGCAGAATTCAGAGTCGATCTGTCCTCCCCCAAAAGTGAAGAGTTAAATTTTTCAAAAAATATATATTTGTAGATTCTTTACCTTAACAAGATGGTCAAGAAGTACCCAAAGACTGTTTTGTTAAAGTGTTACGTATATCTTCTCATTACCGTGGGGTTTATTAAATGATCCAAACTTTACCATTTTATTAGCATTGTTAAGAAATTATTAACAGAATGTCTGAGGATGCAAGCTGATATCACATTGATGTGATTTTCGCTGTTACTTGTGTACATTTTTTTCTGATTCTTCTCTATATACATAAATATTTTAAGAGAGTAAAATCATTGCATGCTCACCACTTTCTAACCATTTGTAGTAATCATTACATCCAAAACGTTTCCACGTGTCAAGTTTTTATAACTACGTTATAAAACATGTTAATTATAATGCTGTAACCCATCTAAATAATGAAGCTTGATTTAACTCTCCCATTAATTTTGGAAATTCAGTTTGTTTCTCTATTTATATTATTATAAATAATGCTGAAGTGAACATCTTTGTGCAGAAAGGTTTTCCCCTCCATTTCTTTAGTGGTCAAAGGTCTAGAGACATATAGTTCAGTTGCCACCTGTGACCACATAGGTCACTGAGTCTCCACAGGATTAGACAGTAACGGTCCGTACAATGTATGCTAATTCAGAAATAGAAAGTTACTGCATTTTAAGTGTATACTTTTAATTACTGATGAGATCAAGCTTTTCCCCATGGCTGGGTTCATTAACTGAATTTCATCTTGTAGTTCTCTTTGGGCTATGTATCTATTGGGATCACTGCTTTCTCATTCTTGGAAGGTTTCTTTTATATTTGGCACAATTCGTAATCACATCTACAAGAGTAATAGAAGACTAAAGAAAATAAGTTGAAAGTAAAGGTAATCAGAGCACATTTCACATGTGTTTAATCTCAAGGAGCTAAAAAAGCCATACACTCTCAGAAGTAGGAGACAGGAAGTCCTGACGACTTCGCCTCTGTTAGTGCCACATTTTGCACGGTGCTCTTCCTGGGCAGTCCTCTGCGAGATATTGTGAAACCGACTCAGGTCCCTTCATCACGTTATCTCTGCCCTCCCTCCCCTAATACGATGCTTTTTGTCATCCTCGAGAACTTGAGCCGTCACCTTTTCTTTCTAGGTGGAGTTTGCAGGTCCTTGTCTGTGTGTCCTCCCGATCTGCACACACTTACTTGCGGTGGCTCATGTCGTCCCGTAGCGACTTGCTCACACCTCAGTTTCCCTAGTGGACGCTGAGCTCCTGTGAGAGGACCAGAGGAAATGTACATTTTCGTCTCTGCATCCTTAGTGCATAGAATGGCGCCAGGAAGAGACTGGGTGCTCAGCAAATGCTTGTGCAGCTTAATGAATGCTCAAGGGACTGCATTTCACATCAATACTATTTCCGTGATCCCATCACATTATCTTCTTTGAGGGTCTAAATCAACTCTCAGTTACAAAGGGCCGGAAACCGGCCCTGGACTTCCGTCAGCTTTTAGCTGCATCCAGCGGACACCATTACTCCCGGCTTCCTCCTCTGCGCGGGGTGAGCTCAGGGCTCCACACCTCCTTCCCGGCTCTCAGAATGTGGTCCAGGCACCACTGCTTGATTCTGATCCCCACCTAGACGTGATGGGTTGACTGACGGTACCAGAAGATGAACTATTCTAGTGTAAACAGAGTGGCTACTGCGATACCTTTGTTCTCTTATGTTTCTTCACACATTTTTATAAAGTCTTGCTCACACCGACATGCCATATTTAATTTCATAAAATAATGTCCCCGTGCTGTGAAACACTCAGAAATATTTGTGTGCATTGCTTATAACTAACTGTCCAGCTTTGGGAAAGATAAGTACACATATTCATGTCCCTGTGGGAGAACAAAGTTAGAAACTCAACACTCATTTTTTTTTGCCCCAAATAAATACAATTGTCAGATCTAATTAGACACTAGGGAGAATAAAGTCCAGTGCATTGGAGCAAAGGCTGAGATGAGTTCATGAAATTCTTGAAGACTAAGGTTTTCTCTGCTGTTGTTTAGAGAAAATGAGACTGAATGCTTTGAAAGGAGTTAAGATAGTCTCATTCAAATTTTTCTTTCATAGTATAATAAATGATTAAACAATTGTTATGAGATGTGATTTTTAAACAGACGATCTAAAATGCTTCACCCGAGCATTTACTTAAACAATTAAACAATGATGAGGATTTGAAGAGCAAAAGGAAGATCTATGACTTATTTTTACAATTAGGTAACAATGGTACTTAGAAGTATTCATCCTGGGGAACTGCTTATAATCATGACCTAATAATGTGGCTGTGACTTAGACAGTGAAATCAATAACAAAGCCAATATCGTCCCAGCCAAGAAATCTGTAGAAGTCATTTTGTCTTTATATCTAAATGCCATTCCCTGTGCCCAGTTTAGTAAATAGTGATATCAACTCTCGCTCCAACTTACCTCCCATGAATATTAAGATACAAGCATTTGGTAACTAAAGATGTGATGTAAACAGCATGAATTTTCCCTGTATCTTTTGACATCTTCGTGGGAGTGACTAGAATTGCCAGCTGGCTCTTCACGCAGACGTCTCACTGAGAAAGGGAGAGAGGTTACTTGAATATGAGGATGTTGACTTTGCTCCAGATACAGTCTTTCTGAGCTAGAGATTCTTAGTAATACACAGTAAATACACTTCATTAAATGTGTGACTTTTACGACAGGAGAGCTACAGTTTCACTTGGAAAACCACAAGTGGATTGAGTGTCCTAACACGACAGTGGAAAGTCTTCTGTTCTGTACATTCTGTCACTGCTTACCGAGGGGCCATCGCTGACAGAGAAAAAATGCTACTGCTTCTGTTGGCAGTGGGTAGCCACACTGTGAAATTAGAAAAATATATATACTGTCTGCAAAGTAAGCACGTCTTTTTAAAAAAGAGAGAACTTAGATTTAGAATCATTTATGAGAGAATCAAACGTTGTGTCAACTTCAGCTTGGAAGACAGTCACCTTTAGTTTCTCTTCGTTTTTTCCTCTTACCCGGATAGGAAAAAGAAAACTCTGGATCATCAGCTGGCGTTTACAGATACTCTCTCTGACCAGGTATCTACACTGCGTCGCTGTGGACGTCCGATCCCGATGATGCTTTGTTGTGTGGCCGTCCTGCCTGGCCTCCCTCTACCCACTAGGTTCAGTAGCCCTCCTCTTCCTTAGTCATGAAAATCAAAAATGTCTCCAGGGATTGCCCACTCTTCCCTGGGGGCAAAAAAAAAAAAATCTCTCCTGGTTGGGAGGCACTGATCTAAACCAAACCAAAATCAGACAAGAAACCAAAGCAAACCCGCCTTTCGCTTCTTCACAGGGCCAATCCCTCAGCCTTCTGTTACCTGCTTTCCACAGCCGCGAAGTGGGTACGATGCTACCTGCTTCATTCACCCCATAGAAATATGGTGGAATCGTGGAAACGGTGCCTGGCACGTTGGAGATACTCAAGAGGCATTTGTCGACTAAACGATGAGTGAGTGAGTGAGTGAGTTAAGTGCACATTGCACAGCTCTCTAAGAAAGCACGCTCCTTTCATGGGGGTTCCCTGCCCCTCCAGGGCCTCCCAGGTTTGTTTATGTCTCTGTTCCCACTGTGCGGATGGGCGTGGGAGCCTTGCCCAGGCTCCGCGCGTCTGCTTTTCCTAGTACTACATCTCCATTGCACAACTGACAGTTCTGATCCTTAACAGAGTAATCTCGGTAGTGTATGCGTGTGTTTTGTTGTCGTTGGCTTATTTGTTTTTGTTTTTGATCGTTGAAATGTCAAATGTCAAACTCGACTCACGCTATTGGCGCAGCTCGTGCAAAAACAGAAGGATGTGATTTTACTGCTCTGTGTTACCACAGTCTTCCTTAAAAGCCGACATCGCCTTCTCCCGATTCCCGTGGGATTCATCCCCTTCTTTTCCTTTAAGATTCCGTCCTCGCGTTCCCTACCCTCCGCTAAAAAACAAAGGCTTAGTGAACACACAAACACGCGTGCGTGCATCGAACACAAAGGCCTTCTTTAGTTTATTTACCTCGTTGTGACTGAGTCAGACCACAAAATAAACTACTGTACCAAAAAAAAAAAAAATACTGTTTTACCTATGTACCTTTTGTAGGAAAAAATACAAGTCATTAACAGGAAATACAATTAACTCACTTAGGTTTAACAATCAGCGTTAGGAAATTATTGGCATTGTTTTCTGGACACTAAGCGAAAATATCTTCAAATTATAGAAACTCCTTCTTTACTTCTCTAAACTCTGCTCCACGAAGCCTTTATAAACACACCCATTTTGAACGTGGCCCTGTGGGAAGGCCAGTGTGACCTAGCTTCATTAGGTCTGTGTCATCACGACACAGGACACACATGCGTCGGTGAGAAAATCTGAGTTTCTCCTGAGTTCAGCGAGCTTTCCAAACAGCTTTTTTTTTTTTTTTCAGGTTAGCTTGGTTTTGTGACTTGTGAAATCTGGCATACAGCTATTTATAGGCAATAATTGGTATAAATAAATAAATGCAGCCCACCCAGATGATTATTTTGATAATTAGTAGACTACCATGTTGCAGAGCTCAGTTATATCATTCTCACGTGGCTAAGAATACAGAATAATAGTCCTGAAGTCCAAAGGGAATATTGGCAACAGCATGGGAGGTACTGAAAAGCTGGGGGATTGAAAATAACGTGAAATTTAATTTCTACTTTCAGATTATCCTTTCACGTATCGCACGCATGACTAAATGAGTAAGTGAATGAAGCGAAGTTCTCGAATGCAAAATACAGACATCCTAAGACATTAAAATTCTAGACCCAAGAGTAATTCCATGCCCGATGTTCTGTACGTTGTCCCCCCGCCCCCCCCCCCCCGGCCTCCTTGGATGCGCCCGGGCCCCACTGACCCCACTCTCTGGTCTGTAGCCCCAGTGACTTTTTCAAAGTACAAGTGTGACCACATACCACCTCTCCACCTCTCAAAAAAAGAAACGCCTTCGATGACTTCCCATTGCTACTCAGATGAAGACAGAATTTCTAAATATGGACTCCTAGGGCCTCTGCTCTTCCTTCTCCTACTTCCTGTTTCCTCGCTCTGATGAGTCGTCCTCTGGATGCCTTTCTGCCCCCACCCTTTGCTGACTTCCCACCCTACTTCGATCTCTTCTCAAGCGTTTCTTTCTCAGGCAACACTCACGTTTCTCTGAACTCCAGACTAGGTCAGTCCCACAGTCCACACACCATTGCTCCTGGTCGCAAGCTGTAGTTCTTCATCTGCAAGTGCGGTGACCCTATCGGCCGCCCCCATCGGATGCTCAGGTCCAAGACGGCAGACGCCATGTCTCTCTTTTCTCACCATTGTATCTCCAGCATCTTGCATTCGTGCCCACCACAGAATAAATGTTTTGTAAACATTTATGGAATTAACGAATATGTAATCGTTACACCCATACCTTCTCTCCTTTCTTGTTTCTGCTCAGGGAACTGCATTGGACCTCCTGACCATTGCTTTGTCCCTGGGAACCACAGTGTGCCCCAACTGGCATCTTCATTCTGGCTTTAGCTCTGCCTCTTAAGGATGGTACCAATGCATCCTTTGGTACACCGCGGCCCTCTGCACATGTGGCGCAACTATCGTGGCCTCCTTTGAGTCCTCATTACCCTATTTCTTCATTTTCTTCAGTCATCCCTCATACATGTCTTCATTTTCATTTCTACCAGAATATTACCAGCCATCCTATCAACCTGTTGAACATCATCTGTCTCTCATAGGGAGAGTGGTGAAAATCAGACCTGGGAAGCTCTTAGGGTGAGTTTCCTTATCTCTTACTAAACATTTCAGTCCTTGTTTCAGGAGGGCTGTTGGCCATTGCATCAGATGCCGGCAAAATAGGCATACTAATGGCAGGGCGCTACACATAAAAATATCTACAATGTTGTAGCAGGGTCCTGTGCAAGTCATAACCTGTCAGAATTGATGAAAACGTACAAGAATTTATAAACTGTCATTTCCTTTGTATTTCTACTGCCAAAGCAAGATTTTCAAAAAGGGTTAGCTATTCTTCCTTTTTCTTTAACTATAGGTAGAGACCTCTAGTGACTTTAATTAAGGGATAAAACAGATGCATTTCAGTAAATACGTTTGGATTGCACCCGCGCCAGACCCTTCAACCCCATAGATATCTTGGGAAACCTACGGCATAGGAGAGAATCAGACTGGAAGCGCGATCTGGACGGTGCCCACGTCTTTGCTCCCCAGAGGACCCCTGGTCCGGGTCGCCTGCAAGTCCACAGGACGTGAGCTGCAGCTGGTTGAGCAATCCCGGTGATGAATATGATGTTGATTTAGATTCCTCCCGAAGTAGATTCCTCAAGCACAGGCTGTCAAGGAGTCCGAAGATAATTTAATACGTATCTTTTTAGGTCTACTGATGAAAAGTGCAACACAAGTACAACGCGGAATCATAACCGTTATTTATTATTGTTAGTGAAAATGCGGTTGGTCATCTCCATCGTGAGGCCTAATGCTGGATGGGTATTGACAAACCCTCGTCTGATTTAATCATCTTTCTGGCCATTATTATTTATAAATGAATCTTCTGTCAACATCAAATTCTCATTAGCATCATTAGCATGCTACACTCTAACTCATAGGATCATGTAAAATTGATGGGATCAAATTTCTATTAAATGCAATGCGCGCTGCTGGGTTGTTATTTATACTGATCATTCTGGAAGCCTGGGCTCATAATATCTTGTAAATAAACATTACATTCCGTGATCTCACCTTTCATTTTAAAAGGGTCTTTAGAAAGCTTTTTAAAATGGTGCAGGAATGGAGCACTCATTATTAAGATTGGAGGGAATGGAGCGATTATTTTATGCGTACAGAATTTCTGGGTGATAAGTGCAAATTAACATCACAGAGTAATTGATGTGAGCAGAGTACTTCTAAATTGAGGTAGGATCCTCAGATTAAGAGGGAAAAAAAATTTCGTGTATTTATTCGGTCAGAGGTTTTCCAATCATTAGAAAAACTAGAGTTTTTCGCTTTGGTCCTCAGTCCTAATGGGGTGTAATGCTGGATACTGCACACTGCTGAAACGATGAAACATTTTTCCAAAGACCCAGCAACAGCTGCCGCTTCCAGAGTTACGAGCACCACTTCCCGAAGAATGTGATTTTGTTTCAAAGAGAGCCAAGGACTGCCCAGGCTGTCTCAGCTTAGTCTGGGCTATGATAACGTGCCATGTTGTTGTCATATTATTATGAGGTGCATCTCAGAAAGTGATTCCAGATCTTTCTCCCCTTTGGGGAGGGGAGGCTTATTGATTTTGGAGACTATAAATCGAAATGGCACTTTTATGATTGAGAGTTATACAACAGTTAAGAGGATTTGTATAATGTTCTAGGAAAATTAGAGAATTTCATAAACTCAAAGGGAAGAAAGATTCATGGGGTAGAATCTGGATTGCAAAATGCATGGAAGCTTACTGGAATCCGTGAACTTCTTAGGGTTACAAGAAAGATGAGGATCTGCTTGCCAAGCCTCCCTCCTATGGGATTAAGTTTAAGGCGACTTTCAAAGTATTTCGTGTGCTGCAAGATTTTAGGATGTCTCTCCATTGAGACAGCTAAAATACTGTTGGTACTTTTAACTCATTCAACTTGTCTCCACCCTACATTTGCAAACTATTTTTTTAACTAAACTATGTAAATACAGAGAGAACTTTTGTGTTTAACTTAAGAGGTAACATCTTCACTATAATCCTCTTCTAGGGGAAAATGGACATTTTGTCATCAAAAAGATTTTTGATCTGCAATGAAATCACCTTTCAAGTTTAATGGTGAAAATTAGAAAAGAATGAAAGATATCCATACAAGTCCATACAAGATGATTATTATTTTCAGTAAATATTTTTATTGTCTTCAACAGCTAGAAAAATATATGGAAGATTTAAATGAAAGTAATTTCAAAATGCAAGATTTGAAAACCTCACTTTTAAGGATTTCATCTAAAGGAATATATAAAGATACACAAAAAAATTTAGTTAAAATGATATTTCTGGCAGAATTTTTTATAATAACAAAAAGCCATCTATTCATATGGTAAAATACTAATAGATATTAATAATTCTCTTGGAGGACTACAGTTATATATTGTGAACATATTCACCATTGACTTAACATGGAGGCATTCCACATACTTATCATTCCTGATGAAAATATTTTTTAAATTAATCATTTTTCTATTCATATGCCTTTGATTAAAAAGGGAGATTAAGAGCCACTTCTGGTATGAAAGCTAGATTTAATTTTAAAAAGCAGCAACAATACAGCAACTTTAGGATAAAGTTCAATTTTCCAAGGGAGTCGATGATTTTCAAATTTTGCTGTCGGAAAACAACTTCATTAGTGTCCTGAGCTGTCAACGGTTTACGTGTGACGTGTTTGGTAAATAAAGTCGGCATTTCATGGGAAACTTCTACAGTCTTGTGACATTAGGGCCTTTGGCCCCTCAGTCGAGGAGGATGTACAGGCTGCTGGTCCTTGTGGGGAACAGTACCTGGAATAGAGCAGTCCGTGCGTGCATGTGGACTAACTGAACGGATGACCGTGTTTGGACAAAGGCCATCCGGAAGAGCCTCGGCAATTTTCTTCTCATTCGTTCATTTACAAACATTAAGTGAGCACCTGCTATGCTGGAAATCCCGGGGACGCAGGTCCAAAGGAGCATGTGCTCTTGTGCGGGTCTGATCAGATCAGATCATCCTAATGTTAAGTTTAGGGGGGAAAACCATGGAAAGACACACGCAGGAAATTATGGGAATGATGGGGAAGGGAGGGCGGCCAGCTGGTCCAAGTCTCGGCGGAGACCTTCTTGTTTCTTAGCACTGAAAGTCCAGGAACCCGGTAGTCCCAGACGAACGGATGGCTGGTCACCTTAGAAAGGTCATCTCACCCCGCTAGGACTTTCCGGAAGAGGTGCCCCTGGACGCGTGGGCTGCGGCTCCAAGCCGAAAGGGACCCGCCCGGTGAGGGCAGACCCCAGGCCGAGGCGGCTGCCCGAGCAGAGGAACAGCCCAGAGCGTGTGGGGAACGCGGGGCAGTTCTAATGTCACCAAGACATCGGTTGGCGGGAATGGGGTATAGGAAGATGATGGTCAGGTGGCAAAGGCCTGATCACGGAGGACAGCGAAGGGGCGCGGGGGAGTGCTCAGTTGGCTGGGCCTGCGGGAACACAGTCCCAGCCACGCGCCGCTCAGACAGCGGGAATTTGTTGTCTCACAGTCCTGAGATCACGGTGCCGGCAGGTTTTGGTCCTTCTGAGGTGGCGAGAGAGAATCCACTCCGTCCCTCCCAGCCTTCTGGCGACTCGCTGGCACTCTTTGGCATTCCTTGGCTTGTAGAAGCAGCCCTCTGCTCTCTGGGCAGAGAGACGAAAAGAATTATATTCACGTGGCATTGTGTGTGTGTGTGTGTGTGTGCGTGTGTGTGTGTGTGTGTGTTCAGATTTCCCCTTTTAATAAGGAAACCAATCACGCTGGATTAGGGCCCATCCTTATGACCATCTCTTATTTTTAATAATTATGTCTAATTTCCAAATAAGGACATATTCTGAAATACTGGAGGTTAAGACTTCAACATGTGAATTTCTGGTGGATGTGATTCAACCCATTCCAGTGGGGATGGTGTCAAGGAGACTGAACAGGGAACGGAAGAGGCTCGGCGGCCTTGGAGCCCCAGGAGTCTCTTGTCCTCATGGCGGCGGATAACCCAACAAGGTGTGTGTTGGGGCGGGGGTAGATCCCCCTGCAGTCCAACAGATGCACAGTAAGGAAACACAGCTGGGCACTGGGAAGGGGGCCTGAGGTCACTTAATCTGAGACAGAGCTGACCACCCCAGCGTGGACAGTGAGCGGAGCAAGGGGCAGCGGCCACCTCCTCTGGTCAGCGAATGCTAGGTCTGCTGAGCTCTGTCTTCTGTTAGGAATAAACTGGGTAAAACACAACCCCCTACAAATCACTCTGGGTCCCGAGGAAAGAAACGTTATTCCGAGGAGCGTAGCCTTTGAGACGCCGTTTACCAAGGGAACCGGGAGAAAATAATTTGGCATTGAGGACGCGCAAATACATGGTTTCTCCCAAACAGCAGCTGAAAGTCATGAAGAGATGACAGTGACATAAATAGATGCCTGCGCGGAACGGGGAGGATTAAAAAGAAAGCAAAGCGTGAAGCAGCATCAGAAGCTCCATTCCGTACCAACTGCAGCATCGGCACCGCAGAACACAGCATTCACCCCTCTGCCAGAACGTGGACGTGAAGAGCACAGGCCGAGGAGGAGGACCGGGAAAGTGAAAGGCAAAGGGCCAAAAAACAGGCCCCTTTTAATGCATATTTATGAAGAAAAGTCCAGACTGACTGGAAGAGAAGACAGTGGAAGAAAACATTCCTGATTTGAAAAGAAATCATAACTGCAAATACATTTAGGTACTTTTTTTTATGTATGATTATATGGTTGATTTTCAGTTGCAATCATACAAAGAGTTTTGTTTCTTCATTCACCTTTACATTGTATTATGAGCATTTCTCATATCATTAGATAAATTACAGAAGAGATTTTTAATTGCCACATGATAATTCATCATGTGACTATACCACAATTTAAATATTTCATGATTTTATTTTGAAATGTCGCTCTTTATGAATAATGCTACAGTGTATATTTTTTTGTTCATTAAGTTTTTCTTATATCACACATTATTTCCGGAGGATCATTTCCTAGAACTTGAATTACTGGGTCAAAGGACATGTAAACCAGAGGTTCCCAGACTTTCAGACTCCACAAACCGAGAAATTTAAAAAATAATAACAAAAAATAAACACATGACCAAAATAGAGTCGTTTGCATTTTCTTTGGTCAAGTAAGTGCATTTAAAAAAAAAAGAAAACCTACTGTGTAGCATGATTATTCATGAGAGAATATAATTTTACTCCAAAAATGTGAGAGGATATGATCTCACAATAAAGGACTGTATTTAAATGGAATTATTTCGTTCTGTGGAAAACTCAGTCCATTGTCTTTGTCATTTTTTAAATCTTACTCTCGCCAGGTGGCAGTTTTGCCGGGAAGGGAGGGTGGCTGCTCCGGCGGCTGGCAGTGGATCCCTCCGCCTCCGCCACGTGGCAAAGCATCCCATGCCCTTTTGACTGTGTAACTTTCCGTAACTTTTTGCTTTTGCATTGCCAAACGTGCTGTCAATAAGTGGATTCAACTTGCATGTGTCATTTTAAGTTCTTTTTCATACTCCTGAAGGCATCGGTCACTTCGCCAGCAATCCCTAATGCGGATTGGTCCTCTCTGCGTTGTCAAAGGGCTTCTGTGTCTTTGCGTGAGTCCGGGAGGGAGGTTGGTGCTTTGTATCGGGGAGACCCTGGGATCAGACGCTGCTGCTGCTACTTTCTGGTGGCTCGCCAAGCCTGAGGGGCATGACATGGGCCAACCCGAGCTTCCTCATTTTTAAAGGTCGAAGGTAGGGCTGATATTACTCCTACTTCACTTCATGAGGTGGTTTTATTTGTTTATTTTTTAAATCAACCAAATCATTTACTGCAGGACTGACTGGCATGTTCTAAGCACTTTAATAACTGTTCCCTATTCTTCTTGCAATTTCCTCCTTTCTTTCACATGGTGTAAATTGACTAGAGAAAAATTCTGAGGTGTCCTAAATTAAATTTTAGTGGGCTGGAAGGTGGGAAAAAGAGACCCCTTAATCAGTTAATGGAGCCATGAGCAGAAACCAACAAAATCCAGGGGTGGCATACTCCCCCCGTCCCCATATTCTCAGACCTACAAGTAAATACTTTAGCTTCTGCAGGCCCTGTGGTCTCTGCAGTAACCACTCAACTTGACCATCACGGCAAGAAAGCGGCTACATCAATAGTAGACAAGTGAATGTAGTTGTGTTCCAACAAAACTTCATGGACACTGAAATTTAAATTTCCTATCATTTTTGTGTGTTATGCAATATTCTTTTAATTTTTCCCCAGCCGTTTGAACATATAAAACTCTCCTTAGTTGTAGTTTGTCAACCTCTGCTATAAACTATAAGGAAGTGTTAGGAAAAATGTATCTAGTGTAATTGCATCTTTTGTAAATAACACATTTTCTTGTAAGATTAAAAACGGTTATTTTGAAAAGAAGGTTTTAAAAACATCGCCCTGATGTATGGCAAGACAAATGTGTAAACACTCTGAGTCTCACCTCCTAGACTGTGGAACGGGGAGCAGGTTTAGTGAGATCCTCAAGGTCATACATCAAGTTCATCCTGGGTAGAGCAAGGGCTGACATGGACTCTTCTTAGTCTGGTATTCTTGCCACAGCAACAGATCCCATGATTTTATAATACACACTTTACAGTTAACTAGACACTGAGATTTTTATTCGTCAATGAAAAGCTTATTCAAAACTTGGTTCCCCTGAGAAGAAAAGTATAAACAATAATTTCACGTGGTAATTTTCCAATTTCTGTACCATATCTACATATCCAAACACAGCTGTATGAAGACATGAGTTGGCTCCGGGCAAAGAATGAGCCTGCTTACCCTTGTTTTAGAAGGCAGGGCCTGTTATGGGTTCAAAGAAATGCACTGAATGGCCCCACCCGAACTAAAAAAGAAAAAAGTGGAAACACCCCGTTGTTGACAATGTCCCCCACCGGCTCTCTCTTTGAATGGTAAGAGCAGAGAGAGGAAGAAAGAGAGGAGAGAGGGAGGTTTCACATTTCAAACAAAAAATATACACTGACTATAGTTTAGCGAAGTCCTTACCTCCCAGTAAGAGTTTTAACTGAATGACATATTGGGCAGACCCATGAATTTTCGATGAAACCTTATTTATATTATACACCTATTTCTAGAAGTTCAAAACTATCCTTGTATCTGTACCAAGACACTAAGTAGGATTATGAATGATTTAATTTTTTCCTCTATATTTTCTAGTTTTTCTATAATGTATTTACTCATATGTGTATTACTCTGGAACAATGTCTAAAATAGCAAAAAAAAAAAAATGAAGAACAATATATATGGTATATGAGCATTTAAAAAATTCTTTTTTAAAAAAAGATTCTTATATTTTATGGAACTTTATATGTTCAACAGAGTGACTGCTATCCACATGGAGATGGACTGTGAATATACATCACACACTGGAATTCTAAGTCTTAGTAGGAAAAAAGAATGTAAACTACCTCATTCATATTTCTATATTGTTTACATGCTGAAGTAACATTTTGCCTATATTGGGTCAAGTAAAAATAAAATATGAATATTAATTTCACCAGTTTCTTTTTACTTTTAAATGCAGTCACTCGAGAATTTTCGGTCGCATACTTGGGCTGCATTGCGTTTCCATTGGCCGGTGCCGTCATAGCTGTTCGGCTATTTTGAAATATGTCTGGGGCGATTTTTAAAAACTGTTAACAGTAGTTAACTCTGGAGCTGACAACCAGGAGACTCGAGAAGGTTTGAAAGGAGACTCAGCTTTTAAGGGTGTGTCCTCTTTTGCCTTAAAAAATTTTTCCACATGTGTATATTACCTACTTAAAAGCTAGACACTTTAAAAAATAATTTCAGTTAAAATAAATTCTTAAAGAACACTCTACAAATCATTGTTATTGATCAGAGCCTTGGAGGGTCGTGGAGGGTTTTTTCTCTTTACTGTCCAAAAAATAACTATCGAGGGGTGCTGTTTCTTATTGTGTGTGTGTGCGTGTGTGCACACACGTGGGCGTGTGTATTTAAAATTTTTTCTTATGGACAGAATTAGATCCGACTGGCACAGGGCCTTACTTTCCCAATATACTAGAGAAAGTAAATTTTATTTAGAGAAAGGAGTAATACTTTTGCGAGGAAAATTAAAGTACATTCCCAAAATATCCTGTATTAAGTAAAAGACAGTAAATAGAGTTTAAAACTCTGGCTTGGGACCCATCTTCCACAAAGGATGTAACTTAATGATCTTGTGGTCATTTAAAACGACAAATATTTTTTCTACTGACGTAAAAATACAATTGTTTGGTTTTAATATAAATTCAGTTTACTTTCCTCTTAGAAACGAAATCAATTTCAAGGCAATAATCTTTAAAATTAAATACTTTATCTCAATTAACACTTAATTTTATTTTATGAGGAGTTATTCCCTGAATTATAGCCAAAAATCAAATTGTTAATTTTATAATTATCAGACTCATTACTAGTCAGCTGGTTTATCAGTCTTAAAAATCAATTAAATTCTAAAAGCAACTCTAAGGACTAACTTGTGTTCAGTCAACAGCTTATTTTTCTAACACTATAAAATGTGATAAATTATATAAACCTCATATGTTAAGACTTTAATTACAGCAACATCACCATGTAGAATTAGGTTAAACCATATGTGTGATATTGTAAGTTATAATAAGAAATGTATATTTGTGCTTCATCCCCTTTCCTGGCACAGAGCTCCTGAAACCTTTGGAATTTTCCAAGTGATTAGAGCAAGGCCTCTTCAACCACACCTGCGTTTATGTGAATGAGGTGACTTTTGGAAAGCTCTGAGGTGACCTAATGATGGGAGCCGGTTGCTAGGGGCACCAGCAAAGTATTTAGAGAGATGGAATTTTTAGCCCCATCCCCTCCCCATTCCTGACCCCCAGGCTAGGGGTCCTTATGCTCAGGTGAACAGCTTACCTGTGCTTTGGCTTTTGTACATTTCTCTACTGCCAATCACTTCTCCATTTGTCTTTTTTTTTTCCTCCTCTGTTGGTCCAATACCTTCTAGAATTACATCAGTCTTACCAAAATTTCATGAACTTTCCTGGGAAAGAATTTCTACTCAGAATATATGGATCCTCCTCCCCACTGTGGATACATATCTATGAATTTATGAAAACCAGTGGGATAATTGGGTTTATTTAATACTATAGGTTTTCAAAGCTAGCCTTTCTCAGTTGCATATCCTTATTATATTATGGCTCGAAAAGGAATATTCACGTTGAAAGAGAAAAGAAGACTCTACACCTAACAGTGGAAAATCAGCAAATATGGACATAAACTATACAAGTCTGCCATGGGTACAGAAAGGGAAATCCGATGGAGACAGAGGAAAACAAACATTCACTAAAATGCAAAGCTAATGACGATTCGGGCCCGCTTAACAACTTGAACTTGAAAGGCTTCGAAGGGTATGTTTGAGGGATAAAAAGATTGTGAACTTTCTCCCCTTGCTTAGAAGAAAATAATCTCGTGATTCCTTCATGTTTACCTTCCAAGAATTGCAGGCTACATTGAAATGATAGTTTTTTATGCATTAATGTTTACATAACTGCTATTTTTGCAGATTTAAATTACAGAGAACAGCAATTGTTGAGGGGGGGAAAAAGCAGTATAAATAAATAGAAGCTAGAATTTTCCCCTGTTAGAGGTAAGTTTTTGCTATTCCTAGCGCAGAAGTCTTGTCCTATTTGTGTAAGATTGTTCTTCAGGGACTCAGAATGAGTTTCCCGTAAGAAAGAATGTTGCGAGTAGGAGAGCGTACAATAGCTTAGTTAATAGAACAAGTTTTGACTCTCCACAAGTGGTAAAAGGAACAACATGTTTTTATTTTGTGATTATGTATGCTCAGGTTAGCTATCTCTGTCATTCTCAGGGAGAAAAAACAAACGAGCAGGAAAAGCTAGTAAGGGTAGTAAGTTTCCAGTTACACGTCCTGAGCTTGGGTGCAGTGTACATCTCATGTCATTGGGTGGCTGGGGATTTGGCACCATAAAATCGATGTTTGGAGATGTTTTATCCTTCTGTCATTCCCAGTTCAGGCCAGTTGTCTTTGGGGTGACTGCTCAGATTTCCCTTTTCGCACTCAAAAGTGTCCCAATATTGGGTGATCAATTTTATGTTTGCCTTTACCTTGAGTCTAAAGGACGGAGAGGAGGCACCCGACCTCGTGCCACCTCCCTGAAGGGCGTCAGTACCGCGCTTCGAGATGGACATGTGATGCTTTCTTGGTCTTACTTAAACTGTGATGGGTAGCCCTTTTGAACAGATTTAGCTCTTTCTACTGATCTGTAATTTACGTTAATAAGTGAAAACACAGGGCTGGCTATATAAATACAGCATCTACAAAGTCCCCCAGCCACTGCTCACTGCCCCGCCCACCACAGGCTCCACCAGCCCTGCATCCTGCTCCCAAAGCCCACTGAACTAGCTCTTGAGAAACCCTGCGGTCCTCCCTTCCAAGAATGATCCCAAAGGGACATTACCGAGGAAGAGGGAGCCTGGCGCAGGCATTAGTCTAGTTAGAGGGAAGAGAGGGAGGTGTTCAAGAGATGTCACAAAGAAGAAGGAGATGTTTGTTTATAATCGAAAGGTGGAAGCCACCCAAGTATTCATCAACAAACAAATGGATAAATAAAGAAAATGTGGGGGACGGGGGGAAGGAATCCATATAGTCTGAGTATAAATTCTTTCCTAGGAAAGTTCATGAAATATTGGTAAGACTGATGTAATTCTAGAAGGTATTGGACCAACAGAAAAACTTATATATCGCAACCTACACAGTGAAATGGTATTCAGCCTTACAAAGGAATGAAGTACTGATACTTGCTGTGAAATGGATGGAGCCGGAGGATGTCATAAGTGAGACAGGCCAGACACAAGCGGCAAAGCCGCCCCTCGCCCTCGCAGTAGGCGTGAAGCCTTCCCCTTGCGCCCGGCCGTCCGCGGCAGCCACCCTCACCGCACCTCCCCTGTGTGCCTGCGCCACCTGTCTTGCTGGGCGTCGAGCTCAGACCCTGCGACATCTGCCGGGCGTCTCGTTACCGTTGTGCCTGAGAGAGCCAGCAGGCCGAGGTTCTGGACCGGTGGGAGGTTCCCCCTGCCCCCGTCCAGCCACGGGCCTTCACGAAGCCTGCTTTGGGTCACATCTGGGCTCCAGGGGTGCTGATGACGGCGGACGCGGCACGGGCGACGGCCCATCAGTGCCTGGCACGGCCCGCGGCTTCCCGCTGCGCCCGCATCCACCCCTTTGCCAGGCCCGTGTGTCTGCCTGTTCCTCCCCGTCTATGCCATTTCCTCGGCCAAACAAATGTCTCCCGGCTCCCTTTGATCATTTTCTCTTTCCATGCCAAACGTAAACCTTGTTATCCACTGCGTCTGGAACATCCTCCCACTCTCCAACCCGTATTGTGTTTCGCTTCTGCACTGATTTCAAAGCCTTCCTCCTTCAGGTGGATCTAAGTGATGTCATGATATCGCGGCCGTTATTCTTCAGCCCGATGGTGTTTTTTTTTTCTTCTTCTTCTTTAAAAAAAAAGGTACACCTGAAACTAATATCATATGGTATTGCCAAGTATACTTTAATAAAAATGTTTTTTAAAGTTTCACGTTGAATGTACCTAAGAGCCAAATAATTGTTTTCCTGCCTCGGGCCAGGTGGGCACAGGAAACTAGATCACAAGGCCTACTTCTGGGTAGGTACGAGACGTCTCCAGAAATTTCTAGGTCTTCTTTATCAGAATGGTCTTGGGTAAGCGCACTCGTGTGGGCGGGAATGATTTGTAGTAAAAGGATTTGAGGGTCCTGGGCAGGACCTATCTCTGGTGAAGGAAGCAAGACAGACATAGTGTCGGCTGCCCTAGCATGCAAGACGGTAGGAGGCCCAGGGACATCATTTTTCTTTGTAGCTTCAAGACTCTCATATTTCATTTGAATTATTTTAAAAAAATGCTCTGCTCGCCGTATGGTTTGATTAAGTAAGCATTCTCTACTTAGATGATGAAAATAAATATCAAGAGAATAATTGGACATGCCAAGTGTGCTCAGTGAAGCAATGTGTGTAGGCAGCCCTGGAAACGGTGACACAGTGATTATCTGTGCATAACTTGGTCATAATATCATCACTGTCTAGACTACTAGACAATTAGCATCCAGACACACTATAGCTCAGATTGAAGAAGGTCATTAAAAAAAGGAGAGAGAGAATGAGCGTATTTGGGAAGGAAAGACCTGGTTCATTCTTTTCTAGAAAGGTATGTATTGGAATTTAAATTCGAATTGAGATGTGCTTTTCACTTTAGCTTCCTTTTATGAGACTCTGCTTCATCCCTTTCCCTATAGACGTAGGTAGTGGAAGCTGTTTCTCCCAGCCATCTTGTCTAATAAGGTCAGATATATGAAGGATGAGGCAGCCTCCACCTCTTTGTTCTTCTCCCTCTGTCTTTCTTTAAAAGACAGATTTCAGCATTTAAGGACATGTCAGTGTTACAGGAAGTCCCTATAGACAAGACAACATGACCCCTAAATCCTCAGCACAATCTAAATAGAGATATCCGTAAGAAGAAAAACAACATGCCTGTTCCAAGTTATTGTTTCTCCTTTTATCTACGGGAAATTTTATGTGGCATAAATTCATAGGATGATGGAGGCCATGGTGCATTCATAAATTCTGGATTCTTTATCCTCCTGCTACCAATAACTGGATCACATTTCCCAATCTCCTTTGCAGCCGGACAGAGTTACGTGACTGAGCTCTGGCAAGTAAAACGTGGACAGAAGTAGCTCACGGCACTTCTGAGTCTGGCCCCTTAACCCCCCATCCGATTCTCCGCACTCGCTCTCTTCCCTTGTCCACTCACCAACGTGGACAAGAGCTACGAAGTGCAGGGATTCGGGATAAAAGCAGCTCGAGTGACGAGTTACCACTGGAAGGGCACCCAGAAGTCCTGGGCTTACCTATGGCGTGAGTGAGAACTATAATTTGGTTTTGTGAAGCCACTGAAATTTGGGGGTCATTTGTCACAGCAGATAGCCTACCCAGAACCATACATGTGGGTGGCACTACAGTATTTGCGTGTTAAAACAGAGAAACGTTCAGATGTAGCTAAGGTAGCAGAAGCCTATTTTTCATATGAGTCTAAGGAACTCATCCAGCGTGTGGATGGATATATCCCATGCAATTAACACGTTCCCTGTGGAGCATCTGTTGGTTTGCAATACCCAACTTCATAGAACATACGTATCCTTCAACACAACGCGTATACTTACGTCCTCAAAGGGGAATACAGCCCCTAATCCAATAATGAGAAAAAAAGACACAAATCGAGGGGCATCCTACAAACAATCTGACCAATAATCCCCCCCCCCATCTGTCGAGGTCACCCAAAAAAAAGAGTCTGAGAAACGGCCATGGCCAAAAGGAGCCCAAGGAATCCGCACGACCACATGTATTCCTGGCACAGAGAAAGGACATCAGGCGAACATTAGACAAGTCTGAATAAACTCTGGCCTTCAGGTCGTAATAATGGGTCAGGATTGGTTCACTGGCTCTGACGAGAGCACAGAGCAGCACAGGACGTCAGCAGTGGGGGGTGGGGTGCGGAGGACGCGGACGCCCTCCATCCTGGCGTTGCGATTTCGCTGTAAATCTGAAACTATCCTGAGGTAGAAATCTAATTTTTTAAGAAAGTAAATACAGGATTTTGCACAGGATGATTTTAGGAAAGATCCCGAATTATATCCCGAGCGCAGGGAGGCGACCTTGGTGGCGAAAGGCACGCTTCGGGCCGAGGAGGGGCTGTCGCGGCTTTCCGGGGCCACGCCCTGCACTGCAGCAGCTGTCCTCAACAGCCACGGCCACGTCCTTGGCACCCGGGGAGCAGCGCGGCGAGCATTCGTCACCGCGACCTGACACTGGTGAACCCGAGTCGGCAGACGGCGGAAGGGCCTCGCCTTCGACGCGGAGGTAACGTGGGCCGCCTCGCACCGCGAGGGTCCCCGACACCCGCTCCTCGCGTCTTTGGTTTGTGGTCTCACTCGGTCTCTGCTCTGTCTCGTCTCCGCATCAGAATGATAGATTCCTGAAAGGACCGCCTCTGATTCGTCTTGCCCCCTCCTCATCGCCCGTGGGCCACATACACACGCACCTGTGTGTGCAGGCACGGGGCGCTCAGCACGAACTCTGGGAGCCTGCGGGGGAAACATCCCCGTGGGGGAGCGAAGCAGACGCCGCAGGCCGAGGGCCTCAGTCTCCTGCCCAGGACCGAGTTCTTCCGACCGCTGTCCAGGGTTTCGGCCAGGACGGTTTGTGGAGGTCCTGATACAGGACCAAGCGAGCAAGGAGTCATGCATTTTCCTCCTGACTTCATTTTTTTTTCGTAAACATACGTCAGCTCCCAAACTGTTGAAAGAGTTAACGTTTTATTTTTTTTCCCCCTGCAATAAAAACATAGCACCAGGGACACAGAAAGCCGGCTTTCAAAGACAGAGGCTGAAATAACAGAGACGCTTTTTCAAGTGAGTACTTAAGGACAGGGTCCCTTTAAGTGGCACGGCACCAACATGGTCACACCAGGATTTACTTTTCCGTGGAATGTGTGTGTGCGTTGCGGGTTGGAAGTGGAACCCGGGCCGGTCCAGGCCGGGAATAAAGGAGTCATTTAGGGCCCTTCAAAATCATTAGCACTATTAGTCCTGACTTGAAATGAGAGAAATGCAGAACTCCTGCCAGAGGGGAACAAGTCCTGCTGCTTTTCAAAGTCATCAAAGCTCCTCCAGAAGGGAGACTGTCAGAGCGTGGTGCCTTCCCGTGAGCTGTCAGGGGCGCGGGGCGTGCACGCCGGACCGGGGCTTTCGCTGGCCTCGGAGCACTCCCCGTGGAGGCACGCGGAAGCTGTCACCGGCCACCCCGCCAGGGTCCAGCAAGCGGCCTTCCGAGGGCAGCAGGCGCACCGTGCTTACTACCTGGCAGCGGGTGGTGGATGTGCGCGCGCTCACCGACCGTCCCCCCTGAGGAAGAGGGCGCCGGATCCCCGGAGTTGGGGTAGATGAAATGAGTCGGGGGTTGTTTGTTTTTTTTTTGGAGTGTGCACCCCCACATCATTCCGAACAATCCCGTAGAGTGTAAATTTGGACAAGCCTCTTCATTTTGCAAGGTCTTCACGATTTTACTTTTTACTGGAGGGATTGGCCTTGGCCAGAGATTGGGTTGCAAAATCAATTTAATGGGTTGCAACCAGCATTGAAAAGTAAAGAACAGAACAGACTAGAATGAAATAAAATCGAGCGTGTGTGTCCGTGTGTGTGTGTTTTGTAGGCGGGTTGTGTAAGTACTGGTTTTGCGAAGCCTGTTCTTAAAAACACGTGTATTTCGGCACATGTCCACTATGTTACGATGTGAAATAGATCTCCAGCTCCGAAATCCACTGGCAGAATCGATACCGTAATGTCCTTACTGTGGATCGAGGCCCTTCTTCTGGGAGCTGGTGACCTCCTCTTGCCTCTTCGCCCTTCCCCGTGCTGCTCCTGGAGATTGGGCTCTGAGCGTTGCCCCGGGGGACCCTCTGGCTCTGGGGTCCTGCCGGGTTCAGCTAACAGAGGGCGCAGCGGGACGTGGAGTGAGCGTAGAGAGTGAAGCCGGGCCTCTTTTCGCCAGCTCCTGTTCCGCGGGGTCTCGGTGGAGAAACACACCCTGCCCATCATTTCCTCAGCTCCCCGCGCCATCTGTTTCTTCCGGAATTGGGACAAGCGCAGTGAAGTAGCCTCAAAATCATAGTTGTGAAAAGGCTTTATCCAAAATAGTTTTATATATAAATTAAAGTTTATAGGGAGGAGGTAAGGGATTATTGTGTTCTGTAAAGTGCTCATTTGATGGTAAAGAGACTACAATATATATATAAAAAAAAAACGTGGGCGGTAGCAGGTGTGGTTCTTTGATGTAATCAGTGCAAATGTATTCTAGAGATTAGCTAGAATCCTGTTTTCTTGACTGAATGCATTCCCAGATAATTGCTAGACAATTTAGAAGAAGGATCATAGAAAACAGTGTCTAAATGAACACAATTCAGTTTATCATAGTCTACTAAAATTTATTGTTCAGTTTCATTTTCAGCTCACAGGAGCATGAGATTAAAATTCATTTGAAAGCTGTTATTTGCCTGGCACTGTTCTTGGTGTTGGGGATACATCGGAAAACATTACAAAAGATCCCTGCCCTCATGGAGCTTATATTCTAGCAGAAGGAGACAGAAACCCAGCATTTACTGTAAATCGCTGCACTATATTAAAGGGGCTGAATGTTATGGGGAAAAAAGCAGCTCAGAGACAGGAGGGTTGGGACTGCTGGGGTCTGGGGGACAAGTGCAGTGTCACCTAGAAAGGTCAGGTTAAGCCTCATTAGGAGGCGATCTGAGCAGAGCCGGAGGGAGAGAAGACGTTCCAGGCGGAGGGAACACCCCCCCCCCGCCCCCCGGAGGAGGTCAGCTGGAGGGCAAGGGATCCACACGAAGGAAGGCCGTTGTGGCTGCCGCAGGGTGATGGCAGTAAGAGAGGAAATTGGAAATTGAGGGGGGGGGAGGGCCCTTCAGAACGCGGGCTGTTCTCCGTAGAGTGGAGAACCCCCGAAGGCTCTGGGCGACGTGGCAGGCCGGAGTGATGACGGCTCCGGCGGGCGCGTTGACAATAGGCCGTGACACTGTGCCTGAGACCGCGGAGCGGCGGGAGGTGGCGGGAGGCGCCGGATTCCGGGCGCCTTGCGAAGGAAGAGCCGGGAAGAGCGCCGTGAGTCGGAGAAGAGAGTCGTGGATGCCTCGCATTTTTGACACGGGTCGCGCTGAAAAGTGCCACTCACGGAGCTCACGTCGGCGTGAACGGTGGCTCCGTGAATCGGCCCCGATGCCCTTCCCGAGCGACGGGGCGGCTCTCACGGCAAAGGCCTGTTTTCCGAAGGATTCACTCTGATCCGCTGGGCGCCTCCGACAGAACCCGGTTCAGGACGTTCTGCCCTAACTTTTTCTTTTCCCACGTCGATTATTTCATGAACTTTTTTTTTTTTTATTTTTTTAGAGGTTCTCGATTACGTGGGTCAAACCGTGCGAGGTGACGGCGGTGGAGGATTTTTGAATGAGCCGGGGCTGCAAGTTTGGTGCCAGGTTTCACATCAAATGTGTTCGGGTGAACGGCCTCCCATTAAAACAACGTTTTATAGCTGACGTCCATGCGCCTGGACCTGCCGCTCCACATGCGGGCCATTAACCGGTGATGTATGGACGTTTGTTCCAGCTGGTGCTATAAAAAGGCGCTTTCAGTGAATTATTTTTTTAAGATTCGAATACTTTATAGTGCTGATTGGGCAGTAACGGTAGAAAGAGGAAGGAACACGAAAAGGCTGCCATGTCCTGTTATGAAGCCCAGAGAGAAGGCTCTGTGCAATAGTCCAGATAACCGAAACTCTCCGCGAGAGGGAGGATTTGTAGCCTGAAGGGATTATGTAAGTCATGGAGCTCAACCGCCAGTGTTAAACAGTGAGGAAAATGAGGCCCATCGTGTTAAGCTGGCCGAGCCGAGAGCATGCACTGCGACCCGGCTGGCGTTCGCGCCGCGCGGTCTGTTTCTCTCCCTTCCATCCCGTAAAATCGGACCACTCACCTCCAAGCCCTGTTTGCCCTGTTCTGCGCAGAATCCCAGCTGAAGCCTAATCGATAGCCTCAGCCCCACCCTTCAGGAGACAAAGAGATGGGTCCCTGGTCCAGATTCTGTCCCCCAGCCCCATCCTCAGACCCGGCTCCCTGGAGGCTGAGCCCTCCCGCTGTCCCCCCAGCGTGTCTGGGTCGGCTTAGAGCGCGGGGAAGTGGCAGAGGCCCTGCTCCTTGCTCAGCACTGTCACTTCTCAGCACGGGACTGGGGACACGCAGCAGCCACCCCCAGCAGATAACTGGAGAGTCAGCGCCTAAGGCCTGACCTTACCGGTAACAACCGCCTGCTGGCCCAAACAAACAGTGACGAGGTGGTGCATCCGGTTGGGGATCCCCTAGGGAGGTCTCCCACGCCTTGCCGCATCACAGAGGTGCGTCCTGGACCGGGACTCTCGGTGGTACCCAGGGGGCCGGCTTCTGCACACAAGCCGGTGCCCTCGGTCCCAGCCCGCCCCGGCTCACGGGTCGTCTGCCGGGTTCCACACTGTCCTGTCTCTCTCCTCCATGGTGTGGCAGTGAGTCCTAAGGAAACAGTGACTTCTCACAGCAAAAGGAGCACTGGACTGAGAGTTGGGAGAACACAGTTCCGGGGAAGAGGAACAATGAGCCCTGCCCTGTGGCCTCGGCCTGTCGAGTTGCTCTCGCCACAAATGAATAGTTAATGTGAGTGTAGCTCTTTGTCAATGGTGAGACACGAAGCAGGTGTGTGTCGAGCGTATAGAAACGCCCTGCTGTCCACTTCTGGATCATTACATCGAAGTGCCAGAAATTTTTTTTGTTTCATTTGTTTTCTTGTGCATGCAATATTCAAACTATTTTTTTTAAAAAATACTGGTGGGAAGCAGAATTCCAAGATGACCCTGGAAATTTCTGCCAGCTCAGGCATAGTCAAGCATGAATCCAGGTGCTCCTGCGAAGGGATTTTGCAGATGCAATTAAGGTTCAAAATCAGCTGGCTTTAGGAAAGGGAACGTATTCACGGTGGGCCTGACCTTATCAGGTGAACCTGTATGGGAGGCTGGGCTCTTCCAGGTGAGAGAGACCCGAGAGGGAGAGGAATTTGGTATGATGGAGATTCTTCATCACTGGCTCTGGAAATGGAGGAGGACATGGAGGTGGCCTCTAGGCACTGACAGCCAGAAAGGAAATGTGGACTTCAGTTCTATGACCTCAAAGAAAAAAATGAGTTCTGCCAAGAACCCGAATGAACATGGAAGCTGATTTCCCCCCCGCCCCAGAGTCTCCAGGTGAGAACGCAGCCAGCCAACACCTGGATTCCAGTCCCATAAGACCCAGAGCAGAGCACCGAGTCATACATATCCTCCCTACAGCACTGAGAGCTAATTAATAAACGGGTGTCGTTTAAAGGTGCAAAGTTGGTGGAAATATGTTACAGAGCAATAGAAAACTACTGCAATGCTCTTAACAGCAAGAGCGGTGACGTCTGGAGTCTCGTATCTTCCCAAAACCAACACAGTGGCTTCTAGGTTCTCAAGTAATAACTCGACCTGAATGAGCCAAGGTGAAGGCACCGTGTGGTTTTCCCCACAGTGGACACAGACTTTAGCTTCTCTGGCATTGAACTGTCCACCAAGCCCCTCTCGAGATTGACAGGAGGCGCTGGTGGCAGGGCCAGTGTGCTCAAGCATCGTCTTTGGTCATGGGCTGTGCAAAACCAGGACTAGGCCCTTGACCTTGGACCCTGTGAAATGCCCTGGTCAGCCGGGCATTAGTGCTAGAACAGCAATCAGAGTTCTAATTTAATGAGCATTCTGCCAGTCTGTGCTTTCTTCCTGATGACTTTTAGTTTTTATAATGTTCTGACGCTAAGGATGTGTGTGTGTGTGTGTTCAGGCAAACATTTTCTTCCCTTTCTTCTTAAGCTATTGAGTCACGCTTTTCAAAGTTCACAGTAAAAGAAACTATAGCTTGGACTATGATTATACTACTGCTTTATTTTTATATCGCTTCATACATTTATTTCTTTTTTTATGAGGACAGTACATGAAAGTATCAAAATGAACTTTCTCTAATTCCCTCTCATCATTACAGTCCTCTCGAGTTCTTGCTCTTGTATCTTACTGTTCTTTACCTGCCCTACTCCCTTTATTGATTTATTAAAATGTTCTTTGAATATTTTTCAATTTGAGAGAGGAAGGAACCAGTTAAGAGAATGGCGGAGCCTTTTAGTTCTTGAAAACGAGGCAGATGAGGGCAGTGCATTTGGAAGTTTTTAAGTCTGTCACAGTGAAATTGCTTGAGTGATATCTAGACCACTTGATCCGCCCTCTAGCCAAAATGAATACCATCCTGGGCCTCCGTTTCTTCACCTATAAAAAGAAAGAACAGTTGTGCCCACTTCATAGTGGCATTAGGATTACACATTATTATTGTGAAAGACATCAGAATACGCCACCGCCCAAAATTCCAGTTTGGCCTAAGGGTCATCTTGAGTGGAAGGCAGCTGAGAATGGACGGATGTAGAGAGAGTTCTCTGCCCTTCCTTTATCTGCCTAAAAGCAGGACATAAATTGTCCTTTGAGAAGGGCGTCCCTCTCTTCCCCCAGTAGGAGCAAAAGAGGGATCCTTATCATCACAGACAGGAGTGCATACTGAAATGAGTCTGCAGAAACAGCCCTCACTAAAATATCCCTCCTCTTTCGTTGATTGCCCCACGTATTTCCTACACTCTTCCCCACGATTTATCATCCCTCGATGCCCACACCCTCTTTCCTCTGCTGAAAGGGTACATAAGCCCCCAAGTCTAACCCCTTATATATTTCCCCTTTTTTTCTCATATGCATAACTATTAAAAATCGTGTACTCTTTCTCCTGTCAACCTGCCCTTTATTAGTTTAATTCACACACTCCAGGTACAGAACATAAGAGGGTGGAGGAGAAGTTTCTCCTCCTCCGCAATTGGGTTTTGAAAAAAGATCTTAGCCCCATGTGTGTCAGATGACTAGGTGAGTGTTAGCTCTCCCCGTGATCCTTTTTCCATCCATTCCCTCCAGCTTTTCAAAAACATGCCGTCCACATTCTGCCTTCTCCACACGGCCTCCTCTGCCCTGCAATGCCAGCCCCTCGAGCAGGCTCTCCCACCTCTTATTTTAGAAGCATTGGTCCCTCTCCTCACTGATTGCTTTGCATTAATATTGTTTATTCGCATCTTTCGTATTGTACTATAAGCTTCTCGAGGACAAGAAGCCCATTTAAAACGTGCGTGCATCTCCGGCTGCATCTAACTCAGAAACTAGCGCATAAATGCGGAAGCGGGCGGGGACTTTGTTACCTTACTCTGTTCCGGGACCTTCTCTCCTTCGGAACCAGAGTCCTCCTCTGAAACGGATCATTGAGGTGCCTAGCTCAGCGCTCACCCTTCGGAATTGAAAACGATATTTAATTTAGTTCCCGTTTTTAATGGCGTGTTTTATTGATGGGAACAAACCTTTTCCCTAATGTTAAAGGCCTTTCTCTATTTGGGCCCACAGCTGCCTACGGAATAGTGGTCGTTTTCTTTCCCATTATACACACCCCACATCCCACCCGTTTACGTGCAATGAGGAGCATCTCCTAAATCATAGCAGTGCTGCCTTTGTTTATATTATTTTGCGAAATTCTAACCTCTGTCCACGTTAAATGCCTGTGCCGAATCCCATTTCCCAAGGAGCTCCTCCAATTACTTGCGTCTAATTCTCCCTTCTCTTGAAATTTTCTAAATTGTATTATTTTCCTGTACTATCCATACTCTCTAAACCATCTAACCTCATATTTGAGAAAATGAAGATGATGGTACGTTTCTATTTTTAAATACATCCTAAGTCTTGGAATATTGAACAACGTGTTTAATACTCTAAAGAGCAAAGACATTTTGTGCTGGTACTTTTTTTTTTTTTTTTAATTTGGCTCCTAGACAAAATACAAGGTCATATACAAAGCAAGAATTCATAAATACTTTGTTTATTTGAATGTAAGTTTAAAAACATTGGCCACTGTTGCTAAGATGATTGGGAGACTTGCTGCCTTCTTCAGGAACAGCTGGGACCCAGGAGCCGGTGCTGGTCACATCATTGACCACTGGGGACCTCACCGTAATTCTGCCCTCCGCAGCCCCTACACCAAGTAAGCCACCATGATCAACCAGGTCACACCCTACAACCACCCAGTGTCCCACCGGGATGATGGGAACATGCCCGACATGCCCAGCACCCCCAGGACCCCCAGAGCCCAAGCTTGCAGTGGCTGAAAAAACTGTGACCGGGAGGAAGTCCCCACCTCCACAGCTCTCAATAAAAATTCGAACAGAGACAAAAAGAGAAAGAAAAAAAATTGCTCCTGTTGAAGTTATTAGATACCTACTCAAAAAAAAAAAAAAAGAAAAGAAAAGAAAAAAGAAAAGAAAAAAGAAAAAAGAAAAGAAAAGAAAAGAAAAGAAAAGAAAAGCATAAGGAAAGAAAATATGTTTTACTATTTGGGAGGACAGAAGATGAAATGATGTTCCTCAGCCCCAAAGATACCTGGTTCTAATTCTTGGCACCTGTACATGTTACTTTACAAGGAAAACAGACTTTATCCTGGATTTTCTGGATGGGCCCTGAATCTACTCACAAGCGTCCTCTAAAAGAGGAAGGTGACCCGACAGGCAGGAGAGGAGGAGAGGAAGTAAAGATGGAGGCAGAGCCGGGAGTGACAGTGGCCGGAGCTGGGCGGTGCCAGCAGCCACCGGAAGCCGGGGGGGGGGGGGCAAAGGAGCATCTCTCCTGCGGCCTTTGAAGGGAGCTCAGCCCTTCTGACACCTGGGTTTTCGCCCAGGGACACTGTTGCACTTCCGCCCTCCAGAACTGCGAGAGAATGAACTTCCGTTGTTTTTGAGCCACCAGTTTGTGGTAATTTGTTACAACAGCCGTAGGAAATTAACAATGTATAAACGTGAACATTTTCCCATTGTGTGTGTTTATGTTTTTAATAAAATTGGCAGTATATCATGCCTGTTATTTTTGTAACATGCATTTAAATATCCTAAATAACTTCCTGGAGACAGTTTTAATGGCTACATGGAATTTATTATATGGATGATACCATTTGTTTAACCAAAGTCCAACTGTTGCAGATTTTATAAATTGTTGCCAATTCTTTGTCATTATAAATTATAGTAAATAACAATCAATTTAGATGAAATCTGTGTACATGTTCACGATTTCTTGAGGATAAAAAAACTCAAAGCAGAATTTCTAGACTACAGATATATGCAGCTAAGAAAGCTTTTCGTATTTACCTTGTGATACGAGGCATCGCTTTTATTTTAATATCTAAGTTTCAGGAACTTAAGGTCCCTCCACATATGATAGTTTGAGCCGCCCACCAGCACTCTCGGTGGAGTACTCCCTGTGGTCCCCGTGGGTGCCATCTTCCCTGCTCTTCATCTGTGCCTCCGGCTGCCACGTGGCTGCGTGCACCCTGGGGACACCGCTGTGAGGGGCTCGCTCTGCCTCCGTTACGGCTTCCCGTGGGGACTCAGTGGGCCTCCTTTCTCGGGCACTGTCTTCAGAAGCTTCCGAAGGTAGAATCAGCGTGCCTAATCCACGCTAAACCTCACGTCGTAGCTCTCGGTGGGGAAGGGAGAACGGTCCCCTCCTCGGAGCGTCCCACCTGGGGACATGCCACCCCACCGCCGCCTGCGCCCAGAGGCTGCCTGTCTCTCAGCTATGTCAACAGCGAGTCGACTTTGTTGTAATCCATGGGTCCCAAAGCCAAATGCAAACCAGACCAGGCCTGTGACTACAAGTAAGGCAGGCTGGATGTGACCACAGGGAGGTGGCAGGGAGGGCGGACTAAAGCCCGCTGGAGAGGTCACCTGCTTCTCTCCTCCACACCTGCAATTGTTGACTTGTGGGAATGAGGGCCTGGCATTGCCAGACCGTCAGAGTTTTCAAAAGAGCCTGAAATCTATACCTCTATGTAAAATATCTGTCTTCATAAGTGTTGAAAAAGTTGTGCAATATGTTTTAATACCGAAGGGCAAAACAAAGCCTGCCGGCAGCCGAGCCCCGCTCAGGGCTCCCGGTGAGGGACCAGGCCCTGTCTGCCTGGCGCCTCTCCTCCCCCCACTTCCAACTTATCTCCCCAAAGATCTTTTTTTTTCTTTTTTTCCCAGCTCCTTGGAACCAACTCTCCAAAAATCTCTATATTTACAGGGCCGTTTCTTTACTTTTGCATAACCAAACATCTTCCTGGGGGGAGGGGTCCTCCGAAGGATTCCTTCCCTCTCCCGTGCCCACCGTCCCCCAGATCAAGAACCATCATCTGTCTTGAGTCCGCAGTTCGAGGCATCGATCCATGCTCAATCCAGAGAATTTCGAAACTTCGCCAACCCTGAGATGTCATTCTTTCCGGCTTTCACCGGCTGAGGCTCCAGAGGTATCGGCGCCACCTTCTGTGCCGAAGGTGAGCTCAGTGGCTTCTGCGAGCGTCTGTGCGCTACACTCTCTTAGAGAGGGAGCAGACGCGCCTGTCGCAGGCCCTCCCCGTCCCCCACGTCACATAGGACCTGTGTGCACGGGAAAACGGAGGTCCGGCTGGCGTCGTCACTGCAGCAGTGGGCTTACATTCACGCTGCTCTGGCCTCCCCCCGCTCTGGCCTCCCCCCCCCCTCCCCCGGCTCTGGCCTCCCCCCGCTCTGGCCTCCCCCCCCCCCTCCCCCGGCTCTGGCCTCCCCCCGCTCCGCCTCTCCGTCCGCCCGTTATCTATCCCCATCCCGCGGGAACCGGCCCTGTGCCTTCTGCGACTTCGCTCGTTTTGAGCCTCACGGAGGCAACGCTTGTCATGTATATATTTCATGTATTTAATTAATTAATTTATTTATTCAGCTGCCTAACGTTTTCATGTCTCTTATATGGGTTTCATTTTAAACTTTCGCTTTAGAAAAAAAAAAAACACTGAGATTTGTTTAAATAATTTATAAAATATATATATATATATATTCTTCTGGGAGAAAATGAATATGATAGAACGTAAACCTTCCAGAATGCATTCCTTCTTAGCTGGTATCCTAAAGCATTGTATTGTTGGAAACCTCCCATTCCTGAACTGCTTGATTCCTTTTACGGTCTGGGCTATTTGCTCATCATCTCAGTCTTTAAACACACCCCAAAGGTTGAGGAGAAACCCGTCAAAAGCATCAAACGCCTTTGGCTCTGTTCCGATGTAAATGATCTTGAAAGTCCAATTTAACGAGGCATCCTTGACTTCTCCCCTCGTTTATTCTCTGCAGCCACTTGGCCTCCGCGTTTCCGGCACTAACTTTTTATTACCCTTTAAATCTTTTCTCTTCGTTCCCGCTGCTACCGCCTCGATCCTGTCCTCGCTCTTAGGTCCTCACAGCCATCTCTAATTCCGACGCAAGTCTTTATGGACTTCAGGCCCGTCTCCTCGTGGCCACACAAACCTGCTCATGTCACCCCCATGGTCTTTGGCCCTCGGATCCTCACGGCCACAGGCGTGAGGTCCAATCCATGGGACAGCGCCTCGCAAGCACTCTGTGATCAGGCTCTTGGCTCCATTTCCAGCCTCCCTTCCGGCCTTCCCCCACTCCGGAATAATTACACATCCTTGAGGAATCAGAAGTAAGACCGCTCTCTGCGGGTTAAGCTATACATCAGAACGAAAGGGATGAAGATGGAAATCCTCAAAGTCACCGGAAGGCAGTGGACTGGGTGGCCGGCTGGCGAGTTTCATCTGTAAAACCGCTGAACGTAGCACCGCATTGCGAACAGTGATCGCTCAGGAGAGAGTAGGCCACTCTTAATTATGAAAATGAAGACACAAACGTGACTGTACAGGTAAACTGGCTCTAATAATCTACTTCCGGGTGTTCCAGTTTTGCCATCTGCAAGTATATTTCTCTTGGGATCATGAATGAACCAGAGATATGAACTCTGAGGCTCATCTGTCAGTCTCTCAGCCGAGGGCAATTCAGCTCCCCTGAGGGGACATTTGGAAGCACACGGAGGTGTTTGGGTTTGTCACATTGACTTGGGGGGTTGGGGACGGGGCTTTACTAGTACTTTAGTGGCAGGGTCAGGGGTGCCAATGGTCCTGCAATGCAGAGGACGTGCCCACACCGTAAGAAGTAGTGCCCCCGACTGAGAGTGGAGAGTACTGGTTCTGACTTCAGCGTCCTGTTGTGGGTAGGCCTGCGGGAAGTGTGGTGAGAAGCTCTGGATTCGCAGACTTCGAGTCTAATTAAGTGGCTGGAAAAGGTTCTCCCTCCCACTCCGGTTACATGTCCAGGAAGAACTCCCCTTGGAGCCAGTTGGCCTCTCTCCTGATCGGTGAGGCCGCCGGGATGGGTGCTGTGGTTCACTCAGTGTGGGTCAGCTCACTTCTGGGACTGCGACCAGGGTCTCCCCCCAGGGTGGCTGCGTGGGGGAGGAGGGGCAAAGCACGTGGGGTACCAGGAAGACACAAACCACAGACACCACAGTCATTTTCCCCTTCGGTAAAGTCTACGTAAAACCTGTGTTCTTACCTGAACATTGGGTCACATCCAACGTTTTTCTAAGGAGCTAAATGACTCCTAACAATTAGTCTTCTATTTAATGTCAAAGATTCAAACCAAATGTATGAGATTCTTAAGGCTGCCGTAACAAAAATACCATCGACGTTTTGGCTTAAAACAATAGGAATCTGTTCTCCTAGAATTATGGAGGCCAGAAGTCTGAAATCGAAGTGTCACCAGGGGTGGTTTTTGTCTGGGGGATGTGAGGGAAAATTCGTTCCGTGCCTGTCTCTGAGCGTCTGGTGGCTGCTGGCACCCTTGTCATTCCTCGGCTTGAGGCTGAAAGTCTCTATCTCTGCCTCTGTCTAAACATGGCTTTCTCCTCTGTCTCCCTGTCTCTCAAATCTTCCTTTCTTTTCTCATCGAAGGACATTTGTCATTGGATTTAGGGCTCATCCTAATCCAAGGTAATCTCACCTTGAGGTCCTTAATTATGTCTGCAAATACCCTATTTCCACATAAGGTGACATCCATAGGCATTAGCACATGGACCCGTCTTTTTGGGGAGACACTATTCACCCACCACAGTGAACGAAGTGATTGTATTCACAGGAAGCCAAGGTAGTTTTTCCTTTCCCGAGTGCCTTGGTTCTTCAAATTCCTAATCTATACCCGTAGAACATGAATCATTCATGACAAACACAATTTCTAAAAGTAAAGCTTTAGAATAAATGTGTGGATGGAGAAAATGAGCCCAATTAAGCTCCCTTTTGTGACAAACCTCTTAGAAAAGCATTAACTCTAATCTTCAGTGAAAAGCATCGTAAAATCAAGGTTGGATGGGAAGATGGTGTTTGAAATGACTTGAGTTCCTTTTAATGGAACAAAGCGAGGCAGAATTTACTGTGATTGTGATATGCTTTTAGCCACACAAGGAGTCAGGGTCAGAGAATTAAGTGAAACCAACCAAACCGTGGCCAACTGTGGCTTCGTCTTTGGGAGACTGAGAATTATCAGCGGCCCGGAGATGGAAACGCCTCTCTGCCCGTTCGTTCGTGATACCTGGGTGTTTGTGGGGACCGGGCTCTCCTCACGGCCTTCAGGACAACCGTTTCCTTTCCACCTGCAATTTCAGTTTTATTCTTTTGTTGATATATGTGGAGAAAAAGGTAAGAAATTATGCCTTCGTCTGGCCCTGGTGACAAGACCTCTCTCCAGTTTAGCTAAGAAATTTGCCCATAATTAACTTTATTATAAAAACAACAGTAATGTTCCCCAGCTCTTCACGTGGCTTTCTCTACTTTGTCAGTCAAGGGTGGGTTCAAAGGTCACTTCCGCACAGAGCCCCTCCCTCTGTCTGAAGCATCCTCCCCAGACCCTTCCACCCGTGTCCTCCCGGCACCTACTAAAACTGTCCCTCTCTACCCCTTACTTTATTTTTCTTCGTGTCCCTCGTGATGTATACCCGAGGACATATTGATTTGGCTGTAGTCTGTCTCCTTTCTGGACTGCAAGCTCTGGGAGGGCAGGGGCCTTGACATCTTGTGTAGCCAGGCCCTAGAACAGTGCCTGGCACAGGGGGTCTTCGATCAGCATTTGTCGAATGGGTGAGTGAGTCCATGTGTGCATTCCTTTGCTGCGAGCCATGCACGCTGACTCATTTCCTCCTTGGAGCAGTGCGTCGCTGTGGATGCTGAAATGAGTCAGAATATTTCCCTGGTGAGGGGCACAGAGGTTCAGAAATTACAGAAGCAGCATAAGACGCTCCTGAAGGCACAGGGTCTGGGCACCGACACCCGCCCTGCTGTTTTCCTCCTGGGTGCTGGGCTTTCGTATTCTTGTTTGTGAAGTGGCATAATCATGGTGCCCACTGCGTAAGGTAGTTATTGTGACAATTAAGTGGGAACAGACTCAGCACATTATAGGCACTCAATAAATGTTAGCTAGTATGGCGCCCCTTTTTCAGATGAGGACGCTCGATTTAGAGTGCGGGGACGTGAGTGAGAGAAGGCGGCATTGCTAGGTGGCGCAGGCAGAACGGGGACCCAGATCCGACTTCCTCTAGACTCTGAGTCAGCTCTTGGCCACGCCGCTGAGTTACTTGATGCACTTGAGGTAGACTTCAAAGAAATTTGGAGGATGTCAAATAGTGCTCTGGCAGACGGAAAGAGGGAGCGTTCAGTCCTACGAACGGCATTGCTACCGGTGAGTCACCACGAGGACAATGGTCAATATGAGGAAACGATATTGGCCAATGTGGGAAAACACGTCACAGCTGTGCAAAACAAAACCCGATGGCTTTCGTTTCGATGTCTTAGAGACGGCGATACAACAGGAGCCAATTTACCAAGACGCGAGTTTCATCAGACCCACTTCAAAAGATGAGAGAATGGCCTGGTGTAAGCCGTGCCTAGTTTTTGCACAACAAAAAAGCAGAAGTCAGCTGCATGACACAGCCTGGCCAGCCCTACTCAGTTCCAACTGCTGTAGCCTCAGATTCCTGCCTGGCCTTTAGCACAACGGCCGTGTATCTGTCCTTTGGCAATTACTTCTTGATTAGCTGCTTCTTGTGGCTTAGATCAGCCGAGTCTATGAATAATCCGAAACGCAGACGCATCGCGCTTTCTTCAGCTGTATCTTACCTTCCTAGTGATGTGTTGTTCCACCAACAATTATGATTTTTATTGGAGCGCAAACCAGCTACACAGTTTGGGAATGATGCTAATCATATGCCGGAAAAAAAAGGATTGTAATTTTTTCCCCGGAGACAGTGTACAGTGCAATTGTGATTCAGAACTAAGTGTCCTGAGCCTTGTCGTGGTAACACATGTCTGAGGCATTCTGGTCCTCAAGGTTTAAGGATGCTTGGAATATCGCCCCTCCAGGTCTTGAAATCTAAGCTAAAAATCTGATCCTTTTGGTCTGTGGACCTTCCTCTCTTATGTGTGGCTTTTAGAAATAAAGCCTATTGAAAACAATTGACTACTTAGCTATAACGGGAAGAGATAAAAATAATTTGCTTCCATACTGATTTATTTCGCTAACCCTTGACAGTTCTGAAAATATGAAACTGAAAGATATACCACTTTCCCCTCATTGGCGACACCATGAAATTACCGCTCTAGCAGAAAGTAATAATAATAATGTAAATGTGCTAGTCTCTCAAGTGCCGATTTCCTGATATTTTGCAGCAACATTGATGGATTTCCAAGCCGATTTAGTTTTATGTGATTCCTGTCTGTCTTTAGAGAACATTCTCCAGAGAAAGTCCACATAGTTTTCTTATGAATGTTGTTCCCTATAAAGAGAAGCACTCCTTTCTACCCTGGTTGTTGGGAATTAGTTTATGCTCCATAGCAGACAAATTCTTACACAAATTCCTAGGGACTCTATATCTTTGAGAGATCTGACTTCCCCTTCCAGCAAGCACACACTCAGGGCCTCCTGCACCGAGTGCTAAATGCTTAGTATCTTTAGAGAAACCCCCTCGGCTGCTGCCCGAACCTTCAGTGAGCGCCGAGCTGGGAGAACCTCCAGGTTGGGAAGTCCTTTGGTAGAGTAAGAAAAAATGCACACTGACGCTTGTATTCTGCCCTTCCGAAATGCTTTGCTATTGTCGATGGCAAAGCAGAGGGAGCTGCCTTTTCCTAATTCCCTTCAATCTGCTCTTTCCTCATATCTGTAGCATGAACCCCCCAGTCCAGAGATCGCTGACTCCGATGAATGTTTTGTGGGCCGAACTGCATTAGGAAGAAGGTGTCTGTTTTCATGTCTGTGGAAAGAAAAAGAGACCCAGTTCTGAAAGGAATTAAGAGAAGACAAAGCTAAAAATAATTGCTCTGACAAAAAAATAATGAAAAGGGGTATGCTATGTCCAAATTACTTCAGAACTTCAAAACAGCTTTCCAGGTTGTTTACGAAGAATGAACTCTCTGTAATCCATATAAAAGCGCTGAGGTAAGGACTAAGGTACTTCCATGTTGAGTCTAAATGACCTCAAAACCTTCAGGACCACAGATAGTGTCTCCATAGTCCGTGTTTCTCAGTCTGGCTGTAACTGGCATTTGGGGGCTGAGAATATTTTTGTTGAGGGGAAGCGCCCTGTGCTTTGTGGGACATGGAGCAGCGTCCCTAGGCTCTACTATTAGATGTCACTCGAACTCTCTCTCCCCCATTCGTGACAAGAAAAATGTCTCCAAACGTCACCAGATGTCTCCCGAAAGCAAAACCACCCCCAAAAAGGGGAACCAACTGCTCCAGTGCAAGGAGAGCAAGATGTATAGTCTGCAGTTCAGAGCCTAATTCTCATTGGTCGGCTCTCGTCATCTGGAACACTCAGTTGAGGTGATTCTGAGGGCTCAGCTGGAAGGACGTCCTGTCTTGGTCAGTCGACAAGGTCTTTCAGTCTCACTATTTGTTTTACCTCCTCTATGATCCTTTAATCCTAGTTATGTTAACATTACAGATGCACTATTTTTAATCAAGGAAATGAAGAGACCTTAAAAAAAAAAAAAGGACAATATCCATTTTTGGCAAATGCTTAGGTCACAGGTCCACAGGACCCAGGAAGTCCTAACTACAAGAGTTTGGCCTTCAAAGTCTTAGCAAACCAAAGGCCTGTTCTGTGACAGGTGAATAAACGCCTCCTGAAATTCCAGAAGAACTCAGCTAAACTAGATCGATTTCTTTTTTAAGTGGAAAAATGGAATACTTCAATGTGAGCAGAAGCACTGTGCTGGCAAGAATAAAAAAAAAAAAAAATGTGCTGGTCTTGTCATCCGCACGCTTCATCGGGGCTGGCTCCGTGTCTTCCCGGGTCGACCCGCTGGCCTCAAAGCCTATAATTTCTATATTCCAGTATACCGTGTGGACTGCCCGCTCACACACCATTCGCTATAATGCAGTTTTATAACTTGGTCCTTTCCCTCCATTCTTAGCTTCTCCTTTCACAAGGAAAACAGGGGCCTCGGCGCTCACAGGCAAATCGCTGTTTTGTTTGGGCCGAAGTCAGATGAAAGGCCTCCAAGGAAAACTCCCTTTTAGCACACGGCACTGAGAAACCATGTTCTTTCCCACTTTCCATTTACTTTTATTGCCATTATTTATCTGGGAGGATCGTATTTCAAGAAAGACTTTTTCCCTGACCAAAGGGAAAAAAAATACAATTCTTAAAAAAACAACAACAAAAAACCCCAGCAAACTCAAATCCAGTAGGATGTCTATCATGTTCAAGCCGTGACATTTTTTAAAGGAGTTTTGAGTAAGTGGATATTAGGGAGAGAGGGGTAGCTTATAAAAGCAGCTTGCTGGGTAAAGACCTATTTGGAAAGGCTTTTAAAAAGTGCATTATTTACCCACTGGAGCTGTCAGGTTACCATGTTTACTCAAGGGAAGGCAGATTTTTTTTTTTTTTAATCTGGCTTAAGCTTTTCTTAAAACAAGCTATTGACTGGAATCAATGCAGAGAGTGGCCTAAAAAGACACAGGACAGCCTGGCCTCATTAGAACCTAAATAAATTGTCAGCCCAAGGTCATGCCTTCCATTGGTGTCAGAAGCTATTTTCAAGTGGCTTTTATTGAATGTGAACTGCTAGAGGCCCAAAATATAGATGCAAAAACATCTTTGGGGCAGAAAGCCACTCCGAGAAGCTCCTTACATTCATCAGGTTGTCTTCCAATCCTTAAAGAAACAGGAGCATGTCTTGAATGTCTGATGTCACAAACTTTGATTATTGAAACTATTTGTAATTACAATTTTGTTTATGTAACTGATTCTTCATATAATTTAAGCAAAGCTGAATAAGAAATGGAATCAGTCGTCGGCACTCTTCTCTTTTTCTTCTGTCGAGCAGACCAGTGCTGTAGTCTGTGACTTGTTCTTCTTTCAGAAATGTCCAGAGAATGTTCTAGAGAGCTCAGATGCAACGTTGGACCTTGTTCCTTAATGAAACTCATCCATCATAAGCATAAGTTTGATTATGCTGCTGTAACAAACAAGGCCAGTCTCAGTGGCTTAATACAACAAAGGTTTATTTCTTCCTCAGTCAAAGTCCATCGTGGCTTTGGGACAGTCCTCCATGTTGCAACATGGCAATCCAGATGACTACAATACCGCAGCTCGACCATGCCAACACCTGGCCCTTTTCAGAGCTGCCACCGCAGGAATATAGCACTTGCCTTGAATGATGAGCTGAACTAGCCACGTGGGTCTGACCGACCAGGAATAGCAGAAAAGTAGAGTTGCCACGTGCCTGGAAAGACAGGAGAACCAGTTGAAGGAGAAGCCCCACAAGTGTTACCACAGTGGGAGAAAAGAAGCAATCTCATTACTCACCTTTTATATAGGGAGTTGTGTGTGTGCGTGTGTGTGTGAGAGAGAGAGAGAGAAAGAGAGACAGAGACAGAGACAGAGAGACAGAGAGACAGAGAGACGGAGGTTGTTTGAGAGAGAATAATTATATGAAGAGGGCAGTGGGATGGTATTAGGTATTTTTCTACTCTGAAAATAAATGTTAAGTGGTCTCGTGCCTAGGCGACGAATCAATGCTTGATCATGAAGATGTGTAAGTAGAGTCACTAGGACATAGAAAGTTGACCATACAGATGTTTATATTCTTGCTGTTTTTGTTGATTGATTGATTGAATAGGAGGCTTGCGAGGATGTTTAACACTAGAACTATTCAAATGAAACAACCAACAATATACAGATAGAGAAAAAAAATAATATCTGAGAAGGCTCTTCCGTGTAATTCTAAAGTGGTTCTGAGCCAAGGGCAGTTTTGCAGCCCAGGGAACTTTGGAGGATGTCCGGGGACATTTTTCTCTGTCACAGCTGGAGTTGTTACTGGCCTCACTGACAATTCACAGGGCAGCCCCGACCACAGAATACACCAGCTCGAAGTGTCAATAGTGTTAGGGTTGAGAACCCTTAACCTCAAGTTCAAGGTCGTGAACTTCGTTGTTTCATTCTGGAGAGGTGCTTCCCAGTTTAAGTGTTTCCATTTATTAAGCAGATGACTTATTTTCACCCCGCATACACTTGAAGATTGACAAATAAGAAATTACAGACATTGTAATGACTGTGGGTCCCACGAACACAGAATTCCCACATACCTAAGATGTTATAAACTCCCAGAGGTACCTGGTGACGTCACTTATTCATTCGACAGATGCGTAGACAGTCCACGAGCACCTGTCATGCTCCATGTGGAGACGAGCAAGACACAGTAACCGCACCCGGGGACCAGGTCTGAAACACGTAAGCGGATAACGCAGTCTGGCTGGTGGATAGTACAGGGTAGGCTTATCCCAGGAGACATGAGTGCTTCACTCGGGTATGCGAGTGTGTGTCTGTGTGTATAACGTACACACACACACATACGAAAACCCACATGCTCATTAAAATATTTTAGTCTACTCACACAGCACAAAATGCATGTCGATGTACACAGGATTAAGTTTTAGCCTTTAACTCAGCAGTCTATCTAGATGGCCTTTAATTTCCTCCTGGCTTTGGGGAGACCTGCTGTAGGGTTTATGTGTAGGCTCTGAGCGTGGAGTGGCCCAAGTGTTTGTTGCACTATCAAGTCAAAAAAGAGAGGGCTGCCGAGAGAGATGTAAAGCAATACGCTTCAGCAGAATTCCTGAAGCATTGAGCCGTTTTTAGATTTATACAATATTTTCTCAGTTTCCACTATGTGTAAAGCACAGGTTGTGACATTATAAAATGAGGGGGCGGTGTATACAGCACTGTTTGTGACCTCAAAGAGATGGCGGGCACACGCTGAGAAATAAGGAGACGAGGAGGCGGGGGCGGAGGAGTCGGGCTGGCAGGACGGACCGGCGGGAACGCCCGACTTGCGGCTCTAACGGTGTTTGTTCATTTGTGCGTTGTCCACCCTTTACTCCGACTGCCTCGTTCTCCACTGTCCTCCCAGCGTATGGAGCTGTGCTTGGCTTGTACTAAGTGTCCAGCAAATCCTGGCCGAGTGACGAGAACGGGCGGACGGATGGCTCCCAGTCTGAGCTTTGGATGGCGTGCACTCTGGCCTGTGTCTTCGTGGAGGTGGGGGCAAAGGCGGGAAAGAGGGCGTAACCTCCAGTCCCCAGAGGTCTTAAAGGGGTTCAGAGAGGATGGAAGAGGACCGAGAGGGTTGAGAAGGATTTCACGGGCTCTGACAAAAGGGGTGGCCTACCGAGAGCCAGACTGTGGGGCTTGATTCTGACGAAGCTCAGAAACTTACGGAAACCGACCGGCTTCAGATGGGGTCCCTGCGTTCCCCCGCTTTCCGAAGCCCCACTGAACGTAGAGCAGAAATTTGAGTCTGGCTCTGCAAAAGGAAGTGACGCGTCCTCAAGAGAAAAGATACCCATTTGAATCCGCTTTAGTTCGAGCGCCGCATCTACGGTAAAAGCTTTCGGGACGTCTTCGGCGGGGCCGGCCCGACGCAGTGTTTCTGCAGCCGCCCGAGCGGGTGTTCCGGCCCTGGGAGGCAGACACGGCGTGCGCTTTTGGGTCGACGCGTGCTGCACGCAGCATACATTCATTCACCCTTCTAAAGCATCCGGTTCAGCGGTTTTCAGTATATATTCGAAGTTGTGCAATTGTCACAACTACCTCCTTCCAGAATATTTTTTTTTTTATCATCTCAGAAAGAAACCCCACGCCTGTGAGCAGGCCTTGCCCACTGTCCCCTGTCGTCGGCCAGGCCGGCTCGGCCCCGCGGGGGGGGGGGGGCAGGGGGGTCGCCGCAGTGCAGTGCGCGAGCCCCACCCACCCGTGTCCTGCTCGCGCCCACTCGTTCAACACGCCCGTGAGGACGTAAATACCGAGGGCTACGGCGCACACTCTGAATTTAAAGGGGGAGCGAGGATGAAAAGTCGCCCTGGGTTCACGAGGAACTTCCTCCTGTCCCCTGACCCCGAGGTAAGGACCGAGGTCCCGAGGCTTAACCGTGGATGACGACAGCCGCGTACTTTCCCAATGCCGTCAGTGTCGCCTATCAGAAGCGCCCCCAGGCAGCCAGGCGATGGGGAACGTGGACGTGTCTCCGTTTGAGGGTGTAGTTCTCTGCTCATTGGCAGGTCAGCCTAGACTCAGCATCATCAGGACGGTGAAAGGCAGTGGGCGACAGGTACGGGGACCCGTCTCCCCGTTACCGTGTCTCTGGGTCGGGGTGGAGATCGCACGTGCATCACGGATGCTTCCACACAGCCGTCCTGTTATGGGATCCTGGATACTGCTCAGGGCCGTTTGTGTAATTGCTTCTTGTAAATGGGTTCCTACCCTGCAACGCTTTACAGTAAACCACTTTCCTTCGCCATCTGGTATCCAGTTGTTTTAACCGGGTTTCCAGGATTTGCATCAGTCATTTACAAGAACCTTTTTAACCTTCGCGCAATGAAATAATTGAAGTCTATCCTTTCAACTTCGCATTTGTCTGAGGAAGGCTTTGAAATCAAGGAATAGAGGGGCCAAAAGACAGGACGAGATGAAAAGAAACGGGCTCAGCTCTTCTCCCTCTGAGCCGATCAGAAATGCTGCCTTTGATGGGCTCTCGCCCGGCGTAGGGGCTCGTCCATGTGGAAGAGCTCTCTCATGCGATGGTGCAAAGGAGAGAGTGATAAGCTGGGAAACACAGAGCCCTCCCTTCGCCTCGGGTCCGGAAACCGTGTCTTGATACAAGTCGGTGTTCCCTGTCCCCGCTTCTCCGCCACTCGCCCTTTGCCCCCTCCTGATTGTGAGTTCCCTTTGCCTTGCTCAGAAGGAGAGGAAAGCGAAGAGAAATCCGAATGTATGCATGATGTAGCTCCTCTCCATCGATGCCTGTATCGCCGACTAATGCACGCGGGAGGGGGTTAGGACCTCCGGGTGGGTTTTGCCTACAATCTCCAAGCAGCCCAGAATAGAAAGCACTTTGTTTATAGACACAGTTCAAACCCATTTGGCTCTTCGACTTATCTGGCCACCTTGTGTCTCTCGTTTCTGGTCCTGATCACAACAGAGGGCACAGAAGCCCAAGTGAAGAGAAACGTTAATTAAAAATAAACTCCCTACCTTTCCTGAGAAGGGCTTTATTGAGATGCCTGCTACTTAAAGCGTAATCCCAGAATGACTTGCTTAGTCCTTTGGACAGAAGCAACAATTCATTTCTGGCTGAAACGAATCTTGATTTGCTTGGGTTCCTCTATTTTCTGATTAATAATTCTCATGCTTCAGAAGTAACTTAGTCAGAAAGCGATTCTTTTTAAATTTATCAGGAGGTCTTCTCGAGAGTTTCAAGTGCTTTCTTGAAGAGAGGTTCTCCTTCATTTATCCTCCCAACTTTCGCTTTCTGGCTCCTGGCTGTTGCCGAGAGCTCTGTCTTTTGAGGGGAAAGCATAGGATACATTCACAAGCAAGAACCACCTACGGAATCTGAATAAAACAGGACCCTTTCCAGCCCATCTCAGCGAGGGCTGTAAGATTCCCAGAGTCCCGATGTGCAGATGCGCAGGATTATTTGAGTGCCAGTGGAAGCACGCACCCAACTGCAGTGACTAACTATCCTTCTTTGGGAACAAAGGGAATTATAACCGCGTCGTCCAGGAAGGCCTCCGAGATGCACCCTGTACCTGCTTTTCCCCCCGAAGTCCCCCCCTTGTACCCTTTGCTTCCCTTACTGCTCTCTCCCTCTGCAGGGTCTCCAAACTCTCCTCTCTCCTCTTCTCTCTCTACATCCTGCTACCCTTCCCCTCTTCTCTCTTCATACTGGAAACAACTTGGTGAACTCTCCAGCGGCTCCCTCCCCACTTGCCATGACCAAGGTCTGGTGGCTGGTCCAGCAGATGCGGGATCCGGCTTCCTTCCGAGGCCGGCATAGGATAGTGATGCGGATACTTGGAACGGGATGGTCTCTGACTCCGTGGCAGCGAACGGACCAAGATAAAGATCTACCCAGCCCGAGGCAGATGGAGCCCAGAGGGCTGCTCCCAGTGCTTTCTGGGCGCTTCTGGTCACGTTCTCAAGTATCTGGGACTTTTGTTAACCACGTTTTATTAGGTGAGAGATGAGGACGGACTTCTTAGAAAACCTTGGTTTTCAATTTCTTTTTTCGTTCCTGGGTTCTCAACTTTTCTTCATTTTGTTCGTTCTCTTGGCTTCTTTAAACCGTACAAGGAAATATCTCTGCGCCCACAGAGAAACTCCAGGATGCAAACATCGATGGGTTTGAGTAAGAGTTTTTACTGCTGCTGTTTTCTTTTAACGTAATTAAACAATGTTTCCCTTAATGTATTTCCTAAGAGCATTTTCTAAATCAGGAAGGCACAGGCTGATTCTAAGTTAGAAATATGGCTGGGCCTTCTTGGAGGTTAAACCCTGCAGGATTCTATTTGAAAGGAAATGTGGGGTTTGTGGAGGAAGGGGACCCTGTCACTGAAGCCGACATGGAGAAAATCCAACCAAGACGACTGGGTTTCCTTGGGGACTTTGCTCTGTAAGCCCACGGTCTCGCTCGCTGTGGGTGATGAGTTTCACCCCCACGAGGTCTTGAACACTCAGACTACTCTGTGACGAGGGCAGCCGCGTTTTGGAGAAAGTGTGCATAGCTTTCGTCGGCCCACCAAAGAGATCCGTAAGTCCTAGATTTAGTGTAAAGCGTGCAAATGCCGAATCATGTCGTACGCCCGACACTAACATTGTACACCAACTCTTCTTAAATTTAAAAGAAAGAAAAGAAGAAGTACTGCGCGAAGAGCCGCATCAGTCCCGAGTGTCACGCACATATTCCGCGAGCCGCGTCGGGGAGGACTGACTTTAGCAGCGCAGATGGCAAGGGCCGGCCTGGAAAACCATTGTTTAGGGAGCCTGCGGAGATGTGAGGGTCCCCCCGGGGGCGGCGTCTGCATCCAGCCCGGCACCGAGCGCGGCCCGGCGGCTCGCTTCCTCGGGGAAGCTGCTCTCTGCGCGGCGCCTGGCGGCCCACGGGCCGGGGCGCCTCCCTGCGTGCGCCCGGGCGCGATTCTGCTTTCAGGATGGACTGGATCCGACGCGCCGCGGAGCCCGTGCTGAAGCCGCGTCCAGGGTAAGCAGAGCGGGCCTGACTTTTTCGTGCTTCGTGTTCCAAGGCGACGTTGTGTGGAGAAATATGAAGTGTAACCCAATCGTACAGGGAACGCACTGTTCCAGGGCGTCCGAGCGAGGGGAAAAATGAGAAGTGGAAATAAACAGAGAGGACGGGCGCGGAGCCGGCCCCTGGGCTCCGAGGAAAAGCGAGGAAAGCAGAGGAAATGATTTTCAAAGTAAATACAGAAGGAAAGGCCAGCGCTGCCGACAAGTGTCTGAGCATCTCGCTCTGGGTCCGGGTCAAGCCGGGGGGGGGCCTGGCGGGCCGTGCTGAGCATTTTCCTCGGGGGGCCTGGCCTCTCGGTGAGTCCAGCTGTCAGAGGCGATGCCAAGAACAGGCGAGTCGCAATGCGGCTGGGGGAGGGAGTGGTGGAACCTTCGAGAGAAAACCGCCTGGCAGGATGGGAGCGGGGAGCGGCGGCCGGAAGGGTGCCCTGCAGAATTTTACTCCGAAGAAAACGTGGGGCTCGTGGAGGATGTAAAGTCAATCGCTAAGGCCGGCGTGGAGAAGACCCAGGCCGGAGCGCCGGGTCCCCTCGGCGACCCTGCGGTTGCAGCCCATGGTCTCTACCTCGGGGCTTCACCTCCACCGGCTGCCGCACGCTCAGAGTGGTGTGGGGCGTGGGCTGCCACGTGTGTCGGTCACGCTGTCCCCTCTGTGGGGCAGGGGCCTCCTCCTCCGTCGAGGGGGCGCCCTGAGCAGCACCCCCGGCTTCCGCTTGCACCCGCCCTCCGGCTGTGACAACCAAAAATGCCTTCAGATATGGCCACATGTCCCCTGGGGGCACGACTGTCCCTCGCTGGGAACCACTGCCGCAGAGAAAGAACTGAGACTCAGAAAGTCCACATGGTACATGGGCGGGGGGGGGCGGTGAACGAGGAGCCAGTGCAAAGCCGGACCTGGAAACCCCACACCGGGGAGCCCCCGAGGCATCTCAGCTTTCTCTGGCCTCTGCACTTGACTCCCTGTCGGTTTTAGTGCGATTCCCCACCTCGCTGCGTCCTAGTGCTTTGTCCGTAGAAAAGCTTGGATGCTCACAACGTGCGCCGTGCCGAGTAGTAGGCGACTCGCGCAAGATGAGCCGAGCGAAGGGTGTGGCCCCAGGTCTTGCTGCCCTGAAGTTCTCGGCCGTGCTAGCCTGGGCCCTTCTCTGCCAGCTGCTGCACACGCTAATAAACCGCTTTCGGTTCCTGTGCCTGCGTGGGTCCCTCGACACGGGGTACCCTTCTGCCAGCCTCTTCCTGTGATTAACTCCTTCCTGCCCATCGAGACCCAGCTTAAGTTTTATTTATCTGCACAAAGCACCAGGGTTACCCCATTACATGTGTTGAAATGTCTGTGTTTGTATCTGTCTTCCTAACTAAACCCACCGCGAGCAAGTACGTCAGGGACCTCATATGATTAATTTATCTGTCCCTGTGGCACTCGGTGAATGGGCAGGATTCTGCGAGGTGGACATGGGAATGGTGGGTGACCCGGGGGACGGAGACGCGGTCTAGATGTCAGGGTGTGGGGAGGAGGCCTAGAGGAGCCAGGAGTCGGTTGGAAGGCATGGGTGCCGGGCCGGACGCCCGAGAGAGCCCTTGCATGACAATTTTGTGTTCAGTGTATCAGTAGACGGGAAGCTGTCATGTGCCTTCAGCGACCAGCTGGGGGTCGGGGGAGGCGGGCAGGAGGTGGTGTGATCAGAACTACGCCATGGGAAGATGACCCTGGCGGTAATTTACAGTGTAAATTGGACCAGACAAACTCCGGAGGCAGGAGGAGGTCAGTGAAGCCACTTAAACGACAACAGCTACGGGACACAAGACCTGGTACCTAACTGTCAACACGGCTCGGACACCTCGCGTTAGTGAAAGGGTTACCATTAGGCGGACTCTGACCGACGGTGGATCGCTGGCAGTTTGGGGGAGATGAAAGGGAAGAAGTAGAACGAATATTTGGAACCATAGGAAGGTTGTTCTGCTAGTGAGATTGTTGCATAGGAGAGTGGGAAGTCAAAGGAAGTTCCGGAATCTTCTCTGGGATCCAGGAAAAACACAGATGGCCTCCTGTCAGAGCTGGTTAGGTGACTGAGGTTACGGGATGGGCCAGAGGGGAGGGGCTTGGGAAGGCTGGATGAGGTGCGACAAACGTTCCTGTGTATTTATTTCAGAAATCCGAATCCTTTCAATTTGAATTAGAAAGCCCAAATAACGTCTCAGACCAGTTAGGTCTTATTTTTAAGGAGAAATAGTGAACATCGCAACCTGTAAAAGGGGAGATGTTTAAGGACTATATGGAAAAGCCAGATTCAACTATACAGCCAAGAACAATATCAGAGACAAATAACCTTGAGTGTTTCGGAAAGGGGGTTTAAATACCTGTTTCCACTGACACCTGTGAAACTTATGTGCATCCTAGAGGTAAAAACACATCTCGCCTCCTTCCAGATCCCATACGGAAAGTCTAGCTCATGGCCTCCCTTGAGTCACGGCCACATTTTCATCCTTGGGTGTCGTATAAATATTGGAAAATCAAAGAACGATTCGATGTCCCCTTACCTGATTTGGCATAAGAAGCCTGGGTCTGAGGCTTGAAAGGGAGCCCTCTCTGGGTAGCACCCTGCTGCTCAGAAGAGACAGACGAGCCTCCACCCGAGACGGGGCCTCTGGCATCCTCTTAGATTAAGGCGAGACGGTGAGCGGCTAAAGAAACCCAAAGCAGACCTCAACTCCGAAGTCAATGCTTACCGTGCGCCCGTCTCCCAGCGCAGCTGCGGTCTGGCCAGCCAGGAGCCTTGTCGGAGGGGACTTGCAGGAGGGAGTAAATGAGCTTCTGGCCTGGCTAGGCCCTTTGCCCTCACCTGGGCTTTCAGAAAGGGCGCCGGGGTCCTGAATTATTGATGCCTGCCAAAGCAAACAGTCGCAGAGCGTAGGGAGAGCCCCCTCCGCTCCCCAAGGGCCAGCGAGGAACAGAGGAGGAGCGGGCCATTCTCTCAGGGATGGTCGCACAGTTAAACGGAACACGCGTAGAGTCCCGGGTCAAGTGCATCCCACCCGTGGAGCCTCTTTCACAGAGACCCTCTCGCTTTCGCTTCGGAAATTAAGACTGTGACTCATGGGCTGAAAGAGAACACAAATTAAGATGATCTGAGCTAGTGCAAAAATAAATGCGATGCTAATACTTGCAAACGGAAAAAAAAAAAATACCTTCAAGAGAGTAAAGAAAGAGGAAGGGGGGAGGGGAGGGACCATCATGGCTTCCTCGTCCAGTCCAGCCCCGTTGAATGAGCTAGGGCGGGGGGCCCTGGGTCAGGACCCCTGGCACGTGGAACGAAGGGCGCCAGACGAGGAAAGGATGAGCGAAGGCGGTCTCAGAGGAAATGACGTGACTCGTAAGTGGTGGCGGGCGACAGGGCAGATGGGAAACGGCTGGCCGCATCGATTGTTCCGTTTCCGCCCACCTGCCCCATACTCTTAACCTCGAAACCGGACCAGGGCAGGCAGGCCCCGTGCCGCGTCCCCGTAGCCAGGACGCTGAGACCTGCCTCTCAGTGAGCTCGCGGACCGCGGAGCGAGCGACCGCCACGGGGCTCACCCCTTCCAAGCGGGCCCATCGGAAGGTTCCGTGACCATCCGTGCAGGACCCACCGTGTCCAGAGGACCTCTCTGGCCCCCCCCAGCACACGCCACGCTGCCGGGGCAGAGAGGAAGGGAGCGTGTTGAAGGAGTTCACAGGTTGGCCGGAGGAGCGGCTGAGAACACACGGCCGTTGGCTTAAGCACCTCCATTTACTTTGAGTAACGAGAGTTAATTGAACACACTCACGCTTCCTCGCAGCTCTTACGAAGCCTTGGGAGGTTTCAGACCACAGCTACTGCCAAAAGCAGCCCACCGGGGACAGATACGATGTTTAAAAGAATAGTTCTGCGTTTCCGCCGTAGAGTTGGTTAGGAAATGGTATTCGGAGAAGTGGGGTTGTGCAAATAAAAATAAGATGTTAAGCAAAGAGAAAGAGAGACAAGCGAGGATGATCTAGTCCATCATTTGTTCCTTCCGCACGTATGGTTGAGTGCTCGCGTTTAAAATGCTGGGCGAGGTGCTAACCCTGACCTAAGGAAGGTCAGGAAGGTGTTTGTTTGTTCGTTTGTTTGTTTAAAAGCAGCCAGGTCATCCAGTGGTTTTCAAAGCCGTATGGAAGGTCACACTCAGACCAGAGCGCCGTGTGCTGGACACCGCACAGGCAAACGTACGGATGACCGGCGCTGTAATGTGTCCAGGCGATAAAGGATAAATTCACCAAGGGAAGGATAAATCCGAGGGCTTGAAGGCTCAGCGAAATGTCGAAAGCAAATTAATAAGGGCAGAGCATCCGAGGCGAGGGCGGGGTGGGGGGTCTGCGCAGCCCTGGGAAAACGAAGTCCGATCTGCGGGACGCACAAAGTTGTGTCCACGTCTCCATGCCCGGCCCTGAGGGCGGTCCGAACCAGCACCATTACATCTCCTCTCTCTCTTTTTTTCAAATATTTTTAAGTTAAATTTATGGGGGTGACATCAGTTGATCAAATTATTTCCTGCTGGCCGCTGCCAGAGGCCACTTCCTGAATCCCCTGCAGCCCTTTGCTGCCCGTCCCCCACCCCGATCTGGTCTCTGTGGAGCAGCCAGAATGGTGTTATTTAAGCATTAATTAGATCACGTCATGCACCCCTAAAAGGAAGCCCACATGCTTCTTAAATTCCCAACTCACCTCTCCCTCTTGCCTGTTGAGTCTGCTCCAGTCTTCGTGGTCTAATTTCTTCTCTTCACAGTGACCAAGCTCATTTTCCCATTAAGAATCATAGACTCACTTTGCCAAGAATGGCCTGCCCATGCCCCTTCGGCCACCTGGCTCCTTCTCAGGTATCTCTCTGACTACTTAATGAGTCCTCTTACAGACCACTGCTGGGGCAGATTCTGGAGGTCTGACCCCCAGGGGGCTTCCGGTGGCAGTGAGAATGTCACCTCGTCCGAGTGCCCTTCTCTGGGTTCTCTGCATGAAGCAGCTGCCATATTTGTTTCTTTCACAGTGTTTGTCACCGGCTGTGTTTGTCGGGTGCATCTGTTTGTTTGCTGGTTTGTTGTCTTCCTGTTGGAAGGTGATCTCTGTCAGGACAGGGATGACGTCTAGCAGAGCGCCTCGCACGTCACGAAGCCCACGGCAGATCGAGTGTAACGGGCGGATGAGTAATGAGACAGGACATCTGGCGAGGGCCGTTGGGGGCGTCGCGTGGAGCCCTTACTTTACGGAGCGTTTTGACCACGTTCACTTCCGTGCTGGGCTCTTGCAGGCGCCTGAAGACGCAGCTGGGAATAAGACAGAGAAGAGACCTGGGGCTTTCGTTTTGGACCGGCCTTGGCCAACGGAACTTTCTGTAACGATGGACGTGGTCTATGTCTGCTCTGTGCAGTCGGCTCCATGTGGCTTTGGAGGATTCAAAATGGATCGGCGGGCCTGAGGAAATGGTTCTTTGTTTTATCTGATTTTAGTTAATTTAAATCTAAATTGCCACACGTAGCTAGTTGCTACTGTATTGAACAGTGTAAGTCAAGGTGACCATAGCCACTGCCTGATTATATCTACCTCAGTGTCTTTTATTTAAGAAATACTAAAAATGTTAGTCTTACCAAGTCTCAGTCGTATTTCTAAGTCTTATTCGTCTTACTAATAGTAAAAGTCATAGTCTTTCTTTGGGTAATGCCACCTCTTTGGGTAAAATGCGGATTCCTTCAAGGGTTTTCTTCTGAAGCCTCCCCCGATCCCCTCCAGCCAGCCTCCTGCGTCTCTCTAAGGTGGCATCTGGACACAGCCTGGGGCAAACCTTACCGAATAGTCGGGGTGTCCTCATGGCAGCAGCTGGGTCAGGGCGCCGCACCTGGTACAGGTGCTTCTCTTCACAGAGTCTCCTCGACTCCTCAGAGGTGCCCTTACTGGTCACGGGATGCCCTGTGGATAGTAGACGCGATGTCCACAGCTGACGAGTCCCACGGCCAGGCTCCCCAGCATGAAACGACGCAGTGACATTGCTTCAGTGCCTGGGCTCGCTGGCCCCTAGGCTCGCTGCCCCCCTGCCGCGGCCTTGGGCTGTCCACCCGCAGCCTCGCCCACAGGGCCATCGCCTTACGCCGGCCCCCCGTGAGTCGCCTGCTGGGAACCCAAGGCACACGACGCAGGAGCCGAGGGCCCCTCGGAAGCCCCGTCTCGAATGCAGGTCTCCGAGCCTCGTCCACGCACCGCCCTGCGTCCGCCCGCGGCGTGGGGCCATGGCACAGGCCACGAGCCGACGCAGGTCAGCCGAGGGCCGGAGCGGGCTCCCGCGGGCGACGTGGTGAGCGTGAGCCCCTGCTGTCTCCGCGGGAGGCCAGGTGCTCGACGCTTACACGTCAGGGCACTGCCACTCCTCTGCGTCGGGAGGCTCCCGGGCTTACGAACTGCTGGCCGAGGGCGCGATGCCTGCGAGGGGCAGTTCCCACGGGCGCGGCAGCCCTCGTGGTGCGAGTGGGGTCACTTCCGCCTGGAGACACAGAGGCCACGCAGCCCGTGCCCCGCGGGTGGGCCTCCCTGACGTGTCTGCATGCCAGCGTGACCCCCCCACTCCATGATGCGCCGTGCGGGGCCTGCGGATTCTGGTTGGACTTCCACGTGGGTTTTGGCCATCTGGGGCAACCAGTGTCCTAAACAGACAATTTTCTAATAAGATTTGCTAAGTCATCTATTAATTACCCTTGCGGGCTCTTAGCTCTGCAAGAATTCACTTCCCGAAGCCCATGAACTTCAAAGAAAGCAGGAACGAGTTTTCTGTAACAACACAGGATCCACGAGCTCCAGGAGGGAAGAGAGAATGGGCCAGGAGCGGTCCAGGCGGCCAGAGGCGCAGAGGGAGGGCCGTCTTCTGTGGTGTCTCGCATCGTTCAGTGACCAGATGCCGAGAGCATTGCACGGACGGGTGAAGGAGGCTGGGGACCACGGGGACGAGCCCGGGGTGAGGGCGCACGGTCAGGGGCGAGAGGGTCGCCCGCCCCCCGGGGCCGTCGGGGGCGGGGGCCCGCACGGGAACGCGGGCAGTGGCTGTCTCGGCGTGCGCCGCCTCATCGCGGAATCGTGACCTCAGCCGGGGAGGCGCCCCGGATTCCACCTAATCTGCGCTCTCGCCCCTCGGTGACGAGGGCTCCTCTGAGTCGTCCGGGTAGATGAGATAACGAAACATTCCGGGGAGGCAGCAGCAGGTGGTTCCCAATAACAGTGTCGATTCTGCTGAATTTCAAAGTGTTGGGGGTGGGCGGCGGAAACCGGTCGATTTTGAAAACTGGTACCCCACAGTCGCCGCCATGGCGCCGTTCCTCCTGACGTCCTCGCCCCTCTCAGCCCGTCGCCCCTCCCCCAACACTGTGCAGAGAGCGCTCGCCCCGAACCCCACCCTGGGTACGGGGCCGTGAGAGCAGAACCCTCAGTCTGAAGCCCAAGACCCCCCCAGTCCCGACTCAAGCTTCCACACCTGCGTGCTTACTGAGTACCCTCAGCCGCGGGGCGCACCCAGCCCACTAGGCCCCTGGGTGGGTGCGAATGAGCTGGGGCCGCTCTGATTTTCTTACACCCCTGTGCGCCGATGGGTCGGCTGCCCATACGCCTTCTGGTCACGCTTCTCGGAGAGAGCCAGAAGCAGCAGACCCAGAGCTCTGCTTGGCCCAGAAATAATCCCGCCAACCTCACGTCCCATTTGTTCTCTGTACCATGCTAGAACCTTCCAAATAGGTTCTGGTGTGCCTTCCTTAGCTTTCCAAAACAGTTTGAGAGGAGTGGATTTCTGTGGTTACATGCGGGCTCTGTGACGTCATAGAGAATAGGATCCACACCCCTTCACTGCCGAGCCCCGTGGTCACGGATTCCTCATCTGTAAATTAGCAGTGACGAGATCTCCATCTTGGGACCCCGAGAGGATGTGTACCCCTTGGTAAAGTGCCTGCCCATGCTCAGTGCTAACAAACGGGCATTGTGACTAGTTTGCGGGCAAGCTTGCTCCCCTCGGCACCCCTGGGACTTCTGGACAGATGTAGAAGGCATGGCCTGAGCCTCACTCTCTTCACCACTCTTCACCACAAGGTTATCGGGAAAAAAAAAAAAAAAAGATAAACACAGCAAATAACACACAATGGACACTCGCACATGGAAATACGGTAGCCGGAATTTCCTAAACCACGAGATCCCCTCCCCGTGGGCTGTCTTCCCTCTGCCCCCTGACTGCCGAAGGCGTGGCGCTGTTCGGGTGCAGGATTCTCCCTGGTTTCCGAGACAGGCGACAAGTGTCTGCGCTCAGACTTTCCCCCGGCCCGCGTCGTAGCCAATCCCCCGAGACCTTCTGGAAGCGCCGCCTTCCTCGGCCGGGTCTTAGTTTTCTGCTCTCGTCTCGCGCCTTCCGCTCGTGCTCACAGCCTCAGTCTGAGGGGAGGCAGAGCCCCTCGGCCGCTTCCTGGAGGTGCCACCCATCTATACTCTCTCACTCGGCCTCAGTCCCCGCTCCTTCTCCCTTTCTACCCGTCGCAGAGGCATTTCTGAAGAAACACCCTTGGGTTCCCCCCACCCCTCCATAATTAGTTTTTGGGTTTTCCCTTTCTCTAGCGTTGCTTCTGTCCTCTCTGCTTGTGACGAGCTCATAACATGCCGTCGGATGTGATATTCAAACTCCCATTGTGGTCATCTTATCCTTGATATCATCTTCGGTGATCCGGCACCAGCCACTCAGTGGAAATTATTTCAGGTCGACGCCCCTGAGAAGGAGTGCTAAGTGCAGTGGTAGCAGCAGCTCTTACTCTTCCGAGACATAAACAGCTTCCGCTGATCGGGCCCGGGCGTGGCACAGGCATTCGGCCAGGGAGTAGGAGGAGGCTTCGACTGAGAGCTAAAGTACAACATAATCGGGCCATTCGAGAGTGAGCCCAGGGGACGCACGTGTTCTGGAGCTTAAAACATGGCGCAGCTCAGCATTAAGACCACACCACTGCCCTGCAAACACTCTGCACGGTTCGCATTACCTAGAAGTGTATCGAGATGGGGGCCTACCAAATTGCTCTGGCACAGGAATCAAGGCCTGCGGGAAATGGCTGACACGTCTGCCTTGTGCTCGTGTGGCATTGGACGAGAGAAGGTACAGTGATAACTTGTGCCTCATCGGCTTAGAGTCCTTATGCCTCAATTCCAATTTTGAGAGACAAAAATGTCAAGAACAGTCTGAATTATAATAGAGAACTAAAGAGGGCTTCCATTAAGTGTGCATTTAAAAACAATGGATGGGCAGGCTGCAAAAACAATGGAGCAATTACAAAAGAAAATGCAAAGCCCTGGCCCCACCAGCACCTGCCCCAGGAGTGAAGTGGGGGATCCCACCGAGGTGTCCCCTCCCTCCGCGAACACTGAGCCCCCGGGGGCCCTGTGACCGAAGAGCGTGCAGAAAGACCCAGAAACAAGATTCCGCGCGCCGCCCGCGTGAAGGAAGGAGGAACTCGGGTTTTCGCCTTACGGATCGCGGTGTCCGGCTCTTGCAAAGCCTGGCTGCGCCTCCCTTCCGGGGTCTCCGAGGTACTTCCACGCGCTCCCAATCCTATTGCCCGAATCTTTGGTAATTCAAGTGAGTTTCTGTTCCTTCGGCAGAGTATCAACTGAGAATTTTCCTTCCCGGTCCCCCTGGTGTCTCTCCGTGAGGGTTAGTGTCGCTCCTCACGCTGACACACAATCCCCGACATCTCGGCGGTTTAACGTGGTGAAAATGTGTTTCTTGCTCACGCCGCAGACGTGGATGCTCAGTGAGCGGCCTTCCACGTGGTCACACGGGGACGCATCCCGCCAGCTTGTGGCTCACCGATCCTCAGGATCCCCTGGTCTTTGTCAGGAGTTTTGCATCCGAGGAGAGAGTGGTGCAGGGTCACGAAGAAGATTTGATGTGTCAGGCCTAGAACACAGGTTTAGAGCAATTAAGCTCCTTGCCCCAAAGCACAGCCTCTACGTGGCTGGTGGTCGGAATCTAGAGATGAAGGCGACCACTGCTGAACACTACAGACCACCGGGCACGTGAGTGAGGCAATATTTGGCTACCAGCTGACCGCTGCCACATGACCGAGCCCAGGAGACCAGTAGAAGAAGCTAGAAGTTGATCCCTGTCTGAATTGCCAACACACAGAATACATATAAATTTAAAATGGGAAACATATACACACATATATATTTAGATCACGAATGTATGTATGCATATATACACATATATTTATTTCACATTTTAAATTTATTGATTCTCCATTTTCTTAAAGCATTTAGTCCAAATGTTTTGACTTGGCTTATAACATTTTTTTCATTCAAGACCCAAGGTACGTATCTCCCTGGTGGTTACCAGAGACCTCTTCTTTAGTCTGGCAGTAAAATGCCTAAACTTACTCACATATAAATGGGGATGCTTTGGTTAGAATTTTGCCACTAAAAGATTTCAGGTTGCTAAAAAATGAGTCATTTGACCAGATCCTGAATTTTAACAACTCTTAAACTATCTAGTAGAGCTGATGCCTCCTTAAAAAATAATGCTACTTGAAATAGGCCCTTTATTGATCTCTAACTTAAAAGCTGTGAAAGCAGGTGATGTTTTGAGACGTCTATGAATTTGTTAATTTTTAGGTTAAAGGAAATAGTAACATCTGTAGTAACAGATGAAGGAAAATGATAGATTCTAGGACTAGGACAAGGAAAAAAAAAACAAGATGAGCCTGCAGCATCTTGCGCTGACAGAAAGTAAGGAAGGGCTAGAAAGCCAAAGGCCTGAGGGCCTTCAGAGGGTCACTGGTGCCAACCGAAACGGACTCTCAATGGCCAAAGCTGGGACAACTTGAGCAATAAAATAAATAACACACTTGTGGCTTATAACCCAAAGTAGGAAATAAATATCCGTGAGTCCATATGGCTATAAATAAATAATCCAATAAGTAAAACAGTAAACGAGGAGAGGGAGACGAATGTCCTTTAAAGAATTAACGACCATGTACATAGAGGCTGTTCCTCCAGACGTGGAGCCCGATTGTCCCCCTGTCCTTTCGAGTGTGAGCTAAGCTTGGTGACTTGCTTCCAAAGAGCAGATAATAAAAAAAAGTTAGGGAGAAGCAACTCTACAGCAGAGAAATGCGGTAAACCTTACCTTGGTCAGGTGGTCAGCATCAACACGATGGTGACGTCGTGTTGACAGAAGTTATGGTAGATGTGGTTGTCTAGCCACAAGAAAGACATCACACACACCAGACAGAGGGAAGTTCTGCAAACGCTCACCAGTGTTCCTCAAAATTGTCAAGGTCATGAATGACAGAGAATGTCCGAGAAAGTAACAGACCGGGGGAGACCAAGGAGAGACGATAACCAGATGTGCTGTGGGGTGGGATCCTCGAATATAAAGAGGACATTAGTGGGAAAACTAGTGAAATCCAAATGAAATGTCCAGTTTAGTGCACAGCCATGTGTCGGCATTGGGTTCTTGCGGTGAATGGACCACGGCTATGCAAGATGGCAGCTGCAGGGGGAGCCGGGCGAGGGGTATAGGAAGAGTCTCTGCAGTATCTTTGCAACTTTTCTGTAAATCCAAAACTATTCTTAAATAAAAAGTTTATTTACTTTTTAAAAAAGAAAACATATTCTCATGGTCTTTAACAAGCAGAGCAGGCCATTTAAATTCTTTGGAGTAATCTAAGTCAACAGAGTTTAACGGATTTTTTTCTGTCTGATCCTGTTTTTCTCATTGCATATGGCGAACGGTGAATTATTCTTTGTTACCAGCCTATTTGCACTATTGCATAACTTGGAATTATTGGCAATATCACTTTGAGAGCAGTTACATTTGAGTGATCTGAGCTTGAAATGAATATTTATAGCCTCTACAAATCTTCATGTTGCACATAAAAGGATTCTGCTGGATTCTTTTCAGATGTTATTTTTTCTTTCCAAATGAGGTAGTAAATATTTCTAACTTTCACCTACCATGACATGAGAACGTGTACAGTAAAAGTGTAAATTAGAAGATAAATGAAACCCAACTTGATGTTTGCTGAGTATTTATTTTTTAAAAAAAAACTCAGTTCCATACGTTGAAAGCTCATAGATCTTCAGCTTTACAAATAACTTTAAATATATTTATTAAGTGCCGTTTAAGTACTTGCATCGCCTTGTAAGTGATGGCAATAGTTTTCTTCTCATCTTTAATACAAGGCTCTAAAACAAAACAGAACGAAAAAGAAAGCTTCTACGTGGCTACTTCATAGATCTTGGGATTCTTCCAGTCTGACTAGGCCGATAGATAAAGAGTAGTAATCAGTACCGCCTGAACACAATCCAGAGAAAATTTTACCAGTCTACCAAGACAGAATGTTTAAACCGAGCTCGTATTTGCTTTGCTCTGTGTATTAGTCAGGGTTCTCCAGATAAACAGAACCAATAAGATGTGTTTACTATGGAAGCAGGAGAGTTCAAAATCAAGGTTGGCCGTTGGAGACCCAGGAGAGCTAATGCTCTAGAGCAAATACGAAGGCAGTCTGCTGGAGAATTCACGTTTGCTCAGGGAAAGCTGGTCTTTGTCCTATTCGGGCCTTCTACTGATTGGACGAGGCCCACCCACATTAAAGAGAACAGTCTGCTTTACTCACAGCCCACTGACTTACACATGAACCTCATCCAAAACACCCTCATAGAAACACCCAAAGTATATTTGACCAAATACCTGGCACTTGTGGTCCAATTAAGCTGACACATAAAATCAACCATCTCCCTGAGTCTCCCTCTGCCAACCTGGGTAATAGGATCAAAGAATACAGTTCTCTGTGCCTAGACCTGTATTGTGCTTCATCAGAATCCTCACTTCGACATTCCAATGTACCTTTATCATCTTATTTCATGGATGAGTGAACATAAGCTTCCACTATTACTTGCCTACAACCACACACCTAAGAATTAATTGAGCTCTGATTTGAACTCAGAATTACCCATTGGCAAAATCCATTCTATTTCCTGATTGATGAACTTTTCTCCCTATAATTCATAGTGGTCCATGTATGTTAGGTCCCCACTCTTGCTCGGAGGCCTGGACCAGCATATCTGGCCCCTGTAATTTCTTCTGTGGACTGGCCGGCTTGGGAGTGAGATGGGGAAGAGGGGCGGACTCCCAGAGCAATCCTGGCCTTAGTGCAGCCCAAAGACAACAGTCTTTGATCAACATTAGGGGGTCAGATATATGGTGACAGAAGATTTGAATTTGGATGGTGAACATACAAGGCAATACATAGATCATAAAATTGGATATTTGAAACATAATTTTATTAACCACTGTCTTCTAATAAATTTTAAAAAGTTACTTTCACATAAAGCATTGCTTAGAGTAGATCCAAATGTCTTAGTTGTCAAGGTTTTTCATTGTTATGTTATATGTTTGCTTGTTTTTATTTGTTTATTTTTCATTCAGTTCCATTCAACGTTTGTTGTTTTAGCATCTCTATTGAATGCTGGGGATTTACATTATCTTTGGGTAATTTGTTATCTGCAAATCTATACTAATTTTATTTACTGAAATGGAAAATCCAGCCCTTGTAGCTAAATAAACAAACAAACAAAAACCTGAACAAATTCTTAATCATCGCCAAGTTAGGTAGGATGAGCAATGCCAGTAGCTACACAGAAAATTCCCCTAATCCCATTGGCTAAAAAGTTCATGTCTTAACATTCAAAGTTCAACATCAATTGTTAATGGCTAGTCTCCATCTGGTGACTCAGGGATTCAGGCTCCATTCAGCTTGTACACCATCATCTCCCTATATGGCTTAAGTGGTAGTGGAATAAGGGCCCTGAAATATGTCCACATCTTAATTCCTAGAACCCGTGCATATTACCTAATACTGCAAACAGGAATTGGTAGATGTGATTAAGATCACTGACATTGAGGTGGGTTATCGGGGTGGGCCCAATCTAATATATGCCTTAAAAATAGAGAACATTTCCCAACAGAGTCAGAGAAAGAAGTGACTATAGGAGAGTGACTATAGGTCAGAGGGATGTGTTGCGAGAAACACCTAACCTGCATTGCTGGCCTTCGAGATGGAGGCAGGGGTCATGGCCAGGCAGTGCAGGTGTCCTCTAGAAGCTGGGAAACTCAAGGAAACAGACGCTCCTCTAGGACCGCTGAAGGAACTCTGCCCTGCCAACACCTTGATTTTAGCTTAGTTGGAATTGAGCTTGTTCGACTTCTGACCTCGAGAACTGTAATATGGGACATTTGTATTGTTTCAGACACCGAGTTTGCAATAATTTGTTACAGGAACAGTAGGCAATGTAGCTTCTGAGTCTCTCTGGGTGGAGACAGAAGTTTCAGTGCCCAAGCACACAAGGGTTTGTTTCTTTTCTGCTAGACCTTGAAGAAGTCACTCACTTTGTGTGAAGGTAGACTCTTGGGAAATCTGAAGGAGCCACGGACATTTGGTGAGCGCTGATGGTCTCTAACAGAAACGCCCAACACCCTTTTGGGCACATGGTGGACACACACTCATACTGAATAAAAGAATCAGCAACTACGCAACGAACAGGATTTCAATTGGCTAAACGTACGTGGAGGAGAAATAGCTGGATTAGAAGTAGCACACACTCAACGGGCGGACCGCTCCTCCTTGGTTTTTCATTCCTTTCTTCTATCCCAGATCTGGGGTAACTACAGGAGGAACACATAATTGGGACTATTGCTACATGCATATTTTTCAAAAATACTGTTTTCTGGCCCAAAATATTTCCACCCTGTCAAGCCAAATTTAAACTATCCATTATTCAAACACTATAATTTAGGTAAATGTTGATTCTCGAATGTGATTATTTGAAGCATATGTGTATATATTTTACTAGTTAGACCTGTTCCGAAAGAGAACAAATAATTGGTTATACAAGTGAATTTTCTCGAAATTGACTCCGCATTAAGTAAAAGTGGGAAAGTGAAAATGTAATTGCTTTAATGTGTTAGGCTAAAGAAATCCATTTGAGAGTTTCAGGGAAAGGTATAAGAATCTACTTTGGATTCCAGCATCTAGAAGGTGCTTGATTAATGCTCACAGATAAATCATGGATCCTTCAACCTGTTATAACTACAGGTTCTAGATCTAGTCATACAAACATCTTAATGTTGCTATGTGCTGTTATTCATTTTTAAAAATTTGAGTGACAAAAGAGCACTTTATATTAACATGTTCAAGTTAAGTTTTTCTCTTATGTTTTAAATTGGTAAGACTCAAAACTTTCAGCTTTATGTCTCAAAAGCTTTATTACATCATTTAATATTTCCCTTCCCCTCACTTCCTCATTTTTTGTGTGTCTCTGTTGGAAGTTGGCCAATGCAATATCTGATTTGTGTTCATTTCATATAATCTGTTCCTGTTTTACTTTGAAATATTGATTTGCTCATCATTCCAAATTTAAATTCTGTAATGTACCAGTTTGTCTCTGGTACTTAATCACGTCCTGGGATATTTGCTAAAGATAAAAATAAGATCCTGTTAAGTGAAAGTTCATAACAGATTCAGGTTTTTTGGAACCGAAAGCTTAAATTGCTAAAGGGCATCATTATTATTTCATAGTCTGGGCAGGAGAAGGGTCTTGCCAATAGCAAAATGGGCCTGAGGATGGAGGATTCCATCATTTGAGCCACATTTAAAATTCTATGTTCGAGTTCATTTATTCTTGGCAAAAATCAACTTCCTGTTTTTAACGAAAATGGAATCAAGAAACGCAGAAGTCTTGTGAATATCAAGTAACTCACTACAAAACAGAATTTTGCTAAGTAAAGTGAAAATATATCATAAATGCATGAGTAGTTGTAAGGATAAATGAAAATAAGAATCTGAGGGAAGAAATATTTTTAAAAGCTTTGGAGATCTAATCAAATATTATGAGTTTAATTTGATGGGGACAACTATTCATATATCTTTGATTTTATTCTGATTTTTGTTGTAATCGGATTTGGTTGGTTTGGTCTTCAAACTGATAATATGTCTCAGTTTCAAATTTATAAGAACTGCACTATAGGCTGGATGCTTAAACAAAAAGAGACTATAAAGAGTAACCACTACTCACATTTTTAACACAAACTCCATGTGTATAAGTAAGAAGAGTTTTGGCCACAGTTAAATATATTCCCATTGCTTCATTTTTCCACCTGGAAGGGGAATTGCATTAAGTATACAAGACATAACATTTATATTGGCACGAATATCTATTTACCTATTTTAAAATAAAGACTGTTAATAACAGGCAAACTGCAGCACTGAAAACATTGCTTCTTGCTACTTCTTTCCTTCATTAATTCATCTGCTCGATCAACCCATAAAAACATAGAGAGCATTTGCTATGTGCCCAACCCTGGTCCACAAAATATACCCACGGATCTTTTAACAGAGAGCTTAATCCCATGTCTTCTTTGAGTTTTATGGCAGATTACAGAGAGCAGAAATTCTCTCATCTGTCTCTCATGGAGAGTGTTATGTCCCTCAGTGTCAAATGTGGGTGGGCTCTGCGACTTTTCTTGGCCAAGAGAGCATGGAGAAAATGACTCGGTGTATTTCTCATGCGTAGTTGCGCAAGCCTTGCAGCTTCTGCCTCAGTCTCTCAGAAAACTTGCTCTAAGAACCTTGAGTCTCATATAAGGAGTCTCAGTATATGCACACTGAGGCCGCCATGATGGCTGTGAGGAGCCCAAGCCACAAGGAGAGGTTGTGGAGGATGAGATGGAAGGGGAGTGAGGGAGGGAAGGAGGGAGGGAGAGAGAGCAAGAGCGAGAGACAGAGACAGAGAGAGACAGAGAGAGAGACAGAGAGAGAGACAGAGAGAGAGACAGAGAGAGAGAGACAGAGAGCGCAGGAAAGAAGGGGAACAGGGGAGGGATGGAGAAGGAGGGAGGGGATGGAGAGGGGCACCGGGAGGCACCAAGGAGCCAGCTGTCTGCGTGAAGAGATCATTCGTGGAGTGGCTTCTGCAGCCCCAGTCACCCCACAGCCAAAGCCACATGGAGCAGAGACAGGTCATCCAGTCAAGCCCTTCCCCAATCCTGAATTCTTCAAGGCCAAAATTAAGAAAAATCCAATGGTTGGTTAAGCTGCTAAACCCTGGTGTAGTTCGTCACACGGTGGTAGGTCACTGAACCAAGAGGATTACAGCAGATTACTAAAGCAACAAGGACTTTCTACGAGAAAGAAAATCGTCTCCCTCTGGCATCAAAAATAAAAATCAGGGAGAGCTGCAGTATATTTATCTTCCGAGTGCACTTTTAAAGTTTTATACCATGAGGCCATTCTTCAGAACCTGGATTCTGTACGAAGTCGGTTTTTGATTATTGATCAGTTCAGAATCGCCCCTGTTTCTTTTCTAAATTCTTGGCCAACTCTTAGATTCCAGGTGCCGTATCAATGGTTGGGGGGTCAACGGTGAAAAATACTTTACAGCTCCTGCCTTCAAGGTGAGTCGTGGTACAGCACGGTGAGAATGAACATAACGGTGTACAGAGGATGTTACGGGACCCTAGAAGAGAGAACAGGAAGCTGGGACGGGGATGGGGACAAGGACATAGATGTCGCCGTGGGTGTAGATGCGGCCAGTACTTGTTCACTGTAAAACAATCGCGCATGTGCACATTGTATGTTTTTGACACTGCATGCGAAGACGCTCAAGCATGTGAGGGCACATGCAGATGTTTTGGGATTTGTTTCCCCCAAACCGTCTCTTTGACATGCTATAGTATTATTCCTTAAGTGTAATAAGTTAGTCGTCCAATGTTTAAGTTGTCATTTTTATTAAAAATTAATATGATATTTAATATTTGGTAATGACATATCAGATACATGCTTTAAAAATATTTCTTGACTCCGTACCTACGCTTTGTGATAAAATGACGCGCACGCACAGATTATTTCTATAAGAAATTGTACTATATACCTTATTCCCAACACGTTACACATCCCTGGTTTTCTTTGTAGATTTAGAAAAGAATCTCCTTGACGGATTTGTCAAGAAGGGGGGAGAACTAATGGCCGCAGAGACGTGAGGACAAATCCTTGTACTTCATCCACCTCACTCCCAGAGGGCCCGAGAAGCTTGGCCCAAGAACGCTGCACATAGCTGCAGAGGCTTCATACAAACATAATAAACGCTAAGTCCCTCGTCCTTCCCACCTCATCCCTTTTATTTCCACCTGTCCGTTGCTAAGTGGACTGACCTGACTTCAGACCTTATCGCAAATTGATTCAAGAAATATGTCTGGGGAAATTACCCTTGCTAATAGCATGTAGGAAGATTTTGAAATGACTCGAATGCTATACAAATTCCATATGTATATACTTTGTGTTTTATTATATCAAAGACTGGAAATTTGTTAAAACTTCTCAGTGCCTTTCCAGCTTGTGAAACTTTAAGTTTCCAGAATCTTCTTTGAGTGCTTTCACCACGACAGTGTTTCTGGGACTAGCCACGTAACCATGTAGAATCTTACACACACACACACACACACACACACACACACACACACACACACGTTTTGGTGTCTGTGTACATTTTTTATATGTGTAGGATAATTAAACAAAGTGGGGAAAAAGGATTCAGAAATGTGAAAACAAGCAACCCAAAAAGAAGTTGAATTTTAGGCAAGAAAATACATTGTAGAAGAGAAATAACAAGACTTGTCCCATGTCCCTGACCAAGGGCCTGAACTTATTTTGGAGATTGATTCACAAGGAGTCACACAGAAGGGAAGAGCAATTTAAAAACTGGAAGAAACTGTGTTCACCTTCCCGTTGAATTTTTATGCCTTTTGAGTAGGAATCCTTTATGCAGCTGGAGTGAAAAATCATGTGGACTCACCACTAAGTGACGACTTTTATTCATTCATTCCACAAGCGCTTTTTGAGTGCCCACCTGCTCAATGGGCAAGGCGATGGAAGAAGGAGACCCCACATCTCTCCACGCTCTGATGAGATGCCGGTGGTAACATCGGATCGCCATGGCCAAGTTCTCAAGACCAGGGTTCTGAAAGCAGACGGTCCATGGCCAAATTAACTAGTCCCCATTCCCTTTTGGGGGGGCTGTTTCACCACCCCAAACAGTATCAGAAGACTGAACAAAAAGGAGAAACGTCTCGACCGAAGGGTTAATATTTGCAGGTGATTTGTTCTCTTGAACACATCGGCAGGTCTGCTTTCTTCCCCTCTCTTTAGCTACCTCATTGTTGATGCTTTTGTCCTTTCTATCACTGAACTTGGACCTCTCCTTCGAAGAGGAGAATCTCAATATTTTCGACCTATGTCTGTTTTCCAGGGTCAGCCAGGAGATTGAGACATTATTTACTCCTTGTTTTTCTCTCTTTGGTAAAGGCAAAAAAAAAAACAACTCTTATTTTATTTTTGCTGGTCAATTAAATGTCATGACATTGTAGGAATAGTTATGGGAAATATTTTCCTGCAGATTTTTTTCTCTGCATCCCAAGTCTGTTCTGTGCTGAGACATAGAGATTAAGAAAACAAACACCACGAGTTCTGAGAAAATTGGGGGAGGACGTGCTCTCAGAATCTCCCTGGGTGGCTCTTACCAAGGAGAGTATGACAGACACTCTCAGAGTCCAAAGTGACAGCAGCAACCCAATCTGCAAGATTTGGGCCTCTGTGTACTGTAGTGGGGATCCTTTAAAATAGCTAGCTAAACTAAACTAAAAGGCTTGAACTAAAAGTCTGCTTTTTACTTACCTAGATTACCTGATGAGTAAACAGTTGGTAATTTTGCCTCTTGGGACATCACACACATATTTTTACTGTTAAAGGTGACAAAGCACCGAGCTAACTGTATTTTCAATTCATTAAAGCCAAAAACACTCATTGGAATTTGTTATAGTTTGACCACATTTTGCAAAATTGTTTCTAAATATTACTCCTATTTACATAAGAATAAAATAGCTGACAATTGGGACACTAGAGCCTTCATAACCACATTGTTCTTTTTTTTATTTTTTTTCCCAGTTGAAAAACATGGAAGAGATTTAAGTTGAAAAATACCAGTGGGCTTTGGCACGCATGTTTTGGTTGGCAAAGCGATTTCCCAGTTAGCTGTCATTGTGGGAGCACCCCTTGCCATTGTACAGAGTTTCATTCAGTACCACAGCCCTTCTCAGCTTTCATGGCATCTCCTAGAAGCCGTGACAGGCTGAGGATGTGGCTCCTGCACCTGCAGAGCCTCCGTGTTGGAGCACACACGGTCGACCTCGCCCTGAGGGAAAAGGTGGTTGTCACGAGAGCTTTCACAGGGACCTGAGTTTGTTTTTTTTTTTTGGGGGGGGGGCGGGGCGAGCTGAAAACCAGTGTAGAGAAAAGAAAGCTTCTCCCCTATCAACATGTAGCTCCTAGCTAGGTCTCCTCAGCACACAGGGCTAAGGGGAAATTAAGAAGAGAATAGATAACTTGTATTTGAAAGTGTGTGTGTGTGTGTGTGTGTGTGTGTGTGTGTGTTTACCAAAAAGGAGTGTAACTGTTGATCACACCAAAACCGAGTGTCTAAAAGCAGCGATGTTTATTAGCTCAAAGTATCTGCATGTCGGGAACCTGAGATTGCCTTGGTTGAGTGCCTCCGGCTTAGCGTCTCCCCCGAGGCTGTGATCAGGTGTGTCAGCTGCCATTAGTCATCCGGAGGCCCAACTCAGGACGAATCTGCTGACAAACTCGCTCACGTGGTTGGAGGCAGGACAGCAGCCGATCTTAACATGTTCGAAGGACCGGACAGGTCTCACTGATCGAGGGAGAGTCCGTTTAACAAATTTCTGAGTCACACGAGGCAGTGGTACAGGTGAGGAGGGTTTCAAGGTGATGGCTAATGGCTACAGGTTAATGGCTCATCTCCAATTCAACTGTCTCCATAACTATTTGTGAAAAGTGTCTTATTAGAGATCTGTTGGCATTAAACCAACAAGCACACAATCCTAATCACTTGTAGAGTTAGAAATCTTAAGGCAGACATGTTATAGAAATGACTGACGTATTTGAGAGACTTAAAATTATAGGTACCTGGAGTACAGGGACCAGAGCTATGTATGTCTGATAATAGTTGACATTTGTTATTAAAACAAGCATCTTTTGAGCATCTAATATGTGCCAGACGCTGTGAAAGAACTTGATATACATCTGCTCATCAAATCTGCATGGTAAACTCAAGAGGGAAGTACTATTATCAGGGTTATTATTCGAATTTTACACAGCAGAGGGCTCTGAGGTTTAGAGGAGTCAGAAACCTGTTCGAGCTCATTGTATTAACTTTCTTGGGCTGCCACACCATGGCACAAACTGGGGATCATGATACCACAAACCAGGGGACTGAAACCATAGCAATTTATTCTCTCATCATTCCGGCAGCCATATGTCTGAAATCAAGGTGTCGTCAGGACCCGGCTCTCTCTGAGACAACTGGTAGAAGTTTCCTGGCCTGTTTCTAGCTTCTGGGAGTGACGGTCCCTCCTCTATATTCCACAGTTTGCTGTTACATCACTCTAATTTCTGCCTCTGTGGTCGCATGACCTTCTCTACCTGTTCTTTGGTCATGTACAGGCGGTCTGCTCTCTGTGCCCAAATTTTCTTCTTTCTATAATGACACCCATTTACACTGGATTGGGGCCCACCCTAATGACCTCAGCTTAACTTAATTACCTCTGCAAAGATCTCATCTGCAAATAAGGACCCATCCACAGGCATTGGAGTTAGGACTTTAGCATTTCTTTGGTGGTTCATTTTATGGGAACATTGTTCCTGGCTGTATCTGTGAGAGTGTTTCCCGATGAGATGAGCATTCGAATCGGGAGACTCAGTAGAGTAGATGACCTTTCCCAGTGTGGGTGGGCCTCGTCGAATCTGTTGAAGGCTTAAGTAGAAGAACTAAAGGTGAAGGAAGAAGGAATTTGCCCTTTTTTCTCCACCTCGCTACTCGAGTCGAGACATCTCACTCATCTTCTTCTCCCCTCAAACTGGATTTACACCATCAGCTTCCCTAATTCTCAGGCCTTCAGACCCAGATGGAATTATGGCATCAGCTTTCCTGGTCTCCAGCTTGCAGATGGCAGATTGTGAAACTTCCTAGCCCTCATATCATGTGAGCCAATTCCTCATAATAAATCTCCTGGTATACATATCCTTTTGTTTCTATTTCCCTGAAGAACTCTTGAGTGATACAATATATTTCGGGAGACACAGTTCCACTCAACAGTAACAAATGACCCAGCCAGGATGCACACTTATATTACCTCAACTTAACTGCCCGGCCTACGTTCTAACCAGCATGCTATCTTTTCTTAACTTGTCTTAGATACCACTTGCCGCTGCGTGGTTTGCTATGTTGACACATCCCCTTCAATACAGCAGTCTTAGATGAAATTGAGAGTAAAATCGCTTGACTTAATTGCCAAATGATGAAAAGTGACTGGAATTGTTTTTAAAGAGTTTACGACTTTTTATAAGTTCCTAACTGATTATCTTTTAATTTATTTAGGGCTAATGTTGTGGGTGAGGGCATACTAGAGATTGGCTTGACTAGCTTAGGCCAAGTTGTGAGATCACCAAAGATTCTTTGACATGATAAAGAGCCACTTTTGAAAAAGAATGATCTAAAAACTTGAATTAATAATTAATTAATGCTGCTAATTATCAAGATTAGAGGATCATTATTGATATCGCAGTACTAAGTAGCATAATTATACAAGTCTTTTTTTTTTTTTTTGAAGTGCGAAAATACATAAAACTTCTTAAAGCTCCCAGGAATAGCAGGGAAGATCCTGGGAGCAGAAGATGAAGGAGCAAAGGGCTGGCTAAACTTTTTCCTGGGTGTGAATGGGAATTCAGGGACGCGACGGAAAATAAAGAAGAGGGGGAAGCAGAAAGAAAGGGGGAGAGCCTGGTGAAGAACACCCCGAAACACCCGAGACTTTTATGAATAACAATTTATCATTCAATTTTAATTATTAAAAGTGCGATATGAAACACCCTTAAACTTCCCTTAAAGCGCTACGTTGCAATCCAGGATGTTGTATGGAGGTTTTGTTTGTGTGGGTGTTTGAAGTATGTGTGTATGTGAGAGAGAGAGGGAGAGGCCGGCTGAGTGTGTGTTTGAACTAGATGTGAGCATGCGTGTCTGCATGTGGCTGTGTGCGTGTGTGTGTGTGTGTGTGTGTGTGTGTGAGAAAGTGAATATTTGTTAGAAAGGGGAACGTGGTGAGCGTGCATGTCCATCTGAATGTATGGTTGTGTGTGGTCGTAAGTGAGAAAGAGAGACTGTGTCTGAGAGAGAGAGGTAAGCGCCGCGTGTGTGTGTGCGTGCATGTATGGGCGTGTGGGTGTGTCAGTGATAAAAGGGATAATAAGGGTTAAGTCCTCCGTCCAGGTCCAAGGACCATGGAAGGAACAGCATGCATGCAGTGGCCGTGCCAGGGGTGGGGAGAGGGACACATTATTTATAACAATTTTAGCAGAAACACATTAGAAGCCAAAGTCAACCTTGTGCCTTGGTCACCTGCTCATGGGGCCGCTACATTCCACCTCATCTCTGCCCTTCTCAAATTATAGGAGTTTGAAAAATTCTTGGAAATGAGTCTGTTGTCCTTTCCACAAGCCGAAGAAGGAACATTTGAGCTAAACTCTGGGTCTTAAACTGGGGCCTCCAGTTGTTGGCAGAGTCGAACAGAAAAACGTAGACCCTTAGCTATCAGCAAAACGCAATGATCGTCTGTGCCCGGAGAAGGCCCCATAGAACAGGCAGAGATGGGGATCACACCCACTGTTTGTCGGCAAGGAAAGGAAAGCGATCCTGCACACCAGACACCAGGAACCGGCTAAAAGAATTGAGCCAACAAGCGACCCTGTCTAGCGACCTGCAGGCCGACACTATCGGCTAGCGAGGTTCTCTCATCGCTTGAAACACCTCGTAAAATGGTGGCGATTCCAACAGCTCAGGTCGTTCGCACTCAGCCGGACAAGTAAAGCAATCACGTGTGTGAGAGCACCTGGATCCTAATCGACGCACGTTCTGGTCGGAAGGGTTTTTGTTGCTGCCGGGGGCACCAGTTCTGCTTACAGGGCCCAGTGGAGGTGAGGGGTCCCGTTACAGCAGAGGGGTTGAGAGTCTGAGCTTTGGTCTAAAACGGACCTCTCCGCTGCCGCTTCTTAGCTCTGCGACCCTGTGGCGTTCACCTCAGCAAGTTCCCGGAGCTTCTGCAAAATGGACGTAACGGTGTCACCTTGTTAAGGCTGTCACAGGGAACTTGCGAGGTGGCGTATGCAATGTGCTTGTGTACGACAGAGTCTGACACCCAGAAGGTATTTCTCGAATATCGGTTATCATTATTAACATCATCTACGAAAAGAAATTGGGATCGGGGTTATCGTCCTGTGGAAGCAGGCATTTCCCAGCAGACACCTGTTCTCCAGGCAAGAAGTACCACTCTGTAGCCGGGACATACTGCCACTCACTCGTGGTTTATTTGTTCGTTTCTCCGTCCCCGGTAAGTCTCGGTTGAGCTGGTGGGAAGGGCCGGTGGGGAGCTTTTGGGTGTGTCACTCAAAGGTAAATGGCTCTGTCACTATCCTCACTCCCTTCTTGTGATCACCTCAACCTTACCCGAGCCAATCGGTGATGAAAACGAGTCGGGTTTGGCTGGAGAAATGAAATCTCTGAGGTCGCAACTTGCCCTTTACTGCCACCGGGTTGCCTTTGCTCATTAGCACTAATAATGAGATAGAAATATTATCAGACACGAGGGTGAGAAGGAGTAAAAGACAACGGAACCCAAGTTCAAAATGGAGCTCTGGGGCTCAGGGCCAGCGTTTGGCAGCGTGACAGTAACGGCTTGAGAAAAGAAAAAAGGAAAGAACAGAAAAACAGAGCCTTTGCCGCGCGGTAATTGGACGCAAGGAGAGCTGCCCCTGGCACCCGGCCCCGCAGGTAATTACCCTCCGTCTCCCAGGAGCACAAGAGTCCCATTGTGTGACTCGCGAGCAGAGCAAGGCTCCCATCGGAAGGGGAGGGAAGTCACCGAAGAGCGCGAGAGGATGTGCCGGGGACCCGGGCCGTGACCAGTGAGCACGTCTGAGATCTTTGTCTTCTCGCCTGCGCAGACACTTCCACCGTTGCGCATCCTCACCTTGATCTGCCCAGAGGCCACCGAATCGGCTCGGCACAGCCGTCGTCAGCTGGGGCTCGAAACGAGCGCGCACACTTTATCGACGCGCCTCGCTGGCGGAAGCGAGATCGGACGCCTCGAGGCCGAGCTCGTTCAGGTGGATCCGTGGTGGTGTGATCTTTCTTATCCCGGCTCAGTAGATGTTGTCTAGACACATCCCGTTGGCCCAAGCAAAACGAGACCGAAGTGCAAGAGCGCTTTGGGATGGAGAGGGTGCCAAGGCGCCGTGCTCTAAGGCTTGACCCACAAACCTAACGGCGAGCCTGCCGGGGAAAGGAGTTCCCATGGTGCCCCAAAAGGGAACTTGGGTGTGAAGAAATGTCAGCTTCAGAACTGGAGCCATGTGCAGACAACGGTATGACCGTGGTGAGAATGGCGTTTGGAAAATTCTTGGCTCTCAGCAGTGTTTTCGTTGATGTCTTCTTTTCTGCTCCAAGATCCCGTCCAAGGCACCAAATTGCATTTAGTTGTCATATCTCTGCATGCTCCTCCAGTCCGTGACAGTTTCTCAGTCTTTGTTTGTTTGTCTTTTGTCACCTTGGGAGTCTTTAAAGGGTATTATCCATGTATCCTGTAGCATTACCTCCAAACCAGGAGGTAATTTGGTCTATTGTTTTCTTCATGGGGTTATAGGATTTTTGAAAGAAAAGGACAGAAGTTAAGGGCCCTTCTCATCACGTTCTGTGAGGAGGTACATAAGAGCCACGTGGCGTTATGGTTGGCTTCTCTACTGCAAAATTAATGTTTCCATCTTCTACTCTTTGGAAGTGAGCGACAGAGTCAAGCCTACATTGAGGTTGGAGGGGGGTGAGGGCAATTGGACTCCACGTCCTGGAAGGGGAAGTATTTCTACATATTACTTGAAATTCTCCTGTGCGGGAGATCCGTTCCTTCTCTCTGCCATTTACTTATGTATTAAATTATTTATTTCAATCAGTGGGTACTCATGGATAATGTTAGATTATAATCCAAAATACGTTTGTGGCTCAAACTGTATCAGATGTAGCCTTTGGGAGCTCTTTCTGGTTTGCTCTTTGTCTCTTTGATATGCTCCTGTCCTTTTTCTCTGTCTGTCTGTCTGTCTGTCTGTCTATATAGACGTTCTCGCCTTTTGGCAGCCCAGGATGCTCCAGGCAAACCTTATACTTTCACTGCCTCAACTCTAACATCAGGGATTTCCCTGAAGAGATCTGACTGATACTTTTAACATACTAATAAAAAGAAAAATAAATTCTCTTTTACATAAATATGGTATAATCACTTGATAGGCACATTATTTTGAAACTTTTTCATAGTTAAACTTTCAAAAATTTGTAAAGGTTAATATGCATTTGCTGATATACTATAAAATGTTACAAATACCTATATTTATTAGGTCACGGTGATTCAAAATAAAAAGTTTCTTAACCATTAAAGGGATTTTTAATAATAAATTTTTCTTTAAAAATTCGAAAGGAGTGCATGTAACATACTGGATTTACCACACATCAGTTTCTATACAATTTCTCTTTACCACATTTACCACGAAAGGTCAATGTGCCAGGTTATGCTTCAATAACAGAAAACCCCAAATCTCAGCAGCGTAAGACAGCAACGGTTTCTTCTCACTCAGGGTCGTGTGCACCTCGGGCGGGCGCGAAGCTCTGCTCCGCACTGTCCCCACTCAGCACCAGGCTGAACTAACCTCCGCTGTGTGGACTGAGATTTATCACCTCGGCAAGCAGAAGAAAACACGCCGTGAGCAGACGTGAGCCAAGTCGCCTCTCACACGTCATTAGTCAAAGCCAGGCGCACGGCCATGAGAACATCAAGGGTCGCGATCCCGCCAAGGGTCCTGAAGGAGAACCAGAAATACAAAGGGATGACTCTAACGATGACCACACCCGAGCAAGTGTCACCCACGAGGTGACCCAACTGTCCCCAAGTTTTCCAACTCACAGGGGCAACTTTCCTTTTAATACACAAACAAGATCCATTAGAGCTCCCATAGCGCAAGATGGAAATGAGTCTTGTATCTTCCCCCAGTATTTCTAAAATCCCCAAGGGATTCATATTTTCTTGGCTGTCACTTGTGATCGCGCGTTGTAAGCTGCTTCTTCAGCTTCCAAACCACTGTCTGCTTTTGAAATTATTCACCCACCAGTACAATGGTCTCTGAGAAGAGAGGAGCTCGGAGAGGCTTCCCCATTAATTATCCCAGCCATACACACCGGCTGTGCCCTATGCGTCATAGTAAATTTATAGCTGGCCTAAGGTGACTATCGAGGTTTACTGAATGACTTTGATGCAAACTTGATAAAAGGTAAAATTACATATCTGTCTTCTTACATTGAGATGTAACTGACATAACACTCACATTAGTTTTAGGTGATTTGGCATAAATATATATATATTATGAAATGATCACCACGGTAAGTTTAGTTAACATCTATCGCCTTGCAGTTACATTTATATTTTTTTCTCGTGATGAGAACTTTACGATCTAGCCTCTTAGCAGCTTTCAAATCTACAATACGGTACATTAACTAACATAGTCCCTATGCTGTATATTACACCCTCAAGGCTTATTTATTTAATAACTAGAAATCTGTACCTTTTGACCACCTTCAGCCATTTTGCTCATCTCCAAAGCCTCTGCCCCTGGTAACCACTAATTTCTGTTCTCTGTATGTGTGAGCTCAGTGTTTTTCCTTTTAGATTCTACATATGAGTAAGATTACATAGCATTTGTCTTTCTCTGTCTGACTTATTTCACTTAGCTTAAAGCACTCAAGGTTCATTCATGTTGTAGCCAATAGCGGGATTTTTTTTTTTTTAATGGCTGAATAATATTGTATTGTTTATATATAACGTATTTTCTTTATCCATTTATCCATCAGTAGGCACTTAGGTTGCTTCCATGTCTTGGCTATTATAAACTACAGAACAATGAATATGGAGGTGTAGATATCTTTCCGAATTAGTGTTTTTGTTTTCTTTGGATGAATACCCAGAAGTAGAATTTCTAGATCACACGGTAGTTCTATTTTAAATTTGTTGACGAACCTCCACACTGTTTTCCATAGTGGCTGCACTAATATGCATTCCCACCAACAGAGCATAAGGATTCTCTTTTCTCCACATCTTCTCCAACACTTGTTATAGCTTGTCTTTTTGGTAATGCCATTCTAGCAGATGGGAAGTGATATCTCATTGTGGTTTTGATTTTCACCTTCCTGATTATTAGTGATGTTGAGCATCTTTTAACGTACCTGTTGGCCATCTGTATGTCTTTGGAAAAATGTCTATTCAGATCCTCTGCCAATTTTTTAATACTTTTTTTGCTGTTGAGTTATATAAATTCTTTATATATTTTGGATATTAACCCCTTATCAAATATATGATTTGCAAATATTTTCTCCCATGATTTTTCTAATAAGACAAACATGCCACTGTATTTCCTTCCATATTTCTTTCATAGATATCTATTGTAATATAATTAAATTATGCTTTTTCTCTTAACATTACAATGTTTTGTCATTACCTACTTTTTACAAATCATGTTTTAATGATTACATAATCTTCTATAATGGACATAATTTCTCTGCAGTCAACTATGCTGAGTACTTTATACTATAAGAAAGTATTCTGTGATGGACAATTTTAGACATCCATCTTTATGCATGTCTCTGATAATCCCATATCATAAATTCCAGAAGAGAAACTACTGGGTCAAAGAGGATCAACTGTTTTATGGTCGTAATACTTATTGTTAATTGTTTATTAAAGATGTTGATTCTAATTTATGCTCTCACCTGCAGAGTATGTGATTGATTCTACCTCAATATTAACTAATCTTGGTGAAATAATTTTTAGTTGTCTTTGAACAACAAACTAGTTAACTCTACTTAGAGAAATGAAACTATAGAAATAGACATGAATAGATTTTGAATGAACATGCTATCATCTTATATTTTAATTGGAGAATAGTAGAGCATCTATTTGGCTGATAAATATCTATGATTAAAGATTAAACAGTATTTTGGCTGGAATAGACCCAATGTCAGAATAGCAACGTTGGCTTATTAAGTTTTTATGAACTCATTATTCATCCACTAACTTCCTAGTTTTAGTAACTTGCTCTCTTATACACAAAAAATGCCTTATTTGTATGGTTTTATTTAATTTTATGGGAAACTGCACTTTAATGTAATTAAAAACAGAAAGATAACAAAATAACATAAGAACAACATAAACAATTTAAATCTGATAGAAAATTTTAAATCTGGAAAAATTCATAAAGTTTGAGATAATAGAAGTGTACTTGTTTGTTTCTTAGAAAAAAATTATTCTCATGAATGAACTAAAAACATCAGAATTAATGTAGAGGAGTTAAATATGATACTTTCTGTAAAGGAGGGCATTTGCATTCTGTAATTGCTATCACAGAAATCATCTCTAAAAATTAATAATAAGGAATTACTCTCTGTTTATAAGACTTGGAAATAATTTCAAGTTCTCACTAAAGGTTATGATTCAAACGACAGATTTAAACCAGAAATGGAAGTGACATGTGAAGAATTCCCACCCACGTATAGGCTAGTTTCATAGATTTCTGTGGCTTAGTTACAGTGACCTGTAGCTTGTGTGAAAATCACCTACGAACACACACACATACATATACGCACACGCATTGCTGTTAAAACAAAACTAGACAACATAATTTAACCACAAAATCCACAGTTGCTAAAAACCAAGACAGCTCCAATTATTTTACCACAGAAATATAGAATAATTTAACCACAGTATACAATGCATATAACTAGAAATTTTAATCTAGCATTCATGTCCGGAATAGTTCGTATCATAAAAGATGGTGATGTTTCTTAACTCCCCAACCCAGCTATGTGGAAGATTGCCTACTACGCAGCCCCCAGACTTGATGGACCACTTAATTTACTATAGCAATGTATGTTTAGCCAGCCCCCTTTGTCCCTATGTCTGTCCTGTGGTGTGACATTTTTTTCAAATGTTTTTCAGAAACCTTGAGACAGCAATAATTTTATTAAAATATGATAATTCAGTTGAGTGCAATAGCGAAAGCAAGTGAGTTTGTTTTGTCATGACCATTTAACCTGGTCTGAAGGGAAGTAGTTTATGAGGAGAAGATTCAGGAAGGCTGAAGGCACCAGTGCCATGCTATCTCAGATGGGCTCTGACTCAGCAACGCGGTGTCTCTGAAGGAACTGAACATAGAATGGGGGGCGGCTTTGAAGCTGCTCATACCTGCCTTGAATAACTAACGTTCTACAGCCAGTGCCCAGTATCGTGTTTGGCAGTATGTTCTTAATAGATCTTCTTATGCGAATAACACAATGGATGATATGTTAGCAATCTATTGCTGTGGAACAATATTACACTCGTGATGCTTAAAGCAACACATGTTTATCATCGCAGTTCCTGTGAGTCGGAAGCCTGGGCATGATTTTGTTGGGCCGTCTGCTTCAGAGTCTCGTAAGGCCACCATGAAGATGGTGACTGGGGCTGTGGTCTCATTGGAGGCTCGAGTGGGGACGGACCCACTTCCAAGCTCACATAGTTGTTGGCAGAAGTTAGTTCCTTGTGATTGGAAGACTTGGTCCCTGTGGCTGGAGATTGCCCTCGGTTCCTGGATTGCCCTGCTATATGGGATTCACCAACATGGTTATTCACATCTTCAAAGCCAGCAAGGGGAGAGAGAGAAACTCCAGCCAGAAGAATGATACAGTTTTATATAATATAATCACCCAGTCACATACATGTAATTCCATCTTTAACTTATTCTGTGGGTTAGCAGTAAGTCATAGGTCCTGCCCACACTCAAGAGGAAGGTGTGACTAACGGGGCCAGAACCATGAGGGCCACCCTAAAAGTATGCTCATTATAGATGGTATTCAGGTTGAAAATGGGGACTTTTAGGGTGAATGACTTTACCCTTTCCTAAAAGAAGCTAAAACGTATGTACATTTTGAATGCCACATTCTCATTTACTGCAAACAGTGACTAACAGTGTCCTTCTAACAAGAATTCTGTATTTTATAATCCACACAATATTGAGCGTATAGAAATTAGAGACTGGTGGTCCCAAAGCACGGTTGCCTCTTTCAGGACTTTTGATGGTGTAACATGGCGAGGGTCAATTGTGAACTACGATATCAGTAGTAGGTGTAGCAGTAATGACAGTAATGTGTAGTAATTGTGCTGAGTATCAGCTTTATGTCAGCCACTGGGCCAAGGACATGCATGTGCTAGTCAGGACAAGTGTTAAAAGTACTGCCGCCAGCTCAACCTGGCAGGGTTCCATGCAGAGGTGAGCACAGGTTGACCACATGACTGTGAACTTCAGCCACAGTCGACCGGCTGGGGAGGTGACAAACCCAGGGGGCCAGTGTGTCCTATCACAACACTCTGAGGCTGACTAGGAGCATGAGCAATTCCTCAGATTCCCTTCTGGAGTTTTCAGTGCCACAAAGAGAATATGGCACCTCGTGAGAGCTGATGCTTAACAGACGCCAGGAAGAGACTCGATGAGCTGGGGATGCAAGGAAGCAAAACTTATAAGTAAAATGAGGAAACAGAAACTGAAGAGCAGAATCTAAAACTTGTTAGTTCGACAAATATTAACCGAGTGCTTGAAATGTGCTAGGCTCATGCGCCAGATGTGAGGAGTTTAAAGATAGACTGGTCCTAGTCCTCACGGAACTTCATTCTACTGGGAGAGACAAAAATCAAAGTGCAGAATAAAAATAAAACGGTTGGTATCATCTGTGAAAGTGAAACATGCCTACCCAACAGTTTTATTCATAATAGCCGCAAATTGTTAACAGTCCAAATGTCCACCCAGAAGAGAAGAAATAAATAAGCTGTGTTCTAATCACACAATGGAATATCACACGATCATAAGAAAAGAAGAACAAGTTATTCTGCACGACTAAGTGATGACTCTTTCTAAGTTCTTTTGAGTGGAAGAAGCCGGCGCGTAAAGTACGTGGCATGTGGTGACATTCCCATGATGTCAAAGAACAAGCAAAATGATTCGATGGATGAGGGAAGTCAGCAAAGTGGCTGCTTCTGGGGACAGGAGAGGAAGGGCCTGCGGAGGCTGACTTGGTGAGGATACAGGAAATCCGGAATTGTAGTCATCATCTAAGTCTCGATGTGGGTAAAAGTGATACAGATATAGCTATGTGAAAATTCATCCAGCTGGACACTTAAAATTAGTGCATTTTACTATATGTTATATTGCCATAGAAGCAAAATAGGTAAAAAAATGATCATAAACGGGGCTTTCTGAAGGAAACAGTAACTAGGCCGAAATGGAGGAACACTGCAGAGCGACGACCCATTTTTAGCAGAGTGTTTCTGCCTAGGTCTCTGTGGAGGGGCTTTTTCCGCTGAGACCCATGAGACTGAAAGGCACTTGCTGTGGGAAGATCCGACGGGAGGACGATCCAGGCAGGGGGCACAGCACGTGCAAAGGCCCTGCGGTGGGAATGAGCTGAGCTTGAAGTGCGATTGGAAACGCAGGCCTAGAAGTGGCCTGAGGCGGGGTGAGGAAGTCGTCGGGGACAGGCGGGTCAGGGAGCTGCTCTGAGGTGTCTAGGTTTTATTTACCCTAAGCGCACTGGGAAGCCATGGGGGGTGTTTCAGCAGACAGGTGCCATGAGCTTGTTTGCAGTTTGAACAGGAGTCATGCCGGCTTCGGGATGCAGCGAGGATGCAGGACGGAGTGGCGGGGGCAAAGAGCCGGGTAGGGGAGGGAACGTGACCGGCTAGGGATGGAGTCTTGACGTGGCCCCGACAGAATGTGCTGGCAAACCGCGTGCGGGGTGGCAGCCCTGGCTGGGTTGGCTGGTGGCCCATGGCGCCTCTGACGCGTGGACGACCAGGGAGGGGCGGGTGGGGGCGGGGCAGGAAGCAGCGCAGCCGATTCGGACCTTCGGATGGTGGGACGTCGGTGCTTCGGGTGGAGGGGCAGTTAGGGGCGCGAGTCTGGGGTTCGGCGGGCAGCGGTCGCCGGCAGGGGCCGCGTGCGTCCGTAGGAATGGCCGTGTGTGGCGAGGGCGTGGGGAGGGCGGGGCGCAGGCGGGGTGGGCACCCCACCGCGACGGTGCGGAGCTGCACCATCTCAGGGGGGACCAGGGCAGGCCTCGCGGTGCTCCCCCTGGGGAGCGCTAGGCCCCGGGGTCCCGCCCCCAATCCGGACGGCGCCGCCTCGGCGCTCCGGGTGCAGCGGCACCCTCACCCGCTTTCCTCGGACAATGCTACTGCGAATGAGCTCTCTTTGTGATAGTAAGAGACCGACTTCAAAAAATCGCCTTATGGGATGCCCGTTAAAGCTCTGCCATAGTAACGCTGGCGAGCGCCGACCTCCCGGGGTGAGCGCGCCCCGTGCGCTCCGGTTAGAGCCGTCTGGTCACTCCCGTATGAAACGGCAAGGACAGGTGTCGTGGAGCGTGGGCAGAGGCCAAGGCGAGGCCTGCTGCCCGCTTCCGGAGGGGAATGCCGACCCACTGTTCGGACCAAGGACAAAATGCAGTGGCCGGCAGAGCCCCAGCCCAGCTGTCCACCTGGATGTTTCTGTGGGTCATCTTGAAAGGGCATCTGGCCAGTTCCATCCTGGAGACAAAACGGTAACTCATGTCAAAACCCGCCCTGTGCCATGTGCAGATCGTGTTACATAAATGCACATGGTGGATAAAGCACACTTTCTCAGGCGGTATATCCAGTAAATAACCATCCAGTTCTTCTGTCGTCCTCATATATCCCTGAGTTAAAGCACTCCGAGGGCTGTTCCGTCAACACCTGAACTGATAGCGGCCTTGTCAACGTGCGAGACCCGGAGTGGGGGGAAAAAATCCAGGAAGAAATTCCCTAAAGCACATTCTTTCTCAGCGAGGCTTAATCTGCAAAGTGCACTGCATCTGTCTCTCTCTCTCTCTCTCTCTCTCACACACACACACACACTCACACTCCCTCTCACACTCGCACACACACGTGATATTCTTTGTAGTAATTATGATAAATGGTTGGCTCCGTTGCGTAAATTATACCATCCATTTTGATGAAACCTTATACAACCGTACAGCACAATTTGTGGGGAGTTTTCTCTGATTGTGTTTGTGACGCCCAATTCGCACCAACGTTTTTTCCTGGGCGTTTTGAATTCTAAGAAAATCAAAACAAGAAAGTAGGTGCGTTGAAACTTCCTCTTTCCCCAGAGCACGTCGCCCCGTTCCCATGGCGCTGTTATTTCTCTTCCCCTTTCTCCCAGTACACGATGGACATTCCCTTCCCACAGCGCCCCTCGTTTCCTGCCGGAATCCCTGTGTGTTAGTGTCCTGAGGTCGTCATAGCAAAATGCCACAGACCAGGTGGCTTGAAACAATAGAAATGTATTCTCTCTCGGTTCTAGAGACCAAAAGTCCAAAATCAAGGGGTTGGCAGGGTCACACTCCCTCTGAGACTTGGGGTAGAATCCCTTCCTTGCCTCTTCCAGCTTCGGGCGGTTGATGGCAGTCCTCGGCGTGCCTTGTCCTGCAGCTGCATCCCTGTCACATGGAGTCCTCCCCGTGTGTCTGCATCCAAATCTTCTCCTCCTCCTCCTCCTCCTCCTCCTCCTCCTCCTCCTCCTCCTCCTCCTCCTCCTCCTCCTTCTCCTCCTCCTCCTCCTCCTTCTTCTTCTTAGGACAGCAGACATCCGATTGGATAAGGACTCACCCTAATGATCTCATCTTAACTTGATGACATCTGTGAGGAGCCAGTGTCCAAATAAGGTTACCTTCACAAGTACCAGGGGGCAGGACTTCAACATATCTTTTTTGGGGGAAACCATTCAACCCATGACATCCTGTGTCACTTACGGTTAGTTAGCATGAGTTCAAATCCCCAAAAATATATGGCTTAAATTTTCCTTCCTAATCCATGTCTTGAAGGTTTTGTGACTAAAATTCCTCCCCCCAAGAACAACTAATCTCAAAAATGATCTTTTCAAAATAAAATGCCAGTACTTTGAGGACAGCTCAGCATTAACATGTGTGCTTACATGACAATATGCACATGGTTCTCTCTTTCTCTCTCTCTCTCTTTCTCTCTCTCTCCCCTCATTTACTTCATTTTTAGGGATTTAACAATGGGTTATAATATGCATCTTGAATTATCATGCATATGCATTCAAGAATAACTTATATTCTGGTTTTGCTCTTTTCCATTTACAGTAAAACAAAGAGGGAAGCTAAAATGTCTAAGCAATGAGATCGGCCATCTTCTTTACCATTCTGGACCTCTATGTCACTTCTAACACTCTTGAGGCCTGAACTTTGTAGGGATCGATATTTTGTTGGCAGAACGGTCAAGAGCACGGTCTTCAGAGGCCAGAGGAGGTGAGGCTGGGCTGCTGGGCTGTCGTTGACTCACGGTATGTTTGGGGATCTCTTACTCAGCCACCAAGGGGTTGTTGTGAGGATGAAATGAGATGATGATATGTGGAAAGAGCTTAACAGAGAGCCTAGCACCTAATGTGCCCTATTCATACTAGCCGATTATTAAGCAACTCGTATGTAACGTGCTCATTGATTACTGGTGGTAACTTTTAAAATAGTATCCATACGTGTTACAGAAGGAAATCTGTAATTACGTTTAAAGTCTTTTTTTTTTTTTAATAATATGTGTTTTAAATTCTGAGTAGGAAAAGGTTTGGGAACTTATATATAAAGAGTTTCAGAAAATTGGAAAGTTTTATTTTATTTTGTCTTGATTTATAAATCATACACCTTGATGTGGGTGAGACGATCCAGTATGGGACCCTTCCTACTTAGAATTTGTGAAAAGCATCTAACTTTGATATTAATCTTACTAGCAAAAGATTGCCATTTGCTCAGAAAGAGTACCGGATGTGGAGGCAAACAGACTTGACAAATTTGCATGTGATACTGGACAGTCACTGAAGAATTCTGAGCCTCAGTTTCTTTAGCTCGAAACTGGAATTGTCAAGAGCCGAGAATTTGGAGCTTAAATGCTATGAGTCAGATTTTCAGAAAAATAGAATGTTCCTTGTTTCTTATAACTGATCTCATTCTGTTTTGGAGCTTCCCTATTCTCCAAGAAAGGGGAAGAAGGAAACTCGAACCGGTCAGTATGAGTGTCTTAGTCTCTTCTAGTTTAAAATATTTTCTTTCAGATTAACTCAGCCACGTCTGAATAATAAATGGTCCATCCTTTGAGGATTTCAGTTTGGTCAATTTGGGATTTCTCCCCAGGCCCCTCCAAATCCTTAGTGGATTTACACGCCATGCAGGCATCAGGATGAAAGAGGTGGATGCTGGAACCACGTTGGGTCCTTGAGCTGCCTCCTGGTTCTTTCTGGACTACACAAGAAACCTGACACAAAAAGCCACATATTGTATGATCCCATTTACTTGAAATGCCAAGGATAGGTAAATCTGAAGAGAGAAAGTAAGTTAGCGGTTAGCAGGAGTTAGGAGAGGGAAAATAAGGAGTGACTCCTAATGGGTATGAGATTTCTTTTGAGGTGATGGAAATGTTTGAGGATTAGTTGGTGGACAACTAATGCACAACTTTGCGAGTATTCTAAACACCACTGAATTATATCCTTTAAAAGAGTGAATGTTATGGTATGTAAATTATACTTCAATTCTTAAAAATCACTCATGGCCAGAATTACACTTGCTGTATTTTACTATATTATTAGTTCTTGTGTGCAGATTTTATTACAATTGGAATTCACTTTCCATGGGGGGGAAAAATCGGTTATGCATAGTCGCGTGGGTCTATTTCTGGGTTTTCTATTCTGTTACATTGTTCTTTCTGTCTGTCCCTCACTGCCTGGACCTCACAATGTTTTCATTACTGCACTGTACAGAAAGGCTTCCCATCAGGCTGATTCCTCCCACTTTATTTCTTAGTCAAGATTTCTTTTTAAAGCTATTGTGGGCTTTGTACATTTCCATATAAATTTTAGAATAAGCTTGTCTATATTTCCAAAAAGCTAGATTTTTATTGAAATTACGTTATATCTACAGAGCAACTTGAGAAGAATTGACTTCTTCACTGTGTTTTGTCTTCGAATCCATAGACACGGTATGTCTCTCCACCGATTTTGGTATTTGATTTCTTTTATCAGCATTTTGTAATTTGCAGCATGCAGAGCCTATGCATGCTTGTCCAGTTTACACCTAAGTATCTAATTTTCTTTGACATAATTGTAAATGGCTCTGTGTTTTTAATTTCAGCTTCCACATGTCCATTTTTAGGACATAAAATATGCAGTTAATTTTTCGTGTTGATTATGATTCACCAACCTTGTTTAATTCATTTATTAGTTCTAAGAGGGTTTTCTTTTCCAACGTTTATAGCTTCCTTGAATTTTTCTATGTAGACATTTATGTCGTTTGCAGATAAGTTCCTTTTTATTCCTTCGTTTCCAATCTGCATGCCTTTTCTTTATTTTCTTGCTTTATTGCAGTGGCCAGGACTTTCAATACTATGTTGAAAAAGAGTGGTGAGAGCAGACATCCTTGCCTTATGCTCAGTCTTGGAGAGAAAGCGGTCAGTCTCTTACCGTTAAATAACGCGTTATGCACGGGCCACTTTTAGCTGCATCTCGGGCAGCATCATGTGGGTCCCATGCCGCGCTGAACATCAGGCTTTTCTCAGGAGGCCGATGCTTTTCCAGCATATGCCTTGGGAAGCAGAAACAATTCTTCTTCCTTTAGTAAATTCCCTCCAATGTTTCTGTTTGTTTCAGACATCATGCCCCTGTCCTACGTCTCCATCCTTAGAAGTAGGAGGAGATGAAGCGGGCCATCAGTTCTATTCTCTTTCCTCTTTGTTCCGCACAGAGGGACCGGAAGGCCCGCCTTCTCTCCTGAAAGCCAAAGGGAATGGGGCTTGCTATACATCACACCTCTCTGCTTGCTCTTGGGCATCAGTCTTCCAAGTGTGGTATGTAGATCTCTAAGGGCTCTGAGACCCTTGCAGGGGGTCCATAAAGCATAAAACTATTTTAATAAATAGTAAGACATTATTTACCTTTTAAAGAGTGTACTGACATTTTTACTAACATTGCAGAAATTGTCGTAGGTAAAATTGCTCTCGCTTCGGCAACAGCTGAGACAGTGATACCAAACGCTGCTGGTCTTCACCATGCTGTTCACCACCGTCCATTCACAGGGGGAAAAAAAGTTAATTTAGTAAAAGAATGTCCTCGATGAAGAAATAAAAATGATTAATGCTATTAAATCGCAACCCTCGAGACACATGTTTTTAATCTTTATATGTAACAAGACAGAGAGTATGCATAAAGCACTTAGGCTACTCACTGCACCACACTGGTTTTCTCAAAGACCAAGGGACACTCTGAACTAGTCTGCATTTTCATTGCACACTTGCTTCTACTTGAAAAGAAAAATTGACAGACGAAGTGTGGCTACTCAGACTTGGGTATTTGGAAGACATTTTCTTGAAAATGAACAAAATGTGTCAGTTAAAAAAAAAATGAAAACTGAGAGCATTTGTTGCCAGTGATAAGATTTGAAAGTCAAGTGAAAACTGGAATTGTAGACCTCCTGTATCCACCACCGAGAATTTACTTCCCAGCATTTAAAGACGTTTCTGATGAGATGGGTGGTGATGTTAACAAATGTCATTTTTTAAATATTGTGTAATGAAATGTGTCAACATTTGGAAGAGTTGAAGAACTTAGTGAACTAATATTTTCCAAATGACCAATGCATGATGTTACAAATGCATACATGAGAAAAATCTATTCGAAGTACAAGATGGATTAATTAATTTTATATATCAGAGAAGGAAAATTCATTGATATGGTCCCAGATTTCATAGTGCAACTAAACTTTAGAGAAATTGTGGTATTAAAGAATAATTTCACATTAATCTGACATGGTTATTAATACACTCTTGCTTTTTTGAACTATATATGTGTGTAAAGCTGGATTTTCTTCATGTAAATCACCAGAACATTGGATTGAAGCAGACTGAATGCAGAAGTAGATATGAAAATCCAATTGTCTTTTATTAAGTTAGACACTGAAGAGATTTGCAAAAATGTTTCTTTAAAAAAAGGAGCAACTTTTTTATTTTGGACATTATAATTATTTTCATAAAAATATATTATTTATGTTAACATCTAATGGGCTTAACATAGTTATTTTAAAAATGAATTCATAATCATTTTTTAAACTTTTCGATTTCAATTTATAAATATGATAACTATTGATAGATAGAGCTGACATAAATAAAAACTCTTCAGGGTTTGCACTAATTTCTAATAGTGCAAAAGGACCTCGAGACCAAAATGTTTGAGAACCCACTGGTCATTGTGGCAAGCTTTCTCAATTCTTTTAAAGGGAAGCTTTGGGTATTTGTCAAATTCTTTTCTTGTTCCACAAGCCCAGCTTTCAAGACCCTTGTCTCATCAGAGCTTAACAAATCTAGTTTGCTCCACAAAACTGAACAAAATTATCTTTGTTTTAGGCAATATTTGCCTTTGCTAAAAGCAATAAATATCTCCGATTTAATCTGTGAGGAGCCACAGGGCAAAGTAATTTTCAAAGGATAAAAAAAATCCAAACATTAGTTTACCATATTAAAAATATTATTCTTGTTACATGGGTATTAAGTGGGGTTTGCATCTTCAGTAACCAGCAGAGTACCTTGTCAGGAGTAGCTACTCAATTCTTGGGGTTCCATAATTCAGCCACTTTCCCCCAAACAAGATACAGAACTAAATCCAACCAAGCAAAATAGGGCTGAGGCTTTCCCAGTGCACGAACCATCCTACACACTAAAAGTGGCATTTCCTAAATCACTACTCGAGAACGCTTTATTAAGTAATCAACATGTCCAAGGTGCTTAGCTAGTGAGGGGCCAGCGAGGAACATAAACACCGTTAGAACACAAACGCCGTTTTATGTGCCCCAGAACAATGGTTATACACCGGGAACATCTGGGGAGCTTTGAAAAAGTACCACCACCTGGGCTCCGCTCCAAGCTATTTGGATCGAAATGGTCTAAGATGTGGTCTGAACATCAGTATTCTCTAAAATTCCTCAATGGCTTTTAATGGGCAGCCAAAGTGGAGGACCATGGACTCAAACATCACAGTTCCAAATAGACTCCCCAGCGTTTATTCGACGAATAGTTATTGAGCAGCCACTATGTTCCAGGTGCTCGTCAAGGTGCTGGGGATGCGGCAGGGAACGACGAGGCTGGTGTTCCAGGAGAGGACAGACGGAGCCCGCGTACAGCAACGCGTAAATCCATGTGACGTCACTGTGATGAGAGCTCCGAAGAGAGGGGAAGCATGGCGAGGAAGGAAGCGCAGAAAGGGTGTGCAGATGAGGGTGCTCTTTTTAAAGACAGGGCTGTTCCGAGGTGTCTGTGACAAAGTGGTCTGGAGACACTGAGGCGATCCAAGCAAGTGAGGAAGGAGTCCATGCGGCTACCTGAGGAGGGCCGTGCCAGGTAGAGCGGAGTAAGCGGGGAGCCCTGAGGCGGAAACCGCTTGGGATGTTCCAGGCGAGAGAAGGAAGCGGTGGCTGAAGCCAGCAGAGAAGAAGCAGAGGAGGGGGGCTCTGGGGAGTTCTCAGGGGAGCAGTGACGCTCTCTTGCTGTATGTTTGGAAAGATCACTTGGAAAGAGGCTGTAGGAAGCATTAGGCAAGGACGGAAGCAGGGAGATGAGCGAGGAGACCGTTGCAGGAATACAGCTGAGATGTTACGGGGCTTGGCTCCGGCAGGTGCGTTGAGTAGGAGGTGGGCTCATCCAAGTCACATGGTAGAGAGGGAGCCCGCAGAACTCCCGCCGAATTGGGTTTGGGCGTGAGAGACAGTGGAGAGCCAAGGATAGCCCCGGGGCTGTCTGCCAGAGCCACACACCTGCTCTTTGTGACAGTTTTGTAGGTAATTGGAAAAAGAGTTTATGAATGAGAAACTGAGGCCAAAAGGAGGGTAAGTGAACAATGCAAGAGCACGGAGCTGACAAGCGATCACTGAGACTACTTCCCGCCCACCGGCTCTTAAGACTCTCGGTCCAGTGCTCCAACTCGGTGGAATTGTGAGGCCACAGTGAAGTCTAAGCAAATCCCACCTTCTTAAAGTTTATCATCTGGCCGTGGGGTCGGGACCTAGAGAGAAACACCAAGTCTCAACTGACTTAATGTCCTGTGCTAAGCGCTACTACGCCTGGGAGAGGACGTGGTGCTCTTTGGGATCTGAGGACAGGGTGGACGTGGTGAGCTTGGCAGAGCTGGGGAAGGAAGAGTCGGGTCGTGAAAGGAAGATTTCGATGAAATGGTTTGGTGACCATCATCGTTGCGTCTGCAGTAAAGGCAGGTACACACCGTGTACAGACCTCAAAGCACAAAGCTATTTGGTTGAATCGGAGGGTTTGGCCGAAAGTGGCGGGGTGAGGGAAGAGGCGGGGAAATCGAGTTGTCGAACGAGAGGCTGAAAAGGGAATTTGGGTCCAGATTACGGAGACATTCAATGCCCATCTAATAGCGAGCGAGCCCACAGCCTCTTAATGGAGATAATAGGGATTAGAAAAATATTAATGTGATTTCAGGGTGATAATTAAGCTTATTAGCAAAGCAATAATAAAATCTTCATTAAAACAGGTCAAGAATATAGCCCTGGTTTAATAACAGCCTGGCTAAATCGGCTCGTCCTTAGGTGAGGTTTCACCATCGGGAGAGCCTTTGAACTCGATGGGTAATTATTGTCAATAAGAACAGAGATCCCTTTGAAATAATAAGACAATAAAATAAGGTGTAAAAAGCAGTCGGGCGGCTTCCATTTGTACAAAACAGCAAAACAGCTTCGGGCCCAGTGCGCACCCGACCCGACTCGGGAGAGGCTACGAGCCAACCAGCGAAGCTGCATTTGCCCACTGCCTGGCTGCGGGGCATTTGCGTTTGCTTCGTGGGTGCGGCCAGGACAGAAGCGGCAGGGAAAACATGCGAATGGCAAAACTCTCTCAATAACGCCTAACTGGTTTGGGAAGTTTGGAGGGTGTGCACTCAGTACAGGCTGGGGGCACTTCGTTAGGTCTTCAGATTTTCTTTGCATTAGGTACTGCACAGAGAGGCTGAGCCAGGAAAATGGTCCAGAGAGTTCAGTGTGGTTTTTGTCCCAAAAAAGGAAGCATGTTTTTAAATAAAAATCGTGGACTAGCTGAGAGAACCATGGCCATACCGAGTATGTTTAAAAGAGAAACAATATTGAAGGCACCCCATGGGCCTTTTAAGATCCGAGACTCTACTTAGGCCTTTTCTGCTGCCGTAAGCGGATCGGCCAATGGGAGTAACGGAGTTTAGAACCAGAAGCACCTTTAGCCGTTTAGAAGCGCTGAGAGGCCAAGGTGAAGTTCAATGGAGCAAAGAGTCTGTGCAGGGGGTGAAAAGGAGGAACCGGTCCAACAGTGTGACACTCGCTATCATCCAGGACACTTGGGTAATATTCTGTCGTGCTAAACATGGGTGAATCTTCAGTTATCACAGAGGGTCTTGGAATTTCAAATCAAACAAGCTGAAACCATAGAGGTAAGGGGTGTGTAAACATTGGAAACACAAAGCAGAGAGAGAGAGAGAGAGAGAGAGAGAGAGAGAGAGACTTATTGAACTAAATAAACGTGAGGTGCCATAGAAATATCTAGATGTTGGTGTGAGATTAAGGGCGGGACTGAAGTGGTTTGATTACACGCTTCCTGCAAATCTAAGCTCTACAGATAAAAGGAAGGCACCGGAGTGCTCGGCCCCAAGCGTGATGTGTTGGGATAGGAATGCATTACTCCGCTCTCTGCCTCCGCGTGTGTGGCACGGCCCTTGCAGATGGGTCTGGGAAGGAGCAGCTGATCAGATGATGTGTTTCGCCTCTGCAAACTCCACCTGGGGGTGGTCAGGGGGAAATGGACTAAATTACAGCCTTGATGGAGGAGGAAGTAAAGGCAGGAAGGGAGTGAGGTGGGACCCACCCCATTCATCTCTTGGCTGATGTGGATCCTGGGAAGGTTGTTAGATATAGAAGAGGATCTTATTTCAAATCCAGCTCTGCCACTTAACTGTGACGTGATTGTGGGCACATTACTAAAACCTTTTTCTCCTTCCGTCGCACTCTCCCTTATTTCTAAAATGTGAACGCTGACTACCTCACACTTGTATGTGTGTTGCTTTGTTTTATTTTATTGGCATAGAAGCGTGTGAGCGCTTTAAGTAAGGAGCATGAGTTAACCCTATTGAAAATCAAAGCGCTACACATGTGGGCGGTACTGTTATTATTTTCATGGTCGTGGTTTTGGTGGGTGGAAGCGAGGGGTGACTTTGTGAGCCCCGGGACTGGTTTGTCACTGGCTGGCAGAGCTCTCTCTTTCCTCACACCCACACCCTCACAATGGTTGTGAGAGGGTGAATAGGTTTTGTCTTCTGGTTTTTATTGCGAAGGTCAAGAGGCTGAAGGATGCCAGGAAAAGGAATGTTTTTAGGTGAGCTTCGAGTTGTCTGGGTTTTCGATCTGCTTGCCAGGACTTAAAAATCACATTTGTTTCTGTCCAGTGGAGAAAGAGGTCTGCTCTGAAGCCTCAACCAGAAATCGCTATTAGAGTCATATGCTTAAAATTCATAGTGTTTATCAGCATGAGAAAATGCATGTTGTTTCCTCGCACGTATAACAGAATAAAATGAAATATATTATTTATTTAACGGAACAAATGTAAAGAAATGAATTTACTTAACTTCCATATGAGGGAATTTACTTTGACCCAAGGAATAATTTCTTGGTGTTTCGGTTGAAGAACCTACAATGGGTTCCTGAGGAAGGTGGCTTATCATCAGTTTAGGGTGTATTTAAAAAAAAAAAAACAAAAAAATGCAATTCCTTCCTAATGTTAAGAAGACAGATTCCATTTCACTTATGCTGGTTTATTGCGTTTGGCTTGTTGATCAGTATAATCGACTCTTTTTTCTGGATGTAACTGGCGCATCATTAAATTGCTTTCTTGCTAGAACATCGCTGGCTTCAGACTATAATGCAGTCTAAGGTCACGGTTCATACACATGGCATCACGGGGTACCCAGGCCACACAAAATGGTTTTGAGACCGCCAGACCTCCCCGTAGCGTGGTTGACGGATAAAACCCAGCCTGCTCTCCACTTGCCAACATTTTCCTAAAGAAGAATTCACACAAAGGAATCGAGCAGGTTCGAAACTTCCCTAGAAGCTTCCACAGGTCACCCCAAATATGTCAGATGTTGTATCGTAATTCTCCCCCTTTATCATAACACACAGTAGTAAAACAAATGATAATTTGGGTCAAAATCCATCTTTCTCTCTACAAAAAGGTACTACCTGATTTATATTCTGAAGAAGCAATTGGTCACGAGTAATACCAACTTATTGAAAAATTGAAATTATTCTCTAGGCTTCACTTACCTCCAAGCATTTTGTGAGAGAAACTCTGATGGGTAATTTTATATGTCCACTTGAAATACGCTATTGGATGAGATTAGCATTTAAATCGATGAACTTCGAGTAAAGCAGATTGCTCTCCATAATGTGGGTGGGCCTTGTTCAATCGATTGAAGGCTCGACTAGAACCAAAGGATCAGTCTCTCCGAGCAAGAGAAAACTCTTTGCGGGCTGCCTTCAGACTTTATCTGCCTTATCTGCTGTTTTGGATCTCCAGCCTGGTGGCCTTCAGACTAGGACCTGGGCCACTAGCTATTTTCTGAAAACAGGACAGTGTCTCTCTGGTCACAATGAGGATACCTGGACTCCCAATGTTGTGTCAACTCTGATACTCACTTCATCCTGGGGTGGCTCGCTCACCTTTCCTGAGGTTGTCATCTGTGGAATGGGATAAATAACATCGCCTTCCATCTCAGCGATGAGTCGTGAGCATTTACTAGGCAAAGCTTGTAAATACTTTGCAGGTGAGGAATGTTGTGCCCATGCTGTTTTATAGCATGTGTTACACTTGATCATATAAATCGTTTTGGAATGTTTTTCCTAGACATCAAAGACGTGATTTCTAAAACCTCTAAACCAGTTTCTTTTGGTTTCTCTTATGACATGTTAATGTGGATAGTCAGGGTCAAAGATATAAGAAAGGAAAGAGCAACAGCAGGCCATTTAAAGTGTTTTTTTTATAAGCCGGGTTACCACAAAGGCATAGTTCAGAGATGCTACACACTGACCCACCACAGAGCTTCCTGGACCAACTGAAGGTCAAGGGTGGCTGGCTCTTCACTCTACTGCAGGAGACAATTTCTGACTCAAGGCGATAGGTTTGTTATTGGCTACCCTTGGCTCTTCGATATTTTTCTAAGTTATGATAAACTTTTTTCCTTGTTCCAGAATGAGAGGCATAGCAAAGACATATAAAAAGGCATAGATCCAAGACCAAAATTATTTTCCAAATATAGTTTAATAATTTAAAAATGTACGTATTTCACAATCTTCACATCCAGGATACATATTCATTCTGTGTTTTCTTTCAAAGGATGCCAGTAAAATGAAGAGGGAGGTAAGTGAATATTTCTCTTTATCACGATCAACATCTGCCAAACTATTCCCAGATTCCCACACTTCCAGGGGCAAGAATCTAAACAATTTTAGATCATAGAGTCCCCTTAATCTTGAACATCAGCCCAAACTGCACCTCAAACTGCTCTCTCATGATGTGCCTACTTTTTTTTTTTTTCTGACACTATGAATTCAAATTCTTTGAGTTCCTGACATTGGAAAATTTGTAAGAGAAAAGACTTACTAGGGTCAACAAGCAAACATTAATAAAAATATTAACCCTAAAATCATGCCTCTGCATGTTGACTTGGCTTCAGGCGAAGATACAATGTCGTCTGTGAAAGATTTATTTTTAGGCTGAATTATTTCAAAATGACACTAGTTACACATCATCTTATTTTTCATCAAAGACTGCTTCCATTAAAAAAGAAAAAGGCATAATGTCAAATGTCTCAGTGACAGAGTTAAGAAGGAAAGTTACTCTGGTAAGAATTCTGGAATATCTCAACTGGCCATGATAATGGACTAAAACCAATGAGATCAAAAGTACCAGAGATAACTAAGAAAGTTTTGCATTGAGGTTCAGAAAATCAACCAGATAGACTTAAAATGGAATGACCTATTTAAATTGAAATTCCTTGGATAAAGGAAACTGGTCGACTTGAAACTCAGTTCGGGTCAGTGTGACTGGATTGACAAAAAAGCCAATGTTTTACAGATTGTATTACAAGGTTTATAGTGTTTAAATTAACAGATGTAATGATACGATTTGCTCACCTGGTTTTCCATTCATCAGTCAGTAGCATATAGGGGGTGGTGGAGATTAGAGAATCAATAAGCACCCCGTCTAGACAGCAGAGTCATTACTTAGTTTAAGCCAATAGTGCTGTTGTAGGAATTCACGATCCATATTCCAGATCTTTAAAGAGAATCAGGAAGTTTGGATTTTAATAGAAAAAAATCCAATTTTCTAAACACCCTGAAATAAAAATAATGTAGGCCGTATCTAGCCAACAGGCCACCCACCAACACCTGTGTGTTAGACATATTGTCTGGATCTTAGAAGAGAGACGTGAACCGGAGATCAAGGTTTAGCCTTTGTCATTTTATAGGTCATCTTATATGGCAGTTGAATCAACGAAAGTGAATAAAATCGTCGGGGATTGTATTTAGAGGAATAAGTTATGGTCTTATGCCTGCTTCATTTGGGGCTATGTATTTTTGAAAATTGACTTTTTTGACTTTTTAGCTATACTTCCTTGCATTACTTTTTTACTTGTTGCTCTAAAGATTGCTATTCACATTCTTAAATGTTCACAGTCTACTCAGAGTTACTATTGTACTACTTCATGCAAAATATATAAACTTTACCATTACATAGGTCCATTTATCCATTCCCCCATTCATTGCGCTATAGTTTTCATACATTACCTACATGCTTTATGCATCTCATAATACAAAGACATGTTTTTTTTTTGTTTTAAATTGTCTTTATCTACATATATACTATTTCAAGTGTCCTTCATCCTTTTCCGAAGATTCTATTTGCATCTAGTATTAATTCCCATCATTCAGAAGAATTCTTAAAGCATATCTTACACTGTAGATATGCTGGCAATAAATTATCTTAGTTTTTATTTACCTGAAAAGTTTTTATTTTGCCTTTATTCTTGAAGATTATTTTCATCAGAGATAGAATTCTCATTTGAAAGGTTTTTATTCTTCTATCACTTAATGATATTAAACCATTGCCTTTTGGCTTTCATGGTTTCTGATGACAAGTCAGCACTTGTTTATATTGTTGTTTCTTCATATATTATGTGCCATTTTTCTCTGGCCAATTTAACAATATTTTGTTGTTATCTTCGGTTTTCTTTAAATTAGCCAGGATGAGCTTCATGGTGGTTTTCTTTGGATCTTGATTGAACTTGCCGAGCTTCTTTAATCTGCAAGCATCTTTCACCAAATTTGGCGGAATTTTCAGGTATTACTACTTATGTATTTTTTATTCCTTATTCTCCCTCTCTTCTCTCTGCTCAGATTACATGTATGTTAGGACTTTTGATTTTGCCCCATAGAACAATGTCTTTTCTCCCTAGTCTTCAGACTTGATCACTGTATTGATCTATATTCAACTTTACTGACTTTTCTTGTGTCGTCTCCTAGTTGTTAAGTTTATACAGTTAATTTTTTATTTTATGCATTGTATTTTTTAGTTCTAGATTTTCTGTTTTGTTATTGTTTATAGTTTCTATTTAGGAATCTTTCATTTATATGTTTTCTTTAGGTTTTGGGATAATTTTGAAAATATTTATTTTAAAAAACCTTGTCTGATAATTCTAATGTCTGGGCCATTTGGGGACCAGATTTTATTAAGTCTTTTCTTTTCCATTTGTGTCATATTTTCTTGATTCTTTGTGTGTTTAGTAAGTTCGCCTTATATGTCTAGTAATCTTGGACGTTGCTGATGACACATTTTAGAGACATTGGATTCTGTTATATTTTCCCAAAGAGTATAGAATCTTTTGGTTTAAGCAGACTGTTAACATGGTTAGAATTGAATTCCAATTTTGTCACCTCTGTGGTGGACAGCAGTTATAATATATGTTCACTTTGTTTAGCCTCAGCTGAACTGGTTGGAGTCTTCCCTTTGCATGCATAGTTCAAAAGTCGTTCAGAGATCTGGACAGAATTTACATGCAAAATTTTGCATAAAGTTCTTTGGCCGTCCTTTGTGTTGTCTTGTCTCCTTAAAATGTGTCTTCTCATCCTTCAGGCCTGTCGATTCTTATCCAAGTTTTGATTGTATAGCGTATAGTGGACTGGGACCTACCGTCTGGCAAAAACCGAAAAACTTATCAGTGTTATTTCCTTCTTCTTAGTACCCACTGCCTCCTAGACTTTGCCTGCCTTTGGTTTCTCTCCAGTGCCTTCGGTTATTGATCTTTATGTTTTACCCAAAGTTCATAGTTGTTACCTGTGATACAGTGAAGGCAAGCAGAATGTGAAGCTGGGAGCAACCCCTCAATCCAAACCACAAGGCAAGTTACCCACAACCGGACTAGCTACTCACAATGGCTCATCTGGGTCTGTGATTCCTTCTCTCTAAAACTCAGACTACATGGTACACTGGAGTCTTCTCAGCTAAACTGGTAGCAGCACGCAAGCAACTAGCCTCCAGAATGTTCACCCCAAATCAAATTTCTATTCTGCCGCGAGAGTCAGAATATAGAAAAACAGATCATAGTATGTCACTTCCCTGAGTAAGGGTTCTTCCATGGCTCTTGATTTGCCTACCGAAGAACAGCCACATTCCTTAGCAGGGCTTATGAGATCATATGAGACTGGAAATGTGAGCATTCTCACCACGTTCCTACTCACGCTCCCACCAAGTACACTGTGATTTAAGGACAGTCAGCTCTCGCTGATCCAAGACAGTCAGCTGCTTTTTTCACCTCTGTGTACTTAGCATTATCTTACCCTGTTAGCTGCTTGACACTGTATTTTATAATTATATGATAGACTTATAGACATTAGATTATGTCTACTTGACATTATAATAGAGATCTATATTTTATTTGTTATGATTGTTAATTATTATTATTAATATTACTCGATGTCTTCCACATTGAAAGGTTGGCATCATAGGGCCAGAGGCTTGTTTTAGTTCATAGTGGCGTCTCCACTGTTTAGAATAGGGCCTGGTCCATAATAGCCACTTCACTGAACACTTGTTGGGTGGCTGTGGTTGTTATTGGCCATAATTTCCTCTTACTCCCTGCCTGAGTCAGCCTGGCAAAGGCATTCTGAGAACCCAGCTCAGGTGTTACCTTCTCTTCGGGACTTCTTTCAACATCCCTTTACTTCTACTGAATGAATGATTAAGTCTTTATCCATTTTTCCATAGAATCTATCTTCCTTATTTCTCTTTCTTATTTCTCTGCCTGTTCCTGTGTTTACCGCTGCACCACGGTATTAAAACAATATTACTCATGAGTTGAGTTGTAATCTCATCCATTGTTCGTACTCACTACACAAATCTTAGTTCACTTCAGAGTGGCCGTCTTTCTGTGTTGCCTCCCCATTTGGAGAAAAGCCCTTTTGTTTCATTTGAACTCATAAATAAGGTCTAAGACAGACTTGATTATACCAAATTCTGGATATATTATATTCATAATTAAGTCTGATTTTTTTTAGCATCTTGGGAAAACTGATAATAGTTCATTAATTACTCTAACAATCTTAGATATGAATTGGGAAATTACAAGAAAAACTTACAGTTAGTTTTAGGGACCCAAATCAAACTATTCTTTTGGATTTATTATTTTCTAATGTTTGCAAGCCTCTTTAGGATTAAAACTTTCGGCTTTTGTTTTTTTAAACATTAAATTTGTGGTCAAATCTCAATCAATGACTTTAATATTAATTAGGTATACTCACTAATTCAGTAAGCAAATATTATCACAGCATTTGGAAAACAATCTTTTTAAAACCCAAATCTACAAAGAATTAGAGTGAATAACACAGTGAGAGGTAAATTAATTCAAAGCACAAATGGTCATGGAATAACACTTCTACGCTTATTGTTTAGGAAAAGTATTTATAAGGGCTGAAATTGTGTTGAAAATCTCTCTCTATAGTTACATTATTATCATGGAAAAAGAGGGTAAGATTTAACCTGTTGTCTCTTCTAAAGTCTCTTTTTAAGAAATAAAAATAGAGGAGTAGGGGGAACTTTAATAATGAAAGTATAATTTTGACTTTATTAATCTATTTTCTACCTCTTGGTAGACCCAGAAACATGGATTGCTGTTTGCTCACTGCTCACAGGATGGTACATAATTGTTCCCAAGAGAACAAATGCATGGTCACCTCCTCAATCTCTCCGGCAATATAAGAGTTTAAAAATTGTGTTTATATACATGTGCTTGTGCACACGATAATGCACATAGAAATTATGAACTTCTCTGAAATGAAACACTGAGGTCATGTGAGCATATTTCAGCCTTTAACTTAGACTCTCAGGCTGCGTGCCGAGCTGTGACACACAGCCCATGTTTATAAAGTCAATTTGACTTCAGTTGTTAGTATCAGTTACCATCGTTCCAGATTTAAAACCACGAGCCCAGAACCCCTCTCTGAGTTCTCACAGCCCCTGGTAGCTGCAGCAGGCACTTGGCACTTTGATGCACACACTCTCATAATGTTCCCGGACCATTTATTTAGACAGGCCTTTTCTCTTTATTTTATTACAAATTCTTGAATTCAGGGATCACGTCTGATATTTCTCAGAATCCTCATTAATGTCTAGTCCAGAAGCCTGTGCTAGAAAATGCTCCAAAAAAGTTGTTGATTGATTCAAAATGGATTTTCAATTTTATGAAAAATGTTTTTAGAGTCAAGGAAATATTCACTTTTGCATTTGGAAAATAAGATGGATATCTTTTTTGAAAAAGTGGAAATAGGGCGACATCCCAAGGACTGCAGGTTTCCACAGCAGCACACTTCGTTTCGATATAAAATCTCAGCCCAACTTCATGAGAAAAATAAAAGATAAAACAGAGAGAATGTGAAACACTGACAAATTTCCACTTCTTCAAAAGTTGTTTCCACCATAATCAATGGAAAAAAACAGTCTTAGTCTTCTTTGAGAGGAGGCATGTCTGTTTTCTCTCTCTCCCTCTCCTTCCCTTTCCCTCCCCCCTTCCCCCTCTGAAACAGAGTCAGACCAAGCCACATTTCCAGTCAGAAGTTGGCATGGGAGCCAAGCAGCTGTTCAGAAATGTCCAAGTGGACAGCAAATGGCGCTGATGGAGTTAACGGCAGTGACTCACTTGGGACATTCACAGCGGGTCAGCTGAAACCATTTCTTGCTGTAAAGAGAATTCAGTCCCTCTGGGCAGGCACCCAAGAATATGAGCTGAGGTCGATAACAGCAGGCCGCCTCCCTCTTGCCACTGGTTGCTTCGCCGTTCTCAGTTTTCAAAATTTTTTTAAAGGTGGATTTTTTTCTAACGCAATCATGAACAGTGATGGGAAGAACAGGCTGAGCAGCTGTTGACTGTTTGAAATAACAGAAGGGAGGCTTGGTTTCTGGAAATGCTCAACACGAGTTGCCTCGCAAGCTTTGATGATGACTTTCACATATAAAATTATGGGTCAGAAGCAGGAAGTTGAGTACTCTTCGTGCCTGTAAGTTTAGCTTGGCAAATATCATATTTAGGGGGTTTTAGAAAGATTTTGTTCATCTAGGAATACTTTTCTACAAAATTTTATACTTTAAAATTATCTGAGCAACAATGAAAACAAAGCAAAGTCATTCAAATTAGACATATGAGAAATAGAGCATACTCAGGTTTTGTGAGCTTATATATATATATATTCCTTAACACATAAGGGAATGTATACAAATATGATAAAAAAAACTGTTGTGTGTTTTTGCATATGGAAGACTAATAAAGACATTTTTCAGAGGAAAAAACATAATTACTTCAAATAACAGAAATTTGACACAAAACCTGTTTTTATTTTTGTTTTCCTCTCCAGATTATTTTTTTTTTTAAACTTTAAAGCAAACATCTTAGATCTGTTACTTACAGGCAGAAATTTTAACAAATGAGGAATAATAATAACTGTAATTATTAGACTTAAACTTTACTTCCCTAATATTCTGGCATGAGATCATGGTTTCCACATTTAGATGAGATCTTGTTTTCACTGAACTTATTTGGTGGAAAAATCTGATTTGGAGATCTGTGTTCACCAGAATCAAGTTCCTTTGTGTGATTGGACAAAAAAGCTGATTCTGAGAATTTCAGACCAGGCTGAAGACATAAAAAATGAATTATTTTTTTTCCCATGAATAAAAACTTTGCATTAGATAGTTTAGTAAATTAAATGACTGTCAACCAGTGTAGTTTTCTACATACTTTAATGCATTCAATAATTTTAAAGTGCATAGTTTTCAGTGTGTTAAACAATTTTTTTTCCAGCTTGGCTCCTTTGAGAATATATATTCAAAAAAGAATGATATGCTTTCTGTATTTTTATAGAGGGCCGTGGGGGCATCACAAGGGCAGAGATGGTGTTGGCGTTGCTTGCCTTCTGTCTATTTCATGGTAGATGCTTAATAAATATTGGTCGAATTAATTAATTTGACCACAGGAAATGGAGAGATGACAAGGAGTATCATCTTTTCTTTTTCTTTCTTTCTTTTTGTGAAGCAACCCTTGGTTGACCTCATAGATTACAAGAATCTTGTCAGCTTCCAATCCCTTATTTTTTAATTTTTTACACCTACATCACCTGGTCTTCCTAGGTGGTCTCCCATCCAAGTACTAACCAAGCCTGACTCTGCTTAGCTTCCGAGGTCAGCAGGGATCAGGCTTGTCGAAGGTGGCATGGCTGTAGACAAGTGTCATCTTTTCTTCGCAGAAGAACAAATTTGTCATTAGGATCAAGTCAAAGAGAAGATGGGAGTTAGCATAATTTACAGTGAAATTTCCACAGCCACAGAAGGCGAGGCTTGCGGGGAGTTGGGAAAGCGAGAGGCAGCCAGGTGAATAAGTCTGTATTGGCCTGGGCTGAACGTGTTTCTTCATCTGACATCAAAGGCCAACCAAAAATTTCATGACTGGAAAAAACGAAACGGAACAGGGCGTCCGGGCATCAGCAGGGAAAAGAGAGAGGGACGAGAAGGGCCGCAGGGGCGGACACGCGGCGGCTCCGAGAACGCCCCGCTTTGTTCCTGCTGCTTGTGCCCCGTTATCGTTCGCCATCGCGGCGTCGTCTTTTCTTGTCCCTCCCGCGTGTTGATCCAAAACGGGATTGCGGAAGGAAAAAAAAAAATGGCCGCTTAAATGTTAGAAACTCTCGGACATTCTCGGGAGCCTACGTGTTTTCTCTCCTTTGGTTCCGGTGATCTTTTAGACCCGTTTTTTGACTGTTAACCTAATCGGTTTATGATTATGATAGTTACATGGAGAAGGACATCGCTTTTAATTTTTTGAGTGAGAAAAATTGCTTCATACACATTTGGAGATAGATTTCTTATCTCAAAAAAATCAGTTCCATTTTTCTCTCTGTATATTATATGTGTGTTATATATACGAGATACTTAATATACATATTATATGAGATCATCTCTGTATATATTATCTATCATCTATCTATCTAGAAATAGAACTTATTTTCAAAAAAGGTAAAATAAGCTTGTGAAATTTTAACCTTATAACTATTCTGTGCATAATTTCATTTCTTCTTCAAGTGTATTTTAATTGCTACTATTTGATATTTGACTTTTAAGACATTCTAATATCTTAATATTTTAATATCAAGTGATACTAATTTTAATTCTGCTAAGTACAAGTCACACTCTATTATTCCTTATGATGGAGTAGGCAATGACTAGGTCTTTTTGGTATTGACAGAGGGCTGAGAAATCTAAATTCTATACTACTGTGTAGAAAGGCATTTTGATAGATTATAGATAGGTAGATAGACAGATAGATAGGTGATAGCTAGCTAGCTAGATAGATAGATAGATAGATAATAGGTATACACACATATATATGGTACATACACAAATACTAAAAGCATAAAAAATGACCCCACTGTAGAGGATATTTATTATTGGATATCAGTATGTTTATGTTGTTTAAAAAGCTGAAATTAAGAGTCTCATAGCTTCTTTTGTCTTGTTTCGTTACCTTATTTTTATAGAAAATGAGAACAGAATCCCCTACGGGAAAAATCAGCTTGGTATCTGTCACGTCTATATCAAGTGTCTGAACTCATTTTTATTAGCGGCCCATTTCCCCGTGGCGCTTCCTGTATTTGGTAATGCAAACAAGCAGAACATTGTGTCATTGTGCTGGTGACACTCCTTATGCAAGCCAGGGAGTATCGAAAGCTGTAACTGGAGTTACTGGGGCTTATTAATAAAAAGGAAAAAAGAATGTTTTGGTACCACTCCCTCATCTGGAGGGCCTGCTAATCTCGAGCTGTGAGGCCATTCATCAGACTCTGTGGCATCTGCCGTTTCAAGAATGCCCTTGGTGTGCCAATATGCAATCAGAACATTAAGCCCTTAGTGAACCGATTTTTGAGATATTTGGAATATGCCGAAGAGGTCTTTTTTTCCAATTTAAAAGCCAGTGGAGTTATGGAATTTGTAAACCGAAAAGGGGGATCATTTCATTCGATTTCAAGTCATTATTGTTGAAACTGTGCTCATTTCCCAAATGTGGCCTTGTAGCTGTAATGCGTAAAGACCTCCAAAAAAAAAAAAACCTCAGGAGGGAAGAGGTCAGAGAGGTTAAACCAGCGTTTATGGCAAATAGAGTGTCGCTTGTGAGTGTTCACAGTATAGCTTACATTTTGAGTTTGGACAAGGTCTTTCCAGCTATTGAGGTTAGTAGCAGAATCTAAAGCTGTCACTTAACGCCTAATCCAGCTCATCTTTCATTGCTGTGTCTCGGTTGTACCAGGAAAGCATTTAAAATGAGCTTCTTGCCGCCTGTGTGAAATACTCTTACAAACTTCTCTTCTAAGGAAAAGGTTAATTTTTTTTATATATATAAAGATGACCTGATCTATTGATTATTGTTATTATTTTTTAAAATAAAAATAATAGCAGCTAGAGCCTTCCCAAATGCCCGTCCTTAATGCTGGTAAAATTATGTAAAGTCACACAACTCAAATTTAGAGATCCCCAGAGTTTGGAATCCCACACTGAGAATTCCACTATGTGGGACAGACCACTGGGCGCAGACGGGCAGAGTTGTTGCCCCGAAGTTTACTCCGTCAACAAGAGTCGTAAGATGAAATCTCAACGGAAGGGAGGGCTTAAATAACCTAGTTAAAACTACCTACACCAACACAGCTTAAACCGGAAGAAGCAAATGCAGCAACTGATGCTCTGGCTTGAGAGTCTCAGCTCTGCCATTTACCAGCTGCGACTGAGGGCAGCACTGTCTCTATTTCAACCCTGGCTTTGTTTTCCGGGTCTGCGGTTCTCAAACAGGATGACGAGGGACATTGGAATCACCTGAGGCTCCTACTGAAACAAGGGTCGTCGGGCCGCATCGCCAGTTTCTGATTCTGTAGATCTGGGGTGAGATGCCGTGGTTGGCATTTCTAGCAAGTTCTCAGGTAGTGGTGACGCTGCCGTGCTAACTGCCACATTTTGAGACCCACCAACCACAGGCAACTAACTTTTATTTTTGTTTTTGAGGTTTTCGTCTTCTTCATAACATGGGAATGATAATAACACCTACTTCACAGAGCAGTTTTGAGATTAAATAGAGTAATATAGGGGAAGGTCTTAGAATCCTACACAGCATATTGTGTTACTTAGGCCATGGCCATTGCCACTGATGATAATAATGATTGAAAATTCTGTCCCTCAGACTGTTTTGTGTTTACGGATATAAGCTAGCTTTACATTGGGAACACTCATATCAAATATACTAATAGATAACACCATCCAAAAGTACCGAATATGTAGGCTTAGGAAAAAAATATTTGTCCTCCTTAGGTTTTCAATAAAAGCACTTTGTCATTGTAAATCCTCTGTGGGAACCAATGACCCTTTGAAAGCTATGGAAATACCCTTGGGATCGTGATACCATTGGGATCTGCTTCTCCCACAAACGCGTTCACACATGTATGTACATGAACTTGTGTTGATACCACGGCTGCTTTGGATGCCCAGGGGAAGGACGCTGATGTAGGAGCTGCCTGAGTCAGAGGAGCTGCGGGCCTTGCAAGAAGCAGTCAGCTCTGCCTTGTTTCCATTTTTATCATTTAAATTATGCAAAATGACTTCCATCCTCTCCGATGACTTATCTTGGATTGGGGCAGCATACAGAAGAATCCCGTTCTGGAGCCAACCACGCTGTATCTCAGAGCCAGCTCGGGGCCATTCGGACAGCTGCTGGGACCTCGGACAAGCCACTGACTATCTTGGAGGCTTAGATCCTTTCACTAAATGAAAGGACTACAATAGATAATGTCTAAACTACTTCTAGAACGAATGGTGCCAATTATCTTGGAAGATACACATGTCGCACGGTCTCAACAGCAGTGACTTCTCACCCGTTTAGTGTAATAAGCATCCCTGACGTCACTGCTGGCTTATCACGTGCCCTTTCCCTATTACTGAACTCACTTGCATTCAGATTCCATAAACGTGACGTGCTGTCTCTTCCGCAGATTCTCTCTGTTCATTTCGACACGTTGCCATTTCTACCTGAGCCAGTTTGGGACATCTCACGGTCATTCTCGCCTGGATCACCAGCATGTTCTGTTTCATCTCCGGGCCTTTGCACAGCTCCTCCCCCTTCTGGGAACCCTCTTTCCTTCCAACTCTGCTACCCTTTCTAGCAGCCCTCCCCTCAGCAACCCCCTCTGGCTTCCCAATCTGGCGACATACTATCCTCCAGGTTACAGTTTAGATTCGCTTCCTCTGAGAAGTCCGGATTGAGCTGGTACTAGCTCCCCACTCCATGCGACCCCACGGCTCTCTATCCGCTCATTGCATCCTGCTGATACATTGACTATGGAATCTGACACACATGCACCTACGTCTTAGTTCTACTTACGGACTATGGCTTTGAGCAAGTTTCTTTGCTAAACCCCAAATTCTTAATTCCTAGAATAAAGATGGTAAATAGCTAGCTACCTTTTGGGCTGCTGTGAGAATTCAATAAGGAAGCGCACTAATCCAGATGTGTAAATGATGGCTTCCATCGTGACCAATTCGTCGTCATTAGAAAGTCTTTCCAAAATGTAAGATAACTAAAATATGCTTTTGGAAAGTGATAGACCACAGTCGAATTATGATTGATGCCTTGGATGTGATATTGGTCAAAAAGGGGTTTCACATGCTTTATGTCAATCTTCTCATGCTCCAAAATCCCATGTGGAGTCGAATCCCCCCCCTCTGGCCTGGAGCAAGGCCTTACCTTTGTGTCTACAAAGGCTCCCAAATAATTCTAATGAGCAACGAAGTCGGGAAACACTGCTTGGGTGGCCTACAAGCAGGTAGGCATTAATGTCCTGGAAAGCACACTGCGTCCCCTTTGTTCAGAAGTGGACCATGGTGGTATTTGAGGGGAGTCGAGACGCGGGGATGAGAACAAGCCATACCCCCACCTACACTCTTCTACTCATACACATCTGGAACTTCCAATAAAATACGGGGAAGGGTCACTTGGTCTGCACTTTTTAAAATAACAAACGTTTCTAAGCAGCCATCTCAGCTATCAAAGTGTGGCCAGTATGAGTCCAGCTACGGAGAGGAATCAGCTACAAATCATATACTCACATAGCTGAAGGACCTGAGTGATTGGGCAAGGTTAGTCCATAACTTCCATTCGCTGTAGAAAATTGTCACCCCAATACAGTGACTTTTTGTTTTGGAATGATTGATGCTGAACTGCTGTTTCTGAGCCTAGTTACCCAGTGTTAACAGGTACAGCTACTTTATAAGCATGGCCACAGTTCTAGATAATAAAGCTGAGGTTTCAACTTAGTGGAGGATGGCTGGCATCTTATAGCTGCATCAAATTAGTCAAATATATTTTATTTGCCTGTGCCATGTGACTTAACATTAAACTTAATCTGTCAAAAGACAATTCTAATCCAGTGTTAACTGGCAGCACTGTAAAAATATGGAATTTGGTGGAATATGTAAAGCCTGGGATGGTTGTCACATTTGCATAGAGCATCCGGAGCTAAGGGGAGGTGATGAATACAGTAATAAGTCAAACATTGTTCTCTACTTTCGTTCTTGAGTACGAATCAGAAATGGAGTAAAATCTCACTTTAATAAAAAATTTTTATTCCCCAAAATTCACTATTCAAGTTATATACGTCATCACAAAATACAAATATGTATGTAAAAGACCAGACATAAGAAGAAGTCAATGTGAACAAAAAATATATCTTTTAAGAAGAGATGTAAAATATTTTATAAAATATTTATTTTAACTGTGGCAAACAAAGAAGGCTTATTTTACCTACATAGTAATTCGGACCCTTGATAATAATGGTAAGTCATACTCTACCTAGCCTGCTCAACCTACTGTCATATAAGCAGATAATAAATCATATGTGAATTTCGACCAGGCCTTTCTCTCTTTTTGAGCAGCTATTCCCCAGGAAGTGGCCCAGAAGGAAACACTACTGCCCCTCCCGATTTCCTGTGGCAGAATCATTACCAATCCTGGCAGTGGAGACTCTTAAAACCAAGGTGACAGGTGAATTCTTGCACTCAATCAGTACCCAGAGGACCTAGGCATCTTGGAGATCAGGATGCAAAATAGTGGGACACACATGTGACTCATTAGTGACCAGGCAAGTGGCTCAAGGAGAACATTTAGCCCTTTTGAATATTTTCCATGAACAGAGATCTGAGCCTAGCCCAGACGTGCTTGAAGACTATTTGAGAAAAAAGACTGTTAATTTGTTTGCTAAAATCCAGATTTTTATAGACATGAAGTTAAAGTCAACAGCCCCTTAAACATTATTTACCTTATGGTCCTGCCCTTTGACCTCTGTTTTTTTTTATTCTTCATGTTTCTCCCGGATGCCCGTGTAGCTTCGCCCAGCGAGAGGTGGTGTCTCTGTTCTCGTGAATCTTTTCCTCTTAGTTTCCCATGAAGTTCCTGTCTCGCTCTGTCTAGTAGAAAACACCAGCAGTAATAATACCATGCCGGTCTGCTGCCTCTCAAGAAACCCTGCACCTCCACGTGAACAAGCCTGGGCTAGCACGCTGGGGAATAGGGTGCATGTGAGGGAGACCGAGGCAGCCCCCCAACATGCGAGGGAGCCCAGCCTAGACCAGTGGAGCTATCCATCGCAGCTAACCACAGATGCGTGACTGAGTCCAGCCCGTTCCAGGAGAATCATGTGGGTGACCCAGAGACTGGTGAGCAGGAACAAGTGCCTGTTATTTTAAGCCATTAAGTTTTGGAGTGTTATGCAGCAGCAACTAACTGATGCACGGGCAAAGAGCAAATGTTAACTATTATTATTAACTTACATGAAGATAGAGCATTGCCATTCCAGGAAGTATTTTTCATCTCTTTTAAAAGGGACCATCACACTTTGAGACCCATAGCACACTATGCATAACTTGCCCTCTCTATTGTTGCACTTATCGGCTTGGCATTGACACTATTTGTATATTACTTGTAGGCGAGGCGGTGTGTTACAATACTCCATGCCACAGGCTCTGGAGCCAGGTTTGTGGGATTGTATCCTGGCTCTGCCACCTATTAGCGTATGACCTTGGCAAGACTTCCATTTATTTGTGTTTCAGTTTTCTCATCAGTAAGTTGAGGATAACAATACTAATACCACGTCCTAGAATTGATGAAATTAATGTCTAGAAACTTCCAGGTGGGAAAAGAGGAGGAGGAGAAGGAATTTGTTTCTCCCATATAGACAGTTGACTTCTCGGGAGAAGGCTTCCTGTTCTCTGCATTGCTAAATTTAACACAGTATCTAGCATCCAGCAGGTTATGAAAAAACAAACAAACAACAACAACAACAACAAAAAAAAAAACAGTAAATGTCTGTCTTGAATGAATGACTACATACATACATTTAAGCCAGGTTCAGTTTGTAAAGAAAGATATAAGATTTTCTGTTTGTCTCATTTATTATTATTATTTTTTTTACACTTAAAGAGACACTCACTGCAGAATGGTTACCGGATTGCTAAAAATTCTTGTTAAAGATGAAGTACTAGTTTTCTATTGCTGCTGTAACAGATTACCATAAACGTAGGGCTTAAAACAACTCAAATTTGTTATCTCGTAGTTCTGTGGGCCAGAAGCCCAACGCGAGGCCTCCTGGGCTAAACTTAGGGTGTCAGGGGAGAATCCGTTTTTGTCGTTGTTGTTGTTATTGTTGTCGTTGTTGTCTTTTCCAGTACCTAGAGGCCACCTGCATTCCTTGGCTCACGGCCCCTGCATCCAACTGCAAAATGAGCAGCGTCGCCTCTCTCTGGCCAACCTCCTTCAGTCGCCTCTCTCCCCCACCACAGCCAGGAAAAGCTCTCTGCTTCTAGTGACCCATGTGATCAGACTAGACCCACCTGGATAATCCAGCATCGCCTCCCCAATCTCTCGGTCTTTCATTTAATCATATCTGCAAAGTCCTCTAGGCCACGTTTAAGGTAACGTGTCTATGGGTTCACAGGTTCTAGAGATGAGGACGTGGAAATCTTTGGCAGGCCAGCGAGCGTTCTGCCTGCCGCGCGAGAGAACGACATTCAGCTCACCGGGGTAACCGCGGAGTCGCCGGAAGTAACTATGGGAACGCGTGAAGACCATTTGGTCCAACCACTTTGGGGCGCCGTTGACCTCAGTGCAGCACGAACGGGGCCGCTCGGAGCTGTGCGAGCCCAGCAGGGCTGCCCGAGAGAGAAACGTAGCGCAGAGGGCGCTTGTCCGGCCTTCCGTGGCCTGATGGGAGGCTTCGACTTCGGATTTACGGTTCTCATATAGGCTTTTTATTTATTTATTTATTTATTTATTTATTTATTTATTTATTTATTTATTTCGGTAACTGTTTAAAATTTTTAAAAATCCATTTAATAAGTCCTTCTAAGCACTGCCCTGCTATCGGGGAAGATCGGTTTAATCGGGTGTCGTCCTGGGCACCGGTTCTCAGACTATGTTCCATGAAAGCGCTTCAGAATTTTTATATGTAATTCAATTTTCATGTAACAATATTTAAAAGACCGAAAACTCTACAATAAACATGAACACTCAGATATGTTATTTATTTAATTTTGATAAACTTATTAATTTACTCTGCGGCGTTTGTGGGTTTGAGGCTGACCCAGACGGAAGTATCTCCATCTTGGTTTAATGGGATATGGTCCTTACACCACAAAGCAGATTGTTTTCTAAAGAGAGAAAGATTGGGGAGAGAGAGAGAGAGATAGATGATAGATTGATAGATTAGATAGATAGATAGATAGATAGATAGATAGATAGATAGATGATAGATAGATAGATGATAGATAGATGATAGATAGATAGATAGATAGATAGATAGATATAGATGGGTAGAGAGATAGATAAATAGATAGATGATTGATAGATGATAGAGAGAAGCAATATTTTATAGCTTTTACAGCTTTCCATGTATTACATGCCAGGCACTGTTGTAAACATTTCAATCATGCACAAATATCAATTTGTGTAAACTTCGCAATAATCCTATGAGAAAGGCACCATTTTACAGATGAGGGAACTGAGGCATGGGGAGGCGAAGTGGTTTTCCTGAGGTCAAACAGCTGATAATGGCAATGACCATAAGGTTTTAGTCTCTGCTTTTAACCAGGACACTGCCAATGTTCAGTTGTAATTCTGAGTTATCAGAATAGCCTCCATCGTTCTCACAAACTGACCTCATAGTAAGTAAACATAATCGCTTAGGATCGGAGGAGAGTGAGCAAGGACTCTTGTTTTCCCTGCCCTCCTAAGCGAGAGATAAGAATAGGAGTCAGACTCTTGGAGATGAAAGTGTAGCATCATTTATTACTGATGGGCAGAAGGAGGAGGCTGAAAGTTACTGCTGTGACAAACAACTTAATGCTGTCCCCCAGAACTGGGTTTACCCACCCATCCGGGAAGACGTGGGGTGGCCGGGGACAGGCCTTCCCTGTCAGGCCACGTTGATGACAAGGCAGAGAGCAGGCAGACCCAGGACGAAGTTCATCAGGCCTGCCCGGCTCCCTCTCCTGCATCTCCCCGCCCCGCCCACTGTACCTCTGAGCGATTAGAAGACATGTTTAGAATGGAGCCACAGAGACGTCTGTCTATGTTAAAACAATGGAAGGAGGAAAAGTTCCCTCAAACAATTACAAAATAAAACTTACTATACACAGTTTTAATAAAAATGGATCAGAGTTCTAGGTGACATTTTTTGCTTGAAATAAAAATATGATTCGACTCCTCAAAGCATTTGTAAGCCATTCTTCCAAAAAGATGCAAAATATGTTATATTCTATCTTGAAATATCTAATATTACCTTTTCCAAAGGATCATTTAGAAATTTTAAGAAAACCTTGTTCTTTTCAGGAAACGTAACTGCGCTGACTGGGGCAAGGCATCACCCCTAGAGTGTGACTGTCTCCCTGATTTCTTCTCAGCCCTTTTTATGGATGGTCGCTTCTCTGTTCCCAGGGCTGAGCAGAAACTGATGCATATTTATGTTCTTGGTAAACACCGAATTACAAGTGGCTGATGAGGACGATTGCCTGGTGCCAGAGAGTTACGTGAGTCGGAGACTAGTCTTTCTCATTCTTCGAGGCAGAAGAACTCGCTCAGTGGTTGGGAAACAGAGCTGCCTCTGAGAATCGCTCCGGCTCGTTTTTCACTAGCAGACTCACCTAAGAATCAGAAGGAAGCTCTGGGCCCGTAGTTTTAAACATGCCTTCAAATAAAAGGAAAGTCAATTAGAATAAAAGACATCAGGATAAAATTTAAAACACTTTTGGGGGCAAAAAAAAAAAAAGTTATAGATTTAAAAGAAAAATAACCAAGATTAAAATAGCCTAAAGCAGTTTATTGAAACCTCTGTGTTCTGGAGACAACAGAAGCAATGAAGGGAAATGACGTATAAGCTCTAGGGGCTGTGCCAGAGACGGAGTCCCCTGCGGAGGTGATAGACGTGAGTTTTGACCTCGGTCCACCCACACTGGGAGTGACCTGTCTAGGGGAAGAAGCCCATGTCAAATGCCAAGTTGGCGAAGGGGACCGGCAGCAGATTCTCCTGCCAGGCCACTCACAGGCAAAGTCCTGTGTCAAGAAGCCACCCGTGTTCTTTCTCTTTGAAACGCCCATCGCCCGCAAGCATCTATTACCTGCTCTTGAATGTCTGGCCTTGTCCTGGGTACAGTGTGGACATATAGGAGATCTGTCCGTCATATTTGCACTCTCAGTGGAGGGTTCCAGGGAGCAGGACATGGACTAGGCAGTGGGGATCCCAAGCTAGAGTTCCAGTTCTTCTTAAACTCAGAATACAGTGAATAATTTTATTGAACTGGAGAGGAAAAAGTTATGTACTTGAAAAGCTATATACTTACAATGTCACCTGTAAACATATAGGTGACAACAGGCAGTGAATCTTTTATTTGACACCAAGAGGAAAAGGGATATTTCATTAATCAGGGTATTTCACAACTCCCACATATGAGTTACCAATTAGCAGAGAATTAGAATACGACGCAATCATCTAAGGAGCGTAATTTAGTCTTTTGATGAATCAGAAGGCACGGTGTATGTGCTTCTGAGCCATGAGTAAGGCAATCATCAGTGTTACAACAGTGAGGCTCTGATAAGCTTATTAATTATTTAACATCAACCTAATTAATTAATATAGTACTCTAATTAATAGACTGACAAAACATTTTTATCAGCATCTCATCTATAGGCTGCATATTCTCACCATGTGCTGTTGGATATATTGCATAAACTATTTTCAAGCAACGCATCCATAAATAAATTGAATCACACCTCTGATGGAGTTTGATAAGGTAAAGAATGAACCTCAAATGAACCTAAGGAATGCTGGGAGGGGATTAAGAAGGAAGAAGGATGTTTGGAGAATCACAAGGGAAGAGCTCCTTGATACCGATCTTATTTTCCATGTCTCAAATGCCAGTCTTCTAATGCGAAGAACTCACTCGTACTCTGAGCAAACCAATATCGAGTTTTCTGAATTGGATGGTCGGCATGTTGGGGACACCAAATGAGCCCTTTGACAACATGCAGAAAGACCGATAGTAGCCTCAGATTTTTGGTGAATTGTTTATTGCTGAGGTGAATCTAGCTTGGCCACACCTTCCTCAGTTCAACCTAAGGTAAAACAGCCAGAAGCCGATGTGTCAATACAGTAGAAATACACCCTGAGTCAGCTAATTATTGCGTGTTGTTGTAGCAAATAGCACACTCAGACTAAATTTGGTAAAGTTGGAACTACCCACATGTTTTTGCCCAAACCGGGCACCAGAATCTATTTTCCTCAAAAAAAAAAAAAAAAAAAATTTACTGTTTTTTTTTCAGATTGCAAAAAATGATAGTGTGACTTATAAAATCCCAAATATACAGAAGAAAAATAATCTTCAGAAACATCGTTACTTAGAGAAGAGCACAGGCAAGAATTTGGTATCTGTCTAGACACATCTCTATACATATGTAATTTTATGCAAATAGTTATATAGTTCATTATCTTGCCTTGTTACTTAACAGTATTGTAGTCATCTTTCTATGTTAATATGTACACATTTACATCATAGTTTCTGATAATTTCTTGACATTCTGTTTTATGATTGTACCAAAATTTTATTAACTATTCCCCAATTAATAAATATAAAAGTTGAGTTATCTTCAGCATTATTAACAATGCTTTAATAGCCATCCTTAATCATACATCTTTGCGAATATATCTGCTTTTCTCCTTAGGATCAGTTCTTGAAAGTGGGCCTGCTGGGTCGAAGGGCACAGATGTTATTAAGGCTTTGGTTCCTCTCCCCACACTACCCTCCTCCAGAAAGGTCATCTCAATTTCCTCCTCCATTAGCAGTGATTGACACCTAAATCAGGTGTTATTTTAACAAACCAAGAATTAATGCCAGCCTTCATGAAACTAACAAAGCGTTTTGTTTGGGATGACTAAACTTGAATTTGGAACGAAATCTCCCTAACCTCTACCATCTATAAGGAGCCTAGAGGCCTAAGAATGTGTATCCAATTCATCTCACTGGGAAGGTGATCTTCTCCTTATCCAATCTGGCCAAGAGAAGAGAAGACCATATCTGTGGTCCCACCTGGATCTTGCCTGCTCCATGCGGGGTACTCAATTTTTGATCTCAACTCCTATTTCTGGTCACAGGTTGTTCTCCATCTTTGTGTGTCAACCTCAGAGGGCCTCTTTAGCACAGCAGCTCTGTCTCCCCAAACTGAGCTCTGCTCGTCAGTGTCCTGAGGCCTCTTTCCTGGCCGTGATCTCTCTACCGATCTGATATCTACTGTCTTTGTGGCCGGGAAAATATGAGAGTTTTTGAAGTTGTGATGATCGAAAATGATTTCTTCTTGTTTGAAATTCCACGGAGGCACCTGCCATGCTCATTGAACTATTGATCCTTCGCAATCCTTTAAGTGTCCATCGTGTGTGTAACCTCAACCCCTCTTTATTTGATAGCTCTCACACCTACATTTTACTGCAGCCACTTACTGCAGTAACCATCAGCACACAGCTATGACCTGACAGCATCTTGCCTCGCTTGACTGATTGATTATCTCTTGCTTTCTGGGTTTGGTTCAAAGGTACCTTTGGCTGGGCATTTTCTCTTCCCATTTCCCTCTGTCCATTCTCTCATTTCTGTTCCTTGGTATCAAAATAAGCCTACATGCAAGCCCCTGACTCAGGCTCTGTTTTGTGGAAGAACCAAAGCTAAGATACTGCCCAACATACAGCCATAAAGTGAAGCAGCTTCGGTTAGCAGCAAACATTTCCCTCTTAATGAACTGTTGATGTATGATACATCTAGAAGCTATTCTTAAAGCAAAAAGTTGGCCTTGACTTGTCATAAGGGCAACAGGTGTTCTAGAGGCAAAGAGCCCAAGGGTTTATTGAGAAACACAGTGGCAAAAGGAGACCAACAGTTTTAATTCAATTTTGAGAAAAGAGAGATGAAATGATATATCCAAAAATGATTTCAATGGCCCTATTCCAAAGAAGCTTAATTCTAGAATATATAACAGAGGGCCTCATTATCTATTCATACACAATATCTTATTTTCAGTGGCTGCCTTGGCTAAGTAAATTAGAATTCTTTATGCTTTTTAAGGAAATAAAGTATTATTGAAAGGTTTTTGTTTATATTCTTCTTTACAAAGCACTAGCCAAAATAAACAAACAAAACAAAAGGCTTTTTTATAGACAAAGATATACCATCTTGAATTAAAAGTCTCCAAAGTAGACACCCAAAATACTAATGAAAATATTTATTTTCTCAACAAATTATCACTGTGCTAGTCAAAAACAAACAAACAAACAAACAAACAAACAAAGCCAACAACAAAAAATAACCTTTCCACTGACTAAACATAATCTAAGTTTCTAAGACAATTGTTACGAACTCTATTATTCAAAGACTAGAAGAGGACATAGGTTGATGTGTTCATGATCACCTTTGTTTTGTTCTGTGATCATTTTTGCAGTCCTAGTTATAGGCTCCAGACAATTCTTTTTCCCTCAAGTTTTAATGCCACTTTTAATAATTGCCAACTCTAATCCATATTTGATATCTAAAAGCTCTTTAATCAAAATACTTCCTAAAATATGTCTTTAATAGGCAAATCATAGAGTCAGAAGATAGATTAGAGGTTGCCAGCAACTGAGGGCAGGTAGGAATTGGCAATTATTGCTAACGGGTAAGGAGTTTCCTTCTGGGATGATGAAAATATCTAAAATCAGACAGCAGTGACGGTGATACAACTTTGTGAATATACCGGAACCTCTGACTTGTACATTTTGAGGAAGCGAACTCATTATATGTGAATCATATCTCAATAATAAATTAAAACTAACAAAAAAACTTTCTGGAATTACTTGATATTTTTCCCTGGGAAAATATTTCCGAGCCCTCGTGTTTATTCTTCTGTCTTCTGCTCTTTCTTGCTGGGGAAACAAGGAGCAGCAGGAAGCTCCCGCCCGACTTCCCCGATGGTCACGGTCAGCTCTGGCCCTTGCTATGTGACCTTACAGGAGGGCAAAGCATCCTTTTGACCCTAAATCTGAAGTTTAACCCCTGTGATCCTCCCAGTTGGATACCTCTATGGTACACTGCACATTTTATCAGTCTGACTATCAGGAGGCTTGACCGCATTATTTCCTTCATCCGGACTGTCGATTTCGTCCTGTCATAAGTGGCAAGGCTGTAAAGAGGACAAGCAGTAACAATTGCTGGGAACCAACCCCTCCCGTGAGCTGCTGAGCACCAGAGCCACAAGTTAATAGTCGGCAGAGGAGTCGTAGTGGCTTGGCTTTTTATTCACAAGGAAAAAAACAATCCCTATTGGCAGCTGAAGAGACAGCCCCTCCGGGGACCAATTATTCTATAATACTGCAGCATGCTGCTGCCAGCCCCCCTGGGAATCGCCCCATTGGGCTTCCCTCGCAGAGGCCGGGCTGGTGCTCCAGACGCAAGTTGTTCTCCATGTCAAAACTGCCATTAATGACACAATTAAGTAACTGGGGACCACAGAGAAGCTCTTAATTAGGTAAACACAGCTCTCTGAGAAATGATTGCCCAGTTTTAGGCTAGCCATTGCTGTCACGTCGCTGGAAGATGCACGCTCTGTGGATAAACGATGAAGCATTTTAAGGACCCAATTTGTGTCTGATGATTTCTTCTTATTTAGCGGTAGAGCATACTTACCATTGTATCAGAAATGGTGTGGGTGGCTCCATTGCAAGAATTTGCATCTTTTAGTTTTGCAAAGGGAGAAGGATTACATGGGGAGGAAAGAATTGCTAAACGTTCTCCCAGGTACTAAACGATTTGCTTGTATCCGATCATCTTCTGAAATCTCTAAATAACTGTTGTGATCAACCTCCCGCCTCCTTTGCCTCCACCATGAATCACATGCTCGAATATCGTTTTCTCATCATCCTGAAATTGTTCTTAATATCGGATTCTATTTTATTTAGCCGGGAAGCTGGAAGGGTGGCATCCCACTGACAGGTGGGGACAGGAAGATCCCACGTGATTTTGCAAAGCAGTTGTCCCTTCCACGGCCTCTCTCTCACACTGCTTGCATTTTGGTGTTCTTTTACTTATTTTTGGTCTGGAAACCACTGGTCTCACTTAAGAAACTGAATCAACGCTTCTGAAGGGTTGTCACTGGTTGTCAGTGACGTTTTCTTCCTTTGATAAACAAACCTGGACATTCAATTAATTTATCTTTTCATATGACAAAATGACAAACTAAAGCAGTTTTCTCCCAATTATTTATTGACCCAAACATTTCCTACTCTCAAGTGTTTATGAGAACAATATGCATGCACATTTTCATCTTTTTTACCATCCCGGTTCATTCTTACTTTGTACATTAAACTGCATACAGCTGCTTATTCTTTGTGCTAGTGTATGTATGTCTATTAACCTGCTCTCTAGCCATAAACTTAAGACGATTGGGGGATGAGAGAAAGAGCAGCCTGCCTTCTCTTTGCTTCCCCCTGGTCTGTGAACCTCATTCCCCTTTTCCTCTAATGTTCCTGCCGTCTGGCCAGCTCCCACAGACCCCGTCCCCCACCAGCAGCCTTTTCCATGCCACCCTTTGTGGCTGAAATACAACCCAGCCGACTCGACTGATAACCATCTTTATTCACAGTCACCTTCCAGTCCAGCTACCGCTCCTGTGGTTCATGTCCGTCGCCCCCAGTGTGGCCTTCAATCTCGTCCCTCCATTCGCTTCACTTTGTTTTTCGCACTGGTACTCATGAGCCCTGTGCAGCTGACGCTCTGTGGTCAGACGCTTCAACTCGCTCTCGTGCTCACTGCAGAGCCTCAAAGGCCTCTTTGAACCACGCTTGGGCCTGCTGAGCTGACCACAATCCCAGGTCGCTCCCAAAGTTGGCTTTTCAGTTCTCGATTTTGGGCTTCAGAGCGTCGCTGAAGAAGATCGCAGACATTTGCAGACCTGACCCATGCGTGGTGTGTTTTTGGTTCCACTCCGTAAAGCTTTCATTCCTTCAGGCTGTACGGCTTCGACATGTTCCCCAAAGAAGCCGTAGAATGCTTTTCCCCAGTCTTACTGCTACGACTTGCCTTTTGCTCATTTAGCAAATGTTTTTTGACTATCCCTGAATGAGTAGGTAGATGCCAAAGATGCTAGAGAAAAAGAACCAGGCACGCACCTTCCTTCAGAGGGTTTACAGTCCGATGGTGGCGGTGGCGAGGCTGGGGAGAGGACAGCTACGTACGTGGATCATCGCGAGAGAGCATAAAGAAGGGGAAACAGCACAGACTCGGGGCCGGGAGAGGATTCGGAAGGCCATTCTGCCTCCTTTATCTGATGAAATCAACAGCATCCGACACGAGCTTCTTCAGCTAATTTCCTCTGAACATCAAAGCGCTTCGCTCTCTCTGATTCCATCTTTAATCCCATTTCAGCCTCAGAGGAAATACTGCTCATTCTTCATTCCAAGTCAACCCTTCCGTCTGCTGTCTTAACGCCCTTCTCTCCAGCCTGCTCAGGGACCCCGCCATGTAAATCATCACTCTTTATAGAATGTTAAATCTCTCTTATCTCCCTTCGCCTTCCAAACTGCATGAGTCTCTTCATTCTTGGTTAAACTCTGCGGCTCACCTTGACAACAGGCTGCCTTTTCTACCAAGTACCTGAAATCTGTCTCCAGTTCTTTGTCCCATTTACTTCCTTTTCTGTATTTTAAATGAATATTAAATATTTCACACATGCAAAAGGATTAAGAATGGTATAAATGATAGAAATAAAATAGTTTATTAATTAATGAAATTAATTAATTCATAAAATAGTATAACAAGGACTTTGATGCTTACTGTCTAACAAAGTATTAGACATTAGACATTACCCAGTCAATTACATATCTTGATATCATTCTCCTTCCAGCTTCGTGGAAAGAACCGTTCTCTGCTTTTGGAATTTCTCAATCTAATGCATTTATTTATATCTTTGCTATATGCTTATTCTAAAATACAACAAGTATGAATTTGCATACACATTCCAAATAAATGGTACCACATGCAGATATCCTTCTTCAAATTGTTACTTTCATTTAATACTTTGCATTTTGAGATACATCCGCATTGATATAGACGGTTTACTCCTGAATTATATTCCATTGTTTTCACGTGTATGCTCTCACACACACAAACATATACACATACGTACATCCTGTTTGTAATCCATTCTCCTGAGTGTTAGAAATGTAGGTATTTTTGAAAATGTTTGCAATTTTCGACCGTGAATATTCTTGTGTATGTGTCTTCTTGTGCACAAGCACAGGAGTTACTTTAGGGTAGAGACTTAGAGGGGAATTTCTGGGTCATTTGAATGAATGAATGAATGAATGAATGAATGAATGAATGAAACTAGCACTTATTGCCACCTTGATTACACATTGCCTTGGAAACATGGAGCCCACTGTATAAATGGAAAAAAAAAAAAAAGAAGATAAAAAGAGGCAATGTCACAATGGCATAATTATGGAGGGACACAAAACACAAATTTTGAAGTCAAACCTCTGTGTGATAATCACTGTACCTAGCTAGCTTCCACAGATAGGTTGAAAGACGTTGAAACTCTCAAGCTAGACATCAAAATTTGGGTTTCCAGCTAAGGTAGTTTCCATTTGAAAATATTGCTCGTTCATTAGCTTTTGAAATGCCCATTCTCATTTCTATGTCTTTTTTATTCTTTTTTTTTTAAATGTTAAAAACCAGAGTAGTCTTTTCTTGTTGACCTAACCAAGACAAGCTTGGCCAAATTATTCCAGAAGGCATGTGTGACTCTCATGCCTGGGGTCCAAGTTAGTCTAAATTAACCTGCTGTGGCAGTTTGCAAATTCCTTTCCCTACCCTGAGCAGTTTTTTCCTTTGCTCAAGTATGGTAACTAACAACTGTGCGATGGTTCTGAAACCAAAAACCACAATTGCAGTGCTTAAATTTAGGCCATTGCCTTGTGTTGCCAATTTAGAGACGATGTGGTTAAACCAACAGTCGCTTCGACTGCTGACATTTCTGATTCTGTGAATTAAAAATAAAAGCCTTTTTTCCTTCTATAACCAAATTAATTTGCTATTGACAGATGAGTTAAATTACGCATTCGTCAAGATATTTCTCACCCACTTAATAAATTGAACATCTCGACCTTAAAACCTCATGAGATAGTAATTTGCCAATGTTCAGTACTTATTCTATTTCAGGGCTTCCAGTAAATATAAAGAAATCTTTTCTTTTTTTTTTTTAATTTGATGTTTGTGACATTACTTGTATAACCAGGATTAAGATATGACAGTTTCTGTTCGTATTGATGCCACTCTTTGATAGGAGAGAAGTCAAAGCACATTGAGATGACTGGGCAGGAGAAAGGTTTCCCATGGAAAATAAGAAATGTTAATTTATTCTCTTTTTGCCTACAGATATCACTGATGGGCACGGGGAGTGGTAGAAATGTTGGCACAACCATAGACAAAGGCACGGAGGTTTTCTCTCTAGAGTAGGATGGACAGGTGTTCTTCCCACCAGAGGACGTAGAAATGCTGGCAATGTACCTTTCCTCAGAACCATTTCTGATCAGCCTTTCAGAAGATGATACCCATCTGCATTTGGAGACGCACAAACCCTGTCTGACCTAAGCCATTTGGGGAGTTTAGTGTACTCTGGATTTGGGATCATAAAGTGACGATATACGTAGTAGATAATTGGTGGTGAAAAACAATAGCAATTGACATGTGAGGAGGAAAAAAGGGGTATTTTTAGAAGAAGGTCTTGTTTTGTGTTAAGGAATATAGTCAAGCCGTTGAGAAAATGTTTTTTAATACAGATCGGTAGGGGTCACTTTGCACGTGAGTGGTTTCATGATACTGATTTGAATATTAGAGATAAATGCGTAATTCCTCATGTTGGTAGGAGTAATGGTGAAACCAAACCAAAAAAACTTGATTTACCAACATTAGGTTCTGTCTTCAAACTCCCTTATTATGACCTAAAAGTCATGTGTTAATATTAAGTCCTTTTTATCCTGTCTTTATTTTTCCCACAGTGGCAGTTAGTACAAATAGTCATACCTCTTGAATAATTAGGAGCAGATATAACGAAATCTATTAAAGACCTTCTCCATCTCCCACATTATCAATAACAAATAGTTAAATTGGACCTACAACTGATAGGGTAACCGTTTACATTACTTTGGTTTTTTCTTTGTTCATTTTATTTTTCTTAAAAAAGGCGGATGACAGAGGAGCCTAACATTTATATATACTCTCAGCAGGAAAGTTTTCCTTAAAAGCTTTAGACAATACGAGTATATTTTTCAAAGTCCTGGAATTTAAGAGAGAGATGAATTGAACAAAAAACCAAATCTGGGTAAGTGATATTTTCAGTTTCAGAAGAATACGGAAGAATACAGGATTAAATTAAAAAAGATATAAATTAATTAGGAGAGGTTTGCTGTTAAATTATTGAGAAGGAGTTAGTTTCCTTTAATGAAGAGCATCATTGTCATTTCTAAAAAGCTGACGGGCTATGAAAGGGTTAACAAGTTTTTAAAAAAAAAAAAAAAGAGTATAAATGTGAACAAATGGGTTACTTTCTGACCATCACTGAACCACTTTGAGCAGCAATACTGGATAATCCTAAACAGACTCGTCTTAGTAAGGAAAGTATTTGGGCAGGAGAATAATCAATAACTGGGTGTTTTGTGATTCAGTATTCAATATATGTCATTCTCTTCACCATTGCAAGAGAAGGGTGTCGGCTAAATCTTAGGAAATGGTGGCTCTTTGAAGTGGTCTTTTGTTCCAGACTTAAAACCATCACCTCGACCTGGTTGAGTTGTTTCAGAAAATGCCTTGAAAACCTTAGTCGTATAGGAGCCCCTGACCACTTCCTAACTCTGAAAATGACAACCCGATGATCAACGCTCTCTTCTTGTGGCTCGATTTTTAAAAAGATTAATGACTCCAGTTGGAATCTAATTTCCTCTTAAAATTAATGCTGCAAAATTAATGGGCCAGCCGGTCACGTTTCAAAGGGTAAATAAATGGCTATCTTTGTTACGGTCAGGGTCACTGCTATGATTTTTCAGTGACTCACAAGCTCCAGGGCGTACACACATGGTTGGACTTGAGGACCAAGATGCCACCAACAGTAAATGAGGGTGCCCGGCAAGAGCAGCTGGTGAACACGCTCGTCGTCTTTCCTCCAAACTATTCAGTAGTCTGATTTTTCTGGGAATCTTTAATGTTGAAGTTGCTATGGGATGGAGGCGCGCACGGCCCCGCTAGCCTCTCTGCTTCCTCAGAATGCCCATGTGCACACGTACACACGTGCACACACAGCCCACGGGAATGCATTAAGGTAGGAGCTGCATTTCCCAAACCTAGCACAATGCCTACCACATAGGATGTGCTCAGTACATGTCTAAGAAAGGGAGGAAGGAAGATGGAGGGAGGAAGAGAGGAAGGAGAGAGGGAGGAAGAAAGGAAAGAAAGAAGAAGGAAGGAAGGAAAGAAGGAAGGAAGGAAGGAAGGAAGGAAGGAAGGAAGGAAGGAAGGAAGGAAGGAAGGAAAGAAGGAAGGGAGGGAAGGAATTAAAAGTAAATGTAGCACATAAATTGGAAAGCCTTTCCTTCTACTTTTCATCTTCCTTTTTACCAGTGCAATTCTGAGGATTATCTTGAGTCTCACGTACAGGCCTCGCACTGACTAACCCACCACTCAGTGTTACAGGTTAGAGCAGTCAGGTCCTTTGTGGGCATGCGCATCCTTGCTGGTGCACAAGCACACACACACACGCTTACATCCTCAATGGCACAATGGTGGCTATTGGGAACATTTTCTACAAACAGGACAAACACTGATTTCTTCCATTCGAAGTGTCGTCCTCATCTGAGGGTCATACACATTTGGAAGTGTAGTGTATTTGAAACTCCCTCTTCTACATGACAAAATTGTCATATATAATCTGTGATATAATATATAATATAATCTGTAATAATCATTATTTTCTTGACAAGTAATAAAAATGTGCTAATTGAAGTTGAGATATATATATATGCATGCATATATTTACACATACATATATATCTCAACTTTGACTAGCACATTTTTATTACTTGTCCTTTAATAACCATGCATTCTACAGAGAAGTTAATCCTACAACTCCAGGTATATATTCTAGCCTGAGTACTGAGCTAAATGAATTTGTTTTGAGAGTAGATTTGTCACTGGTTGGGCTCTGTTCCTCTCTCCAACCCTTATAATATTCTTGCCTTAAAGAGTAGTTTCAAAATAAACGACAATAGCACTCTGTTGTAGAGTAGAATATATAGAACTTGACTTACTCCATTTTTTTCTTCCATATGTCCATTTAGAATATATGCATATATTTACACATACATATATATCTCAACTTCAATTAGCACATTTTTATTACTTGTCCTTTTACATATAAATATACACACATATATTACTTGTCCTTTTATACACACACACACACATACACACATATATAAATAATCAATATTCAACAGTAACTGTAGCAATTGTGTATAACAGACCAGGGGGCAGCAAACTTTCTCTGTAAAGGCCAGAGAGTAAATATTTTATTATTTGCAGTCATCTGGTCTCTGTCACAACTACTCAATTTGGCCATTGTCGTATGAAAGAAAGCGGCCATAGATAATACCCGAATGAACGAGCCTGGCTATGTTTCAATAAAACTTTATTTACAAAACAAGATAGCTGGCTGAATTGAGCCCATGGGCTCTAATTTGCAAAACTCTGTTCTTATACCAACAAGAGACTTTATGGGGAGGAGGAGTGTTTTTATCACTGACTTTGTTTAGAGGGACTGGCTTTTAGTTTCATTATTGTTTTTAAAGTCTCTGCAGGAAATGCACCTCCTTATTGCCACGGCTGGGTTGTACCACACTGCCTGCCCTCGGCACTCCACTGTCTACTTCTGACTATGGTGTAGGCCCTTGAAGGCAAACTTGATGTCCAGTTCTTCTTGGTGGCCCTAGGATCTACCACAGGGCTTTGTACATTGTCTGTGCTTAATCATTATTTGTGAAATACATTAACTCAGCTGTAACTTAGATTTAAATCAAGCCTCACATACTAATTACCTTCGTCTAACTTATTCAATGTACTTCTAGCAGACTTAAAAAAAATAAAGTATTATATATACATATTCATAAATTTCTTCCTCACTAAACAAGTTTCTCTCAATATTCATCAAAAACAGGTCTCTATTTCTCATAAATACTATTTATTTCTATACTATGGGTCACTTTATTTCAACAAACGGATTTAAAATATTCATTCTTTTATTTTCTTTTGCTCCCAATTCACCATTTACTAGACTCATAGTCTCCCAACCTATTCCTTTCTTCTTTCATTTGCAAATGTAATGGTCTTGGCATTTCCGATGCTGCTGCTGCAACCGTTTGATGCCCAATTAGAAGTCATTGTTCTTCTTTATCTGCCCCACGGACTCGTTCTCTGAGACCAGAGCTTGTTCATCCTCTTCTCTTGTAATCTTTGCCAACTGCCTCAGAGTCCTTGGCCACGGCACATTAAGGGAACAGGTGTTGCTGTGTCTCGTCCCCACCGCCCAGCAGGTGCTGCTCCTCTGAAAATAGACACCTGTTGGCTTTCGCCATCATTTCACTCCATGAAGTGTCCAGATGACGTCTCCCTTTGCTCTTAAATCTCTCATTTTCTGAAGCCTATTACTTTCTTTTTCTTGGCTGTTTTCTTCTCGTCCATCAGTTTCTTTCGCAGCATGTATATAGGTGCCTTTTTGCACTTGCTTTTCTGAGCCCTGTAGAGCGCGGGTAAACATCAGGCCTCCCCTTCTTCCACCCAGAGCCGGCACAATGGGGCCCAAGGCCGAAGTCTCCTGATTTACTAGATCGTGTTGAGGAAACATCCTCACTGAGCCTTCGTTTGCCTGGTCTTTAAAATGAGGAACATAGCCCTGTTTCATAGAGTCGATAAGGCAATTCAATGAACTAATACATATGAAACGCCCAGTCTAGCACCTGGCCTCGGCACGAGGTCCACATGCGACATTTTCACGCTATTTTTTGGATCACCATGTCCAGTTGTGCGGTTTGCGGACTGCATAAAAGCGTCCGATCAGCTCGGAGGGGCGTGGCCAGGAGCTGAAATGGCTATTTTCTGTAATTTATCTTCCTAGATGATCCTTCTTTCTTGAGTTTGTCTTCCTAGACGTCCGTGTCTTGTCCTATTAACCCACCGGGAGGACGCCCTTGGTGGCAGGTGCTCCTGACTTCCTCGTAGGTCTTTCGGTTCTGACGTCACTCTAGGATCCCTTGTTAGGGATTTTTCCTCACCAGCAAGACACAAACCCTACACTGGCCTCCCCACCCCCTCCCCAACATGGTGCCACGCATCTGTTCTTTTTGGGACACAGTTACAGCTCAGGCAGGTTAGAGCTAGAGACTGTGCCCGCTCTTTGCTAGGGAGGGGACTCTGGGGCGCACGGCTGAGCGGAGGCAATGGGACGAGGACCAGCGTCTGCGGTGGAGAGCGTGGTGGGGCCGGGGTGTCGCGTTCTCAAAGCGGAAGGAGGGACCCTGCGAGGCCGGGACATAGATGAACCTGCCGGGAAGAAGCCACACTTGTGTTGAATCTTTACAGATGGCGATGAATTGCCCAGGTACAGTCAGGTTGACAAATGCATTCCAGGATGAAGAAAGTTTGGATAAGAATTAAAGTTGGTGTTAGCATGGTGTGCACCTTACCAATACACAGGCCCCAGAAATGACTTTACCAGGACTTTTGAACATCCCACAATAACCTTCTCAAGCGTCCTTAGTTTGCAGCGTTCTCCAGAAACTGGCAAAATTGGGTGTTGTCGTCAAAGCCCTCTGAGGGGTGAGGAAAGGGGACCAGGGACCTGTCCCACTTGGCTGAGGCTTTGGGGCAAATTGGTTCCCGGATGCATCGCAGGCCTTGCAAGACCCCAGCCTGCCCTTTCCTCCAGCTGGGCAAGGCTGTAACCAGATCTCCGTGGCCACTTGCAGAGGAGCCAAAACCTTGTTCCCAGAAGAAGAGATGCCAGCACCCACTGGGCAGCCTCTCCCCTCAGCACCTTTGACCCAGTCCACCCAGGAAAGCGGAGCTTCTGAGACCAAGCTGCCCTCGGCTCCCGGCAGGCTGGGGAAGCCATTGTGTTTTAGTGTAAGGCCTATTTTTCCACAAAGAAGCAGCCCAGAGAAGGCCTGTGGGCATCGCTGCATCGCAAGCCCATTCAGACAAACGGCACCAGAGCAGAGCTTGGGACAACAACGCTCAGCCCTGGGGGAGACTGTGTTGCTCGGAAAAGGCTCCAACATACTCTCACTGGGACAAACTGAATCTGCTGGTCCCACATTTAGGCACTTAAATGGCTCCCCGTGGACCTCCAGACACAGGCCATCCTCAGAAGAGAGGGTCACAGCGAAGGGCAAGAGCATGGATTTCTGGTCTGGAGCCCGGGAGTCGGGTCTTTATTCTGCCCTCATTACCCATGGAACCCTGGGCAAGTTGGCTAGTCCTGATTCTCATGTTTCTCGTTTGTGGCATGACACGATGTCTTACCTGTCCCACAAAACCATTGCAAGGAGCCCACAAGATTACGCATGTGAGATATTCCGCATCCTGCTCAGCACAGAACAAGCTCCAGGGCATGTTGGCCTTTTCTGCCTTAAATTTTCGTATCGACATTTTAAGTTATAAAAGTAGTATATGCTCAATGCAAAAACCTTAAAAATCCTGGACTGCGTACAAAAGGAAAGAAGAAAAAAGGAAGGAGAGGGAGGAAGAAAGAGAGGGAGGAGAGGAGGAGAAATAAAGAGAGAGAGAGAGGGAGGGAGGAAAAAAGAAACCCTCTCTCATTCCTTCTTCCAAAAGGTGAAAACCATCGGACTTAGTGTATCTCTTTCTAGTTTGTTATTCATGCACATACAACCTTTGAAATGTATGTTATGTATACACGCTCTTTCATTTTTATTTTTTACAAACATTAGAAACCCAAAATACAAGCTACCCTGTAGATTGCTTTTCCTGCTTTATAAGCGGTAGAGATAACGTCATAGTAGGACGTACAGATCCATGTCTTTTTCTCTATTCCAGTGCACAGCTAGGCCACCATCTCTCCAGCCCATTGCCCTTTGACGGACATTGAAGTCGTGACACTTGTTTACTTTTATAAACAACACTAAGGTAAGCACCACTGAGTGGACTTCTCTGTGCTCATCGGCAGTATCTTGTTATGATAAATTCCTAGAAGAGGGATTTCTGGGTCAAACGATAGGTCTGCTTGATTTTTAGACAAATTGCTAAATTTCATTTTCCAATTATTGAGTTGTTTTCCTACCAGACATCAGTGTGGGAGAGGACATTTCCCCTACACCTTCATGAAATGGGGCATCAATATTTTGTTTCTTTAGAGTCATTACAGATAGATCATAGTTAACAAATGTTTGCTTATGGACTCTAGCCAAATCATATTTGATGTGCAAACTTGTATAGCTATAGCCCATCCAGGTGTGACTACCTTTTTTCTCTCTCTCTCTCTTAGCTGACGATGAGTTGCCTTAATCAGGCAAACACTCATTTTTCTGGGGTGTAATAAAGGAGGAAGGATGTGACTTACTGAGCTTGTAAATTAGGTGTTCCTCTTGTGAAGAGGTCACACCTGATCCTGAACACCAAAAGTTCTCTTATAACTTAAATGACCCAATTCTTGGAAGCACTTAGCTTCCAAAAGGACCCCATATACTTCACGTTGGCAAGAAGAGACCACAGGATTTAGAGTTTTGGGGTCATGGTTTCATGCCAACTTTTCCAGACTAAACTTGGACAATGTACCTACCTCTCCAGAACCTAGTTTGCTTCTCTAACGGATGGACCTCATAGAAAGTAGAGACTTGAGTAGACGGCCCAAGCTACTATGACAAAACCAATTTCTGTCTATTGCATTTCTTCACAGTTTAGAAATAGTCGGAAGATACTTTTTTTCTTTACATTACAACTTTCTTTACATTACAACTTTCTTTACATTACAACTTTCTTTACATTCTCAACTTTCAGGGATGTCAACCCATCCAAATAATGACCAACTTTGCCAAGAAAGGGCGAGAACACTTGGGAGAAAATAGTCAATGTGCATATTAAGTGTACCCTCACAGCAGAAGGACAGTCAAGGCTCCATCAACAGCAGGTGGGACGGAGAGACGTGCCAGAAGCAAGCTGCTAGTGTGAAAACAAGCCTCGAATTCTAGTCCCATTCCTCCATCTAATAGCCGTGTGACCTGGGGCAAATGATCTCTGCGTAATTCACACGGTGGTGCCGAGGAAAACTCCAGTAACGGGGGTAAAAACTGTGCTGTCTCCTGGGAAACACACAAACATGAAAGGTATGGTTAATATTTGGTTTTAAAAATCTTGCCTTCGTTTTATGGTGTCTGATTTTCTTGGCATTCACAATACTCAGAAACCAATAAGAAAGCCAGGCTGTCACGAGTACAATTAAGGACAAGTTGGACAGCCGCCCAGTTCCTGTGCATTTGATCTCAGTGAGGCACAGCACGTTTGAAAGGGCCGTTGATGCAGGAGCCAGATTTCCGGGGCTGTCCCTCCATGTGGTCCTGTCCATCCCGCCCGGGCCACCTCCTGTCCGTCCCTCATTCCTCCACAATTTGCTCCGCGCGGCCCCCTCTAACTTTAAGGCTCTATATCTCAACGTCAAGCTCTCCAGTCTTTATTTTTCCCTTTCCCATCCACCTGGCTTAACTTATGCACATAAGTGTTCAGAAAAGCCGTGGATGAGGTTTGAGGAGGATGAGAGGATCTCTGGTTTGGGCGGATGTGTGATCAGAGGAGGGCTGTCTATGGGAAGGTCGGGTCTTTCATGGCTCTGACTAGGGGCCTGACTTGCGTCACTCTCCATCTTTCCGGAAGCTGGGGGGAGGCGGGGTGCTCTCCTGGACACACTCAGAGTCTATCTCAGTAGACACAGTGCTCACCCACTTGCTCCTGGACTTCCCATGCACGTCGTGTGGTCTTTCATCTACTGATTCAGTTCTAAGCAGTTTCCACAGATGGAGACACAGCTTCGCAGGTAACTCAGCAGCTTTCTGAGTCCTGCCCGCCCAGAGGGCTGACCCAGCCCCACATCTCCTGTGTCCCAGCTTTAGATAAACTCCCCTGGCAATGGTGACTCAAGAAAGGGTCACCCGACAGACTCTGTGAGTGAGAATGACCTATCTTACTTTGCTGAGGCCACATCACAGGCTTACTGTCACCGAAGGTCATGACAGCACCATGTCCTCAAGTCTCAGACCGTGGGAGCCTCAGGTACCTCCTCCCCACTGCCAAGGCCCAAAAATAAATCCACTGCAACAAATAGTTCTGAAATAAAGGAACTTAGGTCCAGGTTCTCAGCTGGCACCGGGAATATAGCCAGGGAGGACAGGGACAAGGAGCAGAGACAGTACGGGTAAATGGAAGGACCTTTTCAGAAATGCTCTCTGAACCTCTGAGAGCGCCCGCCACCTTCCCGGTGACAGCCATGCGGACTGGTCCTCACGTTGCCCTCACACAGGGCCTGAGGCCTGCCTGGCTTGAGCATTGCGTTTTCATCTGGCTACCTCTGCTCCCCGATGCTAATTCAGTCTCAATGTCTTACTTGTGAGTGAAATACTCATGACCGGGTAGCATGCGCAAAGTAATTTATATTGCATTTTACACTCTCTTCGGAATTCTCAGACAGTGGGAGGAAAACACTGTGACATTTTTGCTTGTCAATGACGTGTGTGTGTGGCGTGTGTGGTGTGTAGTATATGCGGCGCGTGTGTGAGTGTGTGGTGTGTGTGCCGTGTGCACAGACACGTGGGTGCACGTGTGCTCATGCGCACGCACACGCTTGTGGGCGGACGCGGGACAGAAACAGAGCCAAGAAAACAGGTGGACCTCACAGATTCAATGCGAAGCAACGGACGCGCCTACAGATGAATTCGTTCATCAGGGCACCACTTGTGAAAGGTTCGACTACTCCAGACACATCTTGTCCTGGCACAGACGTGGGAGGGAATCTGTGAGGGAAACCAGGATTGTCTGACCCACGAGGCATCACTCATTCATCCACTCGACACCCTGTCCCACTGGCTGCAGGGTGAAGAACAACAGTGACAAGGCCCTGTCTTCAAGGAGCTCGCAGCCCAGGGGGAGAGAGAAGTCACGGCAGCGCCACCTGGGAAGCGTTTTGACGGAGGAAGGGCGGGGAGTTCTTTACACCTCCTCCTGGTTTACCCTTGACCTGACTGCGAGACTCCCTTTGCTACCCCCAACCACCGGGCTTGAATCCCGCCCCGCTTTGAGATGCCACGAGGAACCATCAGAAGAAAGCAATGCCAGGCCCCCACTGCAAGAAGCTGAACACAAAGTGGGATGTGAGCTTCCTACGGGCCACTACAAAAAAGGAAACACGAAAACTACGTGATCAAATGTCTCATGATCGAATCTGAAAGATTAATGTAAAATGGTGAAATTTCTCCTGTATCATCTATTGCCTAATTATTGATTTCAAGAGATGGTGGACAGTACAGTATTCTCTAATAGCCATGTTTTCTCTTTTCCCATTTTTTCATCTTCCCAACTTTTGCGGGAACTAATACAAATTAGAATAAGGCAAACTTTGAATTTCTTTGTTCAAAATGTATTATTATTTGCAGTATTCGAGGTGGATTTTGAATGTTTAAATCTTTTATATTAAGAAATGTTTCAGACATACCAAAGAACATGTGTGCCTATAATTTACAGTCAAGTGTACAGAATGTAAAATAAGCATCCAGACACTCACCACTTAGCTCCAGAAGTAAAACCTAGAAGTGTGTAGAAACTCTCCTTACTCTCTCCCTTTGGCAGATAAACCCTCACTGTCTGAACTCGGCGTTCATCGCTGCCTGACTTTCTGCATAGACTTACTTTCGTGATGGTGCCAAGATACAGTTTGAGTATTCGAACCTTTGGTAAGTGGTTCTCTGCGGAGTGAATTCATCTGTGAGTGCATCTTCTGCTTTGCCTTGCGTGTTTTCTTTGCTCATCTCCCCTTTATTTGTATCTGACGTTTCTGGGGTCGTTTTCTTCCTCCCGGGAAGTATTTTTTCTAGAGAAGTTTCATCGGTGAGGCCCTCTCGTTGTTCATCTGAAAATATCTTTATCTTGCTGAAAGAGTTCCACTGGGCTCATCGTCCTAGGTTGACGGTTGTTTTCTCCCAGCCCTCTGAAGCTATGATTTCATTTCCTCTCCCACCGACCTGACGAAGGAATTGTCTGCTTTTCGCATCATTTGTCTTTGCTGGCCGCTTCTCAGACAGCTTCCTTTATCTTTGGCGTTCAGTCATTTTAATACGGTCATTCTAGAGTGGATTTCTTTTATCCTGCCTGTGATTCATAGAAGTTCCTAAATCCGAAGAGTCACGGCTTTCATGAATTCAAGAGAATTCTCCACCATCTCTTCAACAACATGCCTCCTCTTTATTCTCTTTATTACCTCTTTCCACAAGATGGACCGAATGCGTGTTATACCTTTTTAATCTACATATGTGTTTTCAACTTGCCTTTCTCGTTTTGACCTCCTTGTCCTTCTGTACCTCATTCAGTGTAATTTTATAAGGTTACCTTGCATTTCACCATTTCTCTCCTTATATATCTATTCTGGAAGGTATATTTGTTGCTTTTGCAAACCTGACTCATCATTTTTATACTCTCTTTTTCTTTTCTCATGTTTTCAAGTCACCCATTTCTTTTTTTTTTAAAAAAAAAAAAACATATTCAATATACTTAGTTTATATTTTGATCCAATAATGTCAATATCTGATACTCTCTGGTGTTGTTCTGCTGCGTATGGTTTCTGCAGACTCTGAGTCCTGGTCCTTGTTTACTTGTGTACTCTATGATCATTTTCAACTCATGAATTTTAGAGCTTTCTTCGAAGCCTGCATCGAAGGTGCTTTGCTCTTGAGAAGATCAGCATTTACTCTTGCCGATTGCCTGGGGACGCTACTGAGCTGGCCTGAATATGACTTCCTCTCAGCCTGGTGTTTCACAGACCACATGCATCTGTGAACTGGACCTCAGTCCCATGGGAAGGGTGGTAACCAATTCTCAAAGAACACTTACTTCTACCTCTCTTCCCAGAACCAAGGCTGATATTGGATACATTCCCTGGCCCCTTGCCTGTGTGAGAGAATCTATTTTGGTTCAATCCGTTAGCTCAGAGCACGGGCCTTCGGAGACCCTAGTTTTATGTGGGTCACCCACCCCGTGAGTTCACAGCTAAGTTTAATCCAATGCTCTATTTTACCAGAATTTCCAGGTACCCTTGGGCTGCTGACAGCTTTAGCACTCGCCTTTCTGGATTTGTGCTCCCGGTTAGCGTTTTTGGCCTCTGATCATTTCCCCAAGCCACACACTTAAAAAGCATTTAATGGTTTATTCAGCACTGTTACGTGTTTTGAAGATGATGGGTTTTAGGATCCCTTGGGTGCCATATTGCCAGAGATGTCTTCCTGCCCTCTCACGGGCCTTCGCCCTCGGCAGTTGGATCTTCAATGCAGATCCGGTGCGCTGAGGTACAGCAGACAGGAAGGGCGCTTGGAGGAGGAAGACATTTCCAGCGTCGCCCGTGGGCCAGCCCTTGGAAAAAGTAATCCTCACCCAGCCCTTTGAAACGGATATCTTTGTCCCCCCCAAAACCAACGCGTTAATAGTTAAGAAACCCACGCGCAGTGATGCAGGAGCAACGCTGGGATTCAGAACCAGATTTTGCTACTTCGTGGACCGAGCTCTTCCTTCGTGGCCCTTTTTCACCCACGGAAGAGTTTTTCTCTGGTACTTCGTGTCTTCCTGAATAGCAAAAGGCTAAGACTTCTCTCTCATTGGTTGACGCCAGACAACCATATGCAAATTCAGAATTCTAGCCAATTTTTAAAACACTTTATTATCAATATCGTTTTAACTTAGAAAGAAGATATATATATATATATATATATAATCCATAAGAGAATATGTATGTGCATAAGTATAAAGACACACATATGTATACATGTGTGTATGTTGGTGTATATATGTTCTCTTTGAAAAAATATATATATTCTCTTTGAAAATAACAAACCTTTCAAGTATTAGGGACAGAGACGGACCTTATATATCGTTGTAGCCACTCAAGCCCCAGCACAATGCCTGAAAATAATAAATATTCATCAAATGCTTCTTGAATGAGCAATTCCTGTGACTCCTTCATCGTCACGGAACCGAAATGTGTTCACGGCATCAGTGCCATCAATAATTCAAACTATGAGGCAAAGTCCCTCCGTCCAAGCAAGGCGCAAGTCTCCAGAATTCGGCTCTGGACACTCCAAGCCGCCCGTGCCGCTCGTGAGCACATTTCTTCTCCCCGAGTCAGCGTGCGTCCTCTTCTCAGACTTCGCCATTTATTTAGCATCTCTCAGCCTTCTCCGGCGTGCGGGAGGGTTCGAGTCACAGGTTTCAGTGAATTTGAAACCAGTCCACTCACGCTCTCTCTCTCAGGTGCCATCATAGGTCTAAGGGAGTAGGGTTGTGCCCTGGCATACCTCATCCTGGCGCGTGTGCCTGTCCCCGAGAGCATCGATCGCCCCGGACACCCCTGCACGGGGCTATTGTCATGTGAGTCGCCGCTTTCTTGCAGATCTGATGCTTCCTGATGCATTATCATATTTCCTATTAAAACTCCTTGGGTTCATGGATGGCCCATTTAATGTGCTCACTTAAGGACAGTACTTTGCCTCTCTGCAGTTGGTGGAGTCACCTAGTCTCATCTAAGGATTACCGTCCATTAGTGGCTTTGAGAAAGTCGGTCTCTTTCCCCTGCTAGAGCATCTTTGCAAAGAGGTTACTGTTCAAAAAGTGAACCCACAGAGGCTCCAGCTTTGCTCCTCTACCCTAAAGAGATGAGAAAACCAATAATTCTCCCTGCCTCACTGTAAACAGCAGCCCAGGCTGCCTCTTTGAACTGAGGGACGTTTGCTCGTGAATCCACAGCTCCTGGCAGGTTCGCATCAGAAAGCGCTATGTACGGGGGAAGGAGGTGGAGAAAGGTTAATTGTCTCGAGAGAAACAGCTTGTAGCATCAGCTCTCTCTGTCCACCGTTCCTGGAGCATGAAGGAGGAAGACTCGGACCAGAAGTGTGAGCGTGTTCCTGAACGCGGACAGCATCCATCTGACCGCACCCCCACGTCCTAAGGAGGCTGGTCCTTACGTGTTTTGAATCCCAAGAAGCAAATTTTCATAGAGCTTGCCCTAGCTCATTAAAGGATTTTTGTAAATGCATTTTTATTTTACCTCCTTATCTAGACGTTTACTGCTAATTGTAGTGTCAAAAGCCCAGAGATTTAATATCGCAGAACAGTAAGCCTTCCTCAAAAGGTAGTTTCAGTCAAGTGTTTCTTAATTACAAGAAAAGCTGAGCAACAGGCAATTAAGTAAACTCAGATTAGAGAAGGAAAATATGTTTTTCAAGTCGGTAGCTGAGACAATTGAAAAATAATGGCTAAATTAAAAATATTAAATGCAAACTATGTCTCTTCCATCAAGTGGCTAATACCCATGAATGAGCTCTAAATAAATTTGAGAATTTACTGTGAGAAATGAAATCAGATTTTTATTTTGGGAGGAAGAAAGCTTCAACTTTTCCAAATTGCTATGTATGATTTTAGAACGGTAGCAGAAAAATGAGACGCACTAGGTTGAAAGAACTGCCTCCTTCAATTACGTGGCCTCTTCTTGACCACATGGTACCCGACTATCCCCGCTATTCATCGACCTTAATCTTACCTTTTCACACTGTCCTCCTGCTTGAAAGTCTACCCATTCCGTAGGTGAACGTAAGTCCCATTTCCGGTGCTTCTTTCCCCTCCATCCCCGTCCAGGCCGACTTCTCCCTGACCTCCGAAGACACTTTCTGCTCTTGCCATTCATGCCGCTCCAGCTCCCGGACAAGTATTTGTCCAGCCCCTGTGTGGTCCCCAGTTCTGTGCTGGATCCTGAGGATGCTGTGGGGAGCATGACCTGCGAGGAGAGGGTAATTAAAATATAGGGCTAATGCCACTGCAGGGGCAAATTCAGGGGGTACTGGGAGCCCAGGACTGAGTATTGCCGAGGCACCCAGAGGTGCAACTTAGGCCTGCGGAACCCCGTAGCTCAGCTGCTCTGGGCCTCCTTCCCTCACCTGCAAAGAACGATTGCTTCAAAGGTGCTGTCAGGATAGACTGTCCCAGGGGCCAGTACTTCTGCACACTCCATGCTTCCGTTCTAAGGCGCTTTCTCATCCAGGAGGAGGAAGAAAGGCTAACAACTTCTCAAACCAAAAGTTTTGTAGTAACGAGATAGCATTGTTCACTTTAAGTAACTTCTGCTCCAGATTATATTAAAAAGTCAGCAGAATGCCAGAAAGACCTAAATAGGTCTACTCGTGAAATGAAAGGTTGTCATTTTTATTTCCACCAATTCAAGAGCTAACATCTGCCGCCTCTTTCCAGAGGTGCACGTCTTGCTTAAATTCGAGCCATTCAGCTCATTTCTCAAAAATGTTTGAAACTGAACTGAGACATAAATAGATTCCTCTGTACCCATACCACCATTCCAAGGGAAGAAGTTATTTTTACAGAGAAATTTTTGGTGAAGGGATAATGTGGCACCTGGCAGTGAACTCAACAGACATGCATTTCTGTTAAACTGGGTTATCAAATAGTGATCATTTCAGGAGATTATTTGCTATTTGGAAGTCATCAGCTTATGGTTTGAGAACATTTAGTAATTTTTACTTGATGCAAGACTCTCGAGCGTGCCTTTCAAATCCAGTGGTGACATGCATTTAAGGAGTCACAAAGCTGACCCGCCCTAGACCCTATGGTGACCGGTGGGTTTGTGGTGAGCGGAAGACGAGCCCGCCGGCATTACTGCCATGACGAGGGCGCCTTCTCGCACTTGTCTAATCGAACGCGGAGCCCTTCAGATTATAATTTTTTACACTAAAAACTGGTACTAGCTTTGATTTATTATCCATCTCTTTTCGGCAGACCCTTAGCGATTTTGCAGAGTTCTCATCTACCTTTAAAAATCAAAGTTCAGGACACTGAATATATATGTTTTTTAAATTCTAGCACAGTCTCCAAGGCTGATCACAGTGGAAGTTCACTTCCACGCGAATTAAAACAGGCCACCTTGAGAATACAGACCCACTGAGTTCAAAAGCGAGTTAAATTTTACTCGCATTTGAATGTTTCCCTTTTCTTCAATTCAGAAAACCTTTTGCTAAACAATTTCCTCACAGAGTGATTGTAGGAGCTGATTTACTGAATGAAGAACACCGAACAAATATAGAAACAGAAGCGAATGCTTCAAAACGAGTGAAGAGTTGAAATGATAGCTCACTGTATGTACATAGACTCTCCCAAGAGAGCATCGCCCAGTGCTGCCCGGTGGAACATTTCGATTCCCAAACTCTTATAGCTCTCTGGAGACCGCAGCAAGGGCCTCCTCGGGCTTCACACATGCTGTTCCCTGGAATGCTCTTTCATCCCTTGTCTGTCTATCTGTCTTCAAACGGGATCTCATTTTTAAAACCTAGATCTGTCGCTCACTCTTTTATAGACACTCCCCTGATCCCTTCTGAAGAGTTAATCACTTCCTCTCTGTACTCTTGGAATCATATGGAGTGTCTCCTGTGGTACGTGCCCCAGAGTTTTCGTATTAACTCTTTTCACGCCTGCCTCGCGCAGTGGACCGAAGCCACTGTATTTACGGTTATCGCTATGTTTGCAACATCACACGCGGTGACCGGGGTGTGGTCGGTGCCTCGCTGACGTTTCTTTGATTGAATGGTACTGACTTTAAACTTATATAACTACAGAGTTCGTTTTCCGTCCATTGACTTCTCCTTATGCTGACTCCAGTGCTGAGCCTCCCACCCCCCACTTCCACTCGCTGCCTCTATTTCATCCCTTTGAAATGACTCCGACTAAGCTTGTTTCCTCTTCTAAATAGAGCCCTACGCGAAATGGAAGGTACCAATCACGACACGCGTAATGAAACGCCCTTCGATCTTTCCCGACATGACATGTTTCTGGGAACCCTCCCCTATCCATGGATGCGTCACTTCCTCCACAAGTACGATGGCCCGAACAGGAGCCCGGAGAGCAGACGGAGGCTGATGCGTGAGCAGCGCGAAGCTTCCCACTTGGAGCAACCGACGATGACATCGGGACCTTTTAAGCATATCTCGTGACACCCTGATTTCCAACTAAGTTCAAGTTACTGTAAATCAGAGAAAATCTGGCATTCGTGTTACTATACTCTCTCGTATGCACATATTGACAAGTCAAGTCTTTTTTATTTTTATTTTTTAGTGATCTTAAATGATTCTGCAGATATGGGTGAGGCCATCTGGCTATTGGAAAATAGAGATGTCTCTCTGACTTTGAAAAGTGTCCAATGGTGGATCAGCATGTATGTGAGGTCGATAAACGCCACAAGGACGGATAAATGAGACAGATGAACGATTGCTAAGGTTGAGGCTGGGGTCTTTCCACACAAACGCAGTGGAACAGACCCGCCTATTGTTAAGATATGGAGATATGTCCTCTGCCAACTGGCAAAGAGTTGCCTCCTTGAGCCCCTGAGTGAGTCTGTGACAAGGGGACTCTGGGAGGCTGCTCGAGCCCTGTGGCCAGCGTCTGACTGGGTAATGCTGGCGTTGAGTTGTTAACCCTTACCAGTTGTTAAATGTTTTGACCATCTCCTTTCCCTGAGCTGAAAGGGGATTTCACGACAGGCTTCCAAGTACACAAACGACTATTTGAATGAATCATAGCCAGTCAGTCTCCGAATCCACAGGGAAGAAAACAAAAGGAAATGACTATAACTGTAGCAAGGGCTTAGTGAGGACCCCAGGGGTGTAGGGGAGTGACATTGAGAGTTCCCATTCTCCCTTTCGGTCAGACTTTGTAAGCCAGATGGGGCCCCAGGGGTCTTGGGGATAAAAGCCCAGGCCTGCCTGCGGATGGCTCTGCATGGTTTCCCAGGGTCTGGGATCCTCTAGGCTAGAAGCCAGAAGGAAAGGAGCTTGTGTGGGAGGAACCATTATCTAATATTAGTCTCTTGACGCTTATAAGAACTGAAACAAATGATCGTTTACTGGTATCTTGCACCAAAGCCTCCTGGAGAAGAGAAACTATCAGATGTTTCAACTCAACAGCTGCACATCAAAAATAGTCATCTTTTAGACACCGGGAGCTTTGTGATAACGGATGCCAGAAGCAAGTCCACAATGTTGGAGGCTCCATGCTTTTTGCTCCTAGAATGAAAGGAGACAGTATCGCTGCCACCAGTCCAATTCAGTGTGCTCATGGCTGGGATCGCACTGTGTGTGTGTGTGTGCGCGTGCGCACACGTGCTCACATGAACATCAGCGCTCACTCACATGTAGGTAAATAATAATTAAGAAAAGCATGGGCTAAAGAGCCTTTAAAAAATCTATCCAAAAGGATTGATGTGTCTCATTTTTTTTTTTTTTTTTCTAAACCAACTCGTTAGGAAACCCACAAAGAAGGAAGAGTTACTTGTCCGGAGCGGTACATTCTGAGCGCCGCCGAGGCGTTGGAGTAGACAGCGCGTGGTCGTGATTTCCATGCACGGACTGCCGTTGGTCTCATCAGGCCACTACCACATCAGCGTGCACCGGGATGGACCCACGAGTTGTCTTCCTGCATCCATTCTGATTGTCAGCTTCCAGGCTGTAGAGACGGATAAATATTCTGAATATTGTTCCCAGTTATTGTGGGCTTATGGTTGAGAAATGGCACCAACGACGTAAGAAGGAAGGGTATGGTGATTTCTGCCTTGTAAAACACAGTTGCCTTCTGGTGTGACTGGCAACTCAGTCGACATTATATTTTTTCTTCGCTGGTGGCAGTTATGAAATGTACGAGACCAGTAGTGGTCCTCAGCTCGTAGGAAATGGGCAGCACAGCAGAAGCTCAGCTAACAAAGCTTCATCTGTATCTGCAGCCACTCCTCAGCCTTAGCCTTGCCTCCTCAGCTCCACCTCAGGTCAGCAGGCATTAGTCTCATAGGAGCACCGGTCCCTGGTGCCAAAAGGTTGGGGACCACTGCAACAGAGTGCGTACTCCGGGAAGCATACCGCAGGGAGACCCACGGTAGTGCTGAAGTAGGTAGGGCATGATACATAGATGAGCAGGAGGTGTTGACAGATGTTCCAAGGCAAGGGAGCACACGCCCCAAGGCTTGAGAGTTAGCAACAACATGAGACTTTTGAGGCACTGAATGATTGTCGACATCTCTGCTGTAGAGTTCAGAGAGGAGAATGTTGAGAGATCGAGTGGGGGGTCCAAATACGGAGGGCCTCTTCTAATTTTTCTTATAGACAATAGATAGCTGTTGAGAAAAAGGCCTATTGTGATCGCTATATAATAATTATATCTAGCATCCATTGAGTGTGGGATATGTGCTTGAGATCGTGATAAGTGCATTCCGTTCACAGTCTCATCGAATATTCACGACAAACTCCAAGGAACAGATAATATTTCATTGTCCTCATTTCACAAAGGAGAAAAATGAAGGCCAGAGCATTTAAGAAACTGGCTCAAGTTCATTCGGTTAACAAGAGGCTGAGCCGATATTAATCCAGAAATAGTTTGATGCCACTGCTCATTTCTTAGCTTAGACTTCATGGAAACTGGGGTCAAGGCGGGAGGCAAACAATCAGAAGGGACTAGATGTATAAGCAAATTTTTAAAAATTGCGACCTTCATGTCTACTGCCAATCTTTTAGGAGGTCCTGGCTCTGAACCTGCTGTGATAGTTTAACCTCTTTTGTGGACCCCACTTGTTTGCTTTTAAACGAAGGTCGTTTCCTGAACTCTTATCCGTCTACCAGCCCTCCTGTGAGGTGATGTAGACCTGGGCTGTCCGGCCGGGGGGCCATGCCTCTGACCGTGTCTAGGAGCACGTTGGCGCTCTCAACACCAGGCCCAGTTGCACTGGGCACGTATTATACCTGATAGTCTAGAAAGAAGGGGAGAAGTGGATAGGAGAGGAAGCACCCCTCATGCCGGTGCTTTTAGAAACTCTCGCTTGCTCTTCTTTTAAACATTTGAGCGTTCATTTGCTGCCTGCAGCATAATCGGTGTTACTGACTGCCACGGTTCAAACATGAGTGACCATCAGGTCAGGTGGATCCTTGGATCGATGTGCGCGAGTTTGCTTCGCTGCTGTGGAAACCGCAACAGGGCTGGCTCCTGACGCATAGTTTGGGTCAAAACTCCGGGGGCTCCCACCCCATCCTGCGCATGCGTGCAGCTTCCTCTCTATGGGCTACTGTGCACATCGCGTAGCCAGCGCTAGACAGCGTTGCGTCCAGATGCCGGATCTTGTCGTTACTATTTTTGACAGCAACAGTAACTTACCACCAAACTTTGGCATTGAAGGGGCAGGAGGGCCCATGTTCTCATTCACATCTGGTGCTGCTGCTAAAACCAGCTCTGTTTTGTCTGCGTTGAGAGCATACTGAAAATATTCGAGCCTCCAAGAAACAGAAAATGTGACAAGTAAAAATACCTCAGTAATGTACAAGGCGTTGAGGTAATGGGTTTATTCATTGTAAAAGCAGCTGGTTTCCCCTGTCCATGTTTGTTTGGTTTAAAACGAGGGAAGATCCTGGTTGCCAAAGGAACGGATGGGACACGCCTTCTTTCTTCTTTTGAGCTCTCTCGCCTCTAATGGAGGCGCACTGTCTGTGAGTCTGCCAAAAGCCCTAATCCCCTTTGTCTGGATAGTTTATTAGGTGAAGTTTTAAGTTCTAGGCTATGACTTTTTTCTGTATCACATGCTTCTCTTTGTGGGCCAATCGCCCCTTCACCTCACAACATGAATTCTACGAGGGAAAAAAACCCAAACAAACAAACAAGAAAAGCTCAGAGTTTATTCCGATGGAATACTGTATTATGCTAAATGCTATCTTCTTTTGAGACGGAATCAGAATGCATTTAAAATTCACTTGGTATTCACTGAACCATAAAATACCCTCAGCGAGAATGTGGTGTTGACACCTTATCTATATGATAGTGTGAAGTGAAAATCAGTCATGTGGTGGAGACAAGGAGAGAGAGTAACTTTTTTTTTTTTTTTTACCACAAAACTACTGGGAAATGAGGCATTCAGTGACTTTTTCTTCTACTTTGCAAGTTATATACGTGCTACAAAACATTCAGCTATCACTGCAAAAATGCTTGGTGTGGTTGGAGCTCTAAGGAAGATAAAGGTTTTAATCAGCCGTCCAGACCGATTGCCATATCATCTCAGGTGTTTTGTGTGTTGGCAATGGCTGTTGAGAAAGAAGGGAAAGAAAGAGAGGTAGAATGAACACAGGAAGAGGAGGACTCTGAAGGTCCCCGTAGCTCTAGAGGTGGGCCCGCCGGGACTAACGCTTTGTGATCTCGGTCAGTCTTTCCAAAGACAACACGACTTAATTTTCGATCTCCATTTTCCATAGTTCCCAGAACCGTGGGCTGTTTACAGAGTCAGGAGAATTTTTGCTTTGACATGAAGTAATCCTGTTCCTTTGGGAGCTCCCAAAAGTTAGCCAAAGTTTCAGAGAGTTCCAGAAACCACATTTTCAGTCCACTGCGGGTTTGTTTGCTTTGCTGTTGTGGGTGCTTATGTTGGAGGAGCTAAACAACGCTGTTAGCACTTCTAAAGCTTTACTATATGGGAATATTTTTTTTTCCTTATAAAATCAGTTGCGTTGTGAAAATCATGAAACCACTTTAAAATGTTCTTCATGGTTATCGAAATCAGCTGGACTCAAAATGTTAATGGCATTTAAAATGAATTCTACATTAGCAGTTTATTTCCAGATAATCTAGGAATGAAAAAAAAATAAAACTAACAAAATTTAACTGAAACAATTCCATAAAGTAGATTGTTTTTATTAAAGATATCCATTTCTAGTCAAATTATTTATGCCTATAGGAATTTCTGATGAGCAGGTAAAGACTGCATGAATTGAGCAAACTTATTACTGAGTTCTGTGCCAACAGCTCAACAGCCTGTAGAAGATTCCAGAGAGTTCCAGAAGACTCCAGCTCTCCAGGTGGAGGGATCACATTAGAAGTGAGTAGGCCCGGTCCCGTGGAGGTCCAAGGGGCTTTTCATCCTTTCTCTGAAATGGAAACCAGTGCTGATTTTTCTCACATGGTCAGTTAAGCAAATGACAGCTGTCTGGGGAAGAGGGAAGCCAAAGCTGCATCAGGGACACCCTCGGGGGTCCCGGAGATGACAAGGACGTTTTGAATGGCAAAGCAGGTGGGATGAGGAATGTGACCCCCGGGCAGGGACTCTGGGTTTCCAGGCCATGACAGGTGCTGAGCGGGAGAACTATGGGAAGAAGACTGGCCCGTGGGAGCCCTCGGCAGGGCGTCCTCACAGGTCTCCCTGCGGCGTGCCTGTGCGGCGAGGTGCCAGGCGCGGTGCTCCGTGCTGGGCGTGAGGCAACAAACAAGACAGGTGCCGCCCTCCCCTCAGAGGCTACAGTCGGGCAAGGAGGCAGACCCACAGACATCTAATCATAAAACAGGGCTCCAGGGTGCTCTGAGAGGCCACAGGGAGGGAGACCGAAGGTCGCAGTTCATGCATCTGACTCTTTATTTCGGAAGACGTTATTTTCCTCGGGGAGCTTGATTTGCTTTTATTTATTTCAGCGCAGAACCACACAGTGGTATGAATTAGTCTGCTTGCCAAGGGAAGGGAAAGTATTTTCACAAATTTAGGTGCAGCGTGGTGTGGGCACCAACAGCCACATCATAGAGGGACAGAGATGTCCCTTGTGAATGGTTTTTGTCCCTTACGAGGTTTCTGAGAGCCAGGATTCCCTGGGTCTTCTTGGCCTTTGAATCACTAGAGCTTAACATTGAGTCTGGAAGGACAGAAGAGGGAGGTTATTGAGAGAGGAAGGGAGGGGGAGAATACGCATGGGACCAACGTACATAACTCTTCGCATCTCCTGGTCAGCGTGAGCATCTGGCCACAATCTCATGACGACCCCGTCCCCACCTTTCCTTCTTCCCATTTGTCCGGAATCGCCGAAGTCTCTTAGCGGAGGTAGATGATACAAGGAAGGGTCATCCTTCCTATTTATTTTCCCAACACCTTCTAATTAGGCATGGCTGAGTTTTCTGCACACCTATCTCGTGTGACATATGCTAACGTGGACACTGGTCTCAGCCCACAGGCAGGCAGCAGAGCCCTCCTGCTCTTGGATGCCACCTCCTCTCTGTCCCCAAGGCGATGCAAAGCCAGGTGTGCCTACGAATTCCAGCAAGGCAAGGAAACAAGTAAGAGAGCAACTGAGATGAGGAGATTCGAAATAAGATAAACAGGAACTGAGAAGTCTGGGTTTCTATTTCTTTTCTGGTTCGCTTTGTTTTCACATTTCCCCAGTACACTGTTGTGATAGTTTCTCCCAAAGAAGCAGCCGCTGTAGTTTAGGAGAAGAAAATAATCCTTCTCGGATCCCTCCACATAGAATCACCCGCACCTCATCCTCAGAACGGGTTAATTCTCAGCGCATACGAGAGAAGGATCGTCTAGAGGAAAAACAGAACCAACTGCAAGCTTTGCCCAGAAATGCTAATCCAGTTCCCTCACGGCCTCGACTTGAAAATGTCGTAAATGTAAGAATGTCCACACCGCAGACACAGCCAACGAGCCGCATAGTCTGAGCTCACGCTGTCAGGGGTCAGCCCGGGGCTGCGGGGCTGTGGAATGAACAGGGCCTGCTAGCGTTGCTGCTCTGGGTCGGGTTTACACATCCGGGCACCCATGTCCCCACGTTGCTTACTGGCCTGGAACCTTCTTTAGGCCGACCCAAGGGAAAAGGTTTGCAGGTCTTGCTGTGCGCGTGGACATCCACAAGGACAACAGCCAGAGTTTCATTTCTCATGGCTTTGCTTCCTAACTCTTTAACTGCAGGCACTGAAAACTCTTTATAAATCAAAAGGCCCCAGAGCCCCCGTTAGCCTGAAACGGTAGAGACAGTGGGAGCCGCCTGTGTTGTCTGCATGCGACGCCCACTCAGCCAGCTGCAGGCTATCTTAAGCAAATATCCCCGCAGCGGCTACTTGCCCAGAAACAGCAGCAGCATTTGCCTCCCTGGCCAGGAGGAAGAACAACCCAGCTCTGAACACAGAGCTGCCCAAGAGATGGTGGGGGCAGCGGGAGCTCTGTCCTGGCCCCGTCTCCCAGCGCCTCAAATCCAAGTGGAGACAGCAAAGTGACTGACGTTCCAACATGATCCGCCTGACTGCTAGTCGATGTTTATTACATTCTTAGGCACAGTGACTCTTCTCGACTTCCTGTGATCAAAAACGCTTGTTAATCGTCCTTATTAAAAGCCAGATCTCCCAACATACAACTCGGTTGCACATGGACTGAATTAAAAGCAGAAGATTGCTTTTGTCTCCAGAACTCGGCTAATGCCAAAACAAATGGACATTAAAATGCTGGACCTTTTTTTTTTTTTTTCCCCTTGTATTTCTTCCTTTATTTTCCCCTACAGGAGGCAGTGAAGCACAGGAAAGAGAAAGGAGGAGAATGGGACCCAAAGCTCAGGATTACTGGCAGGGAGTGTGGGTTCTGTCTGGGTGCAACTGTCAGGTCACAAGAGGAGTCATTAAATTGTCATGCTTTTACGATTCCCTCACTGGTTTTCCGGGTTTAGCTCTACAGTATGTGTCAATGACTCCTGAATAGGGACTGTTTTCTTGCTTTCATGAAATAATTTTGATGTTATTTTCTCTAGATTCCCCAGTTCTTGCAGGAAAATATTCAGAATGTTTTTTTTGTTTTTTTTTTTTTTTGCTAAAATAGTGTCTCAGTAAAGTGCATTCACCTAGCGTCCAGCTAAACCCCTAACCACCACCTACGGATATAGGTTGTTTAATTAAATCGAAAGTTCAGATAAACACAAAGACTATTTTAACGATCAGGTAAACTATGAATAATGAAATGCTGCAAGAGCAAGTGTATACTAACATGCCATTCATGTTTATTCGAAATTCGAGTTTAACTGGATAGCCCGGATTTTTAGTTGTTAAATTTGGCAACTCAGAACAAGTCACCTCATTCTACCAGATGGTTCTCTGAGCGTATAGAGGGGTCGAGCGTATTCTAAGTAGTAATAATTCACTGAACAGCTGTTTCATTTCTGTACTGCTACTAATACCAGGTACCCAGAAGTGATTGCGGCAAATAAGCTAGTATTACCAATTTGTTATCAGATCATGTGAGACTGTCATCGGTAAGCCACAATGAGAACCTGGTGACTGCTCCAACCACCATCTGTAACACACTGAAGCCCTTTAGACATAACTGCAGGAAAAAAAAATGAATTTTAGCATAGATGGAAAAGGCACTAAATAATTCCTCAGAAAGTTTCGAGTATGCAGGAAGTTGGCTGTGTTTCTACGTTTGATGCTGAGAGTCAAAGGCCGGGCGTGCCTGCTACATGCCGGATGGTTTCAGTAAATCTTCCTCCAATTGGTTCCAAATTAGCAATCTTCTGGAGTGTAAGGACCAAGCAGTAGGTAAGTAGTCTAGGAGGTATGACCTACCTTTCAAATTCAAGTGCCAAAGTCAACGGAGCTGGCACTGAATTTGAAAACATTCCTAGGTTCAGCACACAAGATCTAAAATTAAGCTCAATTGTCATCACTTCATGATGCTCTATTAGAGGAAAGTCTGTGAGTCAATGTGAGGCGACCAGCTAACCCCCTGATCATCACCTATGGGGTGGCCTAGCCAAGAAATGTGAGCGATGCCATCACCCACATTGACTAGGACACTGTATTTACGATCTGATATTCTTGCTTTGGACACGCATTGTCTTAAACATCAAAAGCAACAGAATGATTTTCTTGCCTTACTGTCGAGTGTCACTTTTTGTATTTAAAAATTGTCCCTAACCTACCAGCAGGGACCCTGTTTCTTATTCACTCAAAACACCTCATGGGAAACTCTGAGAAATGCTTAATTTAGAAGCAGTTCAGCCTGTGAGTCATGCGACTCTTTGCTTGTGTTTTTCTTCTTCGGTTCTCCCACTACCATAAACATTTGTATGAGGACAGGATATTTTACTGCATTTCAAAAGTCCATCTGCTACAGCTGCTTGTTCCCCACCTGAAGCCATCAACTTTCATGAAAAGTTGGCTTTCTCTCTTTCAAATGCTGATAAAGGCCTTTTTAAAAAATAATTATAAAATAATAATAAAAAAAAAGATGACCCTTGAGCAGAATAAACTCTTCACTGAGTCTCTCTCATGTTTCTTCGTCAAGCTTTAGTGCTCGTTTAACGCGGGAGTCAGCCCTGTGGTCAGAGGTATATAGTTTTGCAAGATTAATAGTATGCTAAGGCAAAATCACCAAAGGCTTTGCCTCCTTCATGAGTCAGTGGAAAAATTATTCTTTTTCTTTTCTTTTTTTTTTGCGGGGAGGGGGGGATGGTTGGTGGGGGGGGGGGGGTGGCAGGCAGTGTAGAAAGCCTGCTTTAACTTCCAGATCATACTTTTCTTTTAAGTGGTTCCATTCAAGCCTGAAAGTCGCCGCTTACTGAAAGTAACACATTCTCCACATCTGAGAATTCTGATTTAATTCGTTTTTTTTTCCTTCTTGGTTCCAGGGTAGGTTTGGGGTTTTCAGACACTTGATGAAAAGGCCAATTTCATTTGCGAAACGGTGTCTCCCTTTCGGCCAACACCAATCCCTTTTCAACGGCAGTTTCCCGATACCTCCTTGCTTTAAACGAACAAACGAACAAATAAACAAACAATTTTTGTTTTTCCTCCAACACGCAGTTACCCACTTTCTTTTCCTATGATTCTCCTTTCGCGTTTCGATCATGCCTTGTCTCCGGCGCCTTAACGGTGCCATCGAAGTTCCCCGGGGTGTTTCCCGGTCACTGACAGAGCTGGGTTTAAGAGGACACCTTCTCTGCGGTGTCAGTACCAAGTAGATGTCAGGGATGATGCCTCATTTCGGAGGTAGGACAAGACCGAGCACATCGCTGTCCGTCATTCGTTGAGCCTAGAACCTGGATCCGAGAGGCCGAGGAAGGCAGCGTGATGCAGCAATGCAGGACAGAGGTCCGGAGCCCCCTCGGTTCAGATCTCAGCTCCGTCACCTAGCAGCTGTGTGAGCTTCAGAAAGTGGGCTCACTGCTTGGAGCCTAGGTTTCTGCAGCCGTAAAATGGGGGGTAAGAGTAGCACCTACCTCATCGGGCTGTTGCGAGTATTAAAGAAATTGGTATTGGTACTTAGAATGGTGCTTTTCACATGGGAAGTGCAGTGAAAATGTTGCTATTGTTATTATCGAAAGGTTAGGCTTGTGGGGAGAGGCTCGAAGGGCTGGGCATAGACACCGCACACTGCGAATGAGAAAGGAGCGAATGGATAGAATTAAAATGTATTTGTTTAATAAATATTTATTGAGCACTTACTTTGTGCCAGTTGCTACGCTAAGTGCAGGAATGCAAAAGCCAAAGATACAGAATGTGCCCTAAGGTAGCTTCGTCTTGGGAGAAAGCCGTGGGCGAGTGGACACAGCAAGGCCACTGGGGTCAGGCAGTTTGATTCCAGCTCCATTAGTAGAAAGGGCCTGGGAGAGTGAGTTTTGTTTTCTCACTCAAAAAATGGGGATAGTATCACCTCATTAGGTTGTTATGAAAAGTAATGTGGAGCACAGAACATGTATTTAGTAAGACTCAAAGTGCCAATGAGACACATGATGTTATCATATGTGTACATGTTTACGCCTGTAGCTACATGTTTAGACAGGGGAAGAGAAGGATTATGGTGCAAGATGACAGTCATTCTGGTAGGTTTGTTCTGGGAGCAGTTGCAGTCCAGCAAGAGGGTCCTAAGCCTGCCTGAAAGGTCACGGGAGGAGAGTTGGCAGAGACAACCAGGACAGCTGATTCAGCCTTGGTAGGAGAGCAGACAGTGTAGGGAGAGTCAACAGTGTGTGCAAAGGCCCAGAGGCGAGCAGGACTGCTGGGTTTGGGGACGACTAAGGGTTGGGTACCGTGGAACATGAAATGCGAGGCTGAGGGGCGGTAGGAACGAAGCTGCTGCACAGAGAGGGAGGGGCCAACTCACACCTTTGTCTAAATGCCACTGTCCTTCAAGGCTCTCCTTGATCAGTTCATTAAAAAATGATTCCCTCCCCCTGTGCTTCCTAGAATCCTACCCTGCTTTGTTTTTCTCCAAGTCGCCACCTTATTTTTTCCACATGTCACCTTCTAAATATGCATACCCACATACATTTGTGTGTGTCTCACACACACACACACACACACACTTTATTTTATTATTTGCCTCTTTTCAATAGAGTGGAAGTTCTACAGGAACACGAACTCTGTTCACTGCTGTATCCTCAGCACCTAGATGGGCGACCGGCACATAGTAGGTCCTCAGAAAGTATCAGTTGACCCGAATGAATGAATGCACAGCCTTTTCTGACAGGCGGCAAGGCGAGCTTATCCAGAGGAACCTCGAAGAATTCTAAGCGAGGGAAGGTATGGTCCTATTTCCCTGCTAGAAAGTGTTCCGGAAGCATCATTGTGGGCGGACTGTGAGGAGTATTTCAATCATTGGGCTGCGTGAGGGCCAGACCCCTGGAGCAGAGAGAAGTGGGGAAGCAGGTGGGAGGCTTGGGAGACCCAGCAGGCAGAACCAGGTGACAGATGGGAAGGGACAAAGTTGAGAGTGGACCGTCAGGATTCTCTCAGGTGTCTGGCTCAAACAAATGAAGAGTTATTCACTAAGAAGGGAAAAGAATATGAGTCAATGAAGTAAAGAAAAAATAATGCTCATGCTCCAAGAAGGGTCGAGGACATCATCATAGATGCTCCGTGGTTGATGACTGATTCACTGAAAAATGTCAGGAGGAAAAATGGGCTGGTCAGATCCTATCTTCTATATCTATATCTTCTATATCTATATCTTCCTGAATTATTTGTGGCCTAGGAAAGATTACGAGGCTTGAAAAATGTGTTACTTAACAGAAATTCAGAGGAAAAAAAATATACATATATGGCAAGTAACTTCCTGAAGGACAGTATTTCATATTATCGTAATTTTCTTTAACAGTACGTGCTTTGCACGCAGGACACTTTTCTTCACCGTTATGACCACTGCATCCAATCTCTATTGATTGGCATCCACAAGACAAGCTAGAGAACCAATGAGGCGCAGAAATAAAACCCAAGGGGTTTTCATGAGAATTTTTCTCCGAATATCCTCAGAGGTAGATGTGGCATTTGGAGGTTATCAAACCCGCGTGGTAACCTGGCTAAACATACAGCTTCCATGTGTAAATCTGTGGAGAAGCTGTTGTCACCAGTCCTGGTTTGCTGAGTTACTTCTACTTTCTGAAGTTGGGTAGAGTCCCAGGAGGTCATGCGTTTGGTGTGGTTGGACGGGGACCTTCAATAGCCTTCCAAACACTGGGATCCAAGCAATGGCAGGCCCAGCAATGATCTACCCTAAGCTGACCTGGTAGACATCGATGGGATGGGCCCAGCATGTAGCATTGTCTACCTGGGGCTGGGCCATCTTAGATTAGGAACCAGCTGGTGTCTAAAACAAAGTGGATCCTCTTTATTGGTAAGGAGAGTATGGACATTTCCATCTTCACTTTCTTCTTCCACTGAGCAAGGATGAGAACATGCATTGTGCATCTTTTCCAGAGAATGAAATGGAATAAGACCATCCAGTGCTCGGGATAGTGCACGATCAATGGTTGTTAGTTTTGTGGTCCTGTTAATGTTCAAGCCTATCTCTACCTCAAGGGAGATTTGTAGAAACAGGCTCATAAATGAAGTGGAAAAAATGAAAAATTGCTACACTGAACATGAAGACAATCTGAGTTCAATGAAATGATTTTGTCTATTTTCTAAATCGTCATCTTTAACTAAAATATATAAACAACTTTAAGCCAATTCAACATTCTTATGACTGGATATGTACTTTAACATTTTGAGAAAAAGCATTTTGTTAAAAATATTTTTTCTCTTTGTTATGTTTTTAAAATTTACTGTATACTTACTTATGTTTTTCTTTTTTAATATGGGAGAACTTTGTTTCCTAAAAAAATACATCTTTGATTTTGCATTGGGAATCAACGAAAAATCTAGTTATGCTTTTCAGAAATTCCCCTTATTTAACAATTTGAGAAGCTCCAAATTTAGTGGGAAATTTTATTAAATAAGAAATGAACATTAAATGTTACCATGACTTTTCTCTCAAGTCAACTTTACCAAGACTCAATATTTTGAAACAATTTATATACATATATCCATAGTTTTAAAAAGTCTCTCGTATGTTTGGTTTATTAATTTACCCTTTCAAGGTGTATCTTTCTTCCCATCATTTTCTCAGGGTTGTTTTCTTTCATGTCACTATTCCTTTCCTTTATGTTATAATTTGCCTTTTATAATTCAATTCAAAATCATGCGTCAAACTCTGGCTATGTACTATGTATTGCCATATTATGCGAATCTAGAATCTATTGTGGTCAGAACATTTTATTCCTCTCTTTCCCTTCCCTCTCCAATTCTCAAGAGAATCTGGAAAGATGATTGCCAGAAAATTTCATTTGGAGATCAAGCTGTTGGAACATACTCTTCTCTTGTTTCATTCCATCTGAATCTATGACTGCTGAAGTTTTCCACGTTCTTGTCGTGACTCAACAAATGTCCCTGGGGTATTTCCATCCTCTAAGCATTAGTTTGCTTTCTTTGCTTACTCATTTCCAGTTGCTTCGTGGACTGAGCCAAGGTATCAGGGGCTAATGACGCAGTGCTATTTCAGGAATCCTCAGCATTTTCCACATGCTGACTCACCTAACAGTTTTCTATGTTCACCTGTTGGGAGCACGGCTGTGGCATAGCACATGTGGCTTTGGATGTCCAGAAAGCTCCTAAAACTTATGTGCGATTGCAAAACTGTGATCTGAACCAAGTGCTTTTGCTTGTTTTTTTCTTTGGCATTTTTCTGCCCTTGAGAATGAAAGAAAGATTTGTCTTAGTCATCTTTGAATCATCGGTGAGTACCATAACACCTGGGGCATAATAAAACTTCCGTGCCCAAATATTTATTGAATGATGGACTAATGCAAAATTGTGAGGAATGTTAAAGACTGTTCATTTGTATTTTGTGAATTTTCATGGCTATAAATATGGAAAAGCCAGTTCAGGAAGACAAAAGCTTAGGTCAATATCCGGGAATATATTTAAGTGCCTAAAATCTTGGAGTTACCTGGAAAAAATGGGTATGAAATGAAAGTCACGACAATACCAAAAGAAAGTTAAAGCTATTAAATGACACCTGCTTACGTAAGGATTCATCACTATGGAGTCTTCCGAGGGGTCGCTCTCTTAAGCCTGTCTTTCAGGCACCCGTCCCTCGCTTCTAGCAGACGGAACAGCACAGAGCACATGGCAGGTTCTCCATGAATATTTACTGAGTTTAAGTGAATGTGCACATACACGTGTCTACATTCAGACTGTGCTTTTTCCAAAACACAGTTACTATTCCACACACTCTGGTCTGCTCAACTCTGAGAGAGGTGGGATCATTTTGTTTTTTTTTTTCCCCTCTGAATTATTTCCTTCAATAAGTATTAATGGGATACAGACTTTTCATTTAGTCCATGGACCATGGTGCTAACTAGAGATTCATAGATGACTTAACAAGTCCATTAGTGAACTGAAGGTGTTCACAGTGAGAAGGGTTAGATGGACTCCAAACAAATCTTTGAGAAGCAAATGTAACAATATGTAACGTATATGTACACATGCATACGTGTGCTTGTGTATATACATATACATCACACAAAAACATATATTGTGAAGTAATTAAAACAGTAGATGTAAGCAAAGGTTTTATTCACACAGAATGGAGAGGGCTTGGCCCTCTGGCATCATAACAGGCATCCAGGAGGAAGTAATTAATCTCTGATCTAAATCAAAGACCTTTCAGGGAGAACCTAAGTAAAGAATAGTTGGGGGGAAGCAGGGCATAATGAGAAACTCCAAAAGTTCCATACGAATGGACATGTGAGTCATGAAGAGTGAGAGAACTTCCTAGAGAGGTAAACAAAAGGTCTTGCTAAGAAACTAGTTCTTGACTTCATAGGTGACGATATACACTGAAGGGTTCAGTCAAAGAACATGCCATATTTAGGTCTGATTCGGGATCAGGTGAACCTGGCGACTCCAGGGAATGGCTTTCAGAGGAACAGTGTTGATGGCAGGAAGAGTGTTTTAGAGGCTCTTGCACTAATCCAGATAGATAGAGTAGGAATGCATGGGGGTGGGGGTTAAGAAGAGTTGAGAAATAACTAGAAATTAAATCAAAAGAACTGGGAGTCTTACTGGTTAAGGATGAAGGAAATGACAGGCAAAATGATGTTTGCAAGATGTATTGCTGTGAGTGAATTAATAAAGAATGCATAAGAAAATAGAGCATGAGATCAGTATGGAGCAAATAAAGTCTGGAGTACCTGTGGGTTATATAGTATATAATAAACAGCTGGACTTGTCCATCTGAAGCCAACTGCAGGGGAGGACTGTGATAAAGTCTTCCACAGGGAAATCGCGTCCTATATCAGGCACTTGAAAGCATGAGAGTGGATGAGATCACCCAGGTGCAACTTCTGGGCAAAAACATTTCATTGATAAGCAGAAGAAAATGTGTCTAAGAAAGAGATAGAAAACGTTAAAAAAGAGAGCCAGGAGGGTGTAAAATCATGGAAGCAAAGGGAGTAAAAATCTTCATGAGAGTGAACATCCAGGATCTCTCCCGAATTTCAGTGGACAAGCTTCTCAATTTGCCATGTGAAGCACTCCATCTGGCTTCGGGTGGATCTCTCCAGTCTTCTCTCTCACTGCGTCCTGACTAGGAAAGCCAAGAGCTTCAAAGAGCTTGAAGATTAAAAACTGAATGTTTTATTAGAATTTTCAATAAATTTTCAGTAAAAAGATTATTGGTTACTCACCAGGAGAATTATTACAAAATATAGAATGTGATGATAGAAGCCAGATTGTGAAGGACCAAGGAAGGATTGAGGAAGGAGGAAAGTAATATAGGAAATATATATTGCTGTTTTGAAGAGGTGTAGACAAGATGGGAACAGATAGAACAAGTTGGTGGCTAGAGGACAGACAAATCCAGGAAGAAATGTTTAAATTGGGAAAATCTTGAACCCATTAGGAGTCCGAAGTTGTGTTAGGAAAAACTCACGTACACTCCCATGTTTCTCCTTTATTCTCACACTATTACAACACTCACAACACATCTGATACCAGATGTGTGTGGGTTTTTCCCACACTAAGCAATTCTCTGTGACACTAGCTGGAAGTCCTTCCATTTTTACTCAATTCTGACATTATCTACCTGGACATAGCATCAGGTCCCCACAGGTTAAATATTCAGTCTCAAAAGACTGCCCCTCACTTTAGATGCCAGTCACAAGTAATAGTTCCTGTTACCCACAACATCTTTCTGACTTGGCTACAAATCAGAGGTTTCCATAAACTCCTCCCTCTTGGATTCAATTATTCACTAGGACAGCTTACGGAACTGAGAAAAACACGTTTACCAGTTTATTAAAGGATATAATAAAGGATACAGATGAACAGCCAGATGGAGAAATTCATAGACTGAGGTCTGGAAGAATCATAAGCACAGGAGCCTCCGACCCCGTGGAGTGGGCATGTGTCACACTCCTGGTATGTGGATACGTTTGCCAACTGGAAGCTCTCCGAATCTCAAGCTTTTGGGATTTTTACAGAGGCTTTATCACATAAGCATGATTGATCATCAACTCCATTTACAGCCTCGCTCCCTTCTCTGGAGAATGGGGAATGGAATAAGAATTTTAAGCTTCTTATCATATCTTGGTCTTTCTGGTAACCAATGCACACAGGAGCCCATCAAGAGTCACCTCATTAGAATAAAAGACACTGCTTTCACCCAGAAAATTTCAAGAAATTTAGGAACTTTGTATCAGGAACTGGTGTCAAAGACCAAATATTAGAGCAAAAGATGCCTAGTGCTCTTATCGCCCAGAGAGTTGTAGGAACTCTGTGCTGGAGTTAACAGAAGTACAGGATCCAGCTGAGAAGAAGAGGTTGAAGATCCGAGAGAGAAAAGGGATGATGAATGAAAAGGACTTGAAGAAGGAGGAAAGAGATGCCATCAAAGACATAGCTTGTGCACTTCAACCAGAAAGAGATGCCTCATAGTCTGAAATGAAAACAATTGATGTTTGGGTTGGTAAACATATATACATTTGCAACCAAGTTGTGAAATAAACTGCCTATTTACCTTAAATTTTATTTAAATAACAAGTTTGCATACCAGGACTGAGATGTCTGTATAAGATAGGGTTCTTAAGAAGAGAGATAAAGGTTTTTAATAGAGATTGAAGGGTACTGGAAAATATGTTGCCCAACAATAAGTAAAAGAGTTGATAGATGATGGTGAGTATCTAGTTAAGACACAATGACATAAATTTTCTCCGATAGTCTTCAACTACTTCAGCCACAGGAGCCAAGAAGGTGGCTTAAAACATCGATCCAATATTGTAGTTTTGTCAAGTGGGTGTTATGGAAGTAGAGAGTGTAAAGGAACTGAGGGTCTTAGTGATATTAATGGTAGCACCTAAGGGAGGGAAAGAGATCAGAAGAAGCTGATTCTGAAAGAACATGAGATACTGTCCCCCCCCCACCCCAAATAAAAAACATGGTAAGTCTAAAGACCATATGGTATAGGAATAGTGGTAAAAGCAAATTAATTGAAATTTTTTACCAAAGAGTAAAATATTTGTGTTTAAGGATTCAAAGATGGAGAAATTCTAGGATTTAACTTTGAGAGAGAGTGCCTGAAAAGGATCAGAGATGAAGGACATTGACGATGTGGAAGTTAAGAAGCAGGGCCACCTGCCTGAACTCCAAAGTCACTGAAGACAGCGGTAGGACTGGCTTAGAAGATGGCGAGGAACTAAGACAAAAAGAAATAAAAAAAAAAAGGATAATGTACAGAGAAAGTAGTCTCAATGGAGCAATGAGATTTAGAGGATAATGGAGTAATGGTTTGGAAGCCCCAGTAAGAAGTAAAAGAGAGTAAATTAATCCCACCTCTGACACCTACATTCTGGAAAAATGATCAACATTCTTTCTAGGGGATGCAAGGAAGTGGTATAATGTTCAACGAAAAAAATAAACCACTCAGACAAACCAAAGTTATATTTTACCATTAAAGGCCTTATTATTGTCTTCATTATCATTCGAATTATAGATATCTCATTCTCTCTTTGGCGAATTTAATAATTATATCAAAACTTTCAACAATGATCAGTGTCTATTTGTATTTAAGCTAACATGATATAGACAAGCTCATATTTATGAAGTCTATTCATCTTTAAAACATTAATTACAAGATTTCTTTCCCTAAGTCTGCCAATTATTTTCAAATAAATATTCAAGACTGGTTTTAGTAAAAACATATAGTTCATAAAATTTCACATAAAGTTATCTCTAGTTGTCATGGTTTTGGGACAAGCAATTTGGTGTGTAGGTAACTTTGTTATGGGAAAAAATTCAGATACTATTAATAGTATAATGTCTGTTGTCGACAATAGTGCAGTAATAAATATTAAAATCTGGTTGTCACATAAGATTAATGAGTAATTATTCAGGATTGAACACATGTTTAAACCATTTGGTCACAAAGTAGCCCATTAAACGAGTGATGATATGAAACCAGATATAATCCAGAAGCGGTTGAAGCATGGAAATATTTAATCTGTCTATCATCTTAAAAATTATTATTCGATATTCATAATTCAAAATTCTCATGTTTTATGCAGAAATCAGCAATTTGGAGAATCCTATGTGAGAGACCTAAACAGTTTCATATGTTATCCAGGTGTCTTGCTGAAAGTTATTCCCCAAAATAGTTTTAAAATATATTATTCTAGAAAAGCAATAATTAGTGTAAGAAAGTAGTAACTGACAGGTATTTTCCTCCTGCTAGCATTGTTATTTCTATTGAATGTATGGAGCCTTTAAGGAGCTATTTCAATTTCTCCAGAAGCATAGTATCAGTTTAACAGATAATAAAAATAATCCCAGTCACTAATTTTTTTTTGGTGTGTATCCTGTTCATAGCATACTCAATGACTGTATTTGCATTATTTTACTTAATCATCACCAAAAAGAGACAAATACTTTTATTCTTTCCATTTTTAAAATGAAGAAGTTGAAGCTCAGAGAGTTGAGTAACCCAATTCACAAAACTGTTGAAGGTCAGGCTGGGGTTTGAACCAGAGTCTGTCTCTTTGCTATATGCCTCTCCATTTACACGATCTCAGAAGTCTAAACTGCATGGTCAGACCCTCAAACAAAGAGAGTTAACATACCTGCTTACCTTTCCTGGCTTTCAAGTTCATTATCCACAAACTCAAGCTATAGATCAACCTTTTCTTAAAAATCGGAGAGCATGAGGACAATTTTAATTCATTCATGAATTATTATTATTATTATTATTGGCATTTTCTTAATGATTAGTCTGTGTTTCTAAACATCAGAGCAATGTTAAAAGTAGAAAGAAACAAAGTCTAGAGCCCATCTTCCGCTTAGTGTAGGACTCTCCTCTTCTTGACCCTTCTTAAAAGCCTGGCTTTGGATTAAATATACTTACTACTAAATTAGAATGCACTAGCTTTTCTTTTTCTTTCTTCTTACTTCTTAGCATCCTTACTACAATACCAATTCTTGACTTTGCTCTTCTCTTTGAACCTTCCATGTCCCGTAGCCAGTCCTGATGCTGTTGGTCCCTAAAAGCTGTCGTTAAGCTGTTATTAAGACTATAGCTTTGGGTCTGTGGCCATAAGGGGATTGTGAAAAGAACGAAACTTTTTTATTCGATCTTGTCTATTTTAGTAAAGCTGGCTCAGGTGCATGCTAAATTTATATTATAAGACGTTCATTATATAGGTGGGTGGGGGGGTCATTTTGGCGGCTTATTGATGTCATCAAAGACTTAGGCTCTTTCTATCTTTCTGCATGCCATCCTCAGGTCACAAAATAGATGCAGCTATTCCAGAGATTACTCATAGACACAGCAACATCTGGCCAGACATTGCTTTGTAATTAGGAAGTAAAACCTTTCCCATAAGTCTCCTGACTGACTTCCACTTAAGTTCCAGTCTGCAGTCAATGCTTATAACCTAGCTGTAAGGGAGACTGATAAATCTAATATCTGATTTTTTAAGACACTCTAGCAGAAGTGAGCTCTTGAGCAAAGAAGAATATGGAGGGAGGAAAGAGTTGAGTGCAGACAGCCAAGTTCACTTTTAACTCAGCCAGTTGCCCCAGAAGCAAACCCTTCATAAGTATTTACATTTTTTGAGCCACAGTTTCTGAGGCAAATAGAGCTGACTTTGGGTTAGACCTGGACAAAGACATATATATTTCTTCGTTTCTAAATAAGCTGTCTCAAAGAATTTTAATTAAGAGATTGATTGAACTAAAAAATATTCACAGAGCAAATGGAGATATTTCTCATATTTGGTAAAATCAATTGGCATTAATAAATTGGCCTTTATTACCAGTTAGGTTAATTTTTATCATTATCTGGTGGTAATGTGTTTTGATTCCAGGAGTAATCCGAAGGTTACAACCTAGGAGCCAACATGTCCATGGCTGTCTGGTAAAAGTTTAACTTGACATAGATGAATATGTCAGCAATGTTGTTGGGTTTTCTCAAATCAAACAAAAAATTTTACATCGCCGGTAATGCTGAAAATACAGCATAGGAGATCTTTATGTGAACTAGAACTTTATTTGACCTTTTACAGGTTGAGATAAGTATCAGCAGCCAGGAGACAATGACTCATTTCTGATAAGCAAGGATAATTTTCACACCTGTCTTTTGAAAAACCTTGCGCTAAGAGTCTAGGGTCCTGGCAAAAAGACACCCTGTCTAATTTTGAAAGCCCTTCAAAGAACAAGATCACACTTGCAGGCTGAGGGGCTTTAATTCCAACAAAAGAAGAAGCATTATAACGTTGTATCAAAACTCCGCAGTTACCATCGCTGGCAAAATATTCGTCTGAACCTCAAACCCCTTCCTGGTAGTAGATGAGGCTATCTTGAAACGGAACTTCAAAATTGAAATTTAACCTGAAATATAAATTGTAACAGTAAGTCTTTCTATCTCCTATCTCCTCTCTCTCTCTCTCTCTCTCTCTCTCTCTCTCTCTCTCTCTCTCTCTGTCTGTCTCTGTCTCTCTCTCTCTCTCTCTTCCTCCCTATATACCTAGATATATAGACATATCATGATGGCTATTTAGAAAGAATATTGTTTATAAAACATTTAACACCCAAAAATTTACGCTATGCATAAACATATGAGGTTTTTTTTACACATTTGTAATGCCAATTTGTCTTTTAAAAGTAGCTTTGGTATTCGGAGACAAATAGCCTAGCTATCTTTTGTTAACTATCAAGCGTCTGTCAAACTCAAGGATGAAACAGAATTTTTTTCTGTGTTTGTAAGCAATTTTCCTGAAGCCATTTGATTTGTTTTTGGTAGTCCTTAGTCTATTAGCAAACATTTAAATGTATTCTACTTTAAGAAGCTTTCAACTGTGAAATTAACCTATCCCCAGCCTTGTTTGAGTAAGACCAGGTGTTTCATAATTTCCCTCCTACCCACACACAGAAAAAATCCCTTAGGAAAGAAGGGAGGAAGTGAGACTTTTGACATTTGTGCAGTGAAAAAAGAGTGTCAATAAACAATCCAAAAATGACCAGAGGCTTTCTACCAAAAAAAACCCGGTGAAAATTATCTAATAAACCCTAACTTTTTAAATGCAACACAAGACTCATCTCCCTTTCTTGCTTAAAACGTGGAGCACCCCCCTCCCCCTTCTCATATTTAAACAACAGCTATCAAAGATTTAATGATTGCACTATTGGACACAGTTCAAACAATACAGGCAGGAAAGAATGTACAGCTGTCAAGGAACCGACCCAGTCAGAAGTGCCCCAGACAAATCGCTGTACATCATCAGCTGGTTTTAATTAACAGCAGACTCTGAGCCATTTTTTTCTTCCCTCTCTTTCTTCAGTACTTTAAACAAAGTGATTTGTAGCGTTCTGTCTTATATAGTATCTACCCCAGTGGAAACGAAGGATGTTCATGGAAATAACTTGAGCCAAGGTTCAAAGCAGATTAGAAAACTAAAGGATACCTTGAGATTTTTATCTTAGCTCTGGACAAAGAATGAGTTAAGCTTATTCATTTTCCCTCCTGAGGGGCTGAGTCTCTTGTGAAGTGAGGTTACATGGTTATTATTATACTAGGTTGTTATTAATGCTAATCTACTTTTAAGGACATTTTTATCCTGTAGTTAATGAAAAAAATATTTTATGTTGCAAGCAGCCACGATCAAGAGAGATTTTTTTTTTTTTTGGAGCTTTATTTAACGGAAGACTTCCTCAGCTTGCCCAATGAGCTTATGCTGCTGTTGCTACTAAATAATAAAAATATTATTGATAGAAGTTACCTTATTAGTCATATGGTCTAACCCTTTTATTATATAGGTGAGGAGACATGCCTGCTCTGTATTAATATTTGCAGAACGAATGAATGAGATGAACACCTTGAGATACAATTTTCCCTGAGGTCACAGGGCCTGGTGCTGAGAATGTCACAGACTTCATGTAAATGACACCTATGGAGGAAGGGAGCTTAACGTGATTAGAAAACATTTAACACATTGATATAAGAGATCACCTTAAGACCTAACAAGCCTAGTTCTCAATGCTGTAGTGACAATCAGATGATTGGGGAAATCTAAATGAAAACCCAGTACCCCAAAATCGCCATGAATATTTTGAACCACTTAATTTAATGTGCTTCATTTGTGAATTAAATACTGTTCATCAGAGCACTTTTTTCTCCCTATGAGACTAGCCATTCCTGGCCCATGGAGAAGACAGTGCAATAAAGCAGCCGAGGTCATGAGCTACTAATCTAGTCTGCCTGGATCCAAATCCCGAACTTACCACTTGCTTATTAAGTAAACTCAGATGAATTACCTGGCTCTCAGCGCACCTTCTCCACCTGAAAAGTGGGGCAAAACTATTATCCCCTTCCTAGAGTTGTTCTGAGAATTAAACAAGGTATTTTGCATAAAGCGTAGACTGTGCCTGGTACACAGTAAGTTCTGTAGAAATGCTGGCTACGTGGATCTTCACTCTTCCTGATCCAATTCTCCACAGTGTGATGATGCCCAAGATCCAGCACATCCTCCGTGACACGTCACTGACCTGCAAATTATTTTGGCTTTAATACTTACTGTTGTGGTTTTGATGTCTTTTGAGACAGAGGAGGGTTGGAAATAGTCTTCAAATTTCAATAAAACACATCGGTATTTTTAAATGAAATAGCAAGATGACATACACGTCAACAAAGTATCACCTCATGACATCTTCTGAAGCAGAATGGGGACAGAGAAGGGCACTGCCCTGCTCCAAGGAGGAACTGGGGATACTCACATAAACTTGACTCCACACTGAAGTTGCTCCAGAAAATGAGTTCATGGAGAATAGCAGTATACACCCAAACTCATCTTCCAGTAATAGATTCCCACTGCTTCAGAACAGCTGTAAACGGGATATTCTGGTTAATCGCATAATTTGGCAGAGGGATTACACATATATTGTACTGGGCGTATCAAACTTTGATTCCCAAACTATGACCCATGGGCCAAATCGGGCCCATGCCTACTTTTGAGCTAATAAAGTTTTTACATTTTTAAAGGGTTGTAAAAATAACAAAGAATATGCAAGAGAGGCTGTTCGTAACCCACAAAATCTAAAATATTTACTGTTTGACCCTTTATAGAAAAAATGTGTCGACAGCTGAGTTTGGCTATAACAAAATACATCTAACATACAAACTTCATGGAGCATAATTCAATCTTTAATGATTCGGAAGGCACTTCTGACTCTTGTAAAATCCCAGTTTCAAGATTAGGAACATCAGTTACAATCAGACTAAATAGTGGTTAAAAGTGTCCATTCCGAAATCAGACTGCCTTTGTTCAAATCTAGGCTCTACCCCTTATTAAGTGTGAGGTCTTTATCGAATTACTTGATCTTCCTCGGCCTTGGTTTCCACATCTGTAAAAAACGGGCATTATGGTAACCACCTTATCCGGCCGATGTGAGGAGGTAACGCACGAAAGCTCTTTGCACACGGGGATGTTCACGAACTGCTAGTTGTTATTCTGCCTCCCAGCAAAAAGAATCTGAGTTTTTGAGCTTCCTAGTATTTACGTGTGTGCGACTGGAAGCTGACGACAATAGTCAGCCTGCCAGGCTGATCTATCCAGTTTCCTGACTCTAATTACCGGCACATTAGACGTGCCATATGTGGCTGTCACGCATGAATGGATTGTGAAAAGATCGGGAGAAGAGGATAATCCGACAACATTCTACATTCATATTTACACCTTCCTGCCATGCATCCATCCATTCCGGCACTGGTTAGCTATATGCGAGGTGCAAACATTTCTGTACCTTCTAGGATCCGTAGAGCCCTCCATGACTTTAAAACTACTGTCTGGCTCTTAAGAGTTAGCTCGATCGTGGTGATCATTTCACAAGGTCAAGATGCACACTTTAAGTGTACACGATGTTTGTCAAGTACACCTCAACAAAGCTGGAAAAATACTATACTCTATTAAGAGGGTACTCATAAAGAGGTTTTAAAGTGATGCTTAAATAATAATGTAAAGTCAAAAAAGAAAAGAAAATTGTAGTTCCAGCAAAATGGGGGAAAAAAAAGAAATTTAAAAAAATTACCTTGCAGTCACAGAAGCAGGTTGGTCCATTTTGCATCCACTGCAATTCTTGGCTGGGAGCCAGCAACAAAAGCCACGTCTTTTAATTCAGATGTCGGAAAGAAAGAGATGTGTAACATATAACACGAGTGAAGAATGAACTTTTATTTGTAGAAGCCTCAGATTTGGGGAATCATGTGTTATTACAACATAACCTTGCAAAGTCTGATTTGGGCAGTGACCTAACAGAAAAATCTATTTCTGTAGGGTTTTCTGATAGATCTGGATTCTTCGTGTGCCCCATTTCTAAAGGCAAAAAGAAAAATTCCTTGAGGTTTGTGATTTGAAAGGCATGAGGTCCATTAAGGAAATGTAAACTCTCCAGTTTTAAACTGTACTGAAAAAGTGTTTCTTTATCCGTGTTTGAAGGTTCTTACATGCTGACTTCTATGTTTAAGGGTCAAAAAGTCTGAATTTTCCTTTAGGCTTACATGACAAGTATTTCCTTTTAACACTTCAATAAAAACATATATATAGAGAGAGAAATTTTCCATAGATCTAAAAGGCTGACAAGCAAGACAAAATTTCCAGCAAATATTGGAAGCCGGCCTCCCAGCTGCAACGGTCGGGTGAGGAAAGTAGCTCTTTTTGACAAGGGTTTGAAGCCCAATAAAATTTCTCCATCTCTCGAAATGGTTTTTGACCAAGGGTAAAAGTCTTGTTGTACTGTTGGAATAAAAGCAGACTGACTATGACTTAGAGGAACGTTGGGATAAACCATCTGAGCCTCATGCATCCTCAAGTACAACATCAAAGGGCTTTTATATTTGGGAGAAAATAAAGAGATCTTCCCTCCTACCTGGTTTCTCAGAGAAGACATAAGTTCATTCTATACTATTTCTTCCACGCAATTTTAGTTAATATGCAAAACCTTGGTGGGAAATTGCTTTAAAATGATCTCGTTGACCAAGAACTGTCATCTTATTAATTGATTTGAACAGCTTTGATGGCCAAGGGCCGTAGGCTGGGATGATGAATGCATGTTTCCTTAAAAATTTGTTCTTCTGTTTCTTTCTTAGCAGCATTTTCTTCATGCGATCCTAGGAAAACGGTAAGGGGGAATTTTGTCGAACACGACAGGCTGTTTAGTATGCGCTGCAGCTGCAATAAAATGCTTGTTTTTTACTTCTCAGGGCAGTCGCTCGAGCTCGCAGCCCTGCCTTTTCACTGCCGTGACAGATGTCATCTTTGTGCCTGGACTCAGTTAATAAAATGAGTACCAATTTGTCCTGTTATTGGAAGCACTCAACTCTCCATCCTCAACATGGAAGACACCGTTCTTGGAGACCCTGTGTAGTGTTCACTGAAATTCCAGCCTGATTGACTGGTCTCGATACACTTCATCAAACGCATGTGTTAGCCCTGCTCTTGTTGTGGAAATGCTTCTTTGGCCCCGCGGTGACATATGTCCATAACCCTTATCTCTTCTATTTCATCCTCTAGTCAGAAATTACAGCTAGGAGAAGCAATTAATAATGACGGAAACATGAACTATTTCTTGGATGATCGGTACCGGCGTAGTGCAAGCAGCAGCCTCATTGGGAAGGGCATTTCCTGCGGAGGTTCCGGGGTCTCTTCTATCCCCTCTGCCTCCTGGGGATTCCTCATTTTGTTCACCTCACTTTTTGTTCATCTTCACGTCCCCCAGAACTGGAAAACATCCTCCTCACACACCTCTTCCTAGGAAGATTACTCCCAAGAAAGTTCTAAAACACTGTGGCCAGTTTTCTAGTTCTCCCACATCAGAGCCTGTCCCAACCATGAGGACTCTTCATCACAACAGGAATTGTGATCGCTTTCTCCTTTTCGATTATAAGTCTGTCCAACAGGTTCTAATCATCAGATGACGACTTTCTTATGCATCTTCTTTTGCCTTTTTAGGGTCTCATAGAGACGCCTGCGAGGAACTTCACATCTTTTTAAGTATATGTAATTCTCACGATGACTCAGAAGGTAGGTGCCATTACTGTCGTTGTTTTGAACAGGTGAGGAAATCGAGGCTCACGGAGATTAAGCATTTGTCTGAAGGTCGCACAGCCAGTCGGCAGAGAGCAGCTGTGGGATTCCAGAGTCATCGCAGCTCATCACTTCTCCCCCGGATTCCTTCTGGGTCAACCATTTTATCCATTTTAATGTCTTCCTTTGCATTATTTTAATCCCTGTCAGATCTTCTGTCTGTTTCATGGAATCTCAGCCCTTCCCTCTCTTCCAAAGGGTCCCGTAAATTTCAATCCCTTTCCTGCACTGTTTCTTTCATCCAACTGATATTTACTAAATGTCTACTTTTCACACGGCCCTCTACGCAACGTAGCTCTCTGCGATTCAGGATGAACGTTGACAAGCAGATACATACTGCTGACAACCACGGTAAAAACAGAGTCAAGTTGTCATACTGGCAAAGGGTCAAATCGAAGACTTTACACAAAAGATGAGGTGCTGAAGGAGGCAGGTTAGATTTTTAACTATGTTACCAAGTAGAAAAAGTATGAGTCTCCATTCTCCTTCGCAGGATATCCAGCAGTTGCCCTTAGCCCATAAATGGGTCACACCTCTAGACCATCTGTGACCGCTATGAAGTTAGTGGTTTGGGCAGGGGGTGCGTGATGGAAGGTGGGTCTGCCAGGGGTAGGGACTGAATCAATCTTAAGCCCTAAAGTGTTTTTCTAGAAATGGCTTCTTTAAAACCACGAAGTGTGCCACACCTCATGCATCCTTATAAATCCCTGTTTGTCTCCCTAGGGACCAGTTTTTATGCCCACATTTCATTTAGGAATATCTGATTTTATTGTAGAATACCCATGTCTTATCTGATGGGGCATACTGCATTTCCAAAGGCAATATTTCAATAATTTGACAGCCTGGTGCCACTTATATTGAAATATCCTCAACTCTAGGAGAAGCCCTGGGATTTTTGTTTTCAGTTTCCAACATTTTAGTTTTTTCCCCCATTTTTAAATCAAAATTGAAACTACAAAAAGTTGGAAGAATTGTACAGAAAATACCCACACTCACTGCTGAGATTCTATATCCAAAAATTGGCTGTATTTGCTTTATTATAGATCCATCAAAGCATTCATCTCTTCATCCATCAGTCCATATTATTTTTGATGCATCTTGAAGCAAGTTGCAGACATGAGTGCACTTCATCTGTAAACATGTCCACATGTGTATCGTTACAAAGATAGTTATTTATGTATTTTAAGGAAGAAAATGCCTGCAATGAAATGCATAAATCTTACATGCACTCTTTTAAAATCTTTGATAAATATATATAGGTATATAGCGCAACCCTTTTCAATATATAGAACGAGACCAGCACACCACAAAGTTCTCTCACGCGCCTTCCCAGTCAATCTCCACGTGCTCAGAGGCAAACACTCGTTCCTTTACTTTTACTTGTACATGAAATAATAATATCCAAAAGGAAAGTAATTCAGAGTTCACGTCTACTGCTGTTGGAATTTGGAGATGAGTCATGTATGACTACCTGGAGTGCAGATTTCTCAGAAAAGGAAGCTCACGTTTGCCTCATATCAAGACCAATTCCATTTGTTCTTTCTTTAACTGGATGTTGTTTTTCCACCACTGGCCAATGGTTCATCCATCTTTCTACGATTTCTAAAGCTCCTTCAACAAATCTCAAGGACGTTAAGACCGGCACTCCGGGCTCCTCCTGCTTGTCTTTTATAGCTTCCATTTTGCCATTCAAGTTCTGTTTAGCTTTGGACATGGTCTTGTTATTGGGCACCGAGTGTGTGCTGTGCACAGAGATCACTCGTAACAAGCTGACACTGGAGATTTTTTTGCACTCACTCATCAGGTTTCTTGGCACTATTGAGCATTTCTCATTCGACATGGGTACTGTAGAATGATAGGCGCACCTGCTTACGCTAGACTGCACAATGCTCAATTCACGTCCAGTCGTTAGTCATACGGCACATGCTTCTGACTAAGCTGATTTCGTGTGTGTGTGTCACAGGATGCCATGCAGTGGAATGACCTTTTGCGACATGAGCTGGTACATTCCACTGTAATCAGTGAATTTTTGTTTTTTTTTGTTTTTTTTTTTTGTTTTTTTTGTTTTTTTTTGTTTTTTTTTTTGTTTTTTTTTTTTTGTTTTTTGCTTCAGGAATCTGCCAAAGAAAAGTAGGAGTGAGAAAAGGAAACTTGTAGTGGAGTGCTCCCAGCCCAATGACCAGAAAACCGTGACCATGGGTGCAAGTTGCGCAGTTGGCATTGAGATGCCGCTGGGAAAAAGTATGAGAAGGGGGAGGGGCACTAAGAACATCTCTGTGGCTTGCCTCCAAAGACCTTGCAAGATACAGAGGAATCCTTTGAACAATGAAAGGCAGAACACAAAGCAAGGTGTTCTTAGAATTCTCAGGCTCCTTTGCAGGTATGTTCCGTGGTTGTGGGTCACAGACTGAAAAGGCTAACCCTGTCGTTCTCACCTGTAGCCTGAGAGGTGAAGACAGGTTCTCAGTCTTCACTGGGTATTCCAGAGCATAGGGCAAGGATAACGAAAATGATAAAAATAATTGTGAATATTTCTTGGTGCTTAACCATAGCTATTAGACTCGTAGCAGGAAACAGATGACCCAACTGTCACTTGGTGGGAATTGGGGAGAATTTAATGAAAGTACTATGTATAAATGTGTAAGCTTGGGAAACTCATAAGGAATAGGGAAGCACCCAAGACTAGCAGTCTCTGGGTCTGAAAGAGTGCCGTCTTAGGTCCATTGAGATCTGGTGCTGCAGAGAAGGGACCGTCCAAGATGAGTTATGGTAATGCGACCAGGGAAGGCAGAGAAGGAGGAGAGAAGAAAGGAAGGTCCTGGCCCCCCTTGTTTCCTCTCCCTGCAATCTCTTGCCAGAGGGCGAGGTGGCCCAGGCAGTGCAGTCGTGGTTCAGGGGCAGCCAGCAGGACAGGGCACTTGGGAGAATGGCTATGAGGTGGGAAGGGGCCCACTGAGAATAACTAGAACCCAAGTCAGGGCCGCTTCCTGTCGGTCCCAGGCTGCGGGCAGGCCATTCTCACCTCCTGAGACAAGAGTCCTCCGAGATCATTTCAAAAGTCTCATTGGACCATTAGACCCAGCGAGTTGACTGTGATCCACATCTCATCTGGGAACGCCCACGTCCGCCTGAGACCAGCACAAAGAAGCCCTTTGCAGCTCTGACTGCTTCGTTCTGGAAACCTTCATATCAGTGTAAAGAGTTTAGAAGGCTCTTTGCATGAGTCTGCACACCCTAGAGATCCCAGGGCATATTTCCAAGTAAGATCACACTCACGGGTTCCGGGAGTTAAGACGGCAGCCTGTCTTTTTGAGGCACACAGTTTAAGCCACAACAAAAAGCAAGAGTGTGGGGGTTTCAGTAAGTGAGTCTGGAATTGGCATCTCTCCCTAGAAGGGGACTTTGAAGAATTCACCTTTCCATACTTGTTCTGGTGGGAGCCCAGCTGAGAACAGACTCCAGTGCCAGCTTCTTGGGGGGTCCTGACAACTGGAGGAACCTCAGAGCAGAAAGGCAGCTGTGACTGGGGTGAATGGGAGGTGGGGGGGACCCTCTCTGCCCACACAGATCCAGGATGGACCCCTACATGCCTGAGGATACAGCAGCCCATTACTTGGGGGTAGGGGAGCTCGTCTTCCCATGTGGGCTCAAGCTGCTGCTCCTGGTCTCAGGCACTGGGGACTTCCACACCTCTTTCTTGCACTGCCCAGATACCTTCCACATGTTGGATAGACGAAGGGCTAAAGTATTTTATTCTATTCTATTCTATTCTATTCTATTCTATTCTATTCTATTCTATTCTATTCTATCTTATCTTATCTTATCTTATCTTATCTTATCTTATCTTATCTTATTTCATTTTATTTTACTTTTTACTAGACTGATTGGTTACATATGCCCATTCTGTGGGGATGGATATCATCCGAGACATCTGACACACTCTTAGCCCACCTGAACAAGCTTGGAAAGGCCAGAGACCTGGCCATTAGACGTGGGCAGAACCACATTGGCTCAGGGAAGACAGAATGTTCCCCTGCTCCCCAGGTGGGAAATGCTCTCCACTGGGAACTCTGTTTTCTATGGAAGGATGGGACTGAGAAGTGATTCAGAGCCTGAAAGATCTACTTTTCAATCTTGGTATTACATGACTCAGAGGAAATTGCTTGAGCTCCCTGGGCCACTCCTTCCTCATCTGTAACATGGATCTGATACCAGCGCCTACCACAAAGGGTGGCTCTGAGGACCGAATGAGATAATGAATTTAAAGCATGGTGTGTATCGCGCTCCGTACTGGCTAAGGATTCATTGTTGCATCCCTCACGATCATGCTTATCATTTTACACCACGTACACAGATGCCTAGCGATGTGTGTGCACCCAGCGAAGCTGTTACTGAGCATCCGGGGAAGAAGAGAAGCAAGGAAATGGGGACGTGTGACCCTCTCGTCCATTCTGCCGCGGGCCCACCTGCACAGCTCCCCAGTCAGCTCCACTACCCACCAGGTTGCTCTGCAGACCGGGGTGGGGGAAAAGGCAGCGTCAGATCTTTGGGGCATGTCGGTTTCCTCCACCACCCAGGCGGCCCCATCATGAGTTGATTTAGGGGATGTCTTTAATGTGGCCTCCAGGATCCCTAAACCCTTTACGGAGCGGATTTATTCAAGCTGCTGCTCTCAAGACTCTTTTAACTCCAGACTTGAGTTTTATTTGTTTCCCTGGACTTGCCAAGTGAGCTGTGGGATCGAGAAGGAAGTGCCTACTGAAGTGAGCTGCAAATGGTATCGGCGGAGTCTGTGTGATTTCCTCCTGTGATACGGCCGGCCCTGAAGCCAGTGTGACCAGGATACAGAGCACAACACTTACCTAACACTTAGTTATACTGCTGGATCGTCATCACCTCCATAACATTTTGTTATTAGAAGATTGTAATTTTTAAATTGTAATACCAAGATCGAATACTTCTAATTTATAAGGAAGTTTATACATTGAAAACGATAAGTATCTTTGTTTGCTTTTGATCAGTGAAGAAACTGATGTTCACGTAGTTTTAATGACAACGAATCAAGAAAATAGGAGTTTGAACACTGCATCCACCTGCCTAGTCACAATATGATTTTAAACAAGTTCATTGTTTTATCTGAACTTCCATTTGTTGACCTGGGGATGACAATATATATTTTTCAAGGTCACTGCAAAGAAGAAATTAGATAGTGTATATAAACCATAGTGCTTAGTAAACAGTAGATGATCTTAGGTAAAGTGAGCATCAACCTTAAATAGCATCCCTGCTCCTCACAGTCCCAGGCCTAGGCAGGGGTAAGCAAGTTTTCTGAGGGCTAGACAGTCTTTTAGATTTTGCAAGCCATACGAACTTCATCACAACTATTTATCTCTGCCTTTGTATCACACAAACAGCCATATAGACATTACTTCCATGAATGAATGTGACTGTGTTCCACTAAAATTTTATTTGTAAAAACAGACAGCAGGCCAGATTTGGCTCATGGCCCATAGTCCGACAACCCTTGACCTGGAATAAAAAGTTATATGTGATATTATAAAGGACAACATCTAGTACATAAACCCTTATTCATCTTTTAATATTGAAGTTTCAACCTTCCCTCTTCTGTGAAACTTTTCCTCCCCGACAATGCTGGGCAGACTTAGGCTCCTGTGACCTTTGCCCTTTGGATATATCACATGACAGCCACCTACCTTCTTATTGTGAGGAGAATGCGAGCTCCATTTCCCAGCAGTCTGTGAGGACTCGGAAGTCAATGGCTATGTCGTTTCATCTTTCTCAAATATTTTAAAAGCTAACATAACAACACTTTTCACCTCCTCAAAGGATTAAAAAAAAAAATAGTAAAAGGACATAAACTGAAGTCAAGGGGATTTTAACTAGTCAGTGGTTCTCAACTGGGGGGTTCTTTTGTCCCTAGAAGGCATTCGACAATGATTGGAGACATTTTAGGGTGTCATGACTGGAAGGGTGTGCTATTTGCATCCATGGGGTAGAGAGCTGAGAGGCTGTTTAACATCCTGCAATGCATAAGACAGCCCCTCACAAAAGAGAATTGTCCAGCCCCAAACGTCAGTAGTTGTAAGGTCAAGATACCCTAAACTTAAACAAAAATGAAGCATTTTATTGGTGCAAAACATGTGCCAAGCACTTTACAGTTTACACAGAGAATCAAACGATATTATGAATGTAAAGGGAGTCTGCATAAATCGCTCAGTCTGTGGGAAAGTAAAGTATTTTCTGTCAGTTAACCAATCCTGAAGTGCCAACGCCATGTAGACCTAATTCTGGAACATTCTTCAGTTTATCTCACCCAAATCCCCCACTTCAGTTTAAGCCCTCTTCCCATCACTGTCTGCTCAGCGGGAATAGGAGTGCCTTTGGCCACCTTTCAAATGCGGGGGACGAGGGAGCCACACCTCAGCCTGCTTGTCTGTAGGCGAAGTTATCAAATTCCTCTCAGCTTTTTCTCTGGGTCCTATGTTTGAAGCCTTTAATTATTTTATTTATTTATTTATTTTTTTACAAAGATTCTCCTGTGGATTTTCTACTAGTTTGTGACATACCTCCCATGAAGGTTTTAACCTAAAAGGGCTTCCAATTGATCTTCTTCCTCCTGGGCAGAATCACTCCACGGTCTTTGTGAGCCGAGCGGGCTGTCCACTTGCGTTCACCTGCACAGGTATGTCGCTCTTCCTGCTGAAAGGCTCGGTCCACTTTTCTCTTTAATGTGAGCGACCGAACCGGAAAGTTGTGGTGGCTACTGATTTTGGGAACTGTTCTAAGACACTTAGGGGTAGACGAGGATTCCTCGTTAGGTATCAGGCTGAAGGGGACAATAGGCGGGGGCTTCCTTCATTTGGTCATGTTATGGATTAGATTATGTCCCCCTAAAAAAAAGATGGTGAAGTCCTAATGTCCAGCACCTCAGCGTGTAACCTCCTTTGGAGACAGAGTTTAGCAGTAGTCAAGGTACAACGAGGCCATCAGGGTGGCCCTAATTCGATAGGACCGTGTCCTTATAAAAAGGGGAAATTGGGACACAGACAGACACACCTGTGGAGGGAAGACGAGTGAAGACACACGTAGAGAGGATGGCCATCGATAAGCCAAGGGACAAGTTGAGAAGCCTGGAACAGTCGTTCCCTGGAGCCTGCAGAGGAAGCCGAAGGCCGACACCTTGCTTGTGGGCTTCCGGCCTCCAGAGCTGTGGGACAACACGGCGCTCAGCTTGCGGTGCTCCGTTGCAGCAGCCCCGAGAAGCCAGCTGCCGTAGCTTCTGCCGCTGACGCATTAGTGGGAGCTCGCGACCACCTCGGAACGTGTCTGCCAACGACTCCTCACCACGCTCCTCTGCGTAACAGATGTCACCCGTGGTCGCCCCGCTTCTCTGCAGCTTGTCTGAGATGCTACCTGGTGATCGCTTCCTGCACCTCCTGGCTAATAGCATTCTCTGACCACGGCACTGGCATGCACATACGGAAAAGGCTAGAAGTGCCGGAAGGTTCCAGAGTGACCCCCTAGTCCAAGGAAGGAGCAGCTGTGAGTAAATACCTAGGGTCACTTGGAGTGAGGTTCCTCACAATTCCTCAGAACTTCCCGAACAGCCTGAGCCCAGTTCGCCCATCATGGAATCTACTAATTAACGTATCTCTTCTTAGCTTCCCGCCAGCCACTTCCTCGCTTCCCCCCTCCCTCACAGTGCAAATAAAATACTCGGCCCAAATCCTTGTCTTGGATCTGCCTCAGAGGAACTTCGCCTAAGGCAGCCTGTGACGGGGATGTGAGCGACTGGGGGTGGGATCTGAGAGCCAACACCATCCTCGGGACTGAAAACCAAAGGAAAGGAAGGGAGAGCAACTAGGTACCCGGAGTCTAAGAAAAGGATTAGCCCTGTGTCCAACGGGGTCAGGATCAGGAGTCAAAGCCCAGACCTGAACAGACACTCGATAAGATTCAGAGGTCCCAGCCAGAGACACATGACTGCTCGGGATTGTTATAATCCAGGTGGGTGGCCATTCCTGTGTTCACTTAGGACCCATGCCAGATACCAGGTTAAGAACTACAGGAACAAAAGGAGATAAGACACAGTTCCTGAGCTCAGAGAGCTCACCCTTTTACAGGAAGAGACCAGGGGGTAAAAAAAAAAAAAAAATGTAATTTAAGAGCCATGAGACAAATGCTAATTGGGACCTTGAGGAACTCAGGATGGAAGGAAGCTGGAGAGTCTCTGTCTTAAGGGCGTCGTATGCCGTGCTAAGGAATGTCCGTCTCTCTCCAGTAGCAAGCAGGGCTGGGTTCGTGGCCATGAGACCGTCCCAGTCAAACAAGGCCCTGGGCTTAGAGGAGCCCCACGCTTGAGGTAATACCCTTCTGCCACCATCTTGAGAGTCTTAATTTGTAAACCAGGAGCTTCAATTTTGTACCAGGTCATCAAAATGATGTATCCAGGTCTAACAATTAGGAACCTAGAAATGATACCCTAAAGAGTAGTTTTTGGCCAGGTCTATGGCATGAGTCAGAGATTTCTAAGGAAGACAGAGTGTTGATGGGGTGGAGCTGGACAGCAATGGCGGCTGCTCCATTTGGGCGATTTTGAGGAGTTAAAGAGCCAGTCAGAACCTCTGCTCTCAATTATATTGGGTATGGAGGCAGTCAGGCATTTTAATGCTTCATTCATCCATTCATTCATTCAACGTGCATGGACTTTTTCAAGCTCTTCAATATATTGACACATTACACAACCATATTTATTATAAAGGGAATATCCACGTGCAAGTCATGTCTCTCTGGTGTGAGAGTCAAGGGAATCGAGTCAATGCTCTCTATCCCTGCCGTAAATTACGAAGCATTTTTCCACCCTTGAGTGTAATTCTTTCAACGCCTCCGTGAGGAAGGCATTGCTACCCTCGGTTCATAGATGATAAAACCTAAGCTCAGGGAGGCTATGGGTTACTCAGGATAAATCTAGGCTTACTCAGGGCCCCTCACGGTAGGAGTTGAGAGCTAAGACTCACAGGCAGGTCTTTCTCTCCAAGAGTCCTGTTCACCTCTCTACTGCTGCCTCCCTAAGTCACCTTTCATTCTGGTGACTTCTGTGGCACTGCCTCTGAATACAAGGGCTTCTTAACACAGTTGCTATATTTTCTAGACTTACAGGGTAATTTTTTGTAGGTTTTTTTTTTTATCTCCTTCTTAATTGGCCTTTGGATTCTGAACTTCTGTGGGAGGCGCAGCATTTTCCCATGGCCTAGCGTTAGGTATGAGGACAGGCTCGTCCCCATTGACCATGAAGTCAACTCTCCTATCGAGGGCTGCTGAGAGTCACCTAAGTGGTGTCCTTGTACTTTCTTGTCCTGAGGAATATTCGCACGTGTGTACACATGTGTGCCCATGCGCGTAGACACGCATACACACATACACATACAGAGAATGGTCTAGGGGAGGCTGCCCCGCCCCAGCTCCAGGGGGGCCTGACTGGTCTAAGCATAACCTGCTCTGGTCTTGTTGTGATTGGTTTAGAAATGGGCATGTGACCCAGTTCTGGTCAATGAGACATGAGGGGAAGTTTGCAGGAAGGGGAATCTCTTCAGAGAAGTTTTTTTCTGTCTTAAGAGTCAATAAACATTTCAGACTCTCCCAATCCCTCTGCATAGCCTTTTATCCATACAATTTACAGCTACCCGAGTGACCCTGGGCAAGTCACTCAAAAATTAATGTATGGGACATTTTCATATATACTATTTCATGTTTTCTTTTAAAAAAGAGTTGAAATTCACAAACATAAAATGTACCACGTTAAAAGTGAACAGTTCAGTGACAGTACATTTGGAACATTGTGCAACCACCATTTGTATCTAGTTCCAAAACATTATAATCACCTGAAAAGAAAACTCTGCCCATTAAGTCTTATTCCTCATTTCCTCTCCTCCCAGCCTTTGACAACCGCTAACCCGTGTCTGCTTCTGCGGGTTTACCTATGTGGGCATTTCATACAAATGGAATTATACGACATGTCGCCTTCCGTGTCTGGCTTCTTTCATTTAGCGTAATGTTGTAGCGAGTGCCAGTGCTTCATTCCTTTTTGTTGACTGTGTAATATTTCATTGCCTGTCTATTCATCCTTTTATCTGTTGATGGACAGCTGGGTTATTTCCACCTTTTGGTTACTGTGAATGGTGCTACTGTGAACATGCATTTACATGTATTCGTTTGAGTACCTGTTTTCAATTCTTTTGATATGTACGTAAGAGTGGAATTACTGAGTCATGGGGTAATTATAGCTTTGTGAGGAACTGCCAAATTGTTTTCCACAGCAGTTGTAGCATTTTACATTCCCACCAGCAATGTACGTACCCCATCTCGTTTTGCCCATGATACCCACCTAAGGAGGTCGGGGTATTTTATAAAGGATGAAACTGAGACTCAAGGATCTAAAATCATTTGCTCCTCTCAGTTCGTCAAATGCCAGAATTTGATTCCACGTCTTTGATCGGAAGTCCCACTCCTTTCCATTACATTAGTCTCAGGTCTTTCGCTTCCTCCTTCAGAGGAAAACCACAGAGCTACGACGGATCAGGTTGTCCAGATGTTGATTAAGAACTATGAGAATAACCCTGTTTAGGGTGCCAGGTGCTTAATGTTATGTTAATACAAATATGTGTTTACTTTGCAAACCTAGCATCTAGCATTGTACCCAGCCCATAACAAATGCGTGGAAATAGTTGTTGAATGAATAAGTCGTATGTATCCACATGAGGACTTTTCGTGTGTCTGGTCGCTGGCAACCCACACGCTTCGTTTTCTTTAACAACCTTCTTTGCCCGTACAGTACTGTCAGAAGAATAAAGGACTGGATCAGCTAGATGTCACACAACTCCGACAATGATAGATGTCTCTCTAACCCTCCAAATTGAAGATATGTCTGCCAGGGATGTCAGTATCTTAATTTAAATTAGGTGGCAATGCCTTTCTCCATTGGACTTACTACTATCTAATTGTTTAAACTATAAACAGATACATCGGTGATGTATTTTAACCAGCATGTTTGCTGTTTATTTATAAATCAGTTTTCATCTTTCAGGACTCTAACATGTTCTTGCCAAGAAGTATCTAGCACTAATTGCAAATAATGACCATGTTTTGTAGTTCATAGGAGTCTACCCAGATCGATAAGGTTACTAAGCGATACTGTCATTTGGGCATAGTCATAAATTTAAAAAGTAATAATAAGGCTGAGCCAACTGAAAAAGTTGGAACTGAAAATAAATTATATCATTTTCCCCCAAGGCTTTGGCAGCAATTGAAACAAAGTATTTTGACACGGAGCAAAGTGGCATCTCTGATTTTTAATATTCTGTCCCTCCAAGTGGTTCAACGACATGAAACAGCCATTCAGAGTTACAGTCTGGGCTTTTGCTAGCGAAAGGTAAGTGAGGGCAGCGTGAGCTCTTTCAGGAAAAGCTGTTTTTACTTTCTCCCTAGGGAGAGCTCTCATATAAAAAAATAAAATAAAATAAAGTAAAATAAAATAAAATAAAATAAAATAAAACAAAATAATAAAATAAAATAAATAAAATAAAATAAAATAAATAAAACAAAATAAAATAAAACAAAATAATAAAATAAAATAAAATAAAATATAAAAAGGAAAAAGCAGAAGAAAACTAGTGTTGACAGGAAATCAGGAGTCTTTAAGATCAGTAGGTTCCGAAATTATTTTACGGAATAAAAGTTCATCCGATGCTCTGATGTATCTCCACCGTCAATGGATTAAGCTGCAGCCCCACCGTCCCTGCTGGGGAACACCGTGTTATCAGAGAACATCCTGAAGAACCCTGGCTGGCTCTCATTCCCTCCACTCTCAGTGGGAATAAACTTGCTCTGATCGTAACTGCATTTAAGGTCTAATAAAAATAGTTTGACCAACACTCTGGTTGGCCCATGAAAAGAGAACCTATGCCCCTACGTGATGACAAGCCTGGGATCGTTTGCTCATAGTGTTCGACACTGTTGGTTGTGCTGCTCAGACTATTATTGTACAAACCTAAAGAACGGAACGAAAGAATGACACGAAGGCCGGTTCACCAAAGCGAGCGCACCCTACGCCCCTGGGATTCCGTGGCCCCCCTTGGGGGGCCCCTCACTACATTGGGTGGGTGTGCGGTGCGTGCGCATCTAGGTAGCCCCGAGATCTACTTGAAGAGCTTGGACTTGTTGAGTCTTAAGGGGCCGAGGGGATCGCGCATCGGTGCAGCACGGGAAGTTCCTCTAGCTCTCAGGACAGGTTTCCTTCCCTCCTTGGCTAATTCGGCAGCTGTCGTTCAGTGTTGATTGTGGAGGGAATGGGATACACAGCAGCGAACGGGACCACGCCCATGTTATTATGGAGTCAACAGCTGGCAAGGAAGACAGGTGAAAAGAGGCCATTAAACCATTAAATCTGATCGTGATCAGAAGAGCGGTGAAGACAGTGAGAAGAGAGGCGTCGGCGAGGGGGCCGTTTTAGGTGGTCGGATCAGAGGAAGCCTTGGGTTGGAGCAAGACGTTCGGCAGTCAGGGGTGACATTGGAGGGAGTAGTGCATGCCAATGCCCTAAGGCAGCAATGGCATGTCTGAGAAACATCGAGACTGGCCAGGGGAAGAGTGACCCAGGATGGGACAGGCAGAGCACAAGGAGGATCCTGGAGGGCAGGATCTCTCAGCCTCGGCATTTGGGGGATTGTTCTTTGTTGTTGCAGAGTGAGGTGGGTCAGAGTCCCGTGTACAGAAGGACATTTAGTAGCATCCCAGGCTTCTACCTGCCAGATAGATGCCATTTAGCATCCCCATAAGTGGTGACCATTCAAAATGTTTCCGGACATGACTAAATGTCCTTGGGGAGGCAGTAGGTTAAAACTTCCCTCAGTTAAGGACCACTGCTGGGTCAGGGCAAGAACAGGTCCTGGCAATGACCCCGGGTTTTATTGTAACTGCAGTGGGGCTTCCAAGCAGAGAGCCCTGCAATGTGATTTACATTTCAAAGGGAGCGCTGTGGCCAGTGGGCCCAAAGAGTGACAGCAGTGGGGACTCCGGGCGGTTCAGGAAAAAGGTAAGAGCACCACGAACAGAAGCTTGGGCTTCTGGCTTAGGAAGAGAGCCCCAACTGCACGCGTGTCCCTGGGTCTCTCACCATGGCATAAAAATGACCTTTCTCTGCTGCTCAGGATCTGTCCGGCACCAACAGCGGAGATGCTGAGTCAGCAGGGCTAGTGGCCCAAGGTAGCTCCTGATGGGAAAAGCATCCGGACAAAGATAATGGCTTCTTGGTCGCCAGGCTGTGAGTTGGCTCAGGCAAAGCCAAGGAGATTTGTGGACACGGTGCCTGGGGCACACGTCCCTTCTCTCATGCTGACTCTCCGCAGCCGGGAGGAACACCAGCTGTACGTACTGCTGGAAAACAGCCAGAAAACAAACGTTCCTATCGGAGGCTCACTCCTCGAGTTGCCATCTTTCACGTGGAAAATGCAGAGGCTGTCTTCCCACCAGTCTGCGAGCCTCTGGAAGTCCGTGACAAGTCCTGTTGCCCATGGACTCCCCCACACAGCACAAAATTCCCTTCAAATAGTTTCTCAGAGAAACTGATTCACACCCTGACTCAAGGACTGGCTCTTTTCAACTTCAGCCCATGTCACCATTTCCTGCTCCAGCCCTTTTTACGGACTGGACTATGTGCTCCCCCCACAAGTTCACATGGTGAATCCCTAAACCCCAATGTAATTTTATTGGGAGACAGTGCCTTAAAAGAGGTAATAATAGTTAAATGAGGTTATACGGATAGGGGCCTACTCCGATAGGACTGATGTCCTTAAAAGAGGAGGAGGAGAAACCAAGAGAGTGTGTGCACAGAGAAAAGGCCATGTGAGAACACAGCGGGAAGGCTACCATCTGCAAGCCAAGGAGGAACCAGACCTGAGAAGACCTTGACCTTGGACTTCCAGCCTCCAGAACGATGAGGAAACACATTTCTGTTGGTCAAGCTGCCCAGTCTCTGGTATTCTGTTACAAGCCCTAGCAGATTAATACAGGCTGCCCGCCCTGGAGGTCGTCCCCATGTAGGCAATGTTACTTCACCTTTGGATGCTAATCTCTGACCTCAGCCTCTGCAGCTGCTTCTGAAATTCTCATTGAAATTCTCATCCCCCACCCTCTGCCCTGAGTTTGCCTCATATGGTGCTTCTCGATTCTCCGAAGGACTCTCCGACGGCTCTCCTTCAGTTTCCCCCACTGACTCATCTTTCTTGGCTCCACTCTTACACGTCAGGGCTCCCCCGGGTTTTGTCCTCAAAGCTCTTCACATCTCAAGTCTAGACACTCTCCTAGGGAAGCTTGTTCATTCCCATAGCTTTAACTAGCACTTCCACGGGGATGACTCAGACGTTTATTTTCCCAGACTCAATAGCTCTGCAGTTTCAGACCTTCACTTTCTGCCTCTAATTTGGTCTTTCCCCAATTAAGGATTGTCACTCCCAAACCTCTCACCTAGACAAGAAATTCGAAAGTCATCTTCCATCCTTTCCTTTCTTTTCCTCTCCGAATTCAGACGGGTCGCGGGATCTTTGCGACTTGATGGTCTTCGTTCAGTGTGTCATTTCCTGAATCACACTTTCAATGCTGGCATCTGATCATGCTATTCCCCTGGTAGAAAGTTACAATGGGTTTCAATCCCCTGTTGAGAAATCCTAAGTCCAGTCCCCATAGCTTGCTACTTTCCTGGCGACACCTTCCCCCGTTTCCCGCCCAGATAACTTTTGTTCCAGCCCCACAGACATCAGGTTTGGTTCCTAAAACACAACATGTTCCTTGCCCCTGATCGTAATGGCTCCACCATCGAGCTCTTTCCTTTCATCCCTCCTTTGCTTTGCAAAACTTTACTCATGCTGACAGACCAGATTTCGATGGGACTTTATCCACAAAGCCATCTTCTCCTGTGCCAGGCAGAGTCCTTGCGCCATGTTCTGCGCCCCCAGGGGCTTTCACCTGCCTGTTTCTCCTTCTCGATGAAGCTCCTTTTCTATCGTGACCACGTGGCATCCATCCTTGCAGCCCTACATAACCTGGTGCTATTCTTGAGGTTCGATACGGGCTCTGAAAAAACCTTCGTCGAGCCACGGTACAGTGAGTAAACGCCTTCTGTGATGACCTCGGATGGAAGGCTCTTCCTCGCTCTGCCGGTCGTAAAACTCCGAGATCATAATAAGGCTCACGATTGGAGTGCAGCACAGAGGGTAAAATTCTTGCGACAGAACTAGGGTCAACAGAACGATTGCGGGGGGGGGGGGGTAGAAATAAGAAGGTATACATTTTCATATGCCTCAGATCCAAAATAATTTGGGAAAGAGCCAAGTGAGAGAAAAATAAAAATAAAACAGTTTTATCAGATTGTCCCGCCAGACAGACAATGGAGATGTTGCCCCACACCCAAATGAGCCACGACGGTGATCAGGGACCCAAGACACCCGGTACTGTACCAAGACTTTACTCTCTGTTAAATGCAATTGTATTAAAATACAATTACCAAAATCGTTTTCGAAAATAATTACAGAATAGTAACAGTCATGTTTCTTTACTGAGTCATTAAAGAATGAGACCTATTGCCAAGCTGAATGACCGTAATTTGACAGGAGCGACAAGCATCCACAATATTTTGATACATGTATAACAATTGTAATATGATTTGGAAACATCTGTAATTTCTACTGGTGAGGAAATCATAAGAACGTCTAATACTACTACTATTGGTTGTCTAGATTTATGATAAAAGAAAATGCTACATTTGAGTTAGAGGTTAGGAAAAGTAAAGATGTATTTTGTCCTAATCCAGTTTACAAAAATCCTAACCATGGAAGAACCCCTGAGATGGAGACAGATCAGTTTGTCTCTACTCTTTCCTGGGTAAACAGTCCTTTGAGAAACTATCTTAAGAAGGACATCAATAAATGCATAGTGGGCTCCTTGATTCTCAAGATAACCAACCCGAGGTCCCTAGAGGAATGGCAGAGATTGATGCCAACATAAAAAGCCCGAAAGCTGCAGTGATGGTGATTTCTACCACATCCCTGCTCACTTTGCCTATTTGGCCTGTGCAGAAAGGAGGTGGATCTTGGAGAATGACAGTGAATTATCGTAAGCTTAGCCAGGTGTTGACTGTAATTGCAGCTGCTACATCCAACGTGGCTTCATTGCTTGAGCAAATTAACACAGGTCCTGGCTCCCAGCATGCAGCTCCTCACTGGCGGATGCTTTTGTCTTGAAATCTGCTAGTAAAGACCTCCAGAGGCAGTTTGCTTTCAGTTGGAAAGGCCACAGCACGCCCTCATTGTCCCACCTCCTGGGCTCATCACCAATCTGGTTCTGTGGCGTAATTTAATTTATAGGGACACTGATCATCTTTCCCTTCCCTGCCCATTACGTTGATGACATTATGCTGATTGGACCTAGTGAATAAAAAACAGAATTTACTCCAGATTTACAGATAACACATGTGCGTGTCAGTGAGCAGAAGATAAATCCAAACAAATCCTCTCCATGGAATTTCTAGGGGTCTTGTGATACGGGGCATGGGAAGACATCTTTCCTAAGGTCATGGATACGCTGTTGCATCTGGTCCTGCTTACAGCCAGTGATGGAGCACAGTGTCCAGTGGGGGCTTTGGAGGAACATTGGGGTGTGTTGCTCCAGCCCGTGTGCCAAGTGACCCAAAAGATGCTAGTTTTGAGAAGAGCCCAGAATGAGAGCAGGCTGTGCAAGAAGTCCAGGCTGCCACGCCGGCTGCTCCGCCGCTCGGGCCACGTGATCCAGCAGGTACAGTGGAGCTCAAAGTGGTAGAGGCAGACAGGATGCTGCTCAGAGCCTTTGGCAGCCCCTGTGGGCGAATCGCAGTTTGGGCCATCAGGATTTGGGCCCGAAGTTTTGCCATCCTCTGCAGGTGGCGTCCCTCCATCAGAGACACAGCTCTTGGCCAGCTACCGGACCTTAGCAGAGACAAAATGCTTAACTTCGGGCCACCAAGTTACTATGTGACCTGAGCTGCCCCTCCACCCCCTTGAATCAGGCGTTTCCAGACCCACCGATCCATAAAGTCGGGCAAGTACAGCAGCACTTGTCATCAAACGGAAGTGACACACCTGTGACCAGGCCAGAGCAGGCCCTGAAGGCACAAGCGAGTCACACAGAAGTGGCCCCAGTGCCCGGGGTCCTCACTCCTGCTCCACCATCTTCTCTCTCGGGCACCTACGGCCTCATGGGGAAGTCCCCGCGGTCAGCGGACAGGGGAAAGGAGGACTCGGGCCTGTTTCACAGATTGTTCTGTGCAGTGGACAAGTGCTCCCGAAAAGTGGACAGCTGCAGACTTCGGCTCCCTCTGGGACGTCCCCGAAGGATGGCAGTGAAGGGAAACCCTCCCGGGCGAGAACTCTGAGCAAGGGCACGTGGTCGTTCGCGTCACCAGGAAGGAGAAACGACAGGTCACAGCTGGTTCGTGGGATGTGGCCGATTGTTTAGTGGGATGGTCAGTGACTTGGAAGAAACGGGATGGGACAATTGGTGACAAAGAAATTTGGGAGAAGATGTGTGGATAAACTCCTCTGAATGATTAAAAAAAAAAAAAAAGAAGTGGCGATATCTGTATTCCTTGTGAATGCTCATCAAAAGGGTGACCTCGGCGAAGGGGGATTTTCATAACCGAGTGGCTAGAAGGACCTGTTCTATGGATAACAGCCAGCTTCTCTCCCCGGTCACCCCTGTTGTCACTCAATGGACTCATGAACAAAGTGGCCATGGTGGCAGGGGTGGAGGTTATGCCTGAGCTCAGCAACTTAGACTTTCACTCACTGAGGTCAACATGGATGGAGCCCCTGCCGAGTACCCACACGGAGACCAACACAGAGCCCCCAATACGGCACCATTACCGAGGATGATCAGCCAGCCACCTGGCGGCAGGTCGATCACATTAGACCACTTTCATCGTGGAAGGAGCAATGTTTGGTTCTTATGGGAGCAGATGCTGGGTATGGATTTGCCTTCCCTGCACACGATGTTTCTGTCAAAACTACCCTCCGTGGCCCTACAGAATGCCTTATCCACCATCATGGCGTTCCGTACAGCATTGCTTCTCATCAAGAAACTCACTTCACGGCAAACGAAGTGGAGCCATAGGCCCGTGCTCACGGAATTCTTGGAATTCTTACCATGTTTCCCACCATCCTAAAGTAGCTGGCTTGGTAGAAAAGTGGAATGGCCTTTTGAAGACTCATTCACAGTGCCAGCTAGCTGGCAATATCTTTCTGGGCTGGGGCGAGGTTCCCCGAAAGGCTGTGTGTTCTCTAACTCAGCGTTCACTGTATAGTGCCGTTTCCCCCACAGCCGGCATCCACGGGTCCAGGAATGAAGGCGGGGAAATGGGGGTGGCACCACTCACTTTCATTCCCAGTGACCAACTAGCCGGACTTTTGCTTCCTGTTCCTATGACCTTGTGCTTCGCTGGCCTGGAGGTCTGAGTTCCGAAGGACGGAGTGCTTCCACCAGGAGACGTAACAATGATTTCACTGGACTGGGAGTTAAGACTGCCACTTAGCTACTTCGGACTCCTCACGCCTCTGAATGAACAGGCAGAGAAGGGAATTGCCTTGCTCCCTGGGGTGACTGACCCTGACCAGCGAGGCAAAATGGGGCTGTTACTCCCCACTGGAGTAAAGAAATATAGGAGATCCCATAGGGCGCCTCTTAGTAGTACTATCACTCAAGGACAGGGCTCTACTTCCTCTTCCGGAGAAGAGATTCATGCATTTTGTGTTGTAAGCAGATTAGTTATATCATGGGAGGCAGAATTATGACCTTGCTATTGTCTTCATTTGGAGATTAATTATGGCATAAGGAAACGTGTAGGGATGGCATGTTGACAATGGGTGAACTAGTGATGACTAACTTTATGTGTCAATGTCACTGGGTCATGGAGTGTCTAGATACTTGGCCAAACATTATGTCGAGTATGATCTATGAGGGTATTTCTGGATGAGTTTAACAGTTAGATGACGTCCTGAGTAGCGTGTGGGTGGGCCTCGTCCACACACATCCTGTTGGTTCTCTTTCTCTGTAGGATCCTAATTAATATCAAAATAATTACAACAATCATTTTTTTAAAAAATTCTAAGTAGATGGAGTCATTTTACTTTATTAGATCATTAAGTATCAAAACCCATTGCCAAGCTGAATGACTAACTTCAGGGTGGCGATGAGAATACACAATATTTTGATACATTTTCAACAACTGTAATGTGGTTTCAAAATATCTATGATATTTTCTCATGATATCTAGTCATGAGAAGATCAGTATGTCCTGCTGATACTGCTGCTATTTGTTCTGTATATTCATGACTGAAGAAGATGCTACATTCGAGTTAGAGGTTAGTAGAAATAAAGGTGTATTTTGTCCTAACCCAGTCCACAAAAATCCTCACCATGGATCCCTTGAGGACCATAGAGCCCAAGAAAAGAAGCTGCGAGATGAAGAAAGACCCCACGCCCTTCATGCCTTTCTGGATAAACTACCCTTTGAGAAATTACTTGTAAAAAGACATAGTAAATGTGGGCTCTTTGGTTTTCAGGGTAACTAAACATCTAAAAGATATTGTGTGAGTAGTAGACCAGGAAACTGAAGTGGACATTGATTTAAGAGAGAGAGAGTGAGAGAGAGAGAGAGAGAGAGAGAGAGAGAGAGAGAGAGAGAGAATAGTCTCCTTTGCTATGACTAATTGGCTGTTGGGACAAAAAATGGCTCTCTTTCTCGAACTCATGGTATCCCCTCTGGGCCCCTGGTACACTCCTTCTATGTAACAAACAGTCAATAATTCTTTGCTGGATGTAGGATCTTCGATGGATGAACTGATCAACCTACAAAACATCACTTAAAGGCGCAAGAGGAGCCCTGGACTCACACAGGTTGTTTCGTCGTTCGTTTTTCTCCAGTGCCCTCTCCCTTCTCCTCTCGTGCCATCCCTGAGGCATGCACGGGCACTGTCATTGCTCAGGGCCACTGGCTCTGGCCTCTGCTGGCATCATCAGCCCGGAGCCATGGGCCCTTACGCTCAGTTCCTTTCACACCGAAGGCAGTGGGGTGATCAAACCACTTGGTCTGCGTTGTTGGTTTTTCCGTGGAAGAAAATAAGGCTGAATCTCATCAGAAATTGCCTTTTTTGGTTAATAGATCCCTTTCTAAATGCGCTCAGGGAGGGTACAAGTGCCCCCGCCTCATCAGATAAGAGAAGATGTCATCATTTCAAACAAATGTATTTGTGTTAATGAATTTACGTATTAATCCTAATGCATACCCCAAGGAAAACTGGAAAATACAAAAGGAGGAACACATACCCATCTAACCCTACAACCCAAATATACATGTTATTAATATTTTAAGGTATTTCCTTTTGCATAGGGGGGTTGTACATAATTGTGATGATTCTGGCATATACTATCTTGTTTCCTTTTCCTATCAGTTAATATAATAATGTTTTTATTATATACATGTACATTTTATATAAAAATATAAATATATATGTGTATAAATATATGTATGTGTTTATAAAAGCACACGCGTATATATACAGAGATAATGCTTTTATTTATCAATATCTTTTTAATGGCCACACATTATTCCCTCAATTAAATGTGTCACTATCAATGACACATTCGCACTGTTTTGTCTTTTCACTATCACAGTAAGGCTCCTGTGACCATCTCTGCACGTCCACTTTCTTTTCTGTATTTACTTTGTCCTCTAGATGGTTTCTTAAAAGTGCAAGTACTACATCGAAGAATGAAATTTCTTAAAGCTCAACATAAATGATGATCAAGCTGCTCTCAATGTGACTTTTTTTGAGTTTTACATATCGGTGGCTTCATTATGTAATCCAGGAGAAATTCCTGAAATCCCAAACAATTCATTTTCTTTCATGCCAGATGACAGGTCTGGGACTTTCTCAGTAATTACCACTTGAGGGACAGAATCCAATAACACAAAACAGTGGTCAAAAACATAGGCTCAGAGAGAAAGGCTTCATTCAAAACCCAGCCTTGCCCCTACCTGCTGGATGGTCCCGGGCCAGTTACTCACCCTCTCTGTGCGTAAGTTTCCTCATTTTTATTTATTTACTTTTACTTTTATTTTGTAATTAATTAATTAATTAATTAAATTGAAGAAATGATTTAAAAATTTTTTCCCCTTCTACCTCCCCCCTACTCCTCATTTTTACAGTGGGAATAAGTAGTACCCCTTGCTATATATGGATGCCATGAGTATTAAAGGAGTTATTTCATGTTACATGGTTTGACACGTAGCCCTACTTCAATAAGGTAACTATTGTTTTTACTGTCACCGAGAGCATAGTTTACTATAACCGTGTTGTTATAAACACTAACTTATTTGAGGCAAAATTTACTATCCAATTGTTTGCTTTGCGCTGGTCCTACTGGTTTTGATATTCCTTTTCTATCTATCCTTGCACGACTTTGGTTTTATGGAGTATTTAAAATTCGTCCTACAGGTACCCCTCTGTGAGTGTGCGGTTAACGCTATTCACTGTTTGTTTTTTCACAGCTGACTTAATGACTGCAGCTGGCCTCAACCCACCCAAGTCTAATCCTTTTTACCTCATTCAGACAATGTGGCGATTGCTTCTGCCTCCCTTCCAACTCCCTTGCTAATGTCACTTATTTTAATTGCATGCATATTTCATATTTGATTCAAATATCATTATTCTAGTCTAAAATTCATTTCAGTATACAGATGTCATCGCCTTTACTGCTCTTCAGTCCTTCCTGCGTCTCTAGGCTCCCAACTGGGAGCGTTTTTCTTCCTCCATTAATATTCTCTTCCTCACTGATATGGATGGCACTAGTAAGTGAAAGCTTACTAGCGACAAATTCTCTGTTTGTTTGTTTTTCTGAAAACGTCTCTCTTTTACCTTCATTTTTGAAGGCTATCTTTCACTTAACATAGAACTTTCGGCATTTTGAAAATTTTCTTTTATTACCTTCTGGCTTCCATTATTTTATTTATTTAATTTTATTCTGTATTTTATTTATTTTACTTAATCAATTTTATTTTAGATTTTATTTATGTTAGTCTATTATTAATATATTTATTGTTTTGTTTTATTTAAAAATGTTATCATTTTATTTCAATTTTATTTTATTTTATTTTATTTTATTTTATTTATGTTTGAGATGACAACTGTCGATTCAATAGTCCTCCTTTGGAATTAATGTGCCTTTCTTCCTCTGGTCACTTTTATGATTTTCTCATCATCTTTGGTTTTCATCCATTCTCTCTGGTGTGATTTTTCTTAGATTTACACTGTTTCTTGAATCTCTGTCAATTTGGAAAATTGTCAGTCAAGGTCTCTTCATATATTGGGTCTACGCCATTCTCTTTTATTCTTCTAAAAGAAAACTCTTCACATGAGTGATAAAACTTCTTCCTGTGTCTTTTACTCTTTCTTCAATATTTTCTTCACCCTTTTTTTCTCTATATATCTCCTTCTGGAAATTTCTTCAAATCTATCTTTCAATTCAGTGATTCTCTCTTAGTCGTTAATATGCTTCAATCCTTTCACTAGTTCTAATTTTGGTCATTGCATTTTCTAGTTCTAAAATTTCCCTTTGCTTATCCTGAGAGTTTGCAATTACCAAATTTTTTTATCTTTTTCTTGTATCTTCTTGACCATTTAAGACTTTTTATTTTAAATTCTGTCGTTAGTAAGTATTATCTGGAGTCCTTTGGACACAGTTTCTCTTGTTTTTGTTTGTTTGTTTGCTTGTTTGTTTGGTTTTTTATTCCATACTTTGCCCTGGTATTTTTGATGGATCGTCCGGTATATGTGACAAATTATAAAATTTATTTAAGACTATATCTTCCTAGAGAGATGATTTACTCTTATTTGTGGCCAGAAGCGCCAGCATTCTAGATCAGTTTCAAGGATGGAGATGATCCTAAGACAAGCTTCTGTTCCCATAGGGCTGTTCTGCTTCCTATCCCCTTATACCCCTAAGATACAGGATCTGGTGGTCTCAACCCAAAGCATGAGAAGTTTACAAGACCTGCCTCTTGGGGAGTCCTAGAATCCTGTTTTTCCCCACTCCCAGTGTGCGGCCGGAAAAAGCTCTGAATATCTTTCCAAGTTCTTAGCTCCCTCTTCTAGAATCCCCATGACCCCAAATGGTGGAGTCATCTTTTGATGTTTCTGTCTTCTCCTGTATCTTGGCCTTGCGATTCTTCACTTCACTGACAACTTTCCAAAGACTTCAGTTACTTCAATTAGATGTGTGTGTGTGTGTGTGTGCGCGCGCGCGTGCGCGTACGCACATGCACGTGTGAGATGTAACTTTCTATTTGTCTCCAGCAGAGAGTTGGTCCAAATCATTTGGATCACCTCATTCACTATTTTGGAAAGTAGACATCTGAAGTCTAGTTTTTTCAAAAGTATGTTTTTTAAAAATCATTTTTATGAAAAGAGATGCAGGAAGATAATATGTTTAATTTCAGTATTTTCAAACTTATTTTACTACAGATTTGTTTTTGCGAAGCAGTACATGGTTCCATGGCATCTCAACTTACAAGAGGCTTAGATTTCAAAAAGCTGTCCTTAAGAATGTTGCCTTTAAGTTCAAAGTGATGTTAAACAAGGAACCATTATATTCTGTTTATGCAAAGTTAAGTTACAAGAGAAGAACTGTTTGATGGTTTTGTTGTGACTCATTCCACTCCATGTAACAATTGTCATTCTTTCATCACTTTCTTTTTTAAAAATTATTTCCACTTTTATTTTCATTGTAATCATATACACAGGCAACATGGATTGGCCAAGAAGACACATTAGGACAGGTATGTAATGGCATTTGTAAACATGCTTTATTTTGAAATAGGTAGAAATTTACAGAAAGCTACAAAAATAATACATAAGTCCAAGGGTATCCTTCATCTAGTTTTCCCCAATGAGGACGTCTTACACAACCAAAGTACAATATAGAGATCCAGAAGTCGATGTTGGTACAAAACTGAAATCTTGTTCAGTTTTCACTATTGTTTACATGCATTAATGTGTGTGTATGTATGTGTGTGTGTGTGTGTGTGTGTGTGTGTAATTCTATGCAACTCTATCTAATGTATAGATTCATGTCACTATCAACACAACCGAGATACAAATTGCTCCATCACCATGAAGGAATTCCCTCTTTTATATCCTTACCCCACCATCTTTGCCCCTTGGCAATCACCAATCTGTTCTTGAACTCTACAATTTTGACTTTTCAAAAATTTCATATAAATAGAATCAATTAGCATGTAACTTTTTGAGGTTTCCTTAATTCACTAAGCATAATGCCCTTGAGGGGTCCATCCAGTAATATTATTTTTACTTGACTCAACATCTTTTCTACATCCCCTTGGAAGATGCCATTTTTTATTTCCTCTATTGTTTTTAACAGCATAAGAAACAAAGACACAGAGAAGACAGGAAACTGCCTAAAATCTTGAATAACATTAATGATAGCTCTCTTGACATTCTAGTTCAGAATTACTTACAATAGACTTTGTTTCCCCCTAAGACCACTCCTTCTTTCTTCCTGACTAGTCAAGAACAACAGGTCAGCTGAAGGTCATGGTCAACACAATCCACCAATTATTCAATCAGAAATTTGTTATATGAAAACCAAACGTCTGACTTTGCCTGCAGCAACTACTGCATTATTCTACTTAGTAAGAACTACAGAGTGGGTAACTTAAAATCACACACATACTAACTGTTGAAAGAATGTCTAAATCAGAATAGAATTTCTAAACTCTTAGCTCAAATGTTGATTATTTCAAAAAGGAGAAATGAATGCGTCGACTGTGTCTACAAGTGACATTTCCTACTTTCCTTCTTTAGCTTCTCTCGTCTTTGGGGGTTTGCCTAAAGGTCACCAACTCTTGAATAAACCTGGTAAATATTCAGTGGCCCTCTGCAGTGGCAGGGAACGTAACTGGAGAGGGTAAGACTATGTCATGAAGTTCAAGAGTACAATCTGAGGTTTGTATAATCTCATAATTACTCTTGAAGAATCTTTGGTGTGAGGGGCAGTACTGGGTGCAAAAAGGTCTAACATATCACTACAATCATAGTTCTCAAGTGATACCCATAGCCATCCCATGTAGTTCAAGAAAGGCTTTTACTCTGGTCTTTACTGGCTGCAGACTTTCTTTGCATGAGTCCAAGAGAACATCTAGGGACCAGGAGTCCTTCATAAGCTCCATCTGAGTGTTAATTAGTCTGTACCAAGTGTAGAGACACTTGGAATGGGTAGAATTTAGGAACAAGAAGGGAAAAGCATCATTGTACAGTATCTTACATGTTTGACTTCCCAAACCAAACACTCCACTGGAGTTGCATGGTTTAGGAGAGTTTGAAACTCTTTTCTTGACAAAACAAGTATAATATAGTAACTTCAACTGAAGAAAACACGGCCAGGCTTTTAAAAACATTAATATCTCAGGCACGTTCTCTCCCAAACCGCTTTAACATTCCACCTAAGAGGTGTGTTGGATTCAGAGGCTGGGGCCATGGTTCAATTAGTGATCTTCTCTATAGCACAGGGGTTGATCTTATATTTGTGTATTTAATTCACATAATTTATTCACATCGGTAATAAATAGGTTAACTTCTGTCCATTTGGGGCTCATTTAGTCCTTTTCCTCTGATGTTTCTTCATCATAGCTGGATTTAAACATTTTTTGTTCACAGGAGATTTAACTCATAAGGTATTTTTATTGGTTTTAAATATGAGGCACACGGTAGTGGCTGAGAATGGATCTGGAAGTTGACAAGTGCTTATCTAACAGAGGCAGACTTTGAAGCCCTTGCCATCCTTCCATTCGTGTTTAATAACTGGTTTTCTTTTGAATGAGGGAGACTGTGTTTAGTTCCCTAAGCAAGGTGAGTCAGCTCCCAGGAAAGGAAGGTCATTCCTAACCCAAAGTGTAGTTCAGGGAACTGAGACAAATCGAAGTTGCAGGAAATAGACTGAAAATGCTGGATCTTGACGACAATGTGCCCTTGGCAAAAGGCAACATCCTTTACCTAGGAAAAAAGCTTAAACAAGTCTTATTTTTTTAAAAAAATAATAATGTTGGATATACTGAGCATCAAATACATCTTAACAAATGACATTTGGGTGAGTTAACTGTAAAAGTATCAGTTGCGAATTAAATTTTCCTCCAAATAAAAAACTCATGGGTATAGAAAAGTAAGGGGGACAATTCACAGATTTTTCCTCACACTACAGGTAGAGACCACCCACCCAGTTTGGTGTGTGTGTGTGTCGGTGGGGGGGGGGCATCCCTTTACATTTAAGGTAGATCAAAGAGTATAAAAACCAAAAGCTGACAATCTAAGGATATTTTTATAGCCTGGGGCAGGGGGAAATCATTTTGTAGATTCCATCGCACATGGAAAAGTGATTAATTATACTGAAAGGGGAAAGCTTATAATATCCAAAGAAGCCATATTAAGTAGATATTACTTATGGCATGGCATAAAGGCAAAAGAGCTTTATGACAATGTATGAGAAGAAAGTTACATGGGAAATGAACACTTCTGAGAATCTGTTTTTGAAGTTTATAATTTACAGTCATTTACTGACTTCTTAATGGTAGCAAAGTCCTTAGTAGTAAACTCAAGTTGTTGTTATTTATACTAAATAACCATCCACAGAAAATAAATAAATAAATAAATAGCCAACCATCCACGGATTTCAGAAATACCACAAGATAAAATATAAAGCATTGCCTTAAAAGACCATCAACAATGAGTCTATTTTGCAAAAACCCCACCCATCTAACAATGCAATCATTTTATCAACTTTTCCCTTGGAATATGCCTTCCAAAGATGGGACTGTCCTGACTTGTAGAAACAATAAACAATCCTGAGAGATTAAAATAAATGACTTCAGGCTTCTTTTAATTTTCTGCAAACCCTTTATGAGAATAAAAGAATCACTATCCTTAAATAACTGTAGAATTACATCACTGATCAACTATGTCTCTAGTGGATTAGAACTCAAGGTGAGACATGGTGTGTGAAAGGAATTGCCTTTTGGTAAAACCCCTCAGCAATTAAAAATTCCAGACAAAGAGCCTTCTCTTTCCATCCCCTGTACCATTCCATCTGACTACCCCCAACCCTTCCCAACCTGGAAGAAGACCAGAAAGTTTGGTTGAGGGAGTATGACATAGTTCTGGTTATATTTTTTCTCTCTCCCTCTCTAAGGTTAATCATGAAAATATTATGAGTTGTGGGTTGGAATTGGTTTTGGAGAAAGCGTTTTGGGGCATTACAAATGTCGAATATTTTGAGAAAAACTTACCGCATTGAATCAGAAATTCATTTAAGCAGCATTTTTTTCCTCCTGCTCTTTTGCAATGAATGTTGGTTTGTCCTGGAGACACTTCTGGGGTTGGCTCTGTGCTGAAGTTCCTGCAGACTACTGCAGGGTCACCATTATGATGGGAAAGAAAGCTGGCTACTGAAAGTATGTTCTGCCCGGTGGATAGTCATCTTCGTGGGGGTCGAAGTCGATGGTTGGGAGTCCAGACAACTTTCCTCTGGATGGTGAAACCTGTGTGAAATCCAAGCAACAGGATTCTTTAAGATTTTCTTTGAGCAAAATCGTTTTTAAAATTATGCTTCTGAACTAATTTATCATATGTCACTTTGGAGGACAATATGACTATTTGCACATCAAAATTCCTTTACCCTTCTGTTAACTAGCCTGGGAATAATAATGACAAAGATGATGATGACGATGATGACGATATTAATAATGGCTAGAAGTGAGCTCCTACTTTGTGCCAGATCCCTTACCAAGCATTTTATGTCTTAATTTTCAGTTAAACTTGTCAACAATTACCTGAGATAAATACAATGCCTCCCACACACACACACACACAAAAAAAACAGATTACCAAATCTTATATCCTCTGTTTATGGTCAAGCAACTAGAAAGGGACACAGCTGAGAAGGGAGTGTAGGTGTCTCTGAGCCTTTTCTCATTCTGTCATGGTCTTCCGCATCAGCAGCACTTTGCAATTGTCATATGAAGGCTTTGTACAAAGTCTTTACATGTGAAAAACAAGGCACGTTCAGACTCTGCCAGCTCTCTGAAACCAAATAGACCATTTTCACTTATTTAATCAGTTGTTGCTATAGACTGAATTGTGTTTTTCTCTCAAATTATATGCTGAAACCCTAACCCCCAATATGATTGTAATTAGGGGATGGGGCAAAAGAAGACACCAGGATGGTTCTTTCTCTCTCTCTCTCTCTCTCTCTTTCTCTCTCTCCCTTCCTCCCTCCCTCCCTCCCTCTCCCATTCTCCCACTTGTGAACACGATGAGAAGGAGTCCTCTGCAAACCAGGTGAGACTTCACCTTGACCTTGGACTTCCAGCCTCCAGAACTGTGAGAAATAAATTCCCGTTGTTTAAGGCACCGCATCTGGTATATTTTGTTGCGGCAGCCATAACTGAATAATACAATAGTCTATACAAAATAAAGGAAGAAAAATAAGAAAGGAATAAAAATGAAGCAAAAGAAACACATCAGGTCACTCATAAATATATAAACCGTTAGAAAAATGACCCTAAAATCCACTCTCCAGTTTGTGGCAGACCTAAAATCATGGTTGAGAACAGGGTTTAATCAATTTTGATATTTAAAAAGTTTGCTTGAGAAGAGATTGAAGGATTGGTTCATTTCTACAGTTTTGTTTTTCTTTTTCGTTACAGCTATTATTTTGACAAACCAGATTGGTAACACAGTAAAATTAGTTTAAAGCTTTCAGTATGTACACAGGAATTCTATTCGATACTTTATCCTCGAACCATGATGATTCCACAGCAATGTTTAAAGGGGTGACATTGAGATTAGCGTGTAATTTTCCAGAGCATCCAGACAAAGTACACGCCATGCCTTTACTTGTCCGTTTTTGGAAATGCAATTTGTGTTTTCATCTTTCTGAGTTAAAAGTGTGCTTTAGACAGGAGCCGTCTGGAGTGGCACATGACCCAGGGATAGAGGCATTTCTAGTAACCCAGCCTGGATCTGATGCTATAGCAGTCTGCCACCGGGGAGGGGATTGAAAATATTTAGGCGAAAATTTTGCAAACCTTTCTCACTTCATTAAAAGAAATTTGGGGACGTACATTTTGAGAAGGAGAAATATACGTAGCACTTAACAGTATTGCCGAAGTTATCATCCTTCCCACAGAATGATCCGAAAAACGGCAGTGGGAATACGTGCCTGTGAAAACCCGCCAGGAACCCTGGCACGTGAATCAAGCCATGCGCACTCACCAGACCTCCTCATCACACACGGCGGAGGGTGTTTCGCAACCCAGGTGCAAGTCCCAGACACAGAAAGGGGTAAAGGGGCAGAACTGTCCGTGATCTCGGCACTGCCTCTGACACAGAGAACAGAGCACAAAAAACGGGCAGTTAGGAAGGAAATTCTGAAAGCTGTAGCCTTGAAACAGGCATCCAGTATCCGGCGATTGGTCCGGGGGCACAGGCGGGGATTCTGCTGGAAGGATGGTAGCCGGGTCTTTGCCTCTACCTCCTCTTCCTTCCCTCAGGCTCCTCCAACTTCTGCAGCCGCCATGCGGGACAGGGGAGAAGCTAGAAGGGACACTTGCGCTTCAGAAAATCAGGACTTTAGATGTGTTAAAGGCACCAGAATAAGCCTTGCATTTCATGCATGCCAAAACACACGATTCTAACATTTCCAAGGAGAGCACATTTAATTTCTGCTCGCCTTCCAGGCCCTGGTTCTTACCACAAGACTTGTGGCAATTTCTTCTTGCCCATCACACTCTCTAACCAAACCAGGCAAATTTGAGGCAAATTTGACCCAAATCTAAGCCTTTTTTCTGGGAAACTTCCCCTGAAGGGCCCCCCTAGATCGTTCACTTCACTTGTCAGCTAAACTTAGCTCTTGGTAAACTAATACCATCAGCACAACTTTGAAAGGCATCACTATTTGGCCTTCTCAAAACAGTGTAAAGATGATCAATATCGAAACTTTCAAGGTGACTGTTTTCCAACAGAATGGAACTCACTCTGAAAACTTCATAAACTGCATCCATCTTAGTTTGAGAATGAAATAATTAAATTATTCTAGATCCAGATCTAACACACACTGGATCCATACAAGGGGGTCGTTGCAATCTTCATAACACAAGGAATTCAGTTTTGTTTAGTCATTTCTCATTTGCGGTCTAAGATATTGTGGTCGTAGAGGGAGAAAGTGTTTTTGGTACCTTCTGGTCTTGAATCCCTAGGTTTCGGCTCCTGCTCTGCTGTAAATTTCTGGGTTCAATGTTCTATAAAAACACTTTACAGTCATTTGCCATTTCCTTGGTACTGAAAATAGATCCCAATTGGCCCACAGGGTTATTTTTAGAAAAATGACTTTATTGTTTTCTATATGATGAAAATGATAGGATGTGCTCTAAAGAAATATTGAAGAAGAAATTTTAAAATGCTTAGAATCTCACCACTCAAGTAGAAACACTGCTAATATAATGAGAAGGGGTACAAGTTTTCCAGCCTCTGCTATTTCGAATCCATTATTTTGGGAAAGACATATATGCCCCAAAGATATAAAAGTCATACAGCTAGTGAGTGGCAAGATCAGATGACCAATTATTCCAGTTTTTTTCAGGGTTGTCCCAAGTTTAATATGGAAACTCCCGCATCCTAGAAAACCTCTCAGTCTTTGGAAAACCAGAACCCTCAGCAAAACCAGGACTGAACCCCAAACAGAGGTTTTTGTTGTCAAGACATACATAGTCACTCACACGTGTTGAATGATGAGCTCCTGTGATATGTGGTTTGGTAACTTTAGTCACTTTGTGTATATGAAATATATTTCTATATCAATAAATGTCATTCTGTAATATAATTTTCATAGTTGCACATAATTCTATTGCATGGACCTACCAGAATTTATTCCACCAACACTTAATGGATGGACAGTGGTTTATTTCTAAATGTTTGACATTATAAACAATGCTATGATGAAAAAGATTCTTACATAGAACATCTTAGTACACTTATCCCTTAGTATAATTTTCTTAAAGTAGAATTAGCAGAGGGGAGGGGGAAGGTAGATGAGGGAGAATTTAGATAATTTCTTCAATTAAAAAAAAAGAATTTATAAAAATTTTTTACATTTTTAAAAATTAAAAATAAATTAAAAATAAAAAATTTTTAGAAGCATGCACATACTTTAAGGCTTCTTAAAATATATTGCCAATTTATTCTGTAGAATGGTTATGTCAATTTCTCTTATCACCACATTCTCCTCAATGACTGTTATTAATCATTTAATCATTCGTAATTTGATAAGTGGGTAGAAATAATTCACCAATATTTTAATTCATATAATTTTAATTCTTAGTGAGGTCAAATATACTTTTATGTTTTTATTGGTCATTTGAATTTCTTTTTTTTTAAATTTCTTTTTGAGTCCATTTTTTATTTATAAATTTTGATTATTTTATGGGATTATTCACCTTCGTATTGATTTCTAGAGATTCTTCGTGCAGCCCTTTTTAATTTGTGTTGCAAGTAGCTTTCCAAGTCTATGTTCTTCTTTTAACTACATTCATGTTGCCATTGGTGGTGATGGGAGGTCATGCAGAAAATTTTGATTTCTAAATAGTCAAGTTTCATTAAATCCCCAATTTTAAATTTTTAAATAAGATATACATTTTTTGTGCTAATGTAATTTAAAACTCTTTCTGCTTAGGTTTTTTTTTTTTTTTTTTTTAATTGACATAATGCAGTGGAGAGGAGGAGATGTGGAGTGGGAGGGACGGGAGTCCAGCCCCGCACTGTCCCCTTGCAGTGTGGGTGGCCTCGGGCCTTTCACGGGTGGGAGATTAGCCTCATGGAGCTTGTCGGCGCCCTCTGCACAGCAGTAGAGCAGGCTCTGTCTGCATTTTTCAACCTTGGCCGCCAGTTGTGATCACCTGGGGAGATACTAGAACTCTAGACACGTGAGACACATCCCAAACCATATAAATCAACATCTCGAGGGTGGGGCCTGGGCACCCCCATTTTTCTAAGCTCCCTGGTGATTTCAATATACAGGGAAACTCGAGTCCATTGATTTGAATGGATGCTGTGTTTTCCGAACTTGCCCGATGATTTTTTTTTTTTTAATTGCTTACCAGGACTCTGGCCTGGGAATTTGGATGTCGTAAGTTTAGATTGTGTCCTAAGGATCATTAGCAAGCATTTCCACAATTCCAACTTTGAGGTATTTTAGAGACATGCCAAGCAAGCTATTTGAGGATCCTTCTAACTTAACATTTAGTTGTTTTAATAGTCTTTTCGGGTGCGCTTCTTGCATAAATGTTATTCTGAAGCTGAAGTTATCAGTGAAGACTTCAATTAAACTCTGGTAATTAGCACCCTGACACTTGCCCAGTTTCCTTAACACAGTCACAGATGGGATATTGAGGAGTATCTATTCCAAACGCTAGGGGAAAAAACAAAAAACAAAAAACGGAGGCGTGGTACACAAAGCCACACCACTACTGAGTAACAAAACCAGAGAGAGAGAGGACTCAGGCACCCTGGCCTCTAATCTGATACCATTCTCACCTCATGCTCAGTCTCTCTATCTCTGAAATGGGGGCAAGAGTCTCTCCTCACCTTCCTTTGAGCAGTTTTCTGGCAACAGGTGTTGTGACTAACATCCGCAGGGCTCTTGAGCGACTTAGATGAAAGGCAGTGAGTGTAATAAGTACAACATACCTTTTTTCATATTATACTTTAAATCTGTGTAAACATTGAAAGAATCTTTTTTCTATAAACAGGCGGTAACACCAGTAAAAAGGAAATACCTCCTTTATAGCTCGCTTTTTATATTCCCATTAATTTTCTTCAGAGCTGCATCCGCCGCGCATTGGCCCAGCTGGACGCGGGCAGAAACAACATGGAGATGACAAAGCACTATTCTAAATCACCCTCCTGCACGCTCCTCCCCCATGGGACACCCCACTCCTCTCTCGCAATCCTAACCGCAACTTACACTCAAATACTTATCCGAGCAAGCGTTTGCTTAATGCCTGTCTTCTCCACTAGACTGTACGCTGCATGAGGACAGGCATGGCACATTCCACATCTCTAAACTAGTCCTGGTTGCCTGCCCCTGGCACTTTGTGAGTAGATGAATGAATGCATGAGGCTGTGCATGACCCCAGCGAAAACGCAAAGCTAATCACCGAGCGAGGCCAACAGGGTCACTCTGAGAAGCAAAAGGGGTAGTTTGTACTTAAGATCTACACCTTTCGCTCAGAGAACGTGATCTTTTTTGGGCACATCACCCCCTTAAACCATCCCTACCTCCTCTGTGCAAACGTGCATGTGACACCAGCTTTAATACTCAAGTCCAGGGATATATCTGGAAGGTAGGGGTGGGGGGCTGGAGGACTCGACATTTCTGGTTGTCTTGACTAAATTACAAACATAGGTAAGAGATTGCCTCCTTTTAGTTGTACCCCTGCTGTGAGAGAATATGCATCATCTGTCATCATTACTAAAATCCTTGGAAGTAGGTATGACTAGCCCTGTTTTGAAGATCAATAAATCAAGGATCAGAGACATGCAGCCACTAGCACAAAATCACACAGCTAAGACTTTATTCAAGTCATCGGGTTCCTAAATTTCTATTTTTTTCTGTGATATCACACTGTCTTCCTGCCATATGAAATTAAGTCTCTTTCTTTCAGGACGGTTTCTTTTAGTTATAAATAAGTAGGCTTCTTGAAAGAAAAGACATCTGGTGTTTACAGGGGGATGAGGGTCAAAATATTAACATGTCACGTGACACGGGTTACATGGGTTTCCAGCCCGACCTCACGCACACATGACGAGTGCGCCACTGAGCACAGTTCACTTGACCTTGCTATTCTTTTGGGTTGATTTTCAGTGAAAATGGTAGAGTCCATTTTCATGTGACAGTGTTAACTTAGCCAGTGTCCACATTTTGTCCTGCATCCCATTGGGATTACTGTGTAGCCTGTTATGATTTTATTTCTACAATGAACGTATTTGCATTTTTAGCTAAAAGTGCCCTCTTCACGGCAACGAGAGTTTGAAAAATTATGATAAAACAATAGCATTATCAAAATGTATGTTAACATTAAAACCAATCCTGCACTAAGATCATCATTTATATCAAATAATAATATAAAACTAACAATATAATCTTTCATGTTAAATACATATTAAATACATATAATTCATATTTAATATTTAATTTAATGTTAAATACATATTAAAATTATCTCAATGCTCAACCATAAGTATTGGCGGAATAAAATTCATAATCGTTCTTCTGAGTTGTGCACCTGTGGTTAATTTTCTTTTTCTTTATACCTGTCTGTGTTTTGAAGTTTTTTATAGTGAGTGTGCATTGCTTTTATGATCAGAAAAAAAAAAATTTACTTTTAAGGTTTAGTCATGACCCAGGAACTTAGCAATCTGCAACAAGATCAGAAAGACAGATAATGAGGGACAGTCATGTTAAAAATGAATCCTTCTCATGAGGGACAGTTACATTCATGGAAAAATGTGGCAGTTAAACTCAGGGTAAAAATGCCAACCATGCCTTCCTACAAAGTGGAAATAATCAGTCAACCAACTCGGCGTTTTGTCTACATGACATAAATAACTGTTTCGGTTGTTTTTTTTTTCCACTCCATTGGCCAATTTAAGTGTTCTGTGAACAGAACATTTGATTACTCTAGACTGTTTTCAAACCCCCAATTTAGTGTCATGTATGGCTCAAATTTTGCTATAAATCTTCTGGACACCCCATCTATACATCCTGCAGACGGGAGCAAACACACTACTCTAATTACTGCCCCTTCCGAGTGCATTCCACGCTCAGGGAGCTGCTGATCTAATAGGTAAAACATGGCTTTCTTTCTCCTCTCTTACAGCAACGTCGCGTCACGAGGGTGTGTTCTCGTCCTCGCCTTGAGAATATTTATTTATAAAAGGGTAAGAGTTTTTCATATATATGCAAAGACTCATAATGAAATGTGTTCTGGCCAGAACACAATCAGGCGAGATTCCATCTGGGGTCAACGATTCAGAGTGCCAGGCCGAAGCCATTTTTACCGTAACTCATATTTTCAACCATGTGAAGTTGCCGCACACACACAGGAAATGGCTGGCAACAGGTGGTGGGGGAGCTTGCTGGTCTTGTCTGTCTCCACGGGGGTGGGGTGGGGGGGGGAACGCTTGTGGGCTACTGAGTCACCGAATAATTATGAGCCTGAACAAAAGGCTCTTAGAGAAGCCCTAAGTCAAGACGGAGAAGGGCAAGGTGTAGCTAGTGACTGTCTCGGCGTGCTAGCTGTGCAGTCGGAGGTGATGAATGACATTCCTTGAGAAACAATGTCCTCTTGGTTTGCGCTCCTTCTTGCTCGCCAAGCACCAGGTGGCGGCAGGACGAGAAGGAAGAGGCGAGGGAAGAGCTGTTGCACAGCCCCGACTCTAACGAACGCGAATGCCTCAGAACGTGTATTCCTTGGAATCGCTTCCCGCTGCGAAAGTGAGCTTATCATTCCCCTGCTGGCCTGGGCACAGACCCATTTTGTTTCTTTCGCTCCCTTCCCAGACTGGGAGGTGGTGACATAGTCCTTCCCAAGTCACGGATGAAGGACCCGAGGCTTAGGAGCTGACATACTTAGCTTTAGCGTTCAGAAAGGGGAAGTAAACGGTGTTGTGAGCGAGACTGCTTCCCCTCAGAGAGATATTTCCCTGGCCCGCACTGCCAGCGCCTTCGAACTTGACCTTGTTCGGAAACAAGGTTGTCGCAGACGTCATTAGCTAAGGTGTGGTCATGATGGAGGGGAGTGGACCCCTCCCTATCTAACCACTCTCTTTCTAGATGACTGGTGTCCTTGTAGGAAGACCTTCGTGTGAAGAGACAGGGAGAGACATGGGGGAAGGCCACGTGCAGATTTGGAACTGGAGCGATGCAGTGACAAGCCGAGGAACCTCACGGATCGCCCCCCAAGCACCAGGAGCTGCGGGAGGTGAGAAGGGCTCTCGTAGTTTCCAGAGGGAGCGTGGCTCTGCTGACATCCGGCCTGCAAACTTCTAGCCTCCAGAACCACGAGACAATAAATTTCTATTGTTCTGAGCGGCCCAATTTTGTGGCACTTTATTACACCCCTAATGTGGATGGGCACCAACATTTATGGAGAACCTACGGTATGTCATCCTGCTTAATTTTCGCCATCTCCAGATGATCTGTACATCATATCGAGTTTTCAGGTTAGGATGCAGAGGCTTTTGAATTCTTTAGAAAGTAGAAAACTCCCTTCGCCTCGAGTACCCAGGTCTCAATAAGATCATTTAAAAATCTTTGTCTGCTGAGCTTAAGAAGAAATTGGTAGTTTGCATATAGGTGATTCAGTTGAAAATAATGTAAGTGGATAACGTGAGGCCGAGAGGCAGGAGACGAGTAAATAAATGACTGTGTTAGGAAGTGAAGAATAAGAAAAAAAAGGGAGTGCAAATCCTAGAATACTCCTCAGAGACAGTGAGCGAGAACTTGCTTCAGAAAATGACCCCAAGCGAGACACTCCTCTCCAGCACCTCGCCAATCTGCACAGGTAGAGGGACAGTATCAGTAAGACCACCTTCACTTTTGACATCCCTTACAAGTTTGGGGGATTCTGACAACACTCTCGGTTTCCTTAATTCTCTGGAAGGAGGCACGACCTCGCCGAAAGCTCATAGACTCACAGGTACATTCGCTCAAGGTAAAGGAGGCCATTTGAAGTCGGCCACGGAAAGAGGAACATACGGTGGACTCTGGGAAGGTACCAGAAGCAGAGCTTCCAGTTGTCCTGTCCCCATGAGGTCAGGACAGTGTTATTCTGCCATTACTGGTGTGTGACAGTCCGCATAGAGCAGCGGGAAGCTCGCTGGAGCCCTGGGGTCCAGTGTCTTTCCCGAGCTTCACGTGCAGAGGGGGTTGAGGTGCTGAGCTCAGTTTCCAGCCCCTCAAGAGGTAGAGTTGATGCCTCGGGACCCAAAGGCTGGGGTTACTGCAGGTTGGTGTGCTCACAATCCCCACCCTGAATCACACTGTTGCTATCTGGCTGCTCTAAGATGCCCCAGGCAAAGACACGCCCATCAGACAGGACATTCCAAAGGCTTAGGGAATCACTTCCCAGAAACCGAGGGCAGAGATCAGACCTCTCCTTGGGCAAGTTTAAATTCTTTATTATAGCCTAGATTAGACGCAGACCTTCAATTCTCCATCTAACTTCTCCGTGGGGGAAACATCTCTGCTGTCCCAACTCTGGGAGCCAGTTCTCCGCCAAGCAGACCCTCGGGTTGGGAAGAGGCAGGGCCATGTGCCCTCCACGGGCTCCATTTGTGTGCTCTGAGCCTTTCCACAGGTGGGGGTGATGTGTGCAGCTGGGTCCTTTTAATGCCCTTTCTCTGTGTGTGTGTGTGTGTGTGTGTGTGTGTGTGTGTGTGTGTGTTCACTGAGTCTGCTGTGTTTGGGAACAAGATGAGGCTGAGCCCAGGAGGAGTAAAAAAGACCAGATCAACAGGGGTGGATATGGGACAGTGGGGCTACAGCCTTATAAAGAGAAAGGAGACAGCAGCCCTGCAGAAGCAAGACCCCCAAGGTCAAGGTCAGAGTCTGCAATTCTCTGCAGCCCCTCCCGTGCCTCAGATGCCAGAGGACCAAGGTCCCCCAGGGCGCAAGCTGGGGGCTGGGGAGGGGAGCAACTTCTCTCTTCCTTGTGATTTTGTTTTTATGCCAAAATACAATGCAGGTGACCCTCCCTGGAAGCTGTCTTCTGTAATCAAGTCACCCAAAGGGAGTCGCAGGAAGAGCTTCTTCTGAGGAGCACAGTGTCATTCCTTCTGGTTGAGGCACCAGCCTGCCCGCTCCCTTTTCTGAATGTTCAGATTGTCTTTATTTACTTTTCATTTGTTTAATTAATTGATTTTTTTTATCATGACATTGGTTGACAAAATCCAATACGTTTCAGCTGTACACTTTAACAGCAAGGCACATATATATTTACACTGTGTCCACCTCCCATAGTGAGGTTTCTTCCTGTCACCACATATTTGGCCCCCTTTACCCCGTCTACCTCCTCCCTCCCCCACCCTCTGGTAACCACTGGTCTATATAGTCCATGTCCATGAGTCTCTGTCCTGTTCATTTGTTGCCTTTAGGTTTAAATCCCACATATAAGTGATACCATGTGATTTTCAACTTTTTCTGTCCAGCTTATTTCGCTTAGCTTGATTATCTTGAGGTCCATCCATGTTGTTGCAAATGGCGGTATTTCATCTCTTCTTATGGCTGAGTAATATTCTGTTGTATATATGTACCACAGCTTCTTTAGCCAGTCATCTATCGTAGGACACTTCGGTTGCTGCCATGTCCTGGCCACTGCGAATAATCAATCGCCTCTCTTCCACACAGAAGGGTGTTCGTTCGTCTGTCTAATTTCGTAAATTTTACCACCGAACAGTAGAGGTGATTTCCACATTTAGTTCCAAGTTTTCGTTTGGCATGCGAATATTTGTTGAGCATGTAAATTATTTTTACGATGTAGACAAAAATGACAGTGAGGGGAAAAAATTACCTGAGGGTTACCCCACTCCCAACTACTGCCTCAGTGCGACTCTGCGTCTCCAACACATTTTTGATGCAAAATACGCTGCAGGCAAAAGGGACAACTTTAAAAGGCAAAAGAGAAAAGAAATGGAAAGAAAACAGGAAATCGGTGTAATCATTTACAGCCAATTTGAACTTTTTTCCCCATGGCATTACAGATTTACAGACGCGTTGTATGGTAAATGACCAATGTGAAAATATTTTCTTTTTTTTGAATAGAAGAATCCTATGAGCGGCAAACCTGCAACTGAAAATAGAGTTAAAGTCCTCAGAAGTATTTCCATAGATACATGCGACCCACAGGAAGAAGAAAATGTGTTTCGAATCTTGGGTTTTGACCCATCATTTGAAATTCATTTTCTCTGACTTTCCCGTAAGCCATGCCAAAGAAAATAAAGGAGCCAGCCCTCGCCCCACCTCGCGGCTCCCCACTCACCCACCAGGCCCACCGGCTTTCTCGTACCGCCATGTGGCAACTCAGGGTCCCGGGGATTCAGAAGGATCCAGAGCAAGTCGCTTGATGTCTGGTTTTCATTGACGAGAGCAGAAATTAGCATCACCTTCCGCCAGATTCCGCGCTGTCCTCCGTAATGCATTAGGGGCCCCTTTCTGATTTTATTTCGTATTCCGGCTTGATGACACATTTCCTCTTAACTTCAAAGGTTGTTCTCTGCCTGAATAACTCCTCCAAACTTAGGAGGTTAAAAAATAAACCTTTATTCTAAATGAGAATTTACCCACCAAAACCTATAAGGGAACTGAAAAGCACAAATCCTTGATAATGAATTAAAATAAAAGAAAACTTTAATAAGACCTCGGATGGGAAAAAAAAAAAAAAGCTTCCTTTAACTCAGACAAATCCAGATGTGGCCACATCCTTAGATGGTGTCTAATGATTGTAACGCTCTTGACACCAGTCACTGTGAACCCTGATACTCAGCGCTAACTGAATTTTTGCTTCTAATCCATGACTCGGGCTTTGCCTGGTCTGTTTGTGCCTCTCCAGTTCTACACTGATCCTTTATAGTATATTAATATCATGTGCAATGTCAACATTTGGAAAAGGTTTGTGACGGACAGGGCTGAGAAGGCGTGTTCCTCCAACAGCCTGTTTCCATAATGGAAGTCGTTCTTCCAGACTCGGACCACCATATGCTTCCACTTTTTTTTTTCTTTTCTGTTTTTATCAGGGGACCTCAGCACATTAGATTTCAGTATAAATTTTAAATACATTAAGACAGGTCTGAAAACTCATGCCAGCACACCCTCAGCTCCTTGTGGTTGGTCCCCTCTCATGAGAATGTATTGACGCCTCAGAGATCTCGCGTCTGTAAGCGAGGTCAGCCCTCGTAATAGTAATAGGTGATGTTTACCGAGTGTTTACGATACACCAAGCTCTGTGCTGAGTGTTTCCTGTGTGTTGGGACATTTGGTCCTTCCAAGAGCTGTCCAAGGACAGATGAGAAAACTATAGTGTTGAGATAGTTAAAAACTTGCCTAAGATGCCGGGGCTGGTGCAAACAGCCGGCCGCCCAATGTCCGAATCCACATTGGCCCTGGAGTGACCAAGGCTAGTGTCTGCTCACCACAGCGCACTCACAGACTCACAACGACACACATCTCAACACAAACACCCTCTCTCGAAAGCCTGCCTTCAAGAGCGTTCGCTTCTCCCACTAAGAGAACAGTGTCTTTTTCCATGTCTTAGTTTACTTTAAACCCTCCTGGGGGGAAAGAGTCTCTTTTTTGGGCTGGGGAACATCACTATAACTCACAACTACTTTCTTCCCAGAGCCACCCATCCACATGATGGGGAAATAACCCGATGCAATAAATATTTAGCAAGCACATGTTATTTATAATACTCTTATTATTATAATGGGAGCAAAAATGACAGATTCTTGTCCTCAAGCCAGTCTGCACATGCCTCATCTCCCCCCGACCACAAAATTGAGAAGTTTGACCTTCTGGACTCCTGAGACTCTGTGGGACATTCAGGGATCATGAAGGAGATGGGAGAATTAGGAAAAAGCCAAAGCTTGACCTGGAAACAGATGCAGAAGACAACGGGAGGCCGTCCAGATGGCGATGGAGAGACTCAGGGAGGCAAGGCAAAGTACAGGGACTGGAGAGGGTCGCGTCTAGGCAGAAGTTGACAGGCTTTCACTCTGTCATTCTGTGGAGTGTGACCCCCAGTTCTTTTCCACCTCTGCAAGAGTGAGAATTTCCCGACTCCTGATTCCCTCGCTATCGGAATGTTGTCTATTTTAGATGTATAACTTTGAAGGTGGAAGTCGGGGGTGGGAGGGAGTCGAATGAGGTACTATGAGGGACATAAGGGTGACATCTGACCTCAGGGAGCTTCGGCTTAATATGTTATTTAAAGCAAGTGTCAAGCAACATTAAGGCGGCATCAACCAGGTGCTAGTACGAGGTAGAAACAACCATGAAAAGAGATTAAGATGAGCGTGAGGACTTGAAAAACTGAAGATGGCTTCTGCGTGGTTCTGGACACGTGGGAGGGTGCTACCTATGAATGAGGGTGGGACCTGACTCTTTGTCCCTCAGGGCTTTCTCTGTGGGGTGACTCTGTGTTCTAGAAAACCTGTCACTCTTAGACAGACCGCAATGGTTGGTCAAGTGACTTCGATCAGTAAGTAAGGGCTACAGGTCCCGCCTCTGTAACTGTCCCCCATCTGTTCTCACACCCAGTGGAGAAGGCCTCCCAGGCTCCCCTGCTACATGATGAAATGGAAGACCCAGCACAAGTGGTGGGAGTCCCGGAAGGAGAAAACGGTTATCTGTGGAAGGAAAACGTAAAAGCAGCAGCAACAATAGCAAAAAAAGAGAATTAAGATCTTTCTCTGAAGCTAAGTAGGTGGGTTAGCCTTGTCTAGTCGGTACATATTGCTTGCAGGGGTTCAGGGGAGGCCGGACGGAATTATAATTGTTCTCATCGGTGTTTGCAGAGGTAAGCCTGCACTGCCGCGGGCCCGAGGCAGAGCTTTCTGACTAATCCCTGAGGGATGACAGAGACGCAGGTAGAAGGCAGGTCCCGAACAGGTGGGAGCTGGTGCCATCTCCCTTCCCTGGTGTGGCAACCCATGTGGGGTGAACGCCCCGCCGAGCTGCAGTGTAAAGGTGCGGGAGGTGGATCGTCAGCTGGGCGGGAAAACCCCGGGCCGCCTGGGGTTCTGCTGGGTCCCCGGGAGCAGGACTGGGCCTGCAGCGTGCCCAGTCTTGCCATTCGCACGTCCTTCATTTGGGATGGTCTCTCTCCACTTTGCTTATCCTATATCGCAGCCTTTAGCAACGCCGTCTTGAGTATTTGGAACTTATCTCTGATACTTCATAATATTTCGTGAGTGCCGGCAGCCCTTCGAGTCAACGCGGACATGGCAGAGGTAACCAGGAGCACGCCCACCGCCAGCCCCAGTCGGAGAAGATGGGAAATTACGGGAGCCAAATCTCACCGAAAAGAAATTCTCTGCTGAAAGTCTAACTGGTGATTCCTGGTTTAATTTGTTACTAAGGAAATTGTCATTTCCTTTTATACTTTACTAGCTTCTGTCCAGTTTCTGGATGATAGTACTTTGCATATGAATTTCCTCTTTGGCAGGTATTTGGCAAATTGGCTTACCTTAAACCACTGCATTCAGAAAAGGACCTATGAAGATTATTCGCTAAGGCAAATGTGGGTCTATGTACATGGCTCATCCACCTCCCCTGGGAGGATGGCCAGCAGCCCCACTTCATCACCGGCTGACATGCTGCTGCCCCTAACTCCTTCTTGGAGTCAGGCTTCTGATCTCAACACTTGCATCCCTCTGAGTGAGAGAAACTTGAAAATGGACGAGGCAAGTGCTCATCCAAGAAACAAGACTCAGCAGGCTGTTCAGTGGGCATGGGCTCTGCCCACACTGAAGCCTACCCTCTGTCTCCATCCCATCGGGCACCCACGGCATAATCACTAGCATTGTGCAGAGGCTCCAGGGCACAAGGATGAGCAGTGAAAAAGTCAGACGGTCATTCGGATTGTATCACATGGACCTCTAGAAGTTTGTTATCATGAGGACGCAGATACCGGTATCTATGAAGCGTATCTTGTTTCTGAGTTCTTTCCCATGAGCCTCTGAAAACCTTACCTCAAAAAGGAGGGTGGAGTCGTATAGTCATGTGCCACTTAACGATGGGGGCTCATTCTGAGAAATGCATCCTTAGACTGTTTCGTCCTCGTGCGAACATCATAGAGTCTACCACACACCTGGACGACGTGGCCTAGGCTGCCACTCTCACGCTACAAACCTGTACAGCACGTCGCTGTATTGAATACTGCAGGCAATTGTAATACCACCATGGTATTTGTGTTTCTAAACATATCCAAACATAGAAAAGGTACAGTAAAAATATGGGGTGAAAGATGTTTTTAAATGGTACACCTGATTCGGGCGCTTCCCGTGAATGGAGCTCGCGGGACTGGAAGTTGCTCGGAGTGAGTCGGTGGGTGAGTGCTGAGTGAGTGTGAAGGCCCAGAACACGACCGTGCACTATCGTGGACTTTACGATAACACCGGACACTTAGGCTGCACTAAATCTATAAAACAACACGAGATTAAATCGAGCATAAGAGAAAAAGATGCGATTAAGAGACGAGATAAACGCAGATGCCTGAGGCTGCTGCCAGGGTAACATGGCATTCTGTTTTATAGCAAAAAAAAAAAAAAAAAATATATATATATATATATAATATATATATATGTAAGTAGAAAGAGTACACTCTAAAATAATGATAAAAAGTATAACATAGTAAATACATAAACAAGTAGCATTACTGTTTATTATCATTTGCAAGCACTACGTGTATACTTTTTTACGACGGGCAGGGCAGTAGGTGGGTTTAACACACTTGCCTCACCGCAAACGCGTGAGTAGTATGCTCCGAAGCCACAAAGTCACTGAGGACGAGGGATTTTTTTAGCTCCATTTTAATCTTCTGGGACCACCGTTGTATATTCTGACTGTTGTTGACTAAAACACCATTATGAAGTATGTGACGGTAGTACATTTTGTGTCTGGTACCCGTGGAACCATAGAGTGTTCCAGAACAATCTGACTGGAACTCCTGGTTGAACCATGAGCCGCTGCCCTACACGGCAACACCAAAAAGCTCCACCTTCTTGCTGGTCTCGTTTTCCCCACCTTGGTAAAGAACCCTAACTGAGGTCTTGACTCACAGTTGCAGGAAGTGTTTGGAAATTCTCGGCCATGTCACCTCCGCGCCCTGCCCTGCTGTCTTCGGAATCCAAAGGTCCGAGTCCCTCACTCCTGCGGGCGTGCGCAGGTCAACGCCACATTTTCTGGCCTGGATCAGTACGTGTCAGGTAGGCGACTCAGCTGCTTCTGGCATTCGGAAGAATCTTAATCATTCTGTCCCAAATTCAGGGCACTAATCTTACACTGCAGGGGGTCGCGCAGAATGACATTTCGTGTGTAAACAGCACCGCGTCCTCGTAGGTACGGCCAGGATCCCACAAAAATGTTCAAGGCTGAAGGCAAATCACATCAGAAGGATTTGCCATGAACTTTAGGCCAGGTAATTACCCCGCAACTACCCCCTGCTCAGTTTCGGACTGGAAGTTTAGAAAGTCTCAAGAGAAGAAACACACCAAAAAATTAAGTGTGGTTTAATTACACACACACACTTACACACACACACACACACACACACCATAGAATAACTATCAATAGAGATAAATCTTTCTGAAATTTTAGAAATGAGACTTCAGCATCTGCAGCTGTTCATTTTTGCAGCCTCCTTAAGATTTATACACACAGTTTTATTGTAATCATTATTCTAGATGATCTAAGATTATGTTATTGCATTAAAGGCTAACGTGATGAAAAGGTCGAGGCGTTTAATGAAGTGCAAAATTCATCTCACTTAAGAAAAGCCACGCTGCGCTCCCAAGGGAAAGCCAGACAGAAAATGAGGCTTTTTTCAAGAAAGTTATTTGTTTTTGTTTAAAATTCTGGATGGCAGGATAAATTTGTGTCATTTTCACATATAAATATCAACCGGCGGCAACGAAGCAAATGAATTCCTTGGCACTGTGCCTGACTTTTCAGCTGGATACCCCCTCAGTTTAATGAGATACATCAGTAGAAGTTTACTTATAAAAGGTGGAAATAAAATTCTTTAAGACGTCTCGAATTGGTTTAAGAGGTAAAGCACCAAACAAGGACTTAAAAGCTAAGACCCACCACAGCTCTATCTCAGCTTAAACTTACCGTATAGTTGCAACTAAAACTCTGTTGTCATTTTAAAAAATATTACGTTCTTTTCTACCTGAAACTACTTATTTCTTTTTTAATGTGGTAAAATGTTCATGACTTAAAATTTACTATTTAACCATGTTAAAGTGTACAGTTAAGTAGCATTAAGTACATTCACACATTTTTTTTTCTTTATAGTAAAGATTTAGATAAGAATTAAGAAAGGAAATTGAGATAGGAAACATACAGAATATGGAAGCTCCCACGTCCGTTGAAATGGTATACCCTTGGGAAGGAGTTTTGATAAAGTAATTGATTCTTGGTTGGCTTTGATCATTAAAAATGTTAAGAGAAGAAACAAAATGAAAATAACAACTGTATGAAAAAATAAATAAACAGACAACACACAGTAATTCTAAATAGAGAACTTGATGAATATTGGGGCGGATTCGGAATCTTTCTCAAGTAGAAAGCTTGGATAATGTACTCACTTCTTTCTTCCTTATGCAAACAAAAAGCAGGTTGCAGCACAGCAAATCTGGCTCTGTTAGAGGGTGGTTCACCGAGAGATGTCACCCACGGGTGACAAGCACTGATACGGTAGCAGCAAATGGCAAGACAGCAGACGGCCCTGAACGTGTTCAAGAAACCATTGTTCCTTTAAACCAAAGTCAATCTAAATATCGGATGGACCCCTCCCCAGGGCCTGAAATTCAATGCTTTCTGTGAACCAGCACCTGCTGCCAGCTACCCACACTTTCCAGAAATAAGTGCACATACCATACCACTCCCACAACTCTCTGTTGCACTAGGAGGACTATTTACTCACTCTCATGCCTTCTCAGAATGTGCCAAGACTCTTTCATCTTCATTATCTACTAGCTCATTGAATACAAGATTTATGCTGTGTTCACACTCACGACGAGCATCAAAAACTAGAAACGACCAACTCATCCTTAGACCTTGCAGGGCTCATAAAAACCACAATGGTGCACTTCTTGGGATCAGTCGTATAGACGACTGGCGGCAAAGCTAGAATTAGGAAAGATGGTCACAAGGAAGGTGAGTTGCATGGGCCCTGCTGCAGCTCCAGCTGTAACCGGGAGAAGAGGAACCTGCGACTCGCTTCCTGTCCTTTTCCCTAAGAGCAAACTGAGAAGTGAAATCTCCGTCCGGGGTGGGTGGTGTTGAAAGTCAGCATGGACGGAGACAGACATTTGGAAACCTTGCACGAGGTTTGAGTTAACGCAAACGAGGAAATGAAGACTTGCTGGTTCAAAGTGAACAACAACAATGGATTCCAGTTTTTAGCGTGTCATGGATGCTGAAAAATGTCATGTCACTCTACAGGCACGAATGCGTTGGAGCAGATGTCTCTGCAGGAACGGACCCACCCAGCCTGGGGGAAGGAGCCCAGACAGAAGTCAGAACCAGCAGTTGCTTGATCAAGGCTCGCCTCTGAGACTAATTGGTCGTAAAGGTTCGAACAAGGACATAAATTCAGAGGCTCTCAACTCCCCCATACAAGGAGCGCCGGTTCTCAGGGAGTACTACAGTGTAAATCACAAAGGAAAAAATCGAGTGCCATGACGTAACTCGTTCATATTAGTTGCAACCTAAAAACCTTCCAATTGGAAACTTCCTTCCCAAGGCCACACGAGAGGTATGCCTGGGGTCACCGGAGCTATCCCATAACAACAAAGTCCCGTATTCACGAGTGTCCTGAGCACTCTCTGAGCCTCAGTGGGGAATAAGAACCTACCTGCTCTCTTAAATGATCTGCTTGACTCTATTCCTAATATTCAGTTTCTAGGTAACCGGTTTAATCAAACCAGAGCCAGCAGGGAAGTCATCACATGTAATCGCGTGTCCAGCGTCCACCTCGCTCAACCAAATTTGCCTCGTCCCTATATGAGAAGCAGAATCACAAAAGAAAAGCTTTCGGGGGGAAAAAGATTCCATCAAGGAAAAATAAATTTTTTTCTTATTCTGGCATGCATGAGTTAGGCAGTTGGTGAAATGTGAAAATACATCTATTCACATTAAAGACTATTAATAGAAACCTTCCCCTGTCATGCTCATCCTCTAGCAGACCTTTGGAAAATAAATCTCAGCGTGTTTTATATTCATTCTCTCTCTCTCTCTCTCTCTCTCTCTCTCTCTCTCTCTCTTTTTCTTTTTCTTTTTCTTTTTTTCATATCCTGGATGTAAGATTAGGCCACACACCCATATCTGGGTACAGAGCTGTGCTCCGTGAGTGTTTCGATGTCGCCCTGTACTGTAGAGGACATCCTTGTCCTTGGTGATATAGTTCACACCCCTTCTATTGTAAATCCCTGCTCTGACCTCTGCTTTTTGGAGCAAATGTTTTGGGAGCGAAATGTTGCTGTGATGAGTTTCTTACCACAGCCTCATGAGAGGCTGAGCTTCGGAAGACGGAAAATAAATGATTGCCTATTTTAAGAAGTGAAGAAAAAGGATTCTCACAGAGAACCCTCAGCTTTACATATAATATCTCGTTTAATTCTCGTCTCTATGAAAGGAGGGTTATTTTACCGACTCATTTTACAGATGAGGAAACTGAGGCATGGAGAGGCTAAAGTCACACAGCCAGCAAGGGGCAGAGACGGGATGCTAACTGAGGCGGGTTGGAAATTACATGCTCTCCACCAGCACAGCTTGTTCCTTTCCAAGATAATCTGTGGGGGGGGGGGGGCAGTGGGGAGGAGTAAGGTGACTGGAGGGAAAAGAGAGGGACCCTACTGTGTGCCTCATGGGGAGTTTTCACATGCTCCCTCTTCCTCTTTGACCTTTTAGGGGTCATTACCCTTGCCCTTGTGTCCCCCAAATGAGTCCCCTGATGACACCCACATTTTGTGTGGCCCTGACCTCAAGTTCTCCTGCTTCCTGTGGGTTTTGGTGGCTCTTGGTGGGAAACGCCTCCAGACCCAGCCCCGGATCACACCCCCAGGGCCGGCGGTGGGCTCCTGCCACAGGGACTCCTTCCTGAGAATGAGACCGAGCCTGCAGCCCTCGGTGGTGGCTCCCAGCCTGCTCTGCCCACCCTGGCCTCCAAGTCCCGGCTCTCCTCCCTGCTCAAAGCTTTCCAGTCTACAAGGGCACACACACCTCATCTGTGTGTGTGTGCACCTGCAAGTGTGTGTACACATACACACATCTACACTGCTGACACTGGGGCTCAGATAATTCTGTCTCGTGCATGTAGGGTGCTATCGGCACCCCTGGTCTCTACTCACCAGACACCAATAGTGTTCCCCCTCCATTGTGACCCCTCAGAATGTATCTAGACATTGCAAAGCCCACTTTTGTAAGTAGTCGAGACCCCCTGGGCTGGATTTAGACTTTTATCCCTGCCATACTGCAGCGTCCCTTTCTCTGCCTCATCCTCCACCTTGTACCCCACTGTCCTTGAATACGTGTCCCCTGTGATCACAGCCTCACACTCCAGTCCTGAGCCTCACTTGATCGCCCACATCTGTGATCCACCCCCAGATTGACAAACCAGGGCTGGCCAGTTCCAGAGCCGATGAGGCAGTTGGACCCCTTGGACCCTGGGTCTATCCTGTGTCCTGGCGTCTCCGGAGTCTGGTTCCGGCACCAACTCACGTCTCTCAACCCTTGTGTGCAGATGTCACCCCTGGTCCCGATGATGTGCTGAGAGATCCACCATGCTTCCAATCCAAGTCTTGAACTAGGGTACAATTTTGAACTCAGGAGCAAACGAACAACTCTGTTCCTTGGCACTTAGTTCTTGGTGCCAAAAATTTGCCAGGGTGGAGCACCCAGGGCAGATGAGGCGAATGTGCAGTGTGAGAACACGAATCTGAACCAAACGTCTGTATGGGGCAGCCAGCCTGACGGTACAACCTCCGGATCGGCTTGCTTCTGTGCACCCACATCATGAAACCAGCTGGTGGCATGAGATTGTTCATGAAAGCACTTCCTAAGGGAGAAATTTAAACCATAAATTTTCTAATTTGAATAATTTTGCTCTGATATAGTTCATCCGCTCTCCATAGCTTGATTCAAAGCAAGCAGAAGCAAGTGTGTTCTAAGAGCTAACATGATGATGCTCTATGCTGTCAAGGTCTCTCATAGCCACACACCATGAGGTCACCCCGGGAGAGTAAGTCAGCTGCGGGGTCTGTCGGACTCAACAGGACAGGTGGATATAGCGCCTTAAGAGATTTGGACTCAGCAATTTATGCTCATTGAGACATGTTTGTATATTGGGCAACGTGATGGCTAATTTTATATGTAAACTTGGCCGGGGTGCCCAGATATTTAGCCGAACATTATTCTGGGTGTGTCCGTGAGAGTGTTTCTGGATGAGATGAGCATTTGAATTGGAGGCTGAGTAAAACAGATGACCCTCCTAATATGAGTGGCCAGCCTCCGAGATGCCGTGGACTGAATTTATCCCCACAGAATCTGTATGTTGAAATCCTATTCCTCATGTGATGATATTAGAAGAGATGTGGGGTGGGGGTTGGGGGGAAAGGTGGGAGGGTCCTTGGGAGGAATTAGGTCATGAGAGTAAAGCCCTGATGGATAGGATCAGTGTCCCTAGAGAGCTCCTTTGTCCCTTGCATAATATGAGGCCACAGTGAGAAGGTGACACTTTATGAACCAGGAAGTGAATTCTCACCATATCTTCTGGTACCTTATTCTTGGACTTCCCATCCTCCAGGACTATGAGAAATAAATGTTAGTTGTTTATGCCACTCGATGCGTGGTATCCTGTTACAGTAGCTTGAACGGATCAAGACACAACCAAAGGAAGACCTGAACAGAAAAAAAGGCTAAATAAGAGAGAACTTCTCCTGCCTTGCCTTGCTGCTAAGCTGGGTCACTGGTCATATCCTGCCTTCAGACTCCAACTGAAGAATTGGCTCTCCTGGGTCTCCAGCCTGCCAACTACAGATCCAGGGACTTCTTGGCCTTCTTAATGGCATGAGCCAATTTCTTGTCATAAAGTTTCTGTTTCTCTGGAAAACGCTGACTAATCCAGACAAGATGCAGGGTACCAATACTCTCAATAAACAATGCATCAGAGTTCAAACTACAGTTCAATCAAATTACTCACCAATAACGCTCTCAAAAGATGGTAGGATGTGAGTGATACTACTGTTCAACTACTAACTTCATTTTATCTGAACTTGGGTTAAGGCAAACTACATCAGAGAAAGAAAGAACAAAATCTCAGATTAAAGAAGAGAGCTCTTGGTGTTCTTGGCAAATATTTGGTGCTAGATTTAATAAACTACTCAGGAGAAGTGGATGATGAATTCAAATAAAAATAATAACCCTGATAATAATATAGACCTTCACCTATTAAATCTTTATTAAAATGTCTTTTATTCCTAAATTAGTAAATGTAGGTTATAAAATCGTTACAAATTACCTGTAAGCAAAGCAGAAAAGAAAAGATCGTCTCTTCCATGATTTTGAAAGGCAGCCATTGCTGGTGTTTGGTGTATGTCATTCAAGCGTCGCCGCCCCTCACTGGGGTATGTGCACACGCGTGTGTGTATATACGCATACAGGTATACATACACCTGTATGTGTACGGGTCATATTACTTACGCTATTCATAATATTTTCTGTTTTTAGTTAATACATGTCATGGACATCTTTACATGCCCTTAGATGTAGATGGGGCATGCCAGCTTGTGCCGTGATTGGACGATAATCAGTCTCAGGTCTGGGGTCCTCAGCGATGGCTTCCAGCGACCACGTTGTCCCTAAGATTCACTTCTCCTCTTCTCCCTCCTGTCTCCTGAGGCAGACAGCTGAGCTGCTGGGAACATTCTCATACATACATGTTGCTACCTTTGACTAGACCGCTGCAACAGGATAAACTCCTAAAAGTAAAATTACAAGGTCGAAAACTACGGAAGCTTTTGAGACAGACTGCCAAATTGCCCTCCAGAAGGTTCTACCAACCAGCAGTGTGAGCGTCCTTCTCCCCCCGTTGCGAGGGCAGCAAAGGCTTGTCTTCTTGCGTTAAGGGGGTTCCCTGGAGCTGTGCATTTAACGGTTTGGAACCAACTAGGGGCACTTTACTTAGATTTTTTTTCTCTCTGAGAGATCTGTGCCTTCCTTCATCTTGTGGTTTTTGGCACCAAAGAGCATCTTTTCAGCCAAATTGCGCTAAAAAGGCAAGCAAATGAGATAAACTGATAGAGAAACTGTTCCTATCGGATTTTCTCCATCGATGTGCGGTGTCCGTATGGCCAGCCCTAACTTTCTTTGTTTGTGGACTATTTATGTAAGTTCCCAGGACAGCTACCTTAATTTTTGTTATCTCTATTTTTAAGCAAATATTTGATTATTGCAATTATAACATGAGCACTTATGATCCATTAACAAGGCACAGGAAGAAGAAGATAGAACATGAATCTTGAATTTGGGAAGCAGTCCACGTTTTCATGACCAAAATCTACCCCACAACATGGGGTGATTGTTCAGGTCACAGGGGACCTTGTCTGCCCTTACCTTTAAATGGGAATGGACTGTCTAACCTCTGCGAAATGAGGAAAATGATTCCACCTTGCACTGTCAATGTTAGGATTCAATCAGATCCTGTACGTGTAAACTTTACAAAAAGGTTTATTATTTAGTATTAAATTTGTAGTAACGTATTTAAACAGAGTAAAATCATTTAACTCTGTATTTCCTTCCTCAGACTGTTGTAACAAAATACCATAGACTCGGTGTCTCACAGTTCTGGGGGCCAGAAGTCTGCGATCAGGATGTCGGCAGACTTGGCTCCTTTCGAGTCCTCTCTCCTTGGCTTGTAGATGGCCATTTCTCCCCATGTCTTCACATCGTCTTTCCTCTATTTATATCTCTGCATCTAAATTTCTCCTTTCTGTGCAGACAACAGTCATATAGGTTTAGGACTCACCCTAAATGAACTCACTCTAACTTTATTACTCCTGTAAAATTCTAACTCCGAGTAAGATCACATTCTGAGGAACTGGGGGTTAGAACTTTGGTGTATAGATTTTGAGGAGACATGGTTCGGACCATTACAATCTCTATAGCTGAAAGGTAACCATATCCATAGGAACTTCCAGTCTCTGGAGATACAGGTTTGGAGGGCTGACGCGTTCCGCCAGGGCCCCCCAGAAAAGCAGTAGCAAACCCACGAATTGATCCTTCCCAGATGAGAAAATGAATTGTTCGCTCCGTTCCTCGCCTTCCTGTTCAGTTTTGTTCCCTCGTGCACTCGGGCACACACAGACGATTTTTAAGCACAGGCTCTAAATTTTCTCAACAAATAAAGATAAGAAGGCTGAGCTCACACTCTTTTCCTTGCACAGATGGCCAGTCCTCTGAGAAAGTGAAAGAAAGTTTTATAGCAGTTCAGCTGGAAGGAGAAAATCATTTCTGGCTCATGTCAGAAAACCATAGTGTCCTATTATTGTGTTTGACTCAGGCGTATTAAATTACCACATCTGAATATTAATGCAAAACTCCACACTTAAGTCAAGATTGCAAAGGAAGGAAGTTAAATTTTATAGATCATGTTGTGCATGGCAGATATGGCTCTCGGTGATGTCACATAACTTATTTCAATTCAATGTATATGGATTTTAGATCATTTAACATTTTGAATTATCTTTCTTAACGCTTGTGCCCAATCACAGGAAAACTAAAGGCTGCCTCTTCAGATAGGGGGTAGAAAGATCAGGAATTTTCCCCCAGAATAGGCACCAGTTATTGGGCAACTAAAGGCTGCCTCTTCAGATAGGGGGTAGAAAGATCAGGAATTTTCCCCCAGAATAGGCACCAGTTATTGGGCAACCCAGGCAGGTCAAGTCTTCGGACTCCTAGTCCCTCAGTCTTTTTATCTGAAAAAGAGGAGTAATGGGCTTTGTGGGTTTTTTTTTTTAATCTCCTACTAAATGAGGAGATAGACTACAATAACTCAGACTTAACTAGATAATTTTTGACATAAACATGATTAAGACGACTATGTATTGTTTCCTACAGGCTCAGTCCCAAGGAAAACTTTGTCGAAAGTGTAGCATGGGTAAAAAAATGAGGAGTGGAAATCAGAGGTCAAAAATGTAAAGAACATGGAGATAAAGCAGTCCTCATGCTACCATGCATAGAAGCCACAGTGCATTTTAAATGAGGAGACTTGAGAAGTTTGTCCTTGAACTTCACGTAAGCTATCGTGATGGGGATTTGTGAATGAAATAAATTAGGTATTAATTTACAGACCTTGACTGAAGGTCTGAAAATAGATGTGATGGATTCTAAGGCTGGAGTATGTCTGACCAAGTGACCAGAATCAAAGGGATGGGCTCAGCTTCTAGTGCTGTCCCTTACGTCTTCCAGCCGAAGTCCTGCCCACTCGGTGACTAACAGAAGAATCCAGTGTGTGAGTCTCCGCCCCAGGAGCTCAGGTGAATGGAGATGCAAACTGGAGAATGGTTAAAACACTATGTTCGAATCCAGGAAAGATAAGAATGGAGCAGGTCCCGTCATCATTTCTCAGGCACTTGGATGGCCATCCTTCAGAGAAAAGCAACTATGTGTGTCATCCAGAAGCCTTCCGGGTCCCCGTGGCATGTGCCGGGTGTTTGCTCAGATGGCTGCTCTTACCAGGGTCTTGGTGAGTCTGGAAGCATGCTTTCCACTTTGGATCTGATGAGCGGATGAGTGAGCATGGGGAACCAGTGGCTAGACATGGGGATGACAATGTAAAAGAAATAAAACTACACCTTCATGGGTGCCTATGTCTCTCTATAGCTTGGTTATTGTTCACCTTTTTCAAATCACCCTCTACTCACTCATTCAACATCAAGTTCACAGAGTCTCCTGTTTCCCAGATGATAGCTTAGATTACTCTTATCTCTTTACATAAAGACTCTCTTTCCAAGATATACTGAGTCCATCCCTGCAAACATTGCTCATATGTTATGCTTTCTTTTTAGTTCATTCTCTTATGTCTCATCAAAACATATGTGTGTGTGTGTGTGTGTATAGTGTTTATATCTATCTATATATATATCTATATATCTATATCTATCTATCTATCTATCTATCTATCTATCTATCTATCTATAAATAGATTCCCAATGTTTCTCCCCTATGTGGCAGACCCTGGGCCCCATTTTGCATGATCTCCCCATCCCTCTTTGCCCTTGCTATTTTAATACTGAGCACTCTGCAGATCCATAGAAAGCAGGTGCGTCCAAGGCCGAGGGAAGAGTCTGTGACTTAGAACTGGTTGTAAGATAAACAGAGATTCATGTTACTGCTTCATCTGTCCCTCCGTCCCAGTTGTCACCTGAACTATTATAATCACCGCTTTAATAATCTTCCCGCCTCCAGTTTTCTGGCCAATCCAATACTCATTTTATTGTCAATTGACTTTCTAAGGAATTCTTCATATTATAACAATACGTGGAGCTCAGTCCTTCCCCGCCCCCCGCCCCACCCCATTTTACTCGTTTGGAAGATTGATATTCAATTTAGATAATTTTATTTTCAAATTCCAAATTAATAATAATTTTAAATTTAACTATTTTAATTTTTCCAATATATATTTAAATTTAATATTAATCACTATGACACCTCTCTCTTCCTGGATAGTAGAGGGAAAAACATCAAGGGTGCTCTCATTCTCATCACCCTACTTCTTGTCTTATATAGTACAGTTTTCTATTACTGGGTTGTAGCTCCACAGTGTCCTCTACCCTATAATTTATCATTATTATTACTGTTGGTTTATACAGTCAAAGTACGTTTGGTTTTATCCACATTGTACACAATTTTTCTTTTTTCACACTCTTGAATGTATCTGAGATCTGAGGTATTTCTCCTCTGTTTTTTTTTTTTCTAAAGTTCTGTTTGACTTTCCTTTTGTGAGGATTTCTTACAGGTAAGATCCTTTATACCTTGTTGCATAAAAATGTGTTCACTGTCATTCCCGAAAGATAGTTTACTAAATTATCTTCTCTTTGCACTTTTATTCACTGTCTTTGTATCTCACTGATTGTGGAGAGTTTTGCCGTTGACCTGATTATTTCTCCTTCATACATCTGCCTTTTCTCTACGGCAGTGTTTAAGTTGTTTTCACCAAAATATTAGCTCTGAAATCCTACAAGGTCACTATCGTATGCCAGGATACAACTTCCCTTTTAAAAAAAAATTCCACTTAAGATGTATGCCCCTGAATCCAAGGCGTCTGTCTGTCTTAATGTCTTCCATGTCATCAGCCTTCGCACCTTCAAACATTTCTTCTCTCTCCAGTCTCCCTTTTTGAAATTTCAAAAACTCTTTTTCATTCATAATTGCCCTTTCACACTGTCCATCCTGTCTCTGCGTGTGGCGTTCCACATTTCTTCAAATCTGGACTCTTACGTGCAATCTCTATGCTCAGCTGCTCCACAAGAGTGGGATTGATGTCCCTCTTCTTTACTCTCTGCTACACCTGGAACTGAAGAGGGCCCAACCGACATCTCTTGCCCGAACGAGTTAGTTTCACAGTTGATAGGAGAGGGTGACTTAGCAATCCCAGAGCCTTGCCAGACGGCATGCCTCAAGTGCCTAAGAGGATGGCTTGTCTGTCTCTGAAAACTGCGAATGAATAAATGAATGAATAAGTGAATGGAAGTAAGAAAACTTGGTCCAGAGACTGAAAACGGAAGTTATGACTTGTCTCCATCCCTTCTCCTGATTATCAAAATGAAAGATTTCTGTCAGGGCTTTTATCTCTCTCCATATTCAATAACTGTATTTAGTCCCTCAGAAGAATTCTAAAGATGTCTCCGGGACATCTACGGTAATCACAGTAAGATTACTCTCAAATATACATCGGTGGACAATGGTAAGTGGTGGTGATTAGTATCTCTTATTCATTTAAACACTACTTTAAAAAAAAAAAAACTGACTATACACGGTGTGTTAGTAACTTAGAGTCACAGAGACTATAACGAAACCTGCCTTTGCAGAACTTAAACTATATGGTAGTATTTTCAAGCTGGTTCAGATTAAGAACCCAAGAGACTAGAATTAGAATATCCCATAGAACTTTTAGGCTCATTCTGGCTAATGGATGGACCATTTGTATATTGACTCTTTAAAGGGAGTAAGCAGAAAATGAAGAAGTAGCAAACCACACATCCTCTATCTTATTAATTTCTCCCTAGTAGCATCCTTACTAGATCTAACACATCTCCGAAAGGCTCGCCGTAGGTTTCTCCATGCGCCTTGATTGACGGCGTTTGCCTGGCCTACTGGGCAGGGCTGGGTTGGCTCCAGGCAGTGGCTGTCTAGGCCCAGCCTCCTTCCTGCTGTACTGACAACAGCTGGAAACTGCTTCGAGAGCCCCGACCCATACTAACAACTGCCGGTCAGTCTTGGAAAGACTTCTTCCCTGGCAGATCATTCAGGGTTAAAAGAACGAACATGTTGAAAACCTATCTAAGGAGAGTTGTTAATGAGTGTGGACAACGCCGGCGATAACAGTGCTTTTCTCAGAAGACCACTCGGCAGCGCGCTGCTGCTCACACTTGTCGAAGGCAGCTGGGGCCTTATCTTGCACATGCCATGTGCTCCCACTTATCTCCCAACAGTTAACCCGCTGACGTCTGCAGTGAAGCCTAGTTCAGCACAGCTGACCAGCAAAGGAAGATCAGGTAGTAGAAAAGAACTTTCATATTTATCCTCGGCAGAACGGTGTCAAGGACTGGATAGAACCCTTCTAACACTGTCACGGTTCCATTTGTACTTGGATTTGTAGTCTCCTCGGGTGTCTAAAATAGCATTAGGCTCCTGTTTGCAGAAGCTTTTGAAGATATGAAATGAGTTATTTAATAGCCTTTGATTATTGGGACTGTGTATAATCTGAATATTCTCTCTTTCCCGTGGCTGAAATTAATTTTCCCAGAATCATCTCTACTTTTGATTGAATGGTGTCCATAGTCAATAAATGTTGATGTCCATAAGCTGACCCCAGAGGTTAAGGCAGAATTGGATTTGCAGTATTAAATAAAAAGACTGGTATCGAACTGAGTGAAATAACAGAAGTCCGTACACACACACACACACACACACACACACATAGACACGCAGATACATACAAACATAGACACACACTTTCGCGTTTGTGTTTATACACGTGTACATGCACGTGCACGCGTGTACAACACAGGAAGGTATATATGGAAGCAGCCTAGTGCCATGGTTAAGAGCACTGACTCTGAAGAGGCGTGCTACCTTAAAGTAAATATTCACCCTTCTGCTCCTTGGTTTCCTCATCTGCAAAAGAAATATAACGATAGTATGTACCTAGAAGAGTTCTTGAGAGGATAAAATGAGCTACTATGTGTAAAGAATTCAGACCAGTAACTGGTACTCAGGGAGTGTTATATGGGTGCTTATTAGATAGAAGACTCCCTCTCTCCTGGGAGCAGAATACGGTCTCTACACATCTGGCTGGCCAGCCATGAGTCCAGACAACTCAGGAGTTCTGCCACTGAAGGCCAAGAAGGAGGGTGGATGGAGGTGAGTGGCCCGTAGTCTCTGCCATGCCTGTGTTGTGGGCCTCATTTTTATTTTTGCTGTCGTGAATATTTGATTAATACCTTTATCTCTCATTAGATGGTAGGCTCCCTGGGGCCAGGGACAGTTTGAAAATGTCTCAAAATTTTCTCCCCAGCACAGAGTACGCTGCTTGGCACATCGTAGGTGTTTGATAAATATGTGTCGAATGAATGGTAACTCCTTCTATTACTGGTACTACTACCATTATGGTCAGAAAAGAATTCGTTTTTTTCTATATCGTAGATTATTATACCGAAATATGGATTTTTGGCTAGAAATTGTATCTCATGAAGATAAGCCAAAAAGAAGTCCAAATAAAATAATAATAATAAACAACTTTGTTCTGCAAAAAAAAAAGGAATAAGACTAATTTTTTAAGTAAAATTTTTTTAAAAATTAAGAAGAAAACTAATCAAGCCTTTGTTCTACAAAAAGCATAAAGTCAACTAAATACTGGGACATTTTATGTGGAAAACAAGAAGGTACTATTACAAGGTGGTGCCCAGTAATTCACAGTCAGGAATAACTTTCAAGAAGTCTAGAATTTGTGCTATATTCACACACCAAATTAGCAGGCATGAAATATAGTTATCAAATAGAACAGTAATTGTTGGATTTTAACACGAGAAAGTAAGCACCATTACTTGCCATTACCGGGATTTATAGAAGCAGGTTCTTGACTGGCTTGGGACACCGAGGTCCAGGAAATGTCTTGCTCGAGAGAATCAGGTTTAATAGCGAAGCCAGTCAAAGCCATCTACGCCTGAAGTGAAATACGTGACTGTGATGATGGAAATGTGCAGGAGACAGTTTGGTTGAAGATGAAAGGAAAGGGGCAGAGCGGGACTGTGCCGGAGACCACCCGTCCAGATGGAGGAAGCGGTGATGTTTTCCAGGCGTGGATCAAACAGCAGGCACAGATGCAGCGCGGGGCGCCGGGCGATGGCAGAGGGAAGGGGCTGAGTGGGGAGAGGCCAGCGGGACAACTGCTAGAAATCGACTTCGGCCAAAAGAGGAAGTGATGCAGAACTGCTTCTCCAGATCTATTCTAATCAACAGGGAAGTAGCAGGGGTCCTGGGGGGTGGGGTGGGGAAGAGCGGATTACTCCAGAGTCTGTGACAGCCCACGGTGGGCGAGCGAGCTGGGTATTTATTGTCAGATGGATGGCTTGGCTTTGAGAAGGCAGAATTCAAAAAGTGGAGCGCAACGACCAGCCAGTGCAATCCGAAGACCTGAGAATAAAGTAGCAGGTTGTCTCAAGAGGAATAGAGAGTCCTGGGTAATAGCATAATCCCAACTGGGAAGAAAATGAGGAAGTATCTAAAGAGGTGGCCAAACAGGAAATTCTCTGTGAAGTCAGATGTGAAAACACATGTACGCACACGCACGCACACACACACACACACACACACACACACACACACACACAGAGCAAAGGAAGATGAATATAAAGGAAAGTAAGAACTAATGTCAGGAAGCCTTGTGCTTTGAAGAGGTTTGGAAAATATGTTCAGTCAGAAAAAAAAGAATGAGGACAGGCTAGATCGCCTGCAAGGGCAGCTGCTGTATAACACAAGCAGATGACAGAGAGAAGGGATGTCAACCGAACTCAGGCAAACTAAACAACTATTTACTGACCGTCTCTGTAAAGCATGACCAAGTGTGGAGCCATGGCCCTGCTCATCAGGAACTCACAGGCCAGATAAAGAAAGTGCCCAAATAACTAAATTATGCATCAGGATGGGAAGTTTCCACAGTGTTATGTATCTTTACTTGATAGGGACTTCGGTTAGGAAACACTTCGCCAGGGAGAGAATGCAGAGGTAGGTGTTGAAGGGTGCTGATAGGGGCCAAGGATTGGGAAAGGGAGAGGAAGAGGAACCTGCAGAGGAGAGCGAAAGGAAATGGTCGGAGAAGCAGGGAGGACCTGGAGTCAACTATCACAGCCATCTGGGAAGAGAGAGTTTCTAACGGCAAAGTCCTACAGAGGTCGGATGATATGAAACAGATGTGCCTGCTGATAGGAGGGTCCTAGTGATTTAAGGATGGTTTAGGTGCAGTGGTGGGGGCAGAAACAAGGTCCCTAGAAGGCCTATGAGATAATGGAGAGGAGGCTGACTACTATTTCCCAAAGCTTGGCTATGACGCGAGCAAAAAAGAAGGGGGACACCATAGGAGGGCATACAACGAAGGATGAACGTTGTGTTTTGCTCTTCGTTTTAATTTTTGTTTGTGCATGCATAGGGGAATATTTGAGCATAGCTATATGCTTAAAGGAAAGAGAGAATAAAAGAAAAGTGGCTGGAAATTCGAGATACTGAGGAGGTGATTGATAAGGAAAGACCCTGGAGGAAGCAGATAGGGGACAGGAGTTGAAGGCCATTAACTGTGAGGAGTGGAAGCCAGCACTTCCGTGGAAATTTCAGGGCTCTGAGGGCAGATCAACCTACAATTAGTGCTGGGGCAGAATGTGGAGAATTAAAAGGAGGTGTCATCTCCTCAGAGGGAGAAGAGAGAGAGTCCCAAGGTTGGGGGATGGGGGTTGAACACTGCAGAGAAAGAACTATTCAGGGGAATGGAAGAGAGAGCTATCATGGCATTTGTAAAGGAGAGCTGGGGACAGTCGAGTTCCCACCTCAAGCTGGAAGCTCTAGCTGTGTAGGACACCGGCCTACATGGTATCTGGGTTTCGCCACTGGTCCAGGTGCAAAAAAGATGGATGGGCATATTGATCCTAGGATGGGGTTTGTTAGGCGAGTGTGGTGGAAGGATAAGAATGCCTGATAATGGAAGATGCAGATCAAAAAAAAATGGATTTAAGTGATGGGTCATGAGATCTAGGCTATTTAGTGCTAGAATCAAAAATAGCAAGGGATTAAGAACAAACAAACTCTCTAAGAGGTAAAAGAACTAACTAGTGCAGCAAGCACACAGAAGCACGAGAAATCAAATAATGCAGCATTGTGGGTGAAGGGAAGGATGCCTGGGTGTAAGTTTCCAAAGAAAGAAGAATTCCAGGTTCTATCAAGGCCCAAGGTGTGGCCCTTGGGCGTGTGCATCTGGAGTGGGTGAAGGTGGAAATCATTGGAGCTGAGGATGTCAAGAAAAGAGTGTTGAATGGCGATGTATTTTTTTAAAGTGTTGCTATGTTTGTTTGCCCTTATGCAGGGAACCTCTTAAGCCCGCTTCTCTGCTGAGGAAAAAGACCTAGAGGAAAGGGAGGGGAGAAGACACAGCAGGCAGGGGAGATGGCTGAGGGAACAGGTTTTTGGGGAAGTATAAGAAAGTGCAATTCAGAGCACAGCTGGAGGGATGGGCTGCAGAGCAGGGGTTAAAGGTGGGTCTGGGCATGGTACCTTTTTCTGGGCATCTGAGGCAGGGAGCTGAAGGGCTGGTTGTCTTCAGAGGCAAGAGCCTCTGCCATGAGACAGAAAGGTGGCGAGGCGGAGGCATAGAGAAAGGAGGTGGAGGTTTGGGACAGCCACACACGTTTCCTGGAGTGACCCGTTGAAGGATCTTAGTGGTTTTCTCCCGCTGCACTTAGCCCCTTGTGCTTGAGCGTAGCAAAGGCCATCGATGAATGGATTCACAGTTGCCATTTTGCTAGCTCTGGACGACAAGAGGACAATGGGGAACAGGGGATCACCAGTGCAAACTACCGTGTCCTGCAAACCAGAGAACCTGGTCTAGAGAAGAAAAGTGAAGCCAAGGTGGATCCTGATGGGTCGAAGGAAATAGATGACTCAGAGGGCTGAAGGGACTTCAGGAAACCGAGAGTGGGAGTAGCAAGGCGACAACTCTGAGGGTGTGTGAAGCAGAATGGGGAGCCGTGGCTTGACAGACTCTGTGAGGACGATTCGGGCGTTGGACTCAACTGGAAGTGCCTGTGAGTCAACACTGAGACGAAATGGCTGCGACAGGAGGTGACCTCATTACACCTGAACTGAGACACCACAAGCATCTTCCTCCTCTTCAGCAAAGCCACAGGGCCAGCCAACCACTTAGTTCCACTTCTGAGAGTCTATGAACAATCCCACCTGACGCACACAGTGACGTACCACGAACGCGCTTCCCGCAAACTCCTACATGAAGCGTCAATCGCTCCGGGACCTGCATTGTGATTCTTCGTTATGCTTTGCATATTCACGTGTATATGATGCTCTTTAGAATATGCTGCATTTGGGGGAAAGGAGGGACTAATCTACATCATCACTGGCCTTATGCTTTGAGACCTCAGAGGATTAAAGGGCCTGAAAAAATATATTCCTCAGGTGAGTCCCACAGGGATAAATGATTTAACCCCTGGAATTAAGCTGTTTGACAGCCCTGGAAAAGGAGGCTATACAAATAAGGCATTATTTGTAACATTGGACTGTTTACTTTAAAATAATACCATAAGAAAAATAGAAAAAGTGTAATGAGTACACCTTTTTCTTTAATTTAACCCTAACATATTGGCTATTTTTTTTCTTTCTATCAAGTTATTGAGTCCTATTTTTACATTTTTTTAGGAGAGGTTTATTTGTCACCAAAACAATGTGTCTAATGGAAAATTATTCCAGTGGCAATCTTATTTCTTTTTAAACCTTCATAGGTTATAGTTTAACCTGCAACTAAGCCAAAAATGCAAATTATCTGTAAACGACCAATTCGAGTCCATAGGACCACAATGGGCGCCGTGACTAGCTCTACGTAATGAGAGAAATATCACAGAGATGAAGTGTGTACAAACACTCTTTCTCCCTTTCTCCTTCCAAGGCCACATGTTGGTGTCAGCATAAACCACAGTCCTCAAAGACCAAAAGTCACCCCAAGGATGCCATAATTAACACACCAAATGTTCACTCTGCCTCAGCTACATCTACGTCAGGAATTACCTCAGAAAGATGATAGATGATAGACAGATAGATAAATGATGATAGATAGATAGATAGATAGATAGATAGATAGATAGATAGATGATAGGTAGACGATAGATGATAGATAGATAGATAGATAGATAGATAGATAGATAGATAGATAATAAATAGATTGATAGATAGACAGAGATTATGGACAAACAAACAAATGTAACCCAAACAACTCACAAGGGTGCATTTACCGCCCACCCCGCCCACCCCCCCACCCCCCCATCCTGCCAAACACAGTCATTTAAGAAATACAGAGAGTTTCCATTCGCTGCCCAACTCCAGGAACAGCCAACGCCTGTCGTCTTTCTTCCCAGGCCTGAAAGCACCCTGGTGATCAGCAGTCCCACCAGAGGCATTAAGCTGATATTTTCGGATTGGAGCCAGGTATTGTCAGGTTGGTAGGAGGTAAGAGAAGAGACTATTTCAAAGTCTTGACTTTTATTTGACTGATGATCTTCCTGCCTCCTTCACACACAGGGCATGACCATCCCAAGGTGTTGGAAAGTGAGTTTCCTTCGGTCTAGAGATGGGCTTTAGGCCACCGAGAAAGAAAAGCATCATAGTCCCAGACTGAAGCACTGAGGGAAGTACTCTCACAGTCTGCTCCACAGCTGGAAGCTTGATTAGAAGCCGATCTATAAATTCTTAAATGAACGAACAAATGAATGGATACAGACTATTCCATTTCCTGCTTCCCAAGCATACTAACTCAAAATACCATTCAAATAAAATTAAACCACATCTGTTTCGGAAAAAAAATAGAATCTTCTGGAAGACTTTCAATAACAGGAAGGATTCTACCATCCTGCTTGGGTGTCCTTTTAAGGCTTCAGGAATATAACTCATGTTGCTTACTGAATTGGACGAAGTAGTCCAAGAGATCGTTTAAAATATATTTTTATTTTAATGTATCTAGTAGATATAAATGTGGATGCAATATAGCATATGATCGAAAATGCCAAAGGGAAAGAATAAAATATCTCACATTTCTGTCCTAGACTGAAGACTGTTGGACAGCCCCTCTAAATGATTGCTCTTAAATCATGCAAATGGAACGCAGGTAGATCTGTATATAGGAGATATTTATTATAACATTATAATCTGTAAAGTCACAAACCCTATAACACAAATATTAACACTAGGAAAAATATATTCCTGACAGTGTGAGCATCAATTCTTTCTTGCTTCTCTGTGTACGAAATCACTTATCAACATGCTGCCTAAACAGATCAGAATCTCATCAGGATGATACAAATTGCCAAAATACTCTTTGAGGCCCAAAGTCAAAATGGTACAATGTACTTTAGTAATGTTATAAAAACAATCTCAAATAAGCCAGTAAATGGGTTATTTTGCTCGACATATCTCTCTGTTGTTCCAGTGGACCATATATTATGAAATTTAAAGATGTCTTGAAATTGTTCCCATGGGTCCTGGAGGGGTGGGAAAGCAGAGGGAGCCACCTAAAATCATTGACCTTTCCAGAAATTCAAAATAAAAGATCCTCGTGGCCCTCAGCTTGCCAGTCACTGGCCACTTTCATGGTGTAAGGAGATGTGGTATCACACAGAGGTGTGAGTCAGCCTGTGTAGCCAGCCTGAGGGGGTTCAAATCCCATCTCTGCTTCTCGATAGTTGTGTGATCATGGATGAGTCGCTCAACACCTCTAAACCTTAATTGCCTCATAGGTTAAATGGGGACAATGAGAACACTTCCCCCGCAGGGCTGTGGTGAAGATTAACTGAGGAAATGTAAAGTCTGGCCGTAAATGAAGCACTCATGAACTACTTGTGATTGTTATAAACCTTTACAAAACACTCTGCACTCACCTTTAAATGGTTCGTAAAATGTCTACATCTATTATTGGAATCAGTGTGTGATTTTATTACGTTCTCTACAATATGTCTGGGACACCCACAACATACCCACACTTGGCTGCATCCAGAAAGTCAAAATTGAGAGCTCTGAAGGCTGCCAGTCTTGCCGAAGACACAAATGGAATTCGCTGAAATTCAAGGTGAAAACATCCGTCATTTTTTTTTTCTCTATATTTCTGCCTTTTAAGTATGGCATGAATAAAATGCTGTGGGGACAGATAAGAACGACCAGACCTGCCTGGGAAGCCAGAAGGGGTCACATTGGGTCTTGACCTTCACAAGGGAGCATAAACTGGAAAAGAGAAGGTGAGGATGGGCATGGGAGGAGAACTTAAAAGTGGGGAAATCTTTGGGGTGAGAAATTTAGACAATATAAAAGTAACCACGTGTTTCAGTAAGACAGTGGGGCGTTAGATGTGACTGATATTTGAGAGGGAGTGGGGGAAGGGGGTACACTGCAGAGCCCCCTCTCCTGTGGCTCTGATGCTCTTGAATGCTGTACTAAGGAATGAGGCTTTTATGTTACATGGATGTGGGCACAAGGTTAATCAACCAACACTTCTTGCCTTATGTGTGAAAATTCAGCTTTTGATTTGTCCCATTCTTCGGGTACCTGATAAAATTTAAAAAGTCGGCCCTGTTTCTAAGCAACCATCATTATGATAAAAAATGACCCTTACAGGTAGCTCACATTTGGACTTGGAGAAATTATCAACAAACCCGATTAAGAGTGCCCTGTTTTGGGGCTCCCCTGAGTGTGGTAACTCTTATAATTAGACATGGTCTTTGAGGGGACCCCAGAAACTATACCTCTGGAGTTGCTACAAGATAGATTGGTGCCCTTTGAGGGTATAAGGCCTTGAAGCCAGGGCAGATGCCATATGCTCCTGATGTGGATTCACCTCCTTGCTTTGTAGACGACCAAAGCCGGAGCTTCTGCTCAGGCGAATGCTGGGCTTTGCTGGCAGCCCATGGCCCCTGCCCCGATGCCCTTCAAGTAGATGGATGCCAAGTATATCACATGATAACTTTTGAGTCTGAAGGTTTAACTGGACCTGAAGAAAAACACTTGGAGAGCATCGCAATGGGTAACAGAGACCCAGAAGAAGCAGTCAAGTGAGGCTGTGAGTTAAGTAAGAAAGACAAGTCTGAAAACACTATTCGGAGTTAGTTTTATCATAGCCATGAGGAAGAGTCTTTAGAATACAGAAATTACAGCAGTTTGGGTGAGTGTGTAAAGCTCCAGAAAAGAAGATTTCCTCAAAATAAAATCCGGAGGGTGGTGATCATAATTATATCCTTAAGAATGGAGAAAGTTCACATGACTATCGGAAATAGTACAAGCTGGAAATAATTAAGAAATTATTTCCTTGGTTCGAACAATGAATTGAAATGGGCTGCCGTGACCCGCCTCATCCCGCACTTCTAGGAAAACTAGATAATAATCAGCACAGCACCTGGCTCAAGCTTTAAGCACCGATTTCTTTTTCTCAGTACAAGGTCGCCATGTGAACAGCACATGGGACAAAACAGGGGGCTGCGGTCCAGGTGCGGCACGCATGCGCCGAGTCCCCACGCCAGGCCGCGGGTCAGTCCCGGTCGCGGAACGTGAGCGACCTGGTCCCACGCGCAGCAGAACCGCTGGCCGTCCGTCCGGTGGAGGAGACAGACGCACGCACGCCTGGCTGCATGCGACGTGCTGAGCATTTATGGGGAACCTGCCGACACTCTTCTAGAAGCCCCTAAGAAGGGACCGTGACTTCTGCTCGCTTGGGCCACAGGGAGCCTCTCGGAAAGAGGAACTAAAGCCTGAATTGTTGGGAGTAAAGAGCATTTTCCGGGCAGAGAAGAGACAGGAAAAGTAAGCGAGTGTGCGTGCGTGCGTGTGTGTGTGTGTGTGTGTGTGTGTGTGTGTGTGTGTGTGTGTCGGTGGAAGGGTGGTGGTAAATGAGTGAGGATGGTGGGTAAAGCAAGAATCGCCAAGAAGTGTCTCAGGGCGGTCACGACGGGTGAAACCTGCTCTGAGCACAGAGCTCTGTGGGAGGTCTCCGCCACCATCAGGACCCCCGGGGCTCTTCCAACCAGCTCCTCTTGGAAGAGCTGGCTCATTGAGGTCTGGCGGAACACTGGCCTTTCTTCCCTCAAGCAGACCTTGACATTCCCTATGTTATTAGCATCCAACTTCTCTTCCGGTGAGCAGCAGGCCTCTGCCGTGTGATCCAAATCACACACGCTGGGCAGTGAGCAGCTGCCGGGGGATAAAAACCATTAGCGACATGGGGCCCCAGCCCTCACACTCAGTAAGGGCAGAGTGAGTGTGCGCTCGGTAACATGGGCTACGCGTTACACTCACGGTAAGTGTGTTCGTGGTAACGGGGTGTGCGAAATAGTAACAAGTCGGTTTATCTAGTGTCCAATTATTAAGAGCCTTGGGAATCTAAGAGAAGAATTTAGACGCCTACACTGTTCTCTGTGTCGATGGGTTTTGTTTGGTTGTTTATCGTATTGGTTTGCTGCTTTCAGTTTTATATGAGTGAAATCATAGGGTTCTCGACTTTTTTCTATCTGACTTATTTCACTTAGCATTGATAGTCTCAAGATCCATCCATGTTGTCGTGGTTACCAGAGGGAAAGGGGATGGGGGTGGACGGGGGTCAAAGGGGTCAAAGGTATGGCGACAGAAGGAGATTTGACTTTGGGTGGCGAACCAGAATGCAATATATAGATGATGTTTTATACATTTGTACACTTGAAACCTGTATAATTTTATTGACTGATGTCACCCCAATAAATTTAATTAAAAATAATTAAAACAATATGAAAATAGCAATAGAGGGGCAGCACAAGGACGTTTGAAAGTGTCGTGTGCGGCGGCAAGGTGGTTTCGGTCAGGATGCCGTGAGCAACACAGAGCCCACGGGCAGGCAGTTTTAATATGGGGAATTAACCGCGAAGATGTTGGAAGAGGCAAATGTCCAAGGGGATGACCAGGCTGCTCAGAGATGAGAAGCCATTCGCAGCCCAAAGGTTGGGGGGAAATGGGGAAGCAGCGGAGTTACATGAGCCAGGGCTGGAACCAGAACGGTGATATTGCCCTTGCTAAGACGTCCATGGGAGAGAGAGGAGAGAGAGGGGAGAGAGAGAGAGAGAGAGAGAGAGAGAGAGAGAGAGAGAGAGAGAGAGAGAGAGAGAGAGAGAGAGAGAAATACCTGGCTTCTCCCGTGCCCTGACCTGCATTCTCTAGCCAGAACCCTCTTCACCAGTCGAAATTTAAAACTTTGTGCTTCACAAGACACCATGAAGAAGACAGACAGACTACAACAAGTTGGTAGAATATATTTGTAAATCTCGTATCTGTTAAAAGACCTCCATCCAAAATATTTAAGGAACATCTACAACTCATAAGAAGACTATTTTGAAATGGGCAAGAGATCTGACTAGAGGTTTCACCAAAGAGGATATGCAAATGGTTAATAAGTACATAAAAAGATCCTCAGCACCATTAGAGGAATGCAGAATAAAATCATGATGAAATACCATGTCATATCCACTAGGATAGTTATCATAAAAAAAGACAGATAGATACAAGTGTCAGCAAGGATGTGGAGAAAATCAGATCTTCTGTGGGATTTGTAAAATGGAATATCCAGTTGACAAACAGTTTGGCATTTTCTTAAAAAAGCAAACATAAACTTATCATGTGACTCACTCCTAGTTATATATCCAAGAGAAATGAAAACATTTGTTAACACAAAGACTCATTCATGGATATTCATGGCAGCATTATTCACAACAGCCAGGAACTGGAAAAAATTTAAATGTCCATCAACTGATGAATGGATAGACCAATTGTAGTACATCCTTAAAATGAAATACTACCAAACAATAAAAATAGACAACTCCCGATACACACAACGGCATGAATAAATCCCGTAAGCACTGAGCTAGGTGAAAGAAACTAGACTCAAAAGTTTATTTATTATTTCATTTACATGACATTATGGAAAATACAAAACTATGGCAATGAAGATCAGATTAGTGGTTTCCAAGAGCATCGGGAGGGGACCGACCGCAAAGGAGCACGATGGGGCACAAGGACATTGAGTCTAATGAGAATGTCCTAGATTTAGTTTGTGGTGGTGACTTCACAGTTTTGTTTTGTTTTGTTTTTTTTGTTTTGTTTTTTTGGCAAAACTCAAACTGTGCGCCTAAAATGGAGAATATTTGTATATTTAAAATATATCTCAATAAACTTGACTTTTAAAAATAAGAAACATTAGACTGGCGGCAGGGAGGCCGGCTCGGAGGACTTCAGAGGGGGAAGAGCAGTGAAGAAAGGGAAAGGATTTGATGAGAGGAAGCCTGCGTAAGAAAAAGGAACATGATAGAGACACGCTTCCTGGAAGCCGAAGAGTTTAGAATTATAAATAGAGAGGGCGGAATGATAAAACGCATGACTAGTTGTCGCAACGGAACTCAAAGCAGCCTCTTTGTATAAGCAAATACCAGGATAAAGAGGAAGGTTCTGGTAAGTCTGTCATGATTAAGGGAGAAAGGCATGTACACGATCACCCATTTATTCACTTATTCATTCATTCATGCATGATGCGTGCATGCTTTTCGTATTTATTTCGAACTGACCACGGACGATGGTCAGGGCAAGTGAGAAGATTGACAGCTGCAGGCACCCTCTGGGAAAGGAGGACCAGGATGCAAATTCAGACTGGGTCTTCTCGGTTCCGTGTTTACACAACAGTTATTTCCTTCTAATTTTTTTTTTTTTTTCCAAAATGTTCAACTCAGGTTCCTTCATCCTCAGAAAGTGAGGCCCATGCTGAATTTAGGATGAGTCTTGATTGGTCTGAGCCAGGCCTGGAAACCCTAATTCCTGGCACCAGTGATTAAGCCGAGATAGGAACATGTCCAATTCTCGCCATGACACCTAAGGGAGAGTGTCCTGCAGGACCTTCATTTACTGGATCGAAAGACAGTTTCTTGAAGGAAATGCCTTTGTGGCAGTCTCTTCCCTCCTGCTTGGGTAGCTAGAATGAGAATGTATCACCTGGAGCTACGTCAGCCATCATGTGACCATGAACTGACAAGTCTGAGGACCAAAAAAACCAACTGGACAAAGATCTCAGAGAAAGAAGACTAGAAAGAGCCTCGGTCCTTGAGGACACAAACCATCTGCTACGCCAAAGGCGAAACCATCTACCTCTAAACATTATGGAAGATAATCAAATGACCATATTGCTTGACCCCCCCCCCCATTAATTTCTTTCTGTTCCTTGCCATGATAACCGGCCGACGTGGTTGTACAAGCAGCCCTCACACCCAAAGCTTGTCAAAGAAGTGCAAGAGAACAAGAACTTGCAGGAATATGGAGAAAAGAAAGAGCCTCTTAGGTCCCAGGAAAGGAGTCCAGTTCTGAGACGGGAACTGGTAGGGAAATGGAAGGCAACAAACAGGAAAAAAGGTGAGTTCTAGTCTCTGGAGCCAATGGTGACAATGAGAACCAGAGATTAGAGAGAGGAAGGATCCATCGGTGGGCAGGGAGAGGGTGAGAGACCCAACTGGTATTTTGGGCACTCACTGAGGATGAATGCAAAGTATCTAAAGAAAAGAACCCCGAATACTCCAACAGTTCATCTTGCGGTCACCAAGCCCATGGATGCAGGGGGGATGTGTGTTTTACAGTCATGCTAGTCCCTCTCCCACTTATGGAGCAGGTAGAGATGGCGAGATGGAGAGTTAGGAGTTCAGATCTACGTAAAGACAGCAAGTCCAGGCCCTCTGGGGATCGCCACGGGGTCGAGCAGTTGACAGTCCCACAGACCTTTGCTGGCTGGCCTGGATTTCACTGCAGAGTTGAAGTTTCTTGCACATGATCGTCTCTTCCTGCTCCCAGGAAACAGAAAAATTTTACATTGCAGCTCTGTATGTAATTTCACAGGAAAACAGGCCCAGGAGGGAGGTAGAGAGATGTTAGATGATTATACATTTTGGTTTGATAAACAGTGGAACCTTTTAAGAAACAGATGTGTCGGCTTGAGACTGTATTTTCTACACGTTTTTCACATTCTTTTTTCTTTATCAATAAAAACTATGCTCCAATGACTATTCTTTTTCTATCTCTTGGCTTATGGTCTGGTTATGGAAATTGGGGCTCAGTCTTGCCTCAATCCAGCTCTCCAGTTATTTCAACTTCACTTGGTCCTATTTCACAACTTTCCTTTTCATCACCATTCCATCCCTGCTAGGCCTGACCCGAAACTGACGATCCTGTTTTCTTAACCCAAATCAAGGTAGAGAAGAAAAAAATATATGAATTTAGTGGAAAAACACCAGCATCGATCAATGTCGCAACGCTTGCATCCTGGCTCTCGGTCTGTGCTTTTCTAGGTGTGTGATCCTGAGCAAGTAGGTTAACTGTCCCCTTACCCCACTTCACAGTTTTCTCATGTCTAAAAGGAAGTAGAGTCATTCTTTCCAGTCGTACTTGACAGAGTTATTGTGGGGGATGAATCAACATTGAATCGCTTCATTTTTTTTTTTAAATAAAGAGGAACAATATGAAAGTGAAGAAGTGCTTTGAGCACTAATGTAATAGAAATGTAAATTATTATTATTATGTAACAAAATATAGAAATGCACAGTGTAAAAACATTTCAATAAATTGACTCCATTGTTGAAACATAAGTTTTTCTTTAAAGCCCTAAAATTTATTTTTTCTGGTCTCTATGTTTATACCTACCAAAGGACCAAATAAGAAAATGTGTTTTTTAATTTTTAGTCTGCAGCTTACTACATTACTCTTGACGTTATTAGTTGTGTGACAGAAGACATTTAAATTAGCATCCGCTACTTTTTTCTTCCTTTCTTTCTTTCTTTCTTTCTTTCTTTCTTTCTTTCTTTCTTTCTTTCTTTCTTTCTTTCTTCTTCCTTGCCATTCACCTATTCAGAACAGAATGTAGTAGTTTAAACTGTATGTATTTATACTGGTATCATATCATCTTAATAACTGCAGCTTTATAATAAATCTTGAAATTCGGTCATATAAGACTTCTAGTTTTGTTCTTGAAAATAGACTCTGTTGTCCTTCACCTTTGAATTTCTACATACATCTTAGAATCGGTTTGTCAATTTCCACACACATAAATACAAACTTGTGGTGATTTTTATTAAATAATATTGACTCAAAAATTCAATTTGGGGAAAATTGTCATTTTTGTAATATTGAGTCTTCTAATCCATGGAAATTATGAATTCTTTTGTGTTTATTTCATTTTAATTTCTACAAAAACATTTTTTAGTTTATAACTTTTTCTCTGTTTCAGTTTAGATATTTTACAGTGTCATGTACTACAGATAACTAATCTGTCCTCTAACTGTGTAATCTGTTAAAAGTCACATCTATTGCCCAATTAATTTCAGATATTGCATTTTTCACTTCTTGAGTTTCTATTTAATTCCATTTCCATTAAATTTATACATTTCGGTTCTATAGAAATATTATTTTGTCATATTTTAACATATTATCCACAGTTTGCTTTTTAAATATGCATATGAAAGTGTCAATATTGCTGGTTTTTCTTTTCTATTTTTTCTTTCTTTTCTCTTTCTTGGTCCTGTCACTTGGTATGCACAATAATTTTTATTGAATCCTAAATATGATTTATGAAAAAAAATATATAAAATTTCTGAATGATCTTATCTAACTTCAGAAGGAATTTTCTTTGGCCCCTTAGAGAAGGCCAACGAAGAAGCAGATCCCTTAATCCAATCGGGGTTTGAGCAGGTTTGAAAATGGATTTTAGTCTTTAAAAGGCTTTGTGTAAACTCTGGTTTGCCCTTACTCCTAAAATATAGTACTTCAGGGATCTCAAAGGGATTGCTAACTAGGCCTCTTTCTTTTGTCAGGCCCGAAATTACAATTTTTTTCACTCCGATGTCATGAGATATCCAGTAGTTCCGCATGAAGTTTTTGGTCTCTAGCAGCTGATTTCTATTTATCTTCTCCACCTTTCAACCCGAACAAACAATTTACGAATCAACAAAAAACCTTTAGGAGAAAAACAGCTCAGAATGTAGTATTGCTTCTCTAAGCTTCCCTTTCCTCTGGAATTTTGGCCCCTCAGAGTCTTATTACCTTAGAGCTGAACATCAATTTTTATCTTGCCAGGCCCCTGGGACCTCCGTCTTAGCCACCGAGCTATGCTTGCCTTGTTTTTTTTTTAGCTTCTTTGCCCAAGATATGACTAGGCAAGCGCCTTAGGGAAAATCAGCCTAGAATGTCAGGTGCTCCTCACTCTTCAAGATATTAGACCCTCAAATCTAGTTCATTTTAGTAACTTTTTTTTTTACTCAGACTGTGCGTGCATGCATGCATGCATGTGTGTGTGTGCCCACGTGCACGCACATGTGCACAGGCCTACTCTATCCAGCTTTTCTTTGTTCTTGATGGAGGACTGGTCCATCTCAAGCTAGTCCTTCAGAGTTATTAGCTGAAGCCCTATCCCAAAGATTGAAATACCAAAGAATAAAGGGTACCTAGTAACTTTTCTATTAAATATCTTTCTTCCCCCTTTTGAATAGCCTGCAAGAAGGAATTTGAAGAAAATCCTTGAAATTCCCAAATTTCTCAACAGAATTCCAAGACACTGATAAAGCACTGACACATGTCAGACACAAGATGTGTTCTGGTTTTAAAGTTCTTCCACGTATTAAACTATAAATCCTTAAATTATCATAAGTGTGGTAGTCATCCATGCTCGGTTCCAGATATTCTAATTTTTACCCCTTCTGGGCATTTCCTCCTTCTCGAGGATTACCTGTCCTGGTTTCTTGGGGTAGGGTATGACTGGCTCTGGCCAATGTGTTGTGAGTATAAGTAAAGTATGTCACTTTCTGGAGGGAGAGTTTCCTTGTTCCACTGAGCCCCCCCCCCCACCAGAGCTTTCTTTTTCTTCTGCCAAACTGACCATAAATGTTCCAGATAGTGCTGTGTCCCAGAATGAATCGGATAACAACATGGTACAGAGTCCCAACCCAAGGTTCAGGGGCCGAATAGTGTGGGCAAGAAATTATCCTTGTTTCAAACCACCGAGATTCTGGAATTGTTTGCTACTGCAGCATAACCTAGCCCATGCTGACTGGTACATTAAGGAAGGTAAGAAATATCTACAGTTCATTTTCATGATAATGTTAAACAGGACTCATATTCTTGCCCTGAAAGCTTGTTATGAACGTGAAAAGTGTCCTATTTACATCTACTAAACTTTTACCTGGTCTGGTTTAGCTAAACTGTTTAATGTAGAAGATTCCTGAAGGATTTTTGAGGTGACTGGATGAATAACGAAATGAATCTCTTTGTATGAATTGGTGTATATAAGAAGACAGGAAGGCAAGATATTATGATCTCACGGATTTCAAATAAGATAAATATGATTCCTAATCTTGGTTCCATCACTATCTGTGTGATGCTGATCAAGTATTTGAATTTCTCTAAGTCTCTGTTTCCCGAACAGTAGAATGAGAAAAACAATACTGACTTTTAGTGGTTAAGACAATTAAATGAGATAATATGGATTATCTCATTAGCATATCTCATTACCATTCTGGTATATACTAATACTCAAAAAATGGCAGCTATCTTTATTATTATTTCTCGAAAACTAGTAGGAAGAAAAAATATAGGAAGTAAGGTAGTCGAGGGATGTCAACATTTCAGAAGTCACTTGCATTCTCTTCAGTCTCACATTGAAATCAAAGAAAATGAATCTGGAGGACAAAGAAAACCTAGATTCCAGAAAAATAAATCAAAAGCTAAAATAATCGAATCCATCAACCATTCAAGGAACTATAAAATTAAAATAGTGAGGTATTAATATGTATATGTGTATATTAAATGTATATGAGATACATTTGAAATTTGAGATTTGTGGTGCATGGGTAGATAATAGATGATGATAGATAGATTAGATAGATAGATAGATAGATAGATAGATAGATAGATAGATAGATAGATAGATAATAGACAGACAAATAGATAGACCAAAGAATAGTAGCTAGATATTAAAAATAAGGGTCACAGTCAAAGATATTGGCAAGGTTCTCCAGAATAGGGTCACTTGGTGCAAACGAGAAGGGCTTCTAAGAAGGCAATGATTATTTTTTGGACATGGAGTCAATAAAAGGAAAAGACTCACAGTCTAAAAAAATGTGTATCATTTATACATGTTGGTGATGATGTACATTTTTTAAAGATTCATCTTAAAGACACCATGATATAAGCAAATATTTCTGACCACTAATGTTAACAGATGTTTTTCAGAAAAGCAACTTTTTGGCTCCAAAGAAAGGGATGATGTAACCTTTACATCTGAAGGCTTGAATGGGCCGGACACCCAAGATACCACACTCACAGAGCTGGCAGCCAAGGCTGACTGTCATCTGGGGGCAGGGCTGGGACTGTTGACTGAGTCTACACATGGCCTCAGCATTGCAGCTAGGTTCTAGAGGCCAAGGCAGAAGGTGCCAGTCTTCTTAAAAGTTAAGCCCAGAACGGGCACCTCCACCAAGCTACATTGGTCAAAGTAACCACAAGCCATCTCATGTTTAAGTGAAGAAGAAATAGACTCACCTCTTGATTGGGAAGATGTCAAAGAATTTGCATCCATATTTATTTTGTTACAGTCTGGTACCCTAGAAATATAGAAGGCTCTATACAAACACCTTTTTAACAGGTTGATCAAGTAGTGATTAAGTAATTGGCTTAAGCTTTTCCTGATATGGATATTTTCTCTTTATTTACCTCTGAATATATGGATTTCCCTTATGTTTCAAAATTTGAAGTTCTTCCCTTTCACCCTCCCTTGGTATCTTTCTTCCTTTTCCTCCTTCTTATCAGTTTCTCTCTAAATCATTCCCTTCATCTTCCCCCACCCCTGCCCCAGAAATACTCTTCTCGAATGATGAGAAACTATAGCAGTAATAAGAGAAAGAAATGGGGACTCAAGCCCGTGCCATTAGTGTGGATGCTTCTGGAAGTCACGTGTTTGCGAGTTGGCAGTGCTTCCTTTGAAGCTCAGAAACGAAAGAAAAGAGCAAAAGTACATTCTTCTTCATTGTACAAATGTGTGGTTTCAAGTCTACACTTTGCAAAATATAATTTTCCTTTTTTCAAATTAAAAAAAAAAAAAGAAGACTGAAAAGACCTTTAAATCGCAGAGACATCCTTGAGCAACATCTCGATGATTTAAGCGTAAATGGGTAAGAAGCATATGGATTCCATTCCACACGCATTGGAAATGAGTGGTGGAAGCATCTGGCAAAAGGCGTTTCTGGTTTGGTAGAATTCGGACCGCTCGGGAGGGGTAGCTCAGGACATTAGTGACCCAGATTCCGAATGTGGGTTCATTTCATCCTGCTGCCAAGGCAAGGCTGGCGTTTCATTCATTTTCAAAGGCACCTCGCTGAGATGTTTTTTCTTCTTCACATTATAGACTTGGCAAGATGTAAAGATTCCTTCCACTTTGGGCTCATATGAGCTCTATGTCCTGGGATGAGGAAAGTAACCTAATACAAAATGACATGAAGCTTGGAAAAATCGACAATTTGATCTCATGTTCACTTTAATATGAAAAGGTCGAGTGACATTCAATCACCCTTAGTCCAATTTTCATCTTCTCAATGAAAGGCAAGGGGCTGCTGAAGGGAAGTCAGCCAGAAAGTAGCCGGCATCTGGGGTGGGGAAGGGGTTCTTCTGAGGGTGTGAATGGTCCTGTAAAGCTTTAAGGATGGAGAACCTGTTAAGTTGATGTGACCATCTATCTCTCTTTCCCTTTGGTGATAGGTTAATAGGTAAGACATGCTTTTAAAAAAATAATAAAGAACCACTTTACCGTAAATTCGACAGCAAATATTTTTAAAAGGGAGATCGCTATGTAATTCTAATCACAAGAATTAAGGATGAGGAGAGGAAAGGCAGGTAGTAAGATAATCAGAGATGCTAAACTTTGTGTAAGTCTGTCAGATTCCATCCCCACACAAGATAATAAATTGGAAAGTGCATTTCTGCCTGAGGATCCACCCAAGCCCCAACGGCTCCCTGTAAATGGTTGGCATGTAGGCTTATAAATACTTGGCTATCCTCCCCCGTCGCTATCCTAATTCTGGCAATTCTCCCATCTCACGGGGATCCTTCAACCGCCCAGGCCCTGACCTCCACCTCTAACTCATCCACAAACAACAAAGAGCCAGAACTCTCTTCTCCAAAGATAAATCTGATCATGCCACTTCCCAGCTCAACACTCTTCAGTGGCCCCTCAGGAACTCTTAAACTAAGGCGTGACTTTTATCACACCTCAGAAGAGGTCAGCACCTAAGCTCACCCCTCTGGTCTCATCTCTCCATAACCAGGAGGTTCACATCCTGTTTTTCAGCCTTCATAAATTTATTTTAGTTTCTCAAGCTCTCCATGCTTCCTTTTACTTGAAGCTTCCTCTCTGCCTGGGGCCTCCGTTTTCCCTTCCCTTCCTCGCTCTCCTTGGTTCGCAGCTACTTGTCTTCAGGTCCACAGAAAGCTTCTTCAGGTCCCTTAGGGTGTTCTCTCAGCTATCTCTACACACCTCCGGATGCTGTAACTGCTACTTTGTTCTAGATTGATGGGCCGACTGTAAACTCTGACAGGAGAGGACAGCGCTATCTCCAGCACATAGCGCAATGTCAAGCACGTTCTAGGTGCTCAGAAATGGTTGAAGAAAGAGTCTGAATTTCAAGTCCACGTACTCCGGTGTGTGAAAATGATAGTAGTTAATTTTATGTGTCCGCCGGGCACTATGGTGCACTGTTGTTTGATCAAACACCGGGCAGATGTTGCTGTGAAGGTAGTTTTTAAAAATGTGACTAACATTTAAAACAGTAGACTTTAAGTAAAGCAGCTTCTCCTCTATAATGTGGGGGTGGGGGTCACCCAATCCACTGAAGGTCTAAAGAGCAAAGACTGAGGTTCCCCAAAGAGTAAGGCATCCTCCTCAAGGTTGTAACCTAAATTCTCTGCCTGAGTTTCCAGCCTGCTGCCCTGTAGAGTTTGTACGTAAGATTCCAACCTCATTTCTCACCTGAATTTCCACCTCGCTGACTTACTCTACAGATTCCGGACATGCCAGGGCCACAATCACATGAGCCAATTCCTTAAAACAAATCTGTTTATTTTAAGATTCTTTTTCTCTGGAGAACCTTAGCTAATGCGGCAGGAAACGTATGTCTTAAATTTCTATTTAGATTCCCTATTCGGTCTGCGGGACAGAAAGCTCATGCCCTCTAATTGACGAGTGTCCTCTTGGCTGGAGTTGAAACTCAGGGTTATGCTGTGCGAAGGCACAGGGTGGGGAAATGGGGCCTGGGTCTTTGGTAGCCTTTTACCTCCAGGCCTGAGTCTGCAGAGGAGGTCATCACCCCGCCTGGCCTGATGTCATCTTTCCACACAGGTGGGTTGTCCCTTTAGGCATGGCTTCCTCTCTCTCCCTCACCTGTCCTGATGCACCTCGGGGACCCACACATCATTTCGCTGACCCTAGAACTCAGGAACTCAGAGGTGATGGAGACCTGTCTGCCTGGGAAACGCAAGCAGCTCTTTGACTCTGGCAATTCCTTCCGTTTCAGTGCTTTAGCCAGGAAAGAAGGTCCTACCCAAAGTCTGAACCTGGGAGCACTGAGAGGCTCTTGCTCAGGACACATCGACATCTAACCTACCTTCCTTCACTGTAGAGAGTTGAACCATGGCTCCCAAAAATGTCCGTCCATGAGCTAACCCCTAGAACCTGTGAAATGCGAACTTACTGGGCACGAGGATCTTCGTAATGTAATTACACTAAGGATCTTCCTCTGAGATCATCCCGGATTATCCAAGTGGACCTTGAATCTAACGGCAAGTGTCCTTATCAGAGAAAGAGGGGGAGAAGACGCAAGGATTGAGATGCCCATGTCAAGATAGAGGCGGAAATTGAAGTGATGCAGCCATGAGCCAAGAGACACCTGGAGTGGCTAGAAGCTAAAAGAAGAGAGACGTGATTCACCCCTGGAAAATTCAGAGGGACGTCTGGCCTCCAGAACTGTGAGGAGAATAGATTCCAGTGGTTTTAAGCCACTCAGTTTGCGGTGAATGGTGACAGCAGCCCAGGAAACTTTGCACCCACTGGCTGCCTTCTCTTTACGGGGATCCTTTCGTAGTCAAGAGGCAGGGTAGTAACCTCATCGTGAAATTCTTCTGAGCTAATGTATGTGCCAGGAATCGTTTCCATTCCCCTCTGGGACTGAGCTCTTGGAACTCAGAGCATCAGTGAGAAACTAGCTGACTCAGCCGGAGGGAGCCGAGTGACGACGGTAAAAAATACTACACCAGGGTCATCATTTTCAAGTGATCTCTCCTGGGAACTGTAAAGACATCATTTTTTCCCCCGAAATTGTCCTGAATTCTCACTTAGAGGGTAACCATGCAGTCAACAAGCACATGGCTGAGGAATTCATCTCAAGAGGGGCTTTCTTAAAGATGAAAAACCAATTCGCCCCCATTCCCGCAAATGCTTTTTATAAGCATGCAGCCAGTTCCTGATGTGTGAATTCAGCTGTCTGTGACCAAAAGAATTCCCATTAACCTGGAAACAATTTCTGCAGTGATATTTCTCTGACCCAGAAGTTGTTCCTGATCACTACTTACCATCTCTACTTGTCTGTATCTCCGGGACCTCCCTCGGTGCCATGGATGCCCTTAGCTGACTTTTCTCAGTAACGGAGAAACTGTCACATCTCAAAAATCTCCAAGGCTAAATGATGTGCTAACTCAGGGGCCCTTTTTCAGAATAAAATTGTGTATCAACGTCACTAAGCAATGATTTGAGTACAATTGACCTTTAAACTGCTCAGATGCTACGGACACCCACCCCACAGTCAAAAATGCACATAGAACTACTAGTGGGCCCTCTGAATACATGGACTCACACCTCAGACCGAAAACAGAGTGGACTCTTAACAACACAGGTTTGAACTGAGCAGACCCACTTATAGGCAGATTTCTAAAGGGTCAACTATATGAACTTTGTCTGTAGGTATACTTAGCTCTAAACTCCAGCTTTGCTTTAATAAGTGAGTGGCTTGTAGCTAATAATTTAAAATCTAAGAGGCCTCACTTTTTTTTTGTTTATCTCTGAAACAGAGATAATAGCATCTAGCTTACAAGACAGTTTTGAGGAGTAGAAGAGTTATAATATGAAAAGGAATTAGCACCAATAGTGCCATCTTTTCTCTGTCTGCCATTTCTCATTCATTCCTGAATGAATTCTTTACCAACCATAATGGAATACTATGAAGTCATCAAAAATAATGCTTCATAAGAGTGCTTAATAATATGTAAAAGATTGTGTCGTATTAGTAAGTGAAAAAGATTATTAAGCACTATGTATGATATGATTTCAATTTAGATAATAAAATATATAAGAATCTATACAAATTTTTACATAAAAATTTATAGAAAAATAAACATGATATATGCTAAAACTTTTATCTCTAACTGGTAGTACTTATGAGTAATAAATATTTTCTTTTCCCTCATGTTTTTCAAATTTGCTATATAGTACACTTAAAATCAGGAAAAAAAAATATTCGATGTGATCTCTGTTAAGTGACTTTGCTTTTTTGCTTATTGACAATTTGGGGATAATAACTTATTATAATCAAAGGAGAAAATACATACAAAAAATGCTTTGTAAGCTATAGATATCTTAATTTGAGAAATCAGTACTTTCTTGGTTGACATATAATCACTGAGTCATGGGTAGTTGGTGCTGAGCTGAAAGGAAGGTTTTAGCACAAAGTAAAAAGTCAACTGTCCCATTCATGTTTTTTCTGTGTACTTGAGATGTATGTGTGAGCGTGGTTACCAATGCAGACAGAGCTGGCTTTGTGGACATGTGACCTGTGTGGTCCCACAGGTACCGGTGTTCAGAAGAGTCACACTTGGTTTGATGCTCTGTCGTCATCATCTTGAAATTCTTTAAATTTTGAACTAAGGACTCACATTTTCACTTTGTACTGGGCCACACAAATGATATACTCTCTCCCGAATGTAGGTGGCTATGTGTGTGAGGCCTTGTGTACAGTTAAAGAAATGGAATATTCTACAGCAAGAATGATAGATGATAAATAACAGGAAGGAAGTATGTACCTTTGGCTCAGCCTGGAAGAAGCTACAGGCAGAAATGAAGGGATCAGAACCTACTGGTAACTAACCAAAGTGGGAATGACAGCTGGTTGTCTATTTTTTGATTTTATTTTAAATATACAATCTGCTGGCAAACAAAACAGGTTCATTAAATGCTGATTATGGAGACTTTCTCCTCTCAGTTCATATTAAACATTTGAGAAGTTGTTCACACTTTAGATAAGATTCCGAAATGGAAGAGACACCTATAAAAATAGAAAATGCCCATGCTAAAATACATCAGTTGGCCCTGTCTACGAAGAAAAAATATTAGCTAAAAAAACTCCAAAGTTACACTATCTATATGATCTATTTCTGCTACAGAAATCCTTCACGTGATCTACTTATCTGAAGATAAATGTATCTCAGGGATTTGTGTAAGACTCAGCTGGACAGCCCTGGCTTTGCTCACTCTGACTCCTTCCGAAGGTTGAGGTAATGCTGCTGGATGATGGACGGTGGGTGGTTGTGATTGGCTGTGGCCACTTCATCACAGCCAACGTGATTGGCTGTTTTGAAATTGTATTCAGCACATTGCCTCAGGCCTTTGGGGTGATGTCATCTTAACTCACTAGGAGGAAGTTGGTTGCTACCAGTTTCTGAATTAATCAGTTCCTCTCTTAGTGAAGTAACAGATTTCATACCAACTAATTGAAGAGCTAAACATTTAACATCAGGGCTGCCACCCCACACATAACTCAAACAATTTGGGGGGGGGGGAAGAGTTCCCTTTGAGAACTTCTTTTATAAGATTACCAATGTAATTTTAAATTTTTAATTATAGGAAGAAAATATAGAACATAGAAAACTTCTGTTATGCCCACATTTGTCTTTTCCATACTGTCCAATGTTCCAGACCAATTTTAAATATCTTCCGTAATATTCTCTGTCATTTGGAATTTATACTCCACTTTATTTTAGAAATAGGACATCTCAAGTTCACAGCTAAAAATAGGAATTTACAAAACTAACAAGAAGGTCTACTGTCTATCGATTTTTCAATAGTCACCTTTGTCTCTTGCTCCCTACAGAACATACATCTATGTCCTCATCAGACTGAAAAACTTTTAATGTTATGATTTTTATTCAGATTTCATATTTACAAATGCTAATTTTATGCACTGGCATAGTACAAAGGTAAAATCTTTGCTTCCTGTAGGTGAAGCACATCAAGCATTTATCTACCCCAACAAGAACTCCAATGTCAGAATTTTAAGAGCCCTAAATTAGATCACTAATTTCCTACAGCTAATGACTGCAAAAAAATAAATAAAAATGAATGAATGAATGAATAAATAAATAAATAAAAGCAGTTTTTTTTGTTATTTATCTAGGACAGTGGTTTCTCTATTATAACTATACTTATAGTTTTCTTAAAACTCAATATAAACATGTTCTGAACATTTATACTCAAATGAAGAAAATGGCTTTCGATTTCTTTTCATTTTCCTCGCTATGTTACCACGTGACATATGCACAAAATGGCCAAAGCGTATGCCTGTTTTCTGAATCTTCTTCAGAGGTCAAGTACAGTCAGATTCCATAACACTCCGTGCTCCCGAAGAAGACTGGAAAACGCACCACGCCATTCAGCCAGTTAGCACAGATTTCAAAAAATAAACCAAGCGAATTCCCGGGTAGAACTCCCAGTGTGTTGGTTTCCTGTTGCTGCCGAAACAGATCTCCACAAACCGAGTGGCTTAAAACAACACAGATTTATTCTCTTACGTTTCTTCGGGTCGCAAAGGGGCTCACTGGGCTAAAGTGGGGGTGTCGGCAGGGCTGCTTTCCCTTCTGGAAGCTCCAGGGGAGAGCTCTTCTAGAAGCCACCCGCATTCCTTGACATGTAGCCTCGTCCTCCATCTTTAAAGCCAGGAACGGCCTTCGGAGTCGTTCTCACATCACAGCACTCTGCCTGACAGGGACTTTTTGTCTCTCTCTTTCACTTTTAAGGACCCTCGTGATGATAATGGGCCAACCCAGATATTCTAGCAGCATCTCCCCATCTCGAGATCCTTAACTTAATCACACCTGTGAACCCCCCTTTGCCAGGTTTGGGGGTTCGAATGTGGACATTTTCCTTCAGTGTTCACTTGGTCCAGCTCTGTCAGACAAATTGACATCTGGCTGCTTAAGCAAACCCCTTTCCGAAGACGTTGGCACCTCAATTGTTTTCCAATGTGAATTTGGACTGGATTCATTTGGTCATTGACAGGTAAGTGTACCTGCGGGCGAAAATGCACATGAGAAAAGCAGCTATCTCTGCGCTTCCTCTCAGTTAAAAAAAAAAAAAAAAAGTTAAAAACATAAAAAGAATGTTTTTCAGAAAAATACCAGATATCCTCAGCCAGCAGCCAGATTTCAGACTGAGATCAGGTTGGAACAGTCCAGCATAGTCAGCGCCATGCGCACATTTCTTCTCCTACCTTATCTTTTTACTCCAAAGTGGCTTTAGGAAACTTTAGAAAGGTTAGAGGCTTAATACACGCTACGCCACTCTGTGCGGCTACGGCGAAGGCCTCCTAACTTATCCATCTGGCCGAGCGGCTGCTGTGGATACCGCAAAATTTAAGGCTTCTCCTTCCCAAGACCTTGTATGAGTTTGACCTGAGTCTATCCAATTCGGGACTGGATTATAAGCTTTTAATTCTCATTTCCTATTTGTTTACTATTTTATTGAGCTTTGGGAATGTTAAAGGTTAATTTAACCCCTTTCCTGTGTCACTAAGTCAGACGAGCCAAAGGGCTGTCATCTTTGTCAATAACGTCAGTGACCTGGGAACAGAAGTCCTGGGCCCTGCTCCTAGGCCTTCCGTACCTGTGAATGAGAAGCCGGGAAGTGAGAGCCAGTCCATTCTGAGCCTACTTTAAAAACATCGGTTAGAATGTCTGCCTCTTTTAATAATAAAATAGTATTTAAAAATGATCACAACTTGCTTTTAAAGAGTTCTTACATCTGTTCAAGAAGAAATACCCTTTCCTGCTCCAGAATTCAAATTAATTCGTTGAAAGGTGATGATTAGAGATCAAGAAAATCTTTTTTGTTTGTCTGTTTGTTTGATTTTTACCCACTAAGGGTCTTAACCTTCATGCCTATAAACGATTCTGTATTACAAACTGTAAAGCAGAAAGATAACCAGAAGTGAGCAAAACCATCCTGTGGTTTACAATGAATAAACTCACCAGATCCGTGGTCTTTCCAAATTAAGGCTGGATTTAGAAAACAAAGATCCGAGTTCTGTAACCAGCCAAAGAACCCCATCAGAAGAAGGAATGGGGCGTCTGCTCTCTGCATTGTTCTCACAGGCGGGTCAACCCCGCTTCCCTACCTAATCGCCATTGCCTGTCTATGCACAATCATTAGGAGCTTATAATAGAAATCGTTGTGTCTGCATGTAGTGGAAAACACCAGTTTTAAACAGGATGTGGAGATCACAACGGCTGACCCAGAACCCGGGCCAGGGCAGACATGAAAGCAGGAGCGATTCATTCACAAAGGTTTCCTGAGACCATCTCTCTCTCCCTCAGCCTAAACAGAGTCACGCACATGCTGGCCGTGCGCTCCCACACGGCTTCCAGAGTGCAGGCGAGTGCTTTGGAAGCTCTGCAGGGCTGCAGCCTCCGTGGATGGCAGCCATGAGCAGGACTGGGAGTAATTACCAGCTGAAGAGCATGTTCCTTTGCAAAGGCAGCCCTTCTGCCAGCTACTACCCTCGAAAACTTGGGGGGAAGGAGCGCAGGCTGTCCCACGCCCACTTGTTTTCTTTCCCTTCAGTGGGACGGTTTCAACTGATTTTGATTACCCTGGCGCCAAATAAATGAAAACATTTCATAGATGTATAATCATCCATCACTGTGAAGAAAGGAAAAATGTTTCATGTGCAGTGTGTTTATAAATACACTTAATGAAAAAAGGACAGTGCTGTCTTTCCTCCGGGACATTGCCGTTGCTGTTGGCCAGAGAGTCCCGCTTCCGGGTCACCCCCAGAGCCCCCGGCACCCTGCCCGAAGGCGTTTCACCCTGACAGCACGATGATGCTCCAAGTTAGTCAGGAAGAATCTGTCTCTCTCCAAGGCCACCTCCTTATCTCTAGCCCCTCTCTTAAGACAAGAGAAGGATGTGGAGTCAGGAAAAGGTAAGTGGCTTGTGCATTAGCAAGGCAAAGCCAGCCATTTTTCCATCCGGCTTGAGGCAGCCCAAGTAGATGAAGCGGCACCATTTCAAAAGCATTAATGAGTGCAGCTCTCGCCTTGGGTTTGGTTGTTAATGAATGGCAGGTCGAGCTTCATACGACAGGTGGGTTATGTCAATGCCAAGGAGAGGAGGAAAAATCCAGGCTGTTGGTTTGCATATTGCATTGGTCTACGTACAATGTGTGATGCCACCTAAGGTAATTATGGGTTTAGGATGTCTATCTATGGAGATAAATCTTTTGGATTAATGAAATCTGAAGCATAAATTCTCTCCAACCTCTCTCTCATTGTGGCTAGGTTTTTTAGTTTGGGATCTCACATGATCTCAGGCATCGTGGGTCATCTCAGAGGACTCAGTTTCTAGGAGTTCCATAACTGTGGAAAACAATGTGGGCTGTTCCCTACACATATTAAATCCGTTTTTGTCCCTTTTCCCCTTAAATGTCATTTCTCTCAATGTGTTAAATATTTACCTTCACATTTGATTCATAAAGCAGGACCAGGCCGGGGGTATGCAAGAGACTCCTTGCAAGTCATTTATGCAAAACGCATCTCCGTTTTAATCACAAGGGCTGTCACAAGCACAGGGAAATCTAGCCATTCAAATACTACAAAGTACACTGTTATCAGTGTCTTGGGAGACCACTTCTCACTCCAAGCAGCCCGGGAAGCAGCAAAAGAGAAAGGCCCCATGACACTGTGACATCACGAAATCTGTAAGAGGAGAAGTTGTGACTTTACTTATTTTAAGAGCTTGTTAACCGTTCAGTGGAAAGAAATGCAGAAGCTAGGCATTCTGTGTTCCCCCCTCCTTCAGCGTGGGAGCCTCCCAGAGCGGGAAAAAAATGGCTGCTTTTCCAGAAGGTGAGAGTTACAGCAGTACGTTTGAAACTTCTGTGCCCTTCGAGTGGGCTCCCATGACCCCTTGCACACCAGGTAGGACCTTCTCTGAGTCTCCGAGTGTGTCAGGCCCAGTCTTGGAGTAAAGAGAGAGGAATGTTATTGACGGGGATTGGCACATTCTTCGTCGGCGCTGTTCAGAATCTGTTAATTATTGAAATTAAAGGAAAGCTCTCCAACCCCTAATGATAACAGCGATGGTGGTTCACACGGGCATTGAGATTCATGATTTGAAAAGCAAGCCAGTGTGTGTCGTCCCATTCAATTCTCACAACGACTTTGGGAAAATGAGAAACTGTGATTAAGGATATGACATGACGTGACGTGTTGGAGGTCAAGTAGCTCTGGAAAGGGTAGAGACCCCTGAACCAGCTGTTACACCCTTTTACCCTCTTTCCACTTTATGACACTAATATGAATCATCTTTACTTATTTATTCTTGTTGTGGCAGATTAGCTTCAAAAATGGCCCCAATTCTTCACCTTCCTTGTATACTCATCCTTTATAATGTGACTTTGCAGCTCTTCCCACCAAGACCTGAAATCTATTTCCCCACGCTTGAGTTGGAGGCTGGCCTTGTGACTTGCATTGGTCAATAGAATGCAGTAGAAATGACAACATGCCATTTCCAACCTTAGACTTTGAGAGACACTACCTGCAATTCAGCCGGCTCAATTACCTCCACATTCGTAAGAACCTGCCTGGGCTGGCATCCTGGAGGATGAGAGACAGCATGGAAGAGAGCCCGGTTGCCCCAGCTGAGGTTATCCCAGACTCGCCTGCCCCCAACATGTGAGAGAGCCAGCCAAGATCAGCAGAGCTGCCCACCCAAGTTACTTTTGATGGAAGATTCATGAATGAGCCCAGCTGAGACCAGAAGAGTTGTCCAGCTGACTCATATACATAAGAACAGCAATACATGTTCACTGTTATATGCAGTTGGGATTTGGGTGTTTTTAATTCAGCATGATTATGGCAATAGATAATTGATGTACCAGTCAACAAAAAATGCTGGGCCTGTACCATGTTCTATGTTCTAAAAGTACCAGAGCAGTGAATGAGACATGACCTTAGCACTCCAAATGTCACAGTCTGTCAGTGAAGATAAAGCGTGGGCATTGACAGAGATAATGTAAGGCGGTACACAGCATTCATTGCATGAGTGCGTAAAGAATGCTCAGGGTATTTGGAGAAAGGAAAGATTTAATGGTCATTTTGAATTATTTCACAAACAATCTAGTTATCTGCCAAATCACACCATCCCCTAGTTGAATAAGAAGGAAAATGACCAAATGCATCCTGCATTTTATAAAGACGTGGACAAATGCCGGTCTAGGTGCGGTCGACTAATATGATCCCTCAAAAATGCTATTTAAACCTCCAGAGAGAACGATGACCCCTTTGTAGTATAATAGAACACCTTATAAATAACGTCCATCGTAGAGACGAGAAAGACAATACAATTTCGGTATTACCTCCTGCAGACCCTCCGAACTTTAGTAAAAATATTTTTACTAACTTCAGCAAGTGATCCCAGTGCTGATCTACAAAGTATGTGGAATTTGAATTCTTGTTGAAACAAATTTCTTCTTTGCTATCTTAGCTGATTCTTGGATTGAGAATAAAAATAGACGTGGACCATTCTGGGTACTATTATGTAGTGATGACTTGTGCAGAATTTAAAGCCAGCCTACCCCTGTCTGAAACCCTGGTTCCCACTTTACATCTGTGTGACTTTGTAAATTACTTAGTCTCTTTATGCCTCAGTTTTCTCAACTGTAAAATGGGGATAAATATGGATTTGTGAGAATTAAATGAGTGTAAGGGACTTAGTTAAGGGGGTCAATCAATTAGTTAATGGAATAATAGTAAACTTTTAATGAATTTCATTGCCGATGAAGATAACATAAAGTATTTTTATCATATCTTCATAATTTTTTATTTTATTTTTAAAAGAGAAACATCTTCAGATTATCAAAGATTATTAATTTCACAATTAAAATAAGTAGACACATTCTTTTACTTTTATGTTTGTATAAAGAGACATCTTTTCAAGTGAAAATGTAGTCACCAAGGCAGGAAGAATATTTATTATTATTATTATTATTCTATACCTTGTTTAGTATAGCTTCTTACTTTGGTTGGGATGCAAAATTTCATTTGTCCATGTCTACATGAAACATTGGGTTTATTTATTTTAGAGTTTAGATCTATTACAAAACTTTAGAGCTTACTAAAACTTGAGCCATTTAGCAATAAATGAGATATGTGATATACCCAGGATCCTGAAAAAGTGATAATGTCCTCAAATGTAAGGAGTTTTACTCTCTTACCCCTGGACCCCAGTGCACATATAACCCTAAGTGCAAACGGATGACAAGAAGAAAAGAAAAGGAGACTAAACCTACTATCTAGAAAGTTCTAGCCAGACACTAATGTAAATCAGAAATACGTTTGCAGTATTTATCACCTAGATATATTTTGGAAGAAAAGCAGCAGAAAATAACATTATTTTCTTTTCCAATGACGTAATGGGGTGTCAAAACCTAGAGAGATTTTGCCAACTCTATATAGCTTCCCCAAAGGGAAAAGCTACCTTGATGTAGACAGCCAATAAGAGGTAACTAATGTTATTAAGGAACTAGAGGGACATTTGGTGAGAGATGAATTTAATTAAAGGCACATATTGAGCCTGGGAAACCAAGGATATAATTTAAGTTCTAACACTTCTAAAGATTACAAATTAGAGTAACTACTAAGTTAATACCAACTCTATGATAACTTAAGGCCAAGGCTTAAAGTTGAAGGCAATTGGTAGAAGCAGAGCCCATTAGTCTACGCAGCACATAGTAAATGTCTAGAACTTTATATGTCTTAACGATTTTTTTTTTTTTTTTTTTTTTTTGCTCCTCTGATAAGCACCCCAGGGACAGGAACCTTGTCTCAGGCATGTCTGAACTTCCCACAGGCTTTCCCTAGCATCATACACCAGCATACACTCATTCCATAATAATCAACCAAATAACTGGCAACCACACACACGCACAGAAGAGCTGACATCAGAGAAAGAGAGAAAATGATGAGTGAAGTAGATGTTGGTCGGAGCCCATGTATGAGTCAAGATGGGGCTAGATGGTGGCTGACAACTGTCCAAATCTCAGCGGTTTACAACCACGGAGGTCGAATTCGTCCCCAGATTTCTCGCCAGGTCTGCTCCTGTCTGCTGAGCAGGCAGTCTCTCCAAGACACAGCCAGGCTCGCGGCAGGACGGAAAACGAAGCCGTGGGACCTGTGGTCGTGAGGCGCAGGGGGGCGCAGGGAACAGTCCGGGCAGTCGCTGAGTGCAAGCAGCCGGGAAGATCAGTCTGACCTCTCACTCCGCGACGGCAAACGTGCTTTCTGCATGTTTCAGTAGATGGGCCTGTTTCGGTTGGCCCGGGTTCCGCCATTCTGACCATTTTTAAAGAATTACTTAAAGGAAGAAATGCTTTTCACATTTTAGGACCAAACCAGGACGTGGCAAATAAAAACAATTTCTTAATTCATTTACACTCTGTGGGAGGGAACGGGAACATAAAATTGCATCTTCTCAGTCTTCCCCTTCTAGGTTGGAGAGGTAATGTTTTTCCTTTCTCCATCATTTACACGAGGTCCTACGAATAGTCCACTAATTGACATTAAATAACAACACAATGTCACCAGTAAATACGAGCTGATCTGTCCTGAATGCTTAGTATGTGCCAACAATTTTTCTAAGTGCTTTGTAGGCATTAACCAATTTAATCCTCACAACAATCCTTTTAGGTAAGAAACGTTCTTTTCGGCATTTCACAACTGTATGAAAAAAGTAACATATTTATCCCCATTTTTCAGGTGAGAAAACCAAGGCACAGGCAAGTTAGATTGCTTGCCCAAGGACCTGTAACCAGGAAGTGGCTGAGTGGGGGTTCAAACTCAGGGGGTGTGTCTCCAGAATTCATGTTCATCACCCCTATTCTAGACTGTCTCGCCCCAGACGTAAATGGGACGGGCGTTTTCATCTATTTTACTCACTGAAACGACACCTGATACTAAGTGAGAGAAAGCTCAGCCTCCAGGGCGTGAGGTGGTGGAGGTGTTTTCAAGCATGTCCCCTTCCCCTCCCCCTACCCTCCCCTAGCCTCCACTTTCCCATGCCCCTTTGAGATTTTCCTGCCAAAGCCACACACAGGGGGAAGGAAGAGATCCACTTTTCGTTTTAACAATTTCACAATGAAATGTGTCATAGATGAAAAACTCATTGTGTCCTGCTTCTTCTCCCTTGTCAAATAGTTTCGCCAGCATCACACATGGTCTGTACCGGTCGTTTACTCAAAATAAGGAGAGAAACTTCCTACATCCCCCCCATTTATGGCAGTCCTGGAATCAGCTGTCCCAGAACAGACGAGGGAGAGAGTCCTACCCTCAGGTGTGGAGCTGGGCCCCTGGAGGGGGCCCCCAGCACCGTGAAGAAAGGCAGGAGCCGGCAGCAGCCCATGTCCGGCTGCTGTTGTTGGAGAGTTTGCCGCCTGCCCATGGTGGTCGGTAATTGCTGGGTTCATTGTGTGCCTTTGGTCTCTCAGGTGTATTTCCGAAACCAGCATAAAAAGAAAATGATGAGGGCGATGGCGTGGAGGCGTTTGTGTTTTCATCTCCGGCCAATTGCTTGAGACCGAAAACAAAAGTCAGTGCAGATGGGAGCGTGCGAGATTATGATGCTGGCGACAATGGAAACCCAAACCTCACCTTGCAGAATGTGCCCAGCTCCCAGCTGCCGTCCACGTCCGTTGAGTGTAGCTGCCACCTAGCAATTAGCACGGCCGGGCTCTCCTTTGCAGAAGGAGCGGAGAAGAACAATGCCACAGTGAGTCCTCCCGGGCAAGAAAGCAGGTGAGTCCAACGTGGAGAAAAACAAGGTAAATGATCCGTCGCGCCATTGTTTCTTGCTGTTGGAAAAACCACTAGTGAGGTAAGCCTCGTATTAAACTCCTCCAGGGCCTTGAAAGGGCCGCAAGAAAAAAGGAAAACAAAAAGCAAAAAGCATGCCAGCCTGCGGCGACCGAAGGCCATCGGCGCACCCTACCATCTTCTCCTGCGCGCTTAAAATCACCCCGAAGCTTCCTGCTTCTTAGGTGACATGTGTATATATGCGCGACTCACGTCTTGGCCATCAACTAGGACCGTCGCCAGAATACAGGACACCTAGTTAAATCTGAATTTTAGTTAAACAGCGACAAATTCTTTAAGGATCTCCCATGCAACATTTGGGACGTACTAAAAACTTTCGTTATTTTCCCCGCCAAAATTCAAAGATAACAGTGCATTCTTTTTTGTTTGTTTGTTTTGTTTTGCTAAATCTGGCATTCCTGCCCCATTGCACCACAGTACTGTGTCCTTGGTAGAGATAAACTTGAACTTGACAGTAAGTGATAGACCAACAATATGGTACTCCATTAGATGAGGACTTGAAATACAGTGAAATCACCAAATTGTTCCCAATGTCCACCGTCATAGAGAGGGTGAGCTAAAGCTCATTTATTCATTGGATGGGTGAGGGAATTAATGATGGAAATGTTGGAGTTAAAAGATGTGTATTTTACTAAGTAAAAGGTTATGAACCTGAGAGAACTCGTCACCTCCTTCTCACCACCTTAATAACCAAGTCCTAGGTAGTCCAGGAACAGGACTGTCCTAGAAACAGCACAGAACAGGGGACATAATCGCCAACACAGAGTCATCCCTCCATCTCTTCTTTGGAATCTCCACTGGCATCTCTGACAAGGGCACACTGGGAGCCATGCCATTTCGAAAGGGATAAACAACTTAACCAGCATGACTTCATGGTGTTATCTGATTGACCTGAGAGCTGGAAGCCTGGAAGGCTGTTGGTGAACACTTGAGGAGATCCAAGGAAAAGACAGATAGGATTAAACATGAGTGATAGCATATTTATGGTTCAGGCATCAAACAAGATAACCTTTGCATATTAAGATATTACAGAAAAAAGGATTAATCATCTGACTTATCATTAAATCAGTTATATTCTGTAGGTCTGCCCTCTGTGTGGTCCATGAGCTATAAGATCACGGAACACTGAAAGGCAGTGTGTTTAGGCTTGCTCGCCCTTTGGCGCCAAGCGAGGGCAGGTCATAAATTAAAGTCAATATCCTGATCTGTGCGTGCGTGTGCGTGTGCACGTGTGCGTGTGCGCGCGCGCGCGTGTGTGTGTGTGTCTGAGTGTGTGGATGCACACAGTTTTCGAAGCGCAATTTAATACAAGCTAATTTTTGTGCTGGAAAAAAAAAATCTCAAGTTTCATTTTCTGCAACTTATCAAGATACGACTCTAGATTCTTCTAAAGCAAAAGGTATAGACTGTCATGTAACGTGAGCCCAGAGTCAGAAACTTTTTGAAGAATCATTTATCTGGACAGCCTTCTGATTGCTCCCAATTATCACAAAAAAATATCCCAAACATATCCTCAGAATCTAGCCGTTTTGTGGAATGCAGCAACAAGGCGTCCTGAAGTCTTTTGTGCAGTTTCTCTCTGTTTTATCACAGTAGATTCTGGAAATGTTTTTCAAATTGAATTGAAACAGAAAGAGCCACATAGTCAACTTAGATATATTTGGGCAAACATATACACCTAACAATTAATTTCGTATTAACTTTCTAGTCAAGCGAAGGAGGAGCTGCTCGTCTGCATACTAGTGAAACTGGTTGTCCCTCTTCTGTTTAGCCTGAAGAGCCATCGCGAAGAAACAGGTCTCAGGTGGCTCTTCCTTGTCAAATCAGTTGACTTTCCGATCATCTTCGTTTCTGTCTGCCTTCTCAGCAACCGTTTCTCTCCCACCCCTTGAAGCTTCTTCCCGCCTTGGCTCGCACCTTGCTTCCACTTTACCTTGCTTTCCTCGCCACCCTGCCTCTGACATAGGTCACTTTTCGCTCTCCTCTTACGCATTCCTCACCTTTCGGCCTTCTACGCTCTTTCACTTTGTAAGTGAACGGACTCAGCCTCTTGGCCTCAGCCCGAAGCTCAACGTGGGTGCTTTCTGCATCTCTAACTCTTCCCCCAATGAAAACGATGGGCAGGATAACGCAGTGTTAGCAACCACCCCTTATGGCTTCAAGCACCATTTCTCAATGCTCACACCTCCTGTGGAGACTGGGCAGTTCCGCTGGTCATGGCTGGGTTTAGCTGGTGAGTTCTTTTGGGTCAGGCTGGAGCTCAGCGGAGTGCGGGACGGTCGGCTGGCTCCCGGCTGATCCAGGATGGCCTCCACTGGGAGCACTGTCTCTTCCAGGTGTCTCCCCTTCCCGTACCCCAACCCAGGCGCATTCAAATGGGCAAGCACTTTTCCAAGCCTCTGCTTCCAGCAGATGCGTTACTGTCTGTCCCATTGGCCAAAGCGAGTCATGAAGGCGACCTCAGGGTCAGAGTGGGAGGGGACCCCAGTTTGAGAGTAAAGGTTATGACTACAGGAGGTGTGAAAAACTGAGGCTGTTCATGCAACCCGCCCATCGCGATTCCGCTCCCCCCCATCCCCGCCACCCAGATCCTGAGTCGAAGTGCTCGGTGCCCCATAGCCGAAGCAGTGCAGCTTCTGATTCCCCGGCCGCTTATCTGAATAAAGCATCATCTCTCTACCCACCTCCCCAACCATCCATTAATTCGTTCATTTAAAAAAAAAGATTCTAGATACCGAGCGCAGTGATAGAGGCTGGAGATATAATAATAAGCAAAAATAGCCAAGAACCCCAGATTAATGGAATAATCATAGATGCTACTTCCAGAACAATTTTCCAAAAGCTCCAATTTCATCCCACCGCATTCCTGCTCCAAAGCCTTGCTGGCACCCCACTGTGTACAGAACTGAAGCAGATTCCTCGCAGGGCCTTTGAGGGTCTCCTTTACTTGGCCCAGCTTTTTCTTCCTAAATGGGTTTTTCTCAAGTCTCCTTTGTCAGATTTTCTCTCTCCTCCAGGCTGGGCTCCCTCCCCACTATCTTCCAAGCAGGCCGAGTTTTTCTCTGATCTGCCTTTGGTTTCAAGGTTCTGCCCTGTCTTCATAGGTCTCCCCGCCCTTTTATCCATCAAAAATGTGCATGTCTAATGCCTTCAGAACAAAATGGGTACCTGTCAAGGTCCCGCTCAGGACTCCACTATTTCATGGCCACAGGCTTTGGGTCACAAAGTTTCTTCCTGATTCAGACACCACCCTCTGCCCAGCCTATGGTCTCTGTTCAGATTTGTCAGCCATACCCAGGGTCGAAACTGGGGTGGGCCAGGTGAGCACTTAGGGTGTAGCATTTAAGGAAGCACTCACTCTTAGGGGGTACGAATTCAGTGTTGGCACTGAGAGTCGGCGCTGCCTTAAATTTTGCGTCCTGGGAGCCTCAGTCACCTCTTCCCACTCTCACCCTTGGCCATACCCATCATTTTGGCATCTGCTCTCCATTTCGTATGTGATCATAAGATCATGAACCGTCTTCTGAGCAAGACTGGTCTACCTAGCCCAAGATTAGGAAACACATACTCAGTAATGTAACTGGGTACTCAGTAAATACTCAGGGAAGTAACTAAAGTTGCACAGAAAGTGGAGTGTTCCCGATACTTGGTACAGCCTAAGGAAAAGATCAGAAGAGACAAAAATGCAGGGTAAAGAGGAACTGGAACAATTCTGCTAATGACTAGGACAGGTGCCTGCATGTCGTGGTGACGGAAGAATGAAAAGGAAGCGGCAGTGCCTTGACATGAAGCATCTTCGGCAGGTGCACTGCGCACAGGATGTAGGGGAGGGTAGTGATCATGAGCCTGACTCGGAAGCTGGAGAGATGGGGAGCTGGAAGCCGTACAGATGGGGAGCTGGAAGTGTGACCTTCGTTTCTGAGTGAGGGGGAAGCTAAACACGTGTGTGAACACATAAGCAGCTATGGCCGCGTTAGGGGCGTGAGGAGAAAGGAGGCCCGCGGACCGTGGAAATGCTGAGATTTTAAGCGGTGGATTCCTATTTAAAGGCAGAGGCAGGGCAGGAAGAGGTTAAAGGTCACCTGCAACAATCGGTCAAGTGTGTGTTCCCTGAGCATCTTTTCATCGACAGTGCTATTAATCTAGACACGACAGACATTATTCTCAAGGAGCTCAGAAAGTTTTTAAGAGCCCCAGATGAGTTAGGTGTAATTTCAGCATTTATGAGGCAGTTTTTCTGAAACCCCCTGTCCATCTTTTGAACAACCACTAAGTCTGAGTAAGGTCTCCAGTCCCCGTTCACACCAGGAGGCCCATGAAGACAAACACTAATATCCTCGACTCTCCCTTTTCAACATACATTAAAGAGTTATAAACGAGTGATGGTAAAAATCTGAAAAAAAAAAAAAAAAAAAAAGCACAGGAAACAAACTAAGAATAAGGCCCCGTAACACTCAAAGGCCATCCATCAGAACTCCGAGGTGTCCTGCAAGCAAACATCGTCATCCCCTGATGACGAAAATGCAGGCGAACTCTTTTCCTTGTTACCTCCCAGGAATCTTTAGTTCCACTAAAGCCTGCCATTCCTCCAAACGCCCTTCTCCTGGAAGGAATATTATCTCAGATAGACGCTCCGTGTGGGAAAGCAGATCTGTCTGCTCACTCTCCTCCTAGAAGTCCAGCCCGTTTCTGAACTGGCAACGAGAATGGAAGGGAATTTAAAGAAGAGGAAATTTGGATATGCTCCGCATGATTTTAAGTATGATATTTTGTTTTCTCAGTAGAGTAGATGTTTTTCAGTTCTGTCATTTTGAGGTTCTGGAAGAATGTGCAACCTGCCTCAGTAGGGCTGAATGATGTCCTTCCAAAAGAACATTTAATTCAAAAATTAAGCGATGAACACTCACAATTTCGTCAGTGTTGATTGCAGACGGCATTTTCAACTCGTTCTTACCCAGACCTCTAATTTCGGGTCCCGATGCCACGTGTCAGTGATCCCCGGCAGGCTCAGGCATTAAAATTCACATAGTGCATGTTTCCATATTGAAACACCAACTTCGGGTCTCTTTTTGATTCCATTCGAAACCACTTTGCATAGTCCAAAAAGTGCTGATCCTCACAGCACCCCGGCGAAAAAGGTGAGCATTATGCTTCACTTTGTAAAGAGTCACGTGGACGTTTGTTCATTTGCCTACCACCAGGAAAATGAGTAACAATGACAATGAAAGTCCAAAGTTCCTGGAGCCAGGTGCTCTGATGGGACTGGAGACGCTCACTATGCGCCACATAAACTGAATTCCTGAACCTCACGCTATCTAACGAATGCAAATTCTGGCTTCTCCAGCTCAGAGTCATTTTAGTCTCATTTTCCTTCGCTTTCCCTGCCTGGATCTCAGGCTAAAATTAGCCTCGAGGTTGGAAGACCGGTCTGGAAAGTTCAGTACCAGCTCGAAATGTTTTCCATCATTTGACCAAACCTCGGATGCTGAACGTTTCTAACATTCAAAGGGGGTTTGTTTAAGTTTTCCAGTGTTACCCTCCTGGTATCGAATGGCACCAGAAGCAGAAGAGCCAATGTTCTGTAAGGAGCAACTATTTCAGACGAGATTGCTGGCCCACGGCCCGCCTGAAGGAATCCAGATGCAGCCTAACCACTGGGTGCCTGTGCAGGCCGGGCCTCTGGACTCTGCAAGGGACGGCTGCTACAAGTGGGTGCAAGGTAAGGCCGGGTCCCTTCTTTTGGAACCAGGCACAGGGCATGACATCTGCAAGGCCATGGCTGGAGGCCAGAGGCAGATAGCCCACAGGGAGGACAGCTAATGGCAGGACTACTGAGGCCGCCTGAAACGCTGCCCCGTGAACACCTGCTGTGCGTCTGGAAGAACTCGCGGGATTAATGCATTTCCAAATTGCAAACAAGGTGAAAATTGAGAATCCGACGCCCCTAGAGGGAAAACAAAACAAAACAAAACAAAACACACAAAAAAAACAAAAAACGCCTTCTGTTTACGTACATGCGGCCACCAGCTTGGTAGATGGACCACACGGGAGACTCCCGATGTTGTGTGTCAAACCTCAGACTGTAAACTTGACCCAGACCCAGCACCTGAGATGAGAGGTCAGAGTGATAACTCAAGAAAGTCCTGTTTTGGAGGACAATAGCCAGGCCTCTTGTGGGTTTCTGCCTTCTAGAAAAATCCAGGGCTTACGAAATTATGCTGAGGCAGCAAGACAGAAAAATTAGACCTTTCAGGAAGCGCTAAGGAAAAAAGTGATCTCGAAAAAAGTAGAAAATTATCATATTAAGTCTTTTCCAAATTCCTATATACATAAGTCTTCCCTCTAGCAAAGCTTCTCAAACTTCCATGTGTGTAGGAATCACCCAGAGATCTTGTGGAAATATAGACCCTAACTCAGGTCTCGGTGGGGCCCAAGATTCCGGTCCATAACGAGATCCCAAGTGATGTCCACGCTGCTGACTCTCAGGCCACCGTTTGAGTAGCGAAGCAATTTAAACTCTTATATTTGAAATGATGACCATTAACTAGCTTTTCACATCATCAGACAGCTTTCATTTGATGAGTTGTCTTTTTTTTTCTTTTTTTTTCTTTTTTTTCTAATTCTATTTCCCCACAGAGAAACACATCTTCATCAAGGGAAGGTGAAGAAAAAAAATGCCGACACCCTTGTCTGGCTATAAAATAAAGTCTTGGGCTGACATAAGTTCGAATTGCGCTTCTACCTGGAAAAGAGACTTGCTCCTGAGACACACGTGCCCTCCGTGGACACCGGCGTGAGGGGGGCCCGGGAAGCGAGGCCTTCGGTGGCCTGCAGAGCTCCTGTTACTTCAAACCATTGGGTTTGCCAAGATCAGGTTATGTTCATTCCAGGAAGCTCTCACGTCCACGTCTCAGTTTAAAAATCAACACGGAGGCCATCGTCAGCATGACGCAGGGGTTTCTGGATAGCACCTCTGTGGGAACACACAGACTTAGAGAGCAATGAAAATGTGTCCTGCGGAGAAAGAATTCCGCAACGCTGTCCTCCCGGGATTTCAGACTACATCCGGGTTTTGGGGGAGCCCTCACTGGGGTCCATCTTCCGGCCAGAGAATCTGCTTTGCAATAAGCACTTTCGGAGACAGCGATCGTGTAATGAAGACACCCGACAGAGATTGTTTTCACTGCATTGATTGAAGTTATGCAACTATGCGTCCTTCCACCTTTGCTGGTATTTTTATAGAGCCATTAAAAATGACACCTGAGCACACCTCCCTTCCCCCTACAGCGGCACGTGGACGCCGTAGCCAATCTGAGAGAGGACGAAAACTGCCATCCAACTGCTTGGCAAAGCCACAGTCGGCTGCAGCCGCCTGGGTACAATTCCCAAAGCAGCAGCCCAGGGTCTGAGTCACTCGCAGGAAGTAGGACAGAGGGTGTGGGTCACTGCACAAGCTGAAAGAATCCTAAACACACTCGGCTATGATCGGACTGAGGATTCCTCTAGGTGGCTTATTAGTCCCATACGTGTCTTTTTGTCCTGGGCTCCTAAGGAAGTGGTAAGGCCAAGTTCGCCAGCGACCGGCTCAGTCTTTACTTATTGTCATGACTTGGAAGATGCCCAGAAAGGCCCCAACTGCCGCCTCGCTGAGCTGTGACTTCTGCGGTGGCTCGTGCGGCAGATAGCCCTGGGGAAGGCAGCCCAGCCAGCGAGCAGGCCTTGGTACTCTGCCCCCTGGTGCCCCGGCAAAACCCCAGCCCTGACGAATACAAACGATTACAGCCTGAGGTGAGGCCTCAGCAAACCCCAGTCTTACTCACAATCGTCTTTAAACTTGACCTGTCTTAAGAAGACTCCACCGAGAAAGAGAATATATTCGGCTCTGGCTAGGCCCACAGATAAAAGCCGAGAATCCGGACAGTTAGCTGACACATCCAACGCCTCCTCACAAGCCTCGGGACACCTAAGGCTGAAAGCATCCGGGAGTTTCAAAAATGAAACATCGAAAGGATTTATCTGTGCCGCCACTTGACTTTCCGAGTCATTATTAAGTCTGAGCCAACTGCGAGGTGGCAGCTTCACATTACAGCATTCGGCTCTCGGGACCTTCCAGGGGACAGCAAGTGTAGGAAAGAAGAAGGGACCTCTTGTGAGGTGGAACCCAGACCTGACCCCCTCGGGAAGCGCAGGGCCATATCGCGAAGTATCTTAACAAGGGGTTTGCATTGAGAGTAATACGAAACACGCATGATGTTTGGATACTGACAAACGTCATGAAAATGAATACACGCGTTATCATTCTCATACGTATTAATAAGGTCATCATTCGGCAAGCTAACTTTGCACAAGTCTGGGAGAAAGCAGACTCTTGGGTTTCAATTCCTGCTTTAGTCAAAACAGGAGTAAGTAAAAATCACGTTTATTCTTCTAAAAGAGTTGTGCCGTTTGCCCTTGAACATGGTGTCAGTGTGGGAAGGGGCGAAGTGGAGAGAATGAGGGGACAAACAGAGGATTATTCTGGCAACGTGGACTTCCTGCAGCGCCTTCGCTGGTCGTCAGAGACGAGCTTGCGAGCCTGCGATCGGGGCTGGCGTCTCAGCTGCCTCGCCGCATGGCTCTTCTCGAGCGCGTGCGCTGAAACGCGCCGTGTCTGGAGTGCTGTGGAAGATGGCACAGCAAAATGAAGTGGGTAATTAGCAGACGAGAGTCTTACTTTATTTCGGAACTTTAACAGGAGCGATATTTTATCCGTTAGCAGGTAGAACCACCCGGCAGGAAAAAGGAAGATGTGCGCCCAGAATGGCTCGCCCGCGTGCGAAGGTCTCCCATGTTTTAGCATCTCCAAACAGGTGTGTCTCCCCCCCTAAAGCAGAGGAGACGCTACGTGACGTCCTGTCACCAGGCCCGCGAGAAGGCGCTCGCCCCGGATCCTCCATCCGCTGCGCATCCTTCGTCGTGACGCACTCAGGGTTTGATTAAGATGGCGCTGGGCTGAGTTTTGCTTACAGGTGTGGATTAGCCGATCAATTCAAATTGCTCTAGAGAAAGGCAGGGCCGTGAACTTTCACAGGTGAAAACAACAAGTCCACGGTGGTGGGGTAGCCTCTGCTTCCACCCAAAATACCAAACCTCTTTTCTTTCTTTTCCTTTGGCCTCCTACAGCATGCGTGTGTGTGTGCGTGTGCGTGTGTGTGTGAGAGAGAGAGAGAGAGAGACAGAGAGACAGAGAGACAGAGAGACAGAGAAAGAGACAGAGACAGAGACAGAGACAGAGAGAGACAGAGAACACTATGATTTTATCTCTTTACTACGAAGACATTTATTTAGGAGGAATAAAACCATGTATTTTGGTTTTATTAAAATAGTCTTTTCATCGCAGAATTAAAATGCTGTTTTTCTTCAGGCTTGAAACTATCATAAGTTGCGAGCCCCTCTCAGGGGCCGGACTCCCATCCAAACGTTTCCTTTTCTTGCTTTTCTTCCTTCTGTAGTTTCTCTTTACCAAGAGCTGCATTCTCCAGAGCTGATGCCCAGCACCTCAAAAAAATGGAATCCACAGGCTCTCTGAGCAGCAGCCCGATGCCAGGGTAGAATTACTATTGAATAAGCAGCAATGAAATCTTAATCAAAATAATCGGTAGTTCCCAAAACCACAAATAAGAACAGCAGGACCCGAGTCGTACTACATCGGCAAAGACCACTGGTATACTAAGAGACTGAGTCACTTTTTTCTGCAGTGGCTCTCGTGCAAGGTCTACTGGGATATTTTCTTGCACAGCCTGGGGGAGGCAGGTGGAGGGAAGAAGGGCATTGCTCAGAAAGTAAAAAAAAAAAAAAAAAAAAAAAAAATTGACATCATGGAGGTCACATGATTGGCAAGAACCAATTAAGAGGAGTGGTGGAAAGGGGAACAGTTAAATTTGTAATTTGGGTTGTGTGAAAACTTCTTTGGGCCTCATAAACAACCACAGAACCACAAGTTGGGGAGGCTGGGAGTGTCAGGAGTCTAAGCTCGACACAGTGGTCAGCTGCAGGACGGATCACACTGGCTGCAAACCACAGGGTTTCACAGAGTGGTGAACATCATCAACCCGCAGCCAAGACGCCGCCGGTCTTTTTTTTTTTTTTTTTTTAATCTTTAACAATTTGAATATTTGTTTTCGCAAAGGTACATTTTTCATAGGGCTCAGGGAGCCCCAGAGGTACCAAAGGCGGGGGAGGGGAGGGAAGAGGTGTCGGGAACCATGGCTGAGCGTGAGGTTAAAACAGTGACCTTTCTTGGTTTTCATTCCTAAGGTAAAAGAAATCATCGAATCCCCTGCCTTCAGAAGAGGGTGCATTTTTCAGGAGGAAGCGATGGCTTCAGACAGCATATTTGAGTCATTTCCTTCATACCCACAGTGCTTCATGAGAGGTGAGTACACGCTGGTCTTTTAATATCTACTTCAGCTCGGCTTTGCAGATAATGAAATGGCAGCCTGTTGTACCTCGGTGCAGATGGACCCGGCCGATCCCCCCCCGTCCGTGTGGTGGGAGGCATTCAAACTCGGGCGTATGGTTACAAAGCTATTGGATTACTTATTCATCAGATGGCAGCTCTTCAAAAACGTTTTAATAAATACTTAGTTAAGCTGTCGAAGTGTTCAGTCGGTGTGTGAAAACTTTGTCAAGTGCAAGTAAGTTTGGCTGCTCCTGATTAAAGTCCTGGAGATTATAAAGCTTTCGTGTAGCTCTCTGAGTTTTATTTTGCTGTCCCTTGCCCAGAATGACAGCAGCTGAGTTCTCCTGAGTTCAGCGTGCTGTGTGAGCCACGCTCCAGCCTGCCCCGGGGTTTAGAGGCGCATGCACAGCCGGCCAGGAGGGCTGAGCTTGCGTGGGGCGGAGGCGGAGGTAAGCTCACGAATGGGCATTAGGCTTCATGGCATGCGACTTCAGGGACAAAGTGGCCACCCGGTTGTCCCCAAGTGGCAGAGAAGGCAGGAGCCGGGCAGATTTGTCTGGGTTGAAAATACCGGGATGAGGTTGTATTGCGTTGTGCCTTGTGGTCTCAGTGGAAAGAGGCAGCCGGCATCTTTCAAGAGAAAGGGAGGGATCTCTGTCACAAAGAGGAATAAAGAAGTTTCCCAAGTCACACGTTGTCTCAACTTAAGCCCTTAGATTGCAGGATTCCTGATAGAGCAGCTAGTGTGGAAAACGTGTCTGCATTTTTGCAACCAGCCTCTTGAAATATGCAAAGCTGCAGAGGTGAGCCGTGAGTGTGTGTGTGTGTGTGTGTGTGCGCGCGCGCGCGTGTGCGCTCCTTTTGTGTATCTTGGTGGGAAAAGAGGGCCGTGCTTAAACCAACAAAAATAACGAAGATGTCAGGGAGGTGCTGCCGGGCGTCCGGGCGTGCACTCCGGCTGTCGCCTGCGGAGTGTGGCTGGCTTGGCAGAGCCGGGACGGAGTGCGGTGGGTCGGGGGAATAATGAATCTGCTGGCTACAAACTCTTGTGCGCACCCAGATAGTCTCTGTGACTCATTACTTATTCATGCAGCCAGGCGAGCAGGGGAATGCAGGGGGCCGCCAGCCACTCCGTCACAGCAAATGCTATCCCGAATGCCACAGAGCCGCCGGGTCCCTGAAATTTAAACACTTGACAAAGATGTGTGTGCGTGTGCGTGTGTGTGTGTGTGTGTGTCTGTGTGCGTGTGTTCGGGCGTTGGGGGCGAAGTCGAGGAGAAGGGGAAGAAAGCAAGTCATGAACCGATTCAAAGCTTCAAATTAAAGGGTTTTCGGGCGCTTCTTTTACGGGCAGCTGAGGAGCTTTCGGTGACGTTGAATCATGCTCCTTGTGAGTCACACACCCGCCACAGAGCTGGGCTCCGCAGAGGCGCTGGCCAGAGGCGAGGAGCTGCGAACAGCTCCCTCTCTGCGTTTCCTCCGGGCCGCTCACAAGCGAAGGAAGCAATACGTGTAAAATAACAGAAAAGAGATCTTCCTGCCTTTACTTGCTTCGAACACCCTCCCCTCCCCCACAACGATTATTGTTTCCTATTCTATCAACTCAGGAAGACAGAGTCAGGAAATTTTAAAACATTTCACCAGGCAATAGATTGGATTTTGCTGTGTGGTGCTGGCCTGCCTTCTGTCCTTATTGGTCAGACAGCAATGATACTGTGGGGACCTGGTGGCCTTCACAGACACCGGGAAAGGGAAGGAGCCTGGCCCCTAACACCCCCACAGCTCCCGTGCCCAGGGGACAGTCACCCAGACACCCCAGGCTGAGGACTAGCAACAGCGAGTTTTCCAGGTGGCAGAGGGAAAAGGGCCCAAGACCCCAACCCAGACTCAGAAGGACTCGTGCAAAAAAAGTGTTTTCATCCCTTCCTCTCTGTAAAAGAAACTCAGGGCCTTTCACAATCTCTAACACAATAACATAATCTTGAGATTTCATTTCAGAGAGCCAAAGGGAAAGCACCTTTCTCTGGGGCTGGAGGGGTGGCAAGATGTCATGACTGTGGGTACCATCTGGGACATGGCCTCGGTGCCTGATGCTAGGTGGTCAGCATCCTCTCGGGCATACCGTAGTTCTCTCTCTGAGTTCTCGCTCTGGGCTGCGGTCATTTCTCGCCGCCTGTAATCCATAGCTGCAGCTAGAGGGGAACACGTCTTGTTTTCTGCCTGGGATGCTACTTTATCAGTGCATGCAATTCTCAGAGAAGGAAACCCACTCCGGGCGAGATACCCGTGTGGAAACTGGGGGCAGAGGGAGGCGCGGGACCGAACGAGCCCTGCAGACGTTTCACCAGGCAGCCGGTCTGGAGCCTCCTCCGAGCCCGGCGAGCGAGAGTCTGCGAGGCTGGCATGCAAAGCGCGTGTGGTCTACCACAGAGAACACGGCCGCTTTCCCACCACGCGGCGCCGAGCTCTCGCTTCGCTCGCCCAGGCGAGAGGCCGCCGCGGCGGGATGAAAATTCCCGGGGACCCGTCGCGCGGGGTCCGCGTCGGGACATCCTCGCAGGACCCCGCCGCGGGGCCCGCCGCCGCAGGCCGCCCCGAAGAGCTTGCGGCGGGTGCGGAGTGGGGAACGCCGCAGGTAGCCTTGCTCTTAGAAGTGGCTTAGTGGTCTGTGCGAAGCCTGAATGCTAATACGCCTCAGGGTTCCTAGAACCACAGGTAGAAATCTCAGCGAGGCTGACGCAGTGCCGCCCTCAGAGGCACCTTTCAAAGGGATTCGCAGAAGGCGCAGGCACGCGGCCTGGCGTGTGAAGGGGGCTCCTCGGTGGGCACCAGGTGGCCGCTGTTTCCAGAAAACATATCCGCGAAGATGCCCCTTCTGGCTCGACTGAATATTTAAGGTCACAGAAAAGGTGTGGATTAATCAATCCAGGCATCGGACACAGCGTGAAATTCATATTCTGTTTCTTGGGCCGCCATAAAAAAAAAAAAATATTCCACAGTCTGGGTGGCTTGGATGATAGAAATGTATTGTCTCATGATTATGGAGGCTGGAAGTGTAGAGAGTCCTTCGCAACTTTATTATAGCGAAGGCTTCAAGGTGTCCGCGGCGCTGGCTTCTTCTGAGGCCTCCCTCCGCGGCTTGAGGGTGGCGATCTCTACCTGGTCTTCCCTCTGTGCATTTCTGTGTCCCGATCCCTTCTTCTTATAAGGACGCTGGTCATATTGTGTTACGACCCACCCTAATCACCTCCTTCAGACTTAATTCCCTCTGTCATGACCCAGTCTCTACATGTGGTCGCATTCTGAAGTACTAGAATTTAGGACTTCGAGATATAAATGTAAGGGCAAGCACAATCCAGTCCATATCAGGGTGTCTTAGCAAATCTGACTCCCCTCGTCCCACAAGGAAACGCTCCTTTTCCTAGGTGGTCTGCTGGGTGTGGGAGAGTCAGACCCTGATACCCCCTGTGTGAAATGGAGCCTTGCATTCTTACACCGCCCACACATTTTGAAACTGAGAAAAGAAAATAAAAGAAAAAAAAAGGTGTTAAAAATCTATCTCAACTCATAATTATACCCTTTGCCATTTAGTCCCTTCACACGCTAAGAACGCTTTGAAAATGACAAAGCCATTCTGAAATGTGTAAGCTTTTAAAAGAGCAAAAAATAGCAGCTCCCAAAAGAAGTCACTACCTTGGCTTTGCCTCCTCCAGCGGGAGTGTCCCTGTCATTCAGAGAACCCTCCCTTAGGAGCACTCTACCGAAGCGGGCGGGAAGCTGTCCGCAGGAGCCACCCGCCTGCCCATACACCAGGGGCAGGTACCACGGCAGCCAGTCGCTGGAGCATCATCAGAAGGAGCTGCTGACCCAGGACCCAAACAGCCAGAAGCGGTTAGGCGGTTTCAGAAGCAAGTTAGCAGCCAGGAGATTCTTCTGTTCTCTTGAAAGACGCCTGAAATTTGTGCTCAGAAAAGACCTGCCCTTTTGCTGGGGCCGAGGAGGGCTCACCACACGCAGGAACTTGCACAGAGAAGCTAGGGACGGGTGTGTGTCAGTCTAGAGGAAAGAGCCCAAGAGTGACCGAGAGCCGCCACTACTAACAATGGCGGGGCCGGCGGTCTGCAAGGGGCCACGCACAGACAGCCAGGGTGGCCTTCCCTTTCCTATCCCCTTTTCTGGCTTTTGTCAAACAGCATAAAGTGACTTTCCTCATGGGCCTCGGTCTCCTCATCTATAAAACAAGGAGAGCGGTAGGACCTGTCTTTAAAGCAGCCACGTGGATAGATTAAATAGCTTGCGTGACAGGGTTCGCAAGGCCGTAAAAATGGCGCGGTAAATATTAGCTACGGCGACGTGATGTTCAGTTATTTAAGAGGTCACTTGGTCAAACTCTGTCCACTCCAGGCAAGGTGTTGCAATGCTCTGGAGGACGCTGGGGGAGGATCCCTAAGGAGAGTGACTCGAGGGTTGGGGAAGGAGATGGTGTGCAGGTTAGAAACCAGAGGGAGAGGGAAGGGTGGCCCAGGCAGAGGCGGGGGACCCCTGGATGAAGGTAGAGGGGCGGGAACCCCAGCGGGTATGGGAGGCAGTCAGGAAAGCAGCCCACCTGATGAATATGTAACACAGTCTCTTGTCATCCTCGTAAGTGTCTGTAATGAAGACGGCAAAAGAGAGAGGGCTCTTTGTGTAACTGGACATGTTTAGCTTTAAAATATCAAGGCTCACTGGAGCGTGTTGTAACAGAAACCTGGACGGATGCTTCTCCTCATTGGGAGTCTACATGGAGCTTTATCTTCCTGAAGGCCCTTCTTAATGAAAAAGCCATTCTGCCCATTGAGTCACGTACAGGTTCTCTGGGCTCCGAGGGACGGCCCACTTCTGTGCACCTCAGTGACATGTTGATCACACACTCTGTCGAGGCCAGAAATGCTGGCGGCCTCGGCTGCTTTGCCCCAATGGGGGCGGGAGCGGGGCCCGTACAGGAAACTCAAGCAAATTTCTCAGCTTCTCAGGTAACTTCCTAGTGACCTAGATGAGTCATTCAATGTCTCTGTGTCTCATCTGCGCCGTGTCAGAGGGGCTCAGAACGTTCTAGAGGAGCTTGCCTCCAGATTTCAAAGTTCCTCTCGCAACACCTCAGAGAGAGGTGTCAGAAAACGCATCACACATTTTCTCAGTTTAACAACAAACATGAAGCAGCAGGTTTTTTTTTTATTATTATTTAATTTTCCGATAGGAAATAGTTATCCTACCATTCCATGCATGAGTGCCAAGCATTTCCCCACGTCGTCTCAAAAAACGTTTGCCAACTCCCATGCTTCAGAGAACTCTCCAGAAGCCGCTCTGCTGCCTGAACAGATGTTTACGTCTGCGAACACCCTTTCCCCGCAACTCTTTCTTCTTGAGCTCTCTTCTCCCTTCTCCTGGGTGCCGCCGATCACCTACGTTAGCCTTTTGGCTGAGTAAAATAAGCCTCAAGTGATGTGTCGTTCTTGCCTGTTTTCCCCCCCGGGGGGCAGGGGGGATGATAAGCGTGATACCCCAGAGTACTAGAAAGGGAGGATTTCTTTTAAGAGTTTTGCAGACCATGAATGTGATCAGGGAGTGCTTTAAGAAGACTTCAGGGGATTCCGGAACGCGAAACATGTCCCCTTTCGCGTGCTGGAGAAGTGCGCTTGGAGCCTCCCCCGGTCTGCACAGACTTCGGTCTTGGCTGGAGCGAGGACTCTCGTACTCCGTTGGCTTCCAGATTCTCCCTCTCCCTTCCTCTCTCCCTCTCTCTTGGTAACACCGAAGGATGCCAGAGAAGGGAAGGAAGCAGCTAAGGTGGAGAAATAAACCATGTGCCCAAAAGACAATTGAAACGATGCCTTTTATGACAGTGACGTGAGCGTAAAGCTCTTGCTCATGTTTAATCAGTGAGAATTACGTTTGGCTGCAGACCACACAGAAAGGAAAATCGGACCGCTGTGGCTTAAGCTGCCAGGCACCGGTCTGTCTCAGGTGACAGGCGGTTCAGGAGAAAGTAGCCCTGGGCAGGTACGATGGGGTCAGGATGTTACTGCGTGTTGGTTCTACCACGCTGCACCTGTGGTGAGCTGGCCCGCGCCTCAGATCTGTCCAGGCAGGAAGGAGATGGGGAGGCCTCCCACCCTTCTCCTGTGGGGCACCGTCTTTCTACTCAGGAGAAGAAGCCCTTCTCTGCAAGCTTCTCCTTACGTATCTCGTAGGCCAGGCCCATTGCACGAGGCTTTTGACTGGAAGGTGCCTAGGACAATGGAGTCATCACTTTCCAGCCATTAGAGGAGAGGAAAGCGGAGAGGAAAAGGATTGGGACGGGTGTCAAGCAGCCCGGTGGGCCACCTGCCCTGACAGCAAAGGCCGTATCCAGGCCGACCGTGCTTTCCCGGTCATACCGTGTCTCATTTGTTTTCCGTGTCAACGGCGCTTTGAAAAGACATGCAGAGAGGGTCTGAGGTCTTCCTTCGGTCCTTCTTGGAAGCCGCAGACGGATGCTAGAGGGTGGGAGAGGGGACATGTATTCTCGATTTACTGAAAGCGACACAGGCGGAGAACTCGGATGGGGCGGGGCGGGGAGCTGGGTGAATGGGAGTCAAGGTCACACCTGCTTTCAGTGTGGAAGCCGAGAATCGCGCTGGACTCTCCCGTCGTCATGTGAGAACGGGGAAGCACGCAGCCTCGAGTGTGGGGGCGCCACGCCCGGCTGTGGGCGCCGTCCCCATCAGGACCCGGACCCTGTGCCTTTATCTCACTCCGCCCGACCCTTGTGAATTCCCAACACCTCTTGGCCCAACACCTTAATTTTTTTTTTTTTTTTAAAGAGAACTCTTTTCTACAGAATTTCTTAAGGGAAACTTTTTTTTTTTTTTTTACCTAAAGATGTTTTTATCTTGGATATGACTATGACAACCGGATAATAAGCCTCTATCTAGGAGATAGACCATGTATTCACACCTGTGTTTCCACAAGTTACAGATTACTTTTACTTTGTAATTACTGGCCCTGTCTACTTCCTGAGTCTGAATGTCGATGTATCTTCCTGCAAGTCAATGCCCCATTAAAGTAAAAAAAAAAAAAAAAAAAAAAGATTCTGTTTTTTTTTTTTTTTTTTTTTTTTTCCTGAAATAGGAAATAATATAATCGTTCACTTTGTCTGGCTGTAAGATCGGCGTTCGTTTAGACCACCGTCGACTTTGTGTGTGGTGCTGCCCTCCTGGCCCGTGGTCCTTACGCGTCTGTTTTCAGACGGGCTTCTTTTTAAACAGTGAGCTCCACCCCCCAATATTTGGGGGCCCCCAAAGTCACCAAAAATAGAAATCTCAGTTGGCGAGTTGGGCTCGTTCAACAGCTCTGCCGATTTCAAGGCTGAGGCTCCTCTGTGCAGACTCGCAACCCATCCCAAATGAATTCTAAATCCCGGGGCTCCACGTGCCAAGCCTTGAAGCCACGTCCACGGGGAGAGAGAAATAGGCGGTCCTGATGTTCTGCGAAGCGTGCGCCTCCCCTTCTTTGCCAGCCTTCCGGCTTCTACTCCTAGTTTTATGCAGGTTCCCCGTGAAGACGGTGGCTCCGCGTAAGGAGTGAGAGAAAGAGAAAGCGCCATAGTCTTTTCCGATCTCCGATGGAGAATGAAATGAAAAGACATGAGCGATAAGTCAAACTAGAGCCCGGGAGCCCCCCCACCACAAAGCGAGCTCCGCCCCCCGTCTCCCCTTGGCAGCTATACCGCTCCTGGGCAGCGCTCAAGTGCTTCTGGAAACGTGTAGGATTTCAGAGAATTTTTAGTAAACCCTAAAGGAAGGCCTAGGAAACATCGCAGTCGTCGGCTTGCCAGATAAGGGTACCTTAGAAAGCACGCGCCACGGCCAGAATCCCGAGCACGCGGCGTGCCAGGCCGCGGCCACGCGCCGTTGCCGGGCGCGTCTCTACGGGAGGCTCACAACGTCGTCTGTCCTGCTCTCTCATCGCTCAGGGTAGGAGCCATTTTTTTTTTTTTTTCCCAAGCAACACATTTTAACACGTAGAGCCTTTGATGTTTATTTTTTTTATTACAGCTCCGAAACGTTCAAAAGGGAGCGGAGATTAACTAAAAGGCATTAGTCGGGGTGCCGTTTTCCCAGCAGCGGCTTTAACGCCAACCACAGTTTGCTGCACTTTATTGCCCAGCTTCTTGTCTGCACTTTGAACTGTGCACACCTAGCCCCTCGCCCCATCTGCAGGCTGCATCTGTGCAGCCCCGTTTCCCTCGCTAACAGCCGCAGCTGAACTTGACATCGACCCACTTTGAAAGGATATAATTTATAAAATCCGAAACTGTGTATGTGCATAAAACCCATGCAAAGGTCTGGAGGCGCTACGGACGGGGAGCGAGGAGCTCTGTCCTTCGGAAGGCTTCTCTCTCTCTCTCTCTCTCTCTCTCTCTCTCTCTCTCTCTCTCTCTCTCTCTCCTCTCTCTCTCTCGTTTCAGCCCTTTTAAGTGCTGGCGTATGTAACGTGGTGGGAACGGGCAAAACAAAATTACATAGGCATTGACAGGTTTGAACAGAAACTCGCTCTGCTATTTTATTATATTGAATCCACTGTTTATAAAGATCAGGATGACTGTTACTCTCAAAGTCCCAGAGGAGAGGAACGATTATTAAACCACCTTAAACAAACATGAGGACGGCGAAGGGTGTGGAGTCATATAAAGTAGTCCCATGCCAACAATAGGAATTCTGTTCACCTGCCAATCATCCTACATCATTGCTTCATGCTAAAAAAAAAAAAAGAAAGAAAGAAAAAAAAGGAAAAGCAATGCCTCCCATATGCATCCTTCTAGGTTATGCTCAAAACAAAGAGATAATTGTACCATAGAGGTAGATGAATCTGTTCGAATAACAAATAAACTATAGACATATGAGCTGTGAAATGTCCTATTTGGTGCTTTCTAAGTTGTATATGTGGGCGTGTTTTCTATATATAGTTTTATACACACACACACACGTAGTTTTATATAGTTCAGTTGGCATCTGAAACTACATAACTTTATATATATTATTATCTTGGTCAGAGTGATTTTAGATATCTCCCTGACTGAAGGGACCAGAGACAGTCACTCGCCAAGGCCCCACAGCCGGCCCTGCCTGAGTCGGACTAGGAACTGGGTCAGCCTGGCTCCTGCCCCCTCGAGTTTTGCAGACGCTGGACTTAGGCAGTTGATTGTGCTCGAGAGCCTAAATAATTAGCAGACACCTCTCCCCATTCTCCTTAATTGTTCTTTGCATGGCTGCGACACCACAGCCCTTATAGGTAAATCCCCTTGTGTCTGAGGAAACACCGAGCAGAACAGGTTGCAGGCAGCCCACAGCCCTTCGGCGCTTCCTTAGGTGCAAGTTTGGGGTGACGCCGCCTTGACAAGAGCCTCCACCGCCCTGGTACGATTTCGATGTTCTGTCACCCATGAACTTACCGCTGCCCTTAGGCGAGCACCCAGCATGCACCCGTGGGCAACGTTATGGTTAACCAGGCTGGTTTTGATGAGAGTCTCTGGCGGAATCTAAACAGCCAGAAGGACAGCAAAGGTGCATGTTCATGCAGAGGGGTGCAGAGCCGGCCTCGGTCAAGGCTGCCAGCCCTCCCCCCACCCCACCCCCGCTCTCAAAGGAGCACTTGGGAAGTGGGGGAAGGCTGTCTTCAAGCAAGGTCAGAACCCAGGCTACAGTTCCCACCAGAGATGCAGGTCCTCACAGCACTCCTGATTTTTAAAGTTTTCTCAGGAGAAATCAAGGTCTCTCTCTCTTCTCTCTCTCTCTCTCTCTCTCTCTCTCTCTCTCTCTCTCTCTCTCTCTCTCTCTCTCACACACACACACACACACACACACACACACACACACCTGGAGGCAGCATTGAAAAGTCACGCGTCTTAGAGAACCCAATGCGGCTTCTTCCCATGATGCACTGAATTTGAAAAAGCTGTCTCCAGGAGGAGCAGAGACCCCTGGATGTCAGGGCAGTAATTTCCAAACTACTTTGATCATGTCACATGTAAGTAAAACTTAACCAGCACTCCCCCAAACCTGTGCATCTGTATGTGTGTATAAATGACCTGCCTGCACTACCGTACTGATAGGATAGAATTATAGTATGTGCATTATAAAACACACCCCCCAAAACGGAACTTAAATAAGATAAAAACTAAAAATGTAAGTCATGATGGTCTTCCCTTGTCCTTCCATGAATACTGCAATTTGGCTTAGAAAGTCCAGATACCTACACGTTTCTCGTCTTGAGTCAGTCATCCTCTGCCAGGGGCTTTCATTCCTTTACCCGGAGGCTTCGATCGATGTTTAAGTATAAACTCCACCCCGAAAGGTCATCCTGCGTTCTTGACCACCCGGTCCTTGTCTGTGAGCCGTCTGCTAGGGACACCAGAGGGGGCGGGGAGCAGGGGGCCAAGGGCTATGGGGTCATGTGGCTGGTCCCCCCATCGCCTATAAAGTAGGCACAATGATTCTTACTTTGGACGGCTGTCGGGAGGATTTGGGGTGAGGGACACGAAGCAGTGGACACACAGGGGGAGTCAGTAAGTAAAAGGCAACTGTGGAACATGCCCCCCCACGTTGTGCAGATCGGAGGCCACGGCGGGAAGGAATTTCTGCCGGCCCGGAAGGCGGGACCCGGAGGGCAGCGAGACGGAAGTGTGGGTCCCCTAGCCAGGGGGACCCACACTTCCACCACCTTAGTGCTGCCCGGCAGCGGGTCGAGCTTGCGGATCCGGAGTGGTCATAGCGACTACCGGTGTTGCCCGCGCCAAGCCTTTTCTTGCAAAAGCCCACGAAATCCTTCGCAGGAACCTGCGGGCGGTGCTCTCATTGCGAATCCCACTTCGCTGGGGGAAGCGTGGCAGGTGGAGCTCAGGTAACCTGCTGGAGGCTAAGCTGATGAGGAGGCCAGGTCCCAATGGGGGCGATTGTGCCGCACAGCCCGGCGGCCGCGTGGAGGCGGGAGAGGGCGTTACCGTCCCCTTGGTTTGAGATATGACAGAGCTGAGTCTTCTGTTGTTAGAGCCTTGCCAAGGCCCCTGGACAGCGAGTGACACTGTGGAGGGCTGAACTTCAGGCGGCTTCGAGCCGGGGCGTGTCCTGAATTGCTCGCACGACTCTGGACACGTTCGGTGGCTTTGGGTCCCCACTGCCTCCCCCTCTCCGTCAGAGGCGCACCGCGGCAGAGGCCACCGGTGGTCCCGTGGTAGCCATAGGCCGCCCCGCTAAGCCCACAGCATTCCAACTCGACCGTGCCTCGGGATCACCTGTTCCCAAGATGATGGCGAGATGCTGGCTCGGCAGAGCGAAGAGGAACCATTGCAAAGTCTTTCTTCCCAAAGGACCATCTGTCTTAATTTATCAGTCTGGGAGTCCAGTGGCAGTGAGATGAGGATGAGACAGTGAGGCACTTTCTGGAAAACCTTCAGGAGGCGCGCGCTCTGAGGGCCCTGTGAGGCCGACCCTGCCCTTACGTGACCTTGAGTGACCTTGAGTGACAGCGCCTCCCTAACGCGTTGTGTCCTAGGTGCCTCTCTTGCCCTATCTGGTCCATATCCTGGGACCCATGTCCTGAAGAGCCCCCAAAACGACATAACTGGTCATCAGGGGCTCCCCACTGCCGGGAACCTGCACCGTCACGATCCTGACCTTGGCCTGGGTTTTCAGTGAGGCTCCCAGCAAATACTCACATGCAATTACGCCTGCGGCTGAGATAAAAATTCTACCCAGCAGCAGTGATTCAGCTGCAACGGCAGGAGGTGGCCTCGGCCCCTCCTGCGCACAGGGCCCTCCCCCACACCACAGGTGCCGGTGGCACTAGACACCCACCCACTGGTGACCCTTTGGGAACAGCTCCTCCGTCCTTCTGCAGAAACCTTTGTAATTTCAAAAGCCCACGTCGCCAGTGCTCCGACGTCATTACGAATCCCTTTTTAAGTAAGCGGGTGTGAGGGTTTCTTTCTCTTTTCTTTCTTTCTTTTATTATTATTTTTTCTTTTTAACCTTATTTATAGGAAAGGTATTTTTCATCTGGTTATTCTACCATCAGTTACATTAGTCACAGAAAGTTCCTTCTCCTTGGGGCCCTGCATGACAAAAGGTGCAATAATCCCCCCTTTTCCACCCCCCCCCCGCCCCCCACTCCCCCCACACACAAGCCAGCTGGCAGCCGGAAGAGTCAGTCTCCTGCTCGCTGAGAGCTCAGGGCGCCCGCCAGCTTCTAATTGTTCCTATGCAAACATCTTAATGGGAACAAATTAAAAGGTGCTCAAGCTAATTACTCTCCACAAAAAAAAAAAAAAAAAAAAGTAATAAACTAATAAAGCTCCCGGTTCCGTGTTACCTCAGAAGAGTTGCTTTCCTTTTTCAGAGGGTGCAATTGACAGGGAAATAAAAACTCTACGGTGTTAACCGGAGATTATATTTTGGGAATCCTTGTGACTCAGAAAACGCCCTTTTCATGCTTATTTAGCCCCATCTGCACACGCCCCGGGGCCGGCCCGCCCGGCCCCACCTCCCACCCTCTGCCTTTCATCTTCCCTCAGCGATCTCCGATCTCCGCTTGACCTTCAGTCGGGCCTCGGGTTTTTCTGGCGAGTCCCCGCAATGCCGTCGTGCCCACCCTCCCCGGCTCAGGCTTCCCGCCGCTTCCTGTGACGGGTTGCGCCTCAACCACTGCAGCTTAGGATGCAGCAGGCCATTCCACAGCAGCAGGTGGAGGGGTGTCAGGCAGCCGCACCCCTTCCTCCATTCCTCTTTCAGTAAAGACCACTCCGCCTGAAGGAGTAAGAAGTGGGGAGCGCCGCCAGGCTCAGTGACCAGCGACACCACGTGCCCTTCCTCCTCTCGGGGTGGATTCTGGTTTGTTCATTACAGTGAATGAACTTGGATGAAGTTCCTACGTTGCTTATTATCATAGTGAGGAGAGCGACCAGCATGCGCCAAGGACTTCACCGCGTAGGGCACGTCGCCCCCTTTGTCTCTTAGAATAAGAAGCTTTGTGAGCTCAGCACAGCTCTTAATCCCCACTGGATAAAAATTTAAAAAGGAGCATGAAACCCAGATGAGTTTAAAAAGCGGCCGGGTCAACATAGCATGTAGGAGGCAAGGCCCAGTGGAAGTCCTGGTTCCCTCTGGCTTGCCTGCTCCTGTCCTTTGTCACTCCTGTCCTGTGTTGTGGTGCGGGGGTGGCTCTGTGGTCAGCTCCTGCTGAGTTGCCTGGGGCAGGCTGCTTACCCTCTCTGGGCCTCTCCTTCCTCCTCTGAACAGTGCGCTAATGCGGACGCTCACCTCACAGACTGCCGTGGGGACCAAGTTGGGAATTCACGAGGGTGCCTCCTGACACCCAGGAAGCCGAAAGTTGGTTTTTCCTGTTGTCATGCCTTTTTCTTTCCACCTGATCTGTCTTTTTTCATTAGTTACTTAACTGTTCGGCTTAATTTTCCCATTTTCCTCTTTACACCGTCCGGCAAATCGAACCCCGAAAGGGAATTCCGGTTTTGTGATTCGTGCGACTGCACGTGGGCACCTAACTTTGCAGACTGGATCGCTTTCCTCGCTGCATGCGAGTGGTTGGTGTACGTATGAGATGAGGCACGGAGTGTGACAGGAGGGGCCTCGGGCCGAGTGTGCCCTTGCACCATCATCTTCCACGTCCTGAGGGGCCGTGCGTCTGAGAGCCTTTCGCTCTGAGGTTCCAGGTGAAAGGCTTTGTGCGGGCTAAGCGTTTGTCCTCCATTAGCTCTGCACATTGGGGACCGGCTCATTGTTTGTTGAGGGGAGCTGTCCTGTGCATTGTGTCCTGGCCCACATCCGCTAGATGCCAGCAGCACCACCTCCCCAAGATGTCACAACCCAAAATGTCTCCAGACATTGCCGAATGCCCCCTGAGGGACGTATGGCCCCTATTTGAAAACCACTGTGCCACAGAAACCTTTGGAACCAATGTACTATTTTGTTGCTTCCCATTTATTTGTGGGCTAAGGAAATAAGAAAGAGGTGATTTTCCCCCTTTCCCACATGTTTGCATCCCGCCCACATAGTTGGACCCCTGCTCCCCCCCCACCCCGGTCCCCTAACACGGGTCAAGCTGTCCACAAAAACTGACAGCCCATGAGCAGCGGCCTTGAAATCAGGGTAATCGGCCATTATCCCCATAGCAAGACCAGAAAATGAAGGCATCCGTTATTCCAGTCTGCTGAGGACAAACAAGAAAGAATTAATGCACTGAATGTGACCACTTCCTAGAAGAAGTGGCCTGTTAACTCTATGGTCAATAGTTTATCTAGGGCAAAGGATTGAAAATCAGGTTCTCCTGGAGCAATGCCTCCGGGTGGCTTCTGTTAATTACACAATGATTAGAATTCAAAAGAAAGAAGTCAGCCCATAGGAAGTGATGAGAAAGCATTGTTGGAATGTCACGTTTTATTGAACAAGCACTATTGTATAGCTGGGCCCTGCTTTAAGTGCCTTATAAAATGGGGACTCGAGTCATCATTGTCACCTAGACAGTGGGGACGATGAGTCTTCTCATTTTACACATGGATGGGTGGGGCACAGAGTGGCCAGGAGACTTGTCCAGGGTCACAGGGCTGGGAAGTGGCAGAGCTCAATTCAACTGTAGCCTGGTTTTGGAGCTTGAGCTCTTGCTTAACCACGAAACTGTATGTTCTCAAGAAATGGTCTTCTAGAGAGGCTGTGACTGGGTACTCATGTCCTTTGGAATAAATTCAGATGAGTGAATGATGAACGTAGGACCATGATTGGATTGTAAGAGAACCCTTAACTCGTTAAAAACCGTATTAGAAGAGCATAACACTATAATGCTGAACCCTTTCTTCCAGTGCCTGATTTTGAATAACTCGTTTCCCTTCCCTTTTCAAAATGGGATTGTCAGCGTGTCTCTGAGGAAGACTCTTGAATCCTAGAAGAGAGGTAATCAAAAAGACCAGATTATGATAGGTTCAAGGACCTACGGATTGCTGAAGACTTAGTCAAAAGTTTCAGAAATCCCAATTCCCTTTTCTACACACTGTTTTCAAATCTCCTCTGGGAGAATGCGTCCCCATGCTCTTTGCACGATTTCCATTGCTCCCATAATTCCTGGTAACAGGGTCATTATAGCCACCCAGCGGGGCTGTTGTTCCATGCAGGGAAGTCACTGTGCAGGTCACGATGGCCGGGACGTGTGTCTGCATGGGGTGCTGAGGGAACAGAGAGCAGGCCTCCCCACCTCCCCATCACAGACGTGGATGGACACAATCGTTTGCGTCCTGAAGCGGCAGGTGATGGTCTGATGACCAAGTCTTCCAGGGTGCCCAGCGGTACATGCTAGTTCTGGCTCTTATTTATTCAGTTCATATGTCTACGTAGCTCTTACCAAAATGTAATTCAACAATTCTTTTATAAGTGTGTTCTCCCAGAGACTCTGAGTTCTTTGAGAGATAAGCTCAAGTCTCATTTTTCTCTTTATTCACAGTACGCAGCAGGGTGTGGGCACTCAGTAAATATTTAATGGTTCGATGGATGGATGGATGGATGGAGGGAGGGAGGGAGGGATGGATGGGCGAATGGATGGACAGAAGGGCAAGTGAATAGATGGATGAAGCTCCATCAACCTTGTGCTTACTGCTGAGGTGTAGAAATCCCGAAGGGTATGAGCAGAAGAGAGTCGTCTCTCCGCCCACACAACCACAGCAGGGAGCAGACTTGGTTCCCCCTAAACTCCTGTGATCAGCTAAGAACAAGAAGATGTGGGGGTAGTAGAGCAAAGAGGAGCAGGAGGCATGGGGCTGGTTCCACTTCTGTCCAAACAGTGTCGGGCTGGAAGTCCTGTGGGTGTCCCTCATGGGACGCTGGGCAAGTGTTCAAGAAGCATGTGAGAAACGCAGCCTAGTCAAAGGACTTCTTCCTGTTCACGAGTTCATTGGGTTTTTGAAAAATAAATGTCTGTGACCAAGAGAGTCCATAATCACAGCACGGATAATGAGGTCCAGCCCATTCCCCAATGGGTTACCTTGAAGACATCAAACAAACAAACAAACAAAAAACAGGGAAAATGCCCCTATTTCTCTGTCGTCTGTTCAGAGAGATCGTTTTTTTTTTTTTTGGGGGGGGGTGGTGGGGAGGAGGGAAGAGGGTAGGTAGCAAACTTAACTATTGTTTTCCTGTTCAAAAAAGGAAATTACTGGAAACAACAGAAGAGGTTCGGGAAATAACTTACAGTAGATGTGTCATTAAACTTCTCAGTCTTGCCCGTCATGGTGAAGCCTCAGGAAGTTGAGTGGACCCAAGTCCTGCCCTGCTGGATGCCCAGGCCATTGTGCCCAGCACCCTCTCTCCATACCGCTCAGTTTAGAAGAAAATTTGCTTCGGCGAAATGCTGGGCAGGTGATGTGGCGTATGAATGTTCCCTTTCCATTCTGAGACCGTTAGCGTCTAGTGAACGATGGTGGGATCTGATGTTGCTAATCAGCCCTGATCGTTTCCTCAAAAGTCCCTCTACACCTGAATCTCCCTCGGCCAGGCCTGAACCACAGTCACCTGGAAGCACCCACCTTCGGCCATAGTCAATGCCCGCATGTAAGAGGGAGTCGGCGAAGATAGGGTCTGATATCCTTTATTCCATCTGGGAATGCTCCTTAGTGGACCCTCTGACTGGATAAATACTTTCTTATCTTCGTAAATGTTATACTTTTTCTTAAGATTTTGTCTCCCATTTCCTTTCTCACGTTCAGTCTCCTTTATTTATTCATTTATTTGTATCACGTATGGGAAATCTCTTGCCGAAGCAGACCTTTCTCGTTGCTCTTTCCATTTTCTTCTTTATACTTATCGCCTTCAAGTATCTTACATCAGTTGTTCTTAGCTGGAAGGATAGGGCGAGAGGTGAGGAGATAATTATGCCCACAGGGCACATTTGGCTATGTCTAAAGACATTTTCGGTTGCTACAACTGGTGGGTGGTGGGTAGGAGAGGTGTACTGGCATCTAGTGGATAGAGGCCAAGGATGCTACTACACATCCCGCAACGCACAAGGCAGCCCCAACAGCAAAGAAGTGTCAGGCCCAAAACGCGAATAGTGACGTGACTGAGAATCCAACCACCGGTGTTACGGTTGTAGAGATATATTGCTGCCCTTTATTCCTTCTTGTGTTTTACCTTCTGGAAAGTGCAATCCTCCCCAACCTCTAAGGCTGCAGAAGTAATTTTTGCATGTCTTCAGAACAAGTGCCTGTCAAAGAGTAAAGGGAAGACCAGAAAGGTCTTAGAAATTATGATGGCAGTGGTCACTTATGAATCTGTAAAGCCTTTTATGCTGTCTGTTGACAGCATTTTCATATTGGAAAGGGGGATCCTAATCTCTATATGTGGAGGACAATAGAGCTGTCACCTTAAACAGATGGTCTAAACTATCGTAAGGACTTTCGCGTATCAGAGGGAAGAGAAGAAGGCAGGTAGAAGACGAGAGAACCCAGCATGAAAAGTCAAGGCAGGAGAGAGCATTGAGAGACACCAGATTAAAGGGCAGCGAGAAGAGAGAAGAGCAGGAATCCTGAAAGCAGAGTCAGGATGTGCACAGACCCGGCGAGGAGGGTGACCAGATACCCAACAGGGATATGTCCGAAGCCCAAGAAGGGAAGCCTTCCTGCAGGGGCCAAAAGATTCCCTGAAGAGAGAGGCTCAGAATTGGAGGGCAGCGGGGTGAGCCAGGAATAACAGTGGGCATGTGCGTGGGACCATGGCGGAAGTGCCTGAAGCAAGGAGTGGTCTGAAACACTCGGAAGCATCCATCCGGGAAACTCACCTGCGCTGAGGGGCAGGAAACGATGGGTTACCAGCACCTGCCGTGACCCAGGCTCGCCCGGGAGTCCCCACGCAGTACTCCGCTCCCCCACCCAATGCCTTATGAGCGAATATCGTTATGCCGACTTTGAAAGTGAAAATATGGGGGGCTCGGAGTTTGGATAACAAAATTAAGAATTCTGAAGCTTGGAAAGGTTAAGAAAGAAAACCCAGGTCTGCATGGCCAATAATCCTAGCTGCTGCGTCAGGATTAAAACGGAGGCATGTTTGTAGCTTTCCACTAAATCATTGATATACTACCATTCTTTTAATCTGCCGTATGTAATACACTGAAATTTCCTCCAACTTTGGTTGGAGCTGGGGATTTGAGTCGACCACCAAGCAGGCAAAATGGAGGAGGGGGGAAGGTCACCTGGGGCAGAAGGCACAGTGCGGGGAGGCCACCCAAGAGATCCGCCATTCGGGGATGAGAGCGTAAAGCAAACATCCATCCTTGGCTGCATGGATTTGACCATCTAGATTCCAAGGAGGTTATATTTAACAAAAAGAAATTCCTTCCCCAATTGATACAGCAGACCGATGAGCCGGGGTCCATACTCCATTTTTTCCTCTGCGTCTTTCATAACCATATAATCTGACTGCCGGCCCTCTCACTTCCACTCACATTTCTCTCCCAAACTTCTTCTGATCCCGGAGCCATAGTGTGCCTGGCTATTCACACCCTATAAAACATGTTAGTCATTAACTGACTAGTTGATGGGTGAAGGACTCTGTGTTAGAAATGGCCTGGAATACAAAGATTATAGGGCATGCAACGGCCCTCGAGGAACTTACCGCCTAGAAAGCGAGGCAAGGCTCAAACATGAGAAGGAGTCAGTGAACGAAATGAGACACGAACAGCATAGCACAAATACAAGAGCCACCACAGCCCAGGAAAACGACGAGCTGTTGCACGAGAAGCCGTGATCGGAGAGAAGGAAGCTGTTTCGTACAGGGCTGGGGACGACGAAAGAGATAAAATGAATGAGGTGGCCAGTCAGGCTGGTTCAAGGGAGGCTCATGGGCGATAGAGAGGCTACTTCATCTCACCAGTGAACAGCGAAATCGAAGCCGGATGTTCGGATGGTGTCGCCATAAGACTGGACTTGAACTTGCAGACCAAGGGGGTCCTTAAACTTGGCAGTAGATAAGAATCCCCCGGAGTGTTTGTTAAAATGCAGATTCCTGGGGCTCCCCTGAAGACTGTGAGAGGCCCAAGGTCCAAGAATCTGCACCTCAACAGCCCCGCGAATTTACTCATACTTTGAGAAACTCTCTCTGTAACAGGAAGCCTTTGACTGGTTTTGATGAAGTCAAAATGAAATCTTCATGAAATTTCAGGGTTTAGAGAAATTGAGCAGAGTTTGTTTCCAGACCTGACAGCTAGCGGCATCCCTGGTGGGACCTACACATACTAGATGGCGAGCCCTCTCTCGTGATTTTGCTCACGCGCTGTGGAGCCTCTCAGGGTGAAGGTCACACTTAACTGCTCATTAAATGTGACTCAGAAACACATATTTGAAAGTGCGTGCCACAAACCCTTAAAGTCGGTCTGAGATCGAGTTAGTCTGAGATCAAAGCTAACAATACTCACATACAGGCTCCAAATTCTGTACTGCTGCACACAACCCTACACCCGAGAAAACGTGGACACGAGGGAATTGCAACTGCACCACGCAGACATTTTCAATGGGAAAGCCTCTGACTGCGTTAGGGTTTTACGTGTGTTTTTATTTTTATTTTTTTTTGGCGCCTCCCACCACTCTCCCAACATCTCTGGGCTCAGAACCTAATCTAGACTCTCCTGAATTCTGGTGTCCACAACTGGGATTTTAAAAACCCCTTAACTCTCTCAAACTCTCTTTCGCCCCAGAGCTTAAAGGAATTTCCGATTCCATTAGCAAAGCGGCGAGAGCCACAGGAATAAATGCTTGCACATAAATATCCACTGAAATACCTGCACAGCATCCAGTAGAATACACTTTAATGTGGAGCCCTCTGCACGTGGCTTGTAGCCTGTACAGACACTCTGAACAAGAAATTTGTGGAGAATGATGCGAGTTGAGTCTCCCAAAGCCTTGCCTTTCAAAGTGGGGTGTTTGGACCAGCGGCACAATCAGCATGACCCAGGAGCTCCTTAGAAGTGCAAAATCTCAGGCCCCGGGCCCAGACCTGCGCAATCAGAGTCAGAATTTTCACAAGAGCCCTGGGTGATTCGCATGCACATTCAAGTTTGAGGAGTTTTGTCTTAAAACTCCAACCTGCCCCCCATTGATTTGGGCCACGCTATCTCCTGTCTCGGAGGCCTGCAGAGATGGGGAAGTGGAATCAGTTGCGGGGGGGATGGGCGAGGAGCCGGGTTTCACCCCCTCCTGCCTCCTCGCGCGCTTCTTGCTGCTTTCCCAGCGGCTGCACCTGCAGGCTCGTCGCTTCTCTGGAAAGCCTCTTGAAACAGAACCCCCCTCCCTCCCCTCACCCGGCCGGGCCTCGAGCTAGGGTGGGGCTGCACTACCTCTTTTCTCTCTAAGAGCCCGGGATGCTGACAGCCTCTGATGGAGGCATCCTGTTTGTCGAAAAATAAACCGGCAGTTAAAGCAGGGTTGCGAGAGCGACAAAACCACAGGCCTGCGCGCCGCTGATAACACGCGGGCGGGCAGCTTTTGCAGAAGTTCCGTCTCTGCAGCGCCCCGCGCACCAGGGCGCGCGCCACCGCCTCCTTTCCTGTCGCCGCCGCTCGCGTCCCCGCTGCTTCTGGCTGTTTCGGTTGCTTCGCCCCCCCCCCTTTTTTTTCCTTCTTCTTCTAAAGGATCCCCTCTCTCGCTGTTCCGCGAGGAGGGATGAACCGACGACTCCCCGGGCGGATATGCGCAGTATATGGGAACGAAATTTACGAGCTGTCATAAAAATGACATAGTTTGGGAGAAGTGAAGTTGCTCTCTCTTCTGCAGTGTGCAATGCCCTGACCTGACTTACAAAAGAAAAAGAGAAAAAAAAAAATCCAGATGAGACTTGTAATACAGAATCTCGTATAAAAGGAATCCCAAAGGCTAACGTGCAGACCGTTTTCACTCTTGGAGTGAGTTGACATGGCCTGATTCCATGCGGTCAATAACTAATTGCCTATCTTCCCCTTTTGGGGGATATTAAAAGCTCTTTCCCCATTTGCCTGCTATCAGATAAGCAAAGCAGAGGAGAAGTCAGTGGGTAACCACAGGTACAACCACAGTATTAGCTGGAAACCAAACGCCTTGACCCTCCAAAGCGAAGGTTGTCATTGAGAATTAACCTGAACGTAGTTTCACATAAGCTGGAAAACTCGATTTTTCTCAAATCAGTAGCATGGACTTCTCTGAGCATAAAAAGAACAACCCTCCCTCCAAAAAAAAAAAAAAAAAAAAAAGAGAGAGAGAGAGAGAGAGAGAGAAAAGAGAGAATGTCTCCAGTCACAGAATATGGCTCCAACCCGGGCGGGTTCAGAGCACAGCCACTAGGCATCAAAGGGACCCTGCTCATCGCAGGAGCCTCGCTAGCTGCCCCTACTAAGATTTTCTTCCCGAAGTTTCAAATTTGCTTCCGTTATCCTTCTTTGTTTGGAAACATAGGGCGGAAATAGATTACATGCATCCCTTTATCTTCCTGTGTTTGAGATGAATAGTGACCCTAAGTAAGAAGAATTTACCTTATTCTTAAGGGTTCCAGAGAGCAATATCATTTGCCTATTTCCTCCCCACCTAGAAACCTCTTCGACTTTGCTACCTCTCGCATCGAGCAATCCCTTGTGGGAAATCACTGCTCTCACACTATGCCTTGACCCTTTCTGTTTGTGCTGAATTGCCACGTTTTCCTGATTGCGGCTCTTTTGAGCTTGACCCATACATTTTGGCTAATCCAGGCATACGACTCTAATAATGAAATAACTCAACATTATGATGAAATAAAGGAGTAACACCTCAAGTCGAAGGAAGGTTAATAGGAGAAGATGAGCCAGGGCTAGCATGAGCCAGGTAGGCAGGACGTGCACAGTTTTGCGGGGAACACTGGCCGTCTCGTAGACTATGGGACATGGGAAGCCCTGTAAGAGACGTGGTGTACCTGGACATACAGAGCTTCAAATGCAGTTAAGGAGGAACTTCCCCCCTAGTGGGCCGTTATCCAGATCAGTAAGTGATTATTTTCCTTATTTACTTTGTAGACCTCATTGAAATGTCCTAATGGCCTTCTTTCTCATCTAAACATTAAAAAAAAAAATTGAATAAAAAAGATTGTGACTAGAAAATAATAAATCTGATTTTAACTACATATTCTGGAATGTGCACATCTGTAATTGCGGTGTCCTTCAAACTGGTCCACTGGGAAAACATGCCATCATCCCGACAGCTCCATTATTTTAAGCGTTCTTGGAACTGCTCCTTTGCAATGACTTTCAGGGTCAATTTATTGGTTAAACAAGTAAAACAGCCTCCTGACTTTTAGATCGAACCTTATTTTTGACCGAGATAAGTATTACCATGCTTCATTAGCCACTTTGTATATCACCAAGTCTCCGTCTTAAATGGCTTCTGGCCGCTTCTACAAATCACATCCATGGCTGGTGTTCCAGACCCTGTGATTATTTCAGAGAATATAATCCATCTTTCTCTTCTAAGAAAGGAATTCCAACTGAAGGCTGAAAATGTCAGCATCACCACAAAATAAAGTTGCAAGATATCTAGATTGAAAGAAGCAATATCGTTAGCCTATAACAACTTACATAGGGTTTAAAAAGCCGACTTCAACTTACAGCCACCACATCTAGTTAAAAAGAAAACCAAAACCAAAACAAGATAAAATAAAACAAAAAAATCCCCAGCCAGCCTGATGTGCCAAGGTAGTGATGTGGTACCTTGAGCCTTAACTCAGTGCACTGGGTAGGAGGTTAGCTGCATAACTGATCCTTGCTATTTGAAAAGTTGAAAGAAGAAGATGCAGAAAGTCAATTAAAGTTTTGTGAAGTCTTTTGAGAAATCCTGAGATCAACATTTACCCTAGATCTGCTCTAGTTATTAATAGCAGGCAGATAATTACATTGTATTGTAGTAAGGTACTGGTGTAGCTGCTGTGACAGATTCTAAATCGCTAGGGCTTGAATAAGATAGAAGTGTGTTTCTCTCTCTGGTAGAAGTCCGGGTGAGTTGGTACGGCAGCCTCACGATCACGAGGAAACAGGCCTCTTCTACACTGACGGTCTGCCTCCCACCACACCTAGCTTCTACCTCATGGCTCCAAATGGCTGCCACATCCCACAAAGTCACCTCCACATTCCAGCCAGCAGGAGGGGGGGCTATGGAAGGGGATGACATGTTCTTTCCCTTTAAGAAGAGGCCCCCACCCATAAAACTCCACCCAGCTGTGAGGGAGGCTGAGAAATGTGCTCACCTTCCGTGCACCTCTGTGCCAAGCTAAATATATGTATTTATTTGCTTACGTATTTGTATATATGTATATTTACTATATTAACAGCTGTTTGTATTTAATATAAATACTATATAAAAGGGTATATAATATGCAAACTATATCATGCATAATAATTAATATAATCTATAACAAATGTATTTAACTTAATACTGAATTATATTAATATACTATATACAATGTAATGTCATTGTATTAATTATAATAATATAGAAATATTAATCTATAAAATATAAATATATTAATATATAATTGCGTTATGTATTTATATCTTATATAAATGCATACATTTATATATTATACACTATGTTTATTTTATTTATATAAAATAAAAAATATAAATAAATTATATATTAGAGGTTACTATATTAACATACATTAGTGCATTATAGTGACATATGTTAATATATTAATACTTTATATGTTGCAACATCCCTATTATAATATATAATGTAATAATGTGATGCAGTAATATATGTTAATATAACATATGAACACCTAACATGTAAATATATAACTTATGTACATTATCTGTGTGTATAAAAGAAGCAGTCTGTGACATACAGGCCCGGCTTGCACCTGCGCACGCGCCCAGTGCTCGCTACGCCCATCTCAGCCGCTAGTGCTTCCCCAGGGATCGCGCTGGGGACCGGGCAGTGGTAAAGGGATTCCTGAGCTCAGTGGTAAAGAGATTCCTGAGCTCAGTGGTAAAGGGATTCCTGAGCTCGCTGCTCCCTTCCCTGCTTTCAGCTCCAATCCCATTCACATGCAGATTTACTTGCACTTGGGGAGCAGGGTGAGTGCATCAGGTGCTGAAAAGCCTTGCCCTGGCTGCAGGCCCCTCAGGTCAACTGGAGACACCTGAGTGCCCGTGGCCTCTGTCGGAAGGGGAGAGGGTCTTCCGAAGCCCACCCCGCTCCGCTTCCGCCTGATCCACTCACCACGGTGGGCGGGAGAGAGACTTATGGCAGGAGAAGAGGCAAAGACCTGCCTCCTCCTCCCGCAGCAAGGACATGTGTGCTTACCTCATCTCACAAGAGCTGATTGTTAATTTTCAGGAATTTTGCAAGCCAGTCGTTAAACGCAGTCATCATTCAACATGAAATTGTGTAAACTTATCATTATATTAACTTACAACCAAGGTAATAAATTCTCCAAACTCATCACTGCCTCATTATGTTACTACAGTTCACAGCGATCTGAGCTCTCAAGGTCATTTACGCCTTGTCCTCTCTGCCTGGTGGGCAGGACTGTACTGATCAGCAGTGACCTCTGACATTGCAAATGTTCTAACTCTGGGCTTTCTGTCTAGAGAGCTTAGGGCTGGGAAGGAGCTGCAGGCTCTATTCCAATGCTTGTCCTTTGACATCAGATTAATTTCAGGCCACCCCGGTTTGGTCCAACTAGAGGGTCAATGGCTCCCTCAAAAGCAAGACCGGCAAGAAGCACCCCCTTCCCTCCTCCCCAGCCTACCTCTGGCCACCCCTCGACTGTACATACCTAATACAGACTCTTCAACTCTCTTTATCCTGTTCCAAGGCAAGTCACCTTTCTTACCCTAACGCTGCTAGTAAACCAGGGAGCCACCAAGCAGCTCTGTCAAGGAAAGCTAGTTACCTGCATCCCCTCGGCCACCCGTCAACCTGCGCCCATTAGATGATGATCCCCTGGCAAACTCCTCTGGCTACTTAAGGTAATAGTGTCACAGAATAAAACCATCTCTTCTCTGATATGTGAGTCAAGGGACCATTTTTGCCCCTTCCTGGAGCTCCGGCCAGCTCCAGAAAAGATGGGAACTTCCACTCTTTTGGACACATTGAGATAATGGCTCTGAGCTTCCCCCCTCCTCCCGCCCCGCCCGCTTTGTCCTCCTCTGCCTTGTGGGAGAGATTGGGAGAGGTGCTCTTGGTACCGGCGTGCCTGGAATGGGTCCATTTGCTTCTGCTTGTCTCCTTAGATGGTGCCCCACACAGGGCCTGCTTGCCTTCCAAAATTCCTGCTCCCTGCCCAGCTGTGCCCCATCTCAGGACTGCAGGGGGAAGGCAGGGCAGGCCCCTGCACCGGCTGGGCGGGGCCCTAAGGTACTTTCCATGGTCCACACTTGGGTGGAGACTGGAAACTTCTGACCTTAGAACTAAGCCGTGTTGCCCAACCCATCTCTGCAAGCAGAATGCAGACACGTCACGTCGCCGTTCGATTCTAGGGTATATTTCTCAGTCTGGGTTTGAAGTGGGGAGGGCAATAATGTTTGGGCCAGTGTATTTCGATTGTGTACATACGCACGAACACACATGATATCCGTGTTGCCCTACTTAAGTTGCTATGTTTAGAGTTCCTGTGATGCTTGTTCCACAAATAGCAAACAAACGAAATTTTCACCATAGAGGGGAACATATCAATGCCTGGAAAGTTAACAGCATCTTAGTCAGTTAGTTAGTTAGTTCACGAACACCTGTATAGTGCTTACTACATGCCAGGCATTATTCCAAGTACTTTGCAAATCATAACTCATCTTACCCTCAAAACATTCCTTATATGGTAGATACTATTTTTAGCTCCATTGTACAGATGAAGAAACTGAGGTACAGTTTGGCGACCAGGGTCTTGCATACCAACACAGACTGTCTGGCTCTGGGATACAAATCAAGCTTAGCCCCAAAGCCAGGGACCAGGAGCCCTGTGGGCTCTGCCAGGCACGGCATTTTCTCTTGAGAAAAGGCTAAAGGCACATATTTCTCAAGTTGCCCTGCAGTCAGCAGCATGGAGGTCAGGCTGGAAATAATAACAGGCCTAGGATCCCAGATCCAAGGAAGTTTTCTGAGGAGTCAGAGACGGGGCGGGTCACCGTTCCGTGTGTGCATGTGTGTGGGGCAGGGGGGGCGCGGATGGGGGAAGAAGGTGTGGCCTTCCTACCACTCTTCTTAAAGGCGGCCAACAGGACTTGAGTCAGAAACTTCTGTGAGCTTCCACAGATGCAAAGTACTCTTTAAAAAATTGCAGGTCAATTATGCTTCTGTAAAATGAGTCGCTATTTTAAGGGCGACGTCTTTAAGGAATTCACAGGCTCAGTTGATTTAGTCACGTCGCCTTTAATCAACACCTCAGCTGAACCCATGGAGAGTTCTTCCTCTTCCTTGTCCTCCAGACGACAGAATAAGAAAGCTACCAGGTCCATGGGCCTGAATTTTTTCCTAGTGAACGTGGAAATTCTTTTGCATAACCAAATTCTTGTACGTCTCGTTGCCTATAACTTTCCTCCTCCCAGTTCTCGACACCGCAGCCTCCGTGTTTGCTCTGCCTTTGCCGTAAAGAACTCAGGAACACCCCTCAGAGATTCAAATTGGTCTCATCTTTCTTTCCGTGCTACTTTTAGGTATGGACAAACCAAACCCAGACGCGGGGCTACCTCGCTTTCTCCCGGGCGCCAACGCGGCCAGGATCCTTCCCTGCTCTGTTGAATGTGTGATTCTATGGTGACACAAGAGATCATCTTTCTGTATGTTTCCAGACTCTCTGTGGTGTACAGTCTAAAAGGAAATGACATAAGCGTTCTATAGCGAAGAGGCAAATTTATGCTATTTCAATTAGAAAAAAAAACAACTTGTAACTTCTAAGGATTTAGAGAACAATACTGTTTAAGTTCTTTCTTTGCTGCATGTACAGTATTGAATCATTTGGGGGAAGAACATGACTCATTTAGTCATTTTCCATGTTTGAAAAATCTGAAATTGGGAAACCCTAGGCAAGGTCCAGGACGCCTGAGACTGTGCAGAGGGCCCATTATCTGCTTTTCGGTCCCCTATTTTGTCATGAACATGACATCTTCCTGATAAGAGTTCCTCTGCTAGACTATTCCGGATGCTATATGTTGTTATAGGCCAGCAAATTAGCAAATGGATTTCCCAGTGAGTCACGTGTGCCCAGGGCAGTATGAACTGTCTCTTTGTCCTGGTGATGGTCTGGGCTTCTGCAGGTTTGAGTTTATGACTAACCGGAGGCTGGCGGATGGGCTGTCAACCCCTCTTTCCTCGACGACCATTGAGAACAGGCTCTTACTCATCTTTTAAAGATGCAGAGATGTGTGAGGTGAGCTGTATGACCTGCAGAGTCCCCAGGATCTCAAGGCACTTGTTTGCATCTACTTACTGCAATTCCAGAATGTTTTTCCCAAGTGTACATAGTCTTGATATTTTTACAAGAACTTCAGGACTTTTAAAAACACACAATGGAACCTTTTGATTTCCCGAGCATCAACATTTTATATCCGATTTGTTGCAAATTTGCTCTGTGCTTCGACAATACTCTGCTAGGCCTTTTATAAACACAGGAGAGGGCTGTGTAGCTTCTCCCCAACCCCTCCCCCAACATCACTGGGGACAAAAGATTCGTGCACGTGGAATGGTTGGGTAGCATCCGGAACCTGCATGGGATTGGAAAGTACACGCAGTAACGCTATGGCAGTTCAAAGGACTGGCAGGTCCAAAGGTGGCCCTCCTGGACCCGGAAACAAGGTTCTGAAATGACCACGCTGGCCCTTACTGGGCCTGAAAGGATTAAGACAGCTTTATTGAGGTTGTCCCTGTCCCCGTGGTAGAAAGAACTTGCCTTTATAAGCCGGGGCGAGAAACAAAGATGGCGGTGGCAAAGGTGACGGATGGACATTAAACTCCAGTGCTCGTAACGAGCACGAGAAAACCCATCACGGGGTTTGCCTGGATGGGAGTCACTGCCTACAGGTGCGCCTAAGGATCGCGTAGGAAGGCGGAAGTAGAGGAGCATCTGTGGAGCACCTGCCGTATTCCGAGCCCTGGGCGGGAGGGGCGTCTCACTCACATCACCTCCCATGAGCCTCATACCTATAGGGTAGGCGTTGTCCGATCGTGCGGAAGACAAAACCGAGGCTCGGAGAGGCGGACAGGTCATCTGAAGTCCAGAGCTGTGTGGTAACAGTGGCGCGTTGAGCCTCCGTCTCTACGGCTTCCACACACAAGCCGTTGGACTCCGCACCGTGCTGCCCAAGAGCGAGGGACAGAAATCGCTGCCCGCGGGCGAGGTCAACTCTGCTGCGAGTTGTGTTTGATGACGGTGGTGCGCTCGGTGCACCGCCTGGAACCCGGGAGAGAGAGGCAGAGCTGGGATGCTGGGCAGGCTGGAAACAATTTCTGCTTCTTGCATTTTTGCCGAGGACAGGCATTGGGTACGGTTAACCATATTCCTGTCACTCTCCGTCTATGACCCTCGTGGCACCGTCTGACAAGGCCTCCCTGCACCGTGCACGGGGCGTGACCGCAAGGTGACATGGCCGAGCTGGAGCCGGTGTCGCGGGACGTACAACAGCTTCTTGTAAACAGCCTCTGTCCTAAAGAGCACTGATGAGTCAGCAGTTTGGAGCCTGGGAAAAGTTTCCCAGTAAAGCAAGGTTACAGGTGGGAATTAGGTTTATGGGACAGCCCCCCACATAGGCCAGCTGCAGAAGCAGCGCAAGGGACAGGAGCCGTGTGCTGGAGGGGGAAGCAATGGCCCTCCCGCTCACGGACGCGGGCGCCAAGTCACGCAGGTCGAGTGCGCTATCTCCTCCTCCTCCTCCTTCTTTTCCCTGTGCTCCTCTGCCTGCCTCTGCTCCCCTCCCTACAGCCTCTGAGTGGCCTGGTACCCGGCCTGGGGCAGACTTCCCAACCCTCCCCAAAGAAACCCTATCCCAGAACGTTCTACTGCCTTCCCCATGCCCTGTCAAGAGGCTGCTTGCAGCCCAAATAAGAGGGCAGGTTGGGACGAGCTCGCGGATCCACAGGGATGTTTTCTCAAGGCGGTCCCTTTGAAAACGTGCACATTCCTTCCAGTGGTGAAACCTTTTGGCAAAGGGAAGCGCACTTCGCAGAGGCTTTGCAGATAATCTGGGTTCTGCAGCAAACCAGCCGTGTGAGTCTGGTTAAGTCAGTTTACCTTTCGGGACTTACCCAAGTGGTGAGTGGACTTCCCCAAAGTGACCTTTTCTAAAGGACCGTCTCTAGAACATTGATCCTCGAGATGCTTATATCAGATCTCTTTCTGCTGCCCACAAAGCTCCCTCTGGAAGAGTCACGAGGCCCATCTTAGTACAGTAAAGGCTCTGAGAAGGTCTGCAGAAATAAAAACTTTCTATTCTTGTTTAACTCTGTTCTTCAAACCGACTTAACAGCAAACCCTCCTTTTTTCAAGTAACGTTTATGAATACCTTACGACATACACACACTGGGAACACATCAGGATCTCTGTTTTATGATCTGCTCACTTGGAAATAAGTCTCTATTGAACAACTTCCGAGAGATGCGGAGAAAAAATCTTCCTGCAGAAGGTGATCGACTTTTAAAAGTTTCCCCAATTCGTTTGCTTCTGAGAATGGATCACACAAGGAATTAGACGACACCGAGCAAAACTGAGGGGTACCGCGAAGGCTGCTGTCGCCCTGTGTGATCCACAAGCCGCCTCCAAGAGAGACCAGAGGAGACGTCTCTTTAATGGTTTGAGTGGCGGCAACAAGGCCAGCCTCACCTGGAGCCCCCTGCGCGATTTCCTCCCACAGCACATCCCAGAAGGAAAACCCCACAGAGATGCCGACGTGTCCGAGTACAGATGAGCCCATTGGTCGGCTGGTTTCAGAGTCCCCCACAGGACACAGGAAGGGGATGAATTAGAATCTGACCCAAGGTGGACAACTGCTCAGAATAAAGCAGATGACCCAGCGTGAAGCCACTCGGGAGCGACCAGGTCAGGTTGAGGGTTCCTGACTGAGGTTTGGTTTCTGAGATAGACAGACGTTGGGGAGGAGACAGAGAGCGGAATTCCTGGAGAACTGTTCGATGTGTCTCTTGTTATGTTAGTAACCAACCATGTGACGCAGAACTTGGGGAGCAGGGTGTGCTTGTCATTGTCACCTGCACTGTTCGGGCCCATCCCCGCGTCCCAGTCTGTTGGGACCCGGTTCTCAGTGTCTTCCCTTGCTTGTGCTTCCCAGAGACTCACAAGGCCACTTCCTGGAGGCGACTTCTCAGCTTCTAGAGGCTTCTAGCCCCCGGCGGTGGCTTTAGCTGTGCTCTCTGCAAATGTCCCTTCTGCCCAGACCACACTGCGGGTCACTTAGCCATGACCTTTCTCACTTCCCCTCAGGCTCTTTCCATCCCACGAGTGTCTACACCGCAGGCTGGGGCCAACACTTCACCACTTCCCGCAGTCACGGGCTCCGGCCAAGGTCATTTTACCTGACCCCAAGGCGGCCCCTTCATTCCCCACCTTGTCCTTTCCGGCTGCTCCCTGGCCCACCTGCTCCCTCCTCAGCCAGCCAGACTCCCTCCCTCTGTGCCCGGCTTACTCATCTCCCCCCACCGGCCTGTGGAAATTGTTACCCCCCCCCCAGCTCATACTCCAGAGCTCTCATGCTCAAAAAACAAACAAACAAACAAACAAACAAACACCTAAATATTCCCCCCTTGACCTTCCTCTAATGACAATAATTATAATGGCCCACACAGGGTGCCTAGCCGGGCAGTCGATGTGTATTAACTCGTTTAAACTCCACAACAACGCTTTGAGTCAGGTAGGATCGTGACCCTCATTTTGCATGAATCTGAAATGCAAAGGGGTCCAGGATCCCGGGGTGTCCCCGCTGAGAGGGGGCAGAGCTGGCGGTCAGTCTTAGACGGTTCGGGTTCAGAGTCTCTGCCCTTCCCGGCTGTCCACCGTTAGCTGTTTTCTCTCTGTCTTGCCCAAGCCTAAGGAGAGTCTGTTCCCCGCATCCTCAGTTCCTACCGGAGGGCTGTGTCTGGTGTGCAGTGGTCTCTCTGTCTCTCTGTCTCTGTCTCTGTCTCTGTCTCTGTCTCTGTCTCTCTCTCTCTCTCCCTCTCTCTCTTACCCAGACCTTGGAGAAGCTCTCAGGAAATCCAGCATGGATGGGCCCAGCTCTGGTCCCAGGTGTCCCCGCGTAGCTGAGGGGAGACCCACACACGAGCATAGCACCCACGCTGACACGGCCTCTCAAGCGCCGTGACAGACCCACGCGAGCCGCCGAGGGCCCAGCAGCGCAGGGAGGCTGATAAACGGTCCCTTCACCTCTGCAGAGAACGCCCGGGCCCCATCCTCGGTCGGAAGGCTGATCTCCAGAGCCGGGCCAGCGGTGCCCATAGGAGGCTTCGATTTGCCGAAATGGATTTCTTTTGTTGGCAAAAGCGTGTGTCATAAAAAGTCGTGAACGAGTGGTTTCTGCCAGCGTTCCAGCCTCGACATTTTGTGGTTCTATCTTCAAACCACTCGCAAGGAGGCAGTCGGGAACCTTGAAATGCAAACTGTCAGGGATGCCGGAGACCCGACTTCCCCAGACCTGTTTTGGAGACGGGGGAGCTGGCTGGGCCCACAGTACCTGGCCGCCCTGACCCCTTTCAAGGTCTCTCCTCAAGCCATAAAGGATGATGTTCTCCGAGGTGACATTTTAGGCAGGTCGTAATTACCTAGGCTGGAATTTGGCCAGGAAATTTGAGTTCAGCATTTATATCTTTGCCGTTGGGTTTGAGAACAATATAATTTGGGTTCCTAGAAGGGAGTTCTGATTTCCAGTAAAACCTCCATTACATAGAAGGTTTGAGAGAAGAAGAGTCTGACAAATTGGATCATATGGTTGAGCCAAACTTGGCCACAAAACTTCTGTTTCTACCTTTTTATTCACCATCTCTCTAAAATCGTTAAGTTCAACTTCTTGCCTCCACAATCATATAATACCATTGGGGTTGGGGATGATGATTTTTTTTTTAATTCTACATATTTTTTTCATGTTTCTATACGTATCATGTTTGACGATCTCAGCAGCTCTCCGAAGGTAAATTGAGCAAAAATGATTAACTCCTCTTTATAGGTGTGGAACTTGAGACTCAGTGAGTTATGACGTGTGCCCAAGGAGACAGAGGTGAAATTGATTCTGGACCAAAAGGGATGCCGTCTGATTTCTAATCAAGTCTGATCTCTAATCAAACTGGATCCCCAGATACTTGATGAAATGGTCCATTTCCCTTAAAAAATAACCCAGTTAATTAAAATTCAGCTGACTTTGGTTAATCACAATACTGATTTTTAAATCATGTTTGCTTTTTTTCTTTCTGATTTTTCAGAGGTTTACTGAAAAAACTTCTGAAAAATCAGAAAAGTGGAAATAAGAAGTTTACATCGTCCATTATTCTAATGATTACTCCAGCCCCTTGTTAACATTGTGGTGCCTTTTTTTCATACTCTTAAAAAATATATTTAATTGATATATTTGAAGTATTGTTTTATAAACTACCCTTTGTCTCTTAAAAAATATTGCTAGCATTGCCATACCCTTAAGAATTAGTCTAAAATATTATTTGAACTGTTGCATAGACTTTCATAATACAGTAATTTATTCAAGTAGCTTTAAGTCTTTGGTGATTTAGATTGTTTCCAGTGTTTTGCTATAATGATTAATGCTTCAACGAACAACTCTGAACATTATCTTTGGCTGCATTTCTGATGATTTCTTTAGGATAAATGCCTAGAAATGGAAATGTTGGTTCAGAGGCTAACTGCATTTTTAAGAATTTTAACTACTGGTCTATGCTACCTTGAATATACCCGATCCCACCTAGGAAGACCAGGTGTTGTAGGTGCAAAAAATAAAAAAATAAGGGAGCCTAAGCTGACAAGGTCTTTGGAATCTGTGAGGTCAACCAAGGGTTGCCTCACCTAAAAAAATATAAATAAATAAATAAATAAATAAATAAATAAATAATAAATGAATAAAAAGAGGTTTGATGCTGCCATGTTGCCCCCTGGAAAGGCTGTACCAATTTTCATTCCAGCCCACAGAGGGTGAATGCGGCTATTGTCCCCAGCCCTTACTGTCACTGGACACTAGTTACGCTTTGTTTTATTCTTTTTTGATTATACCCCATCTCTAACTCGGGGGCGAGGGTGATTTATAAACTCACCTCTGACAGCCTTCATCTTCCATTTCGGTTTTGCGGAGTTATCCTTTTGTTGTGGTAGCAGGTCTCTACCGTTTGTGCATCAATGAATAAGTGTCTAACGAACGTAACAGTTGATATTCCATTAGAAACTAGATGTGTGTGTATATTTATAGAGGTACGGGTATGTTAGTCTTACATAGATAAGACTTTATAACATGTAAATGCCAAATCTTAAAATGTGTTGCGTCAGGCCGGCTCTCTGCTCTGGAATGCAAAAGGGAAAGATTCAGCTATACCTGCAGACTTCCAATATGATTAATTTACTTACAAGCACAGGTGGACGGAAAAAAGGCAGGACATTTTTAATGAAGATACATGATGTAGATGTATATATTTCTACTGGGATAATGTATTTGCAAACATACTATACTATGGACATTTGCATTGTGCAGTCATGGCAAGAACTATTATTTATATCAGAGATTAGCAAACTATTGCCCAACAACCAAATCTGGTCCACTACCTGATTCTGTAAATAAATTTCTATTGGAACAAGTTTACACATTGTTTTAATAGAGACTTTAGTCACAAAATCTAAAATATTTGTTGTCTGGCACTTTACAAAAATAGTGCACTGACCCCTGATTTATATTCTGCTTTAGGGTATTCAAAAGGTTTTCACTAGAACTACTTTCTTTATTCCTCACTGCCCTGTGAGAGAGGGCAGGCATCATTACTCATCTCAGTGTACAGATATGTAAATGGTTGTCTTCAAGGTTAAGTTATTGTCCAAGGTCATGCTTCGTTTCTACGAGGAGGAGCTGAAATTTAAATTTAGATCTTAAGATCTGAAATCTGGAGTTTTATAATTTCTAGATGCAGAAGGCTATATTTTGCCCCTTCTCTAGTCTCTTCTTACCAACTAGAGCATGTCGCTTCCTCCCCAAATTTTTCTCTTAGGCTCCTTCCCTTTGGTAACTTAAGTGATTGTGACAGTGTTGATGATATTCACAAGTAGATCCTAGCCCATGTCTCATACGTATAGATACAAACATGTGGATTACCAATTCTTCTTCATTTGAGTACTGGGTATAAGGAGAGAGTTGATACCACTGAAAGTCAAGGCCATCTAAGTTAATTTTTCTTCAGTGTTTCAGAAATCTGACGCATCTTCAGAAATTCTCAAGAGTCATAGGAAAATCTGTTAATGTATCGTGGCCCGGAATTATAGGTGTGGGATTCCATTATGAATCCCCGTAGACCTCGTAATGTTCCTTAAAAAATTACTTAAAAAATTTTCCACTGTAAGTTTATTAAGAACCCACTTGCTTTTCTCTCATAATTGCAGAAAAGGAAACATAATGTGGCTATTTGAGCTTTCGGAATGCTCGTATCCTAATAAATAGGGATGTACTGGAAATTTCATCATTAACAATAAAATATAACTCTTGGAGAAAAATACAGAGACCTATACACTAATAATAGATGACATGCCAACCAATACTTTTAAACTTCACCATTAAATTTGAACCTCATGTTAGATATGGAGGATTAAGCTAACGATCATATTTACTTTAGTAAACTATTAAAAAAAAAAAACCCTAATTCAAAGTTTGTTTCTGACCAGTTACCTTCTTAATCCCATAGCACCTGCCAGAAGACATCCAATAACCCCCTCTTTAGGCCAGAGGAAAACATACAAAAGAGAAAGCCTGGGCTGGAATGACTCACGTTACGAGCCAGCTGCTGTCCAGAATCCGTTAAGCTTTAGGGTCCAGATCTCCTTTTGTGGCTTTTTACAGACTTTATTTGAACAGAGAAATTACAACAACCCTGCCCACATAAAAGCTGAGGAAAGAAGCTGGTTGGGGTAGAGAGAGCGCCCGAAATTTTACTATACTTTAAAACAAAATGGCAAGGGTGTTAGCAAGCTTTCTCTTTTGTTTCATGGTAATAAATGCTCCTCTGCTTTATTCACTTTTGAAATGATGACATTTGTATGTGGTAGATCCCATATGACGATCGGCAGAGAATTCTTTTTCCCAGGCAGTGACTCTGGTTAACATAGGGTGATCGCCTATCTCGCTCTACTTCTTTTGACCAGCGGTGAGTTGTTTGGGGTTCTTCTTTTCCATTTTATCCTACTGAGGACTCTACCTCATCCCAATGCATAATCATATTCTTTGCCAGCGAGAAGCATTTTTTTTAGTCCAGACATTAATTTTGTCCCAAGTGGTAAGTGCTGAATCAGTAGTGGCTGGCTCAGAGCTAGGGGTCAGAAGGGAGCATTTTCTGCAGGAAAGTTGTCAGGGTCAATTGGTCACATGTGCTGTGGCCAGGAACTGGGCGGGGGGAGGCTTGAGAAGCTAGAGAGTATTTCAGCTGTTCTCGAACTACAATAGGCTGAGATTGTTTCTTGTGTAGGACTGTGCGTGTGTGTGTGTATGCGTGTGTGTGTGTGTGTGTGTGTGTGTGTGTGTGTGTGTGTGTCAACTTGACTCGGGATGGTATGGCTGGCCATCTTTTACTCTCATCCATTCAATAAGTTTACTCAACAAACTCTGAGCATCACTCTCTACTAAAGGTTTCCAGAGGCTGAGCATAGAAAAAAAATTCAAGACACAATCAGATAAAGGCATTCTCATAAACAAAGGCTGTGCCTTTTTGTGACACGTATAGTAGGAATGTACTAAGTAGTTGAGTTGTCGATGCTTTGGGCCTCTGCTTATTTAAACATGAAGATGGAAAAGATGCTGAAAAGATTAATGAACAGATTAAATGTCTAGCAATGAGTATCGGTATCCCCAAATCTATGGCACGGGGGAATATATTTTTTAATTATTTTGAAAAATTACTTTTCCGAAGCGTGTAAAGCAATAAGGCCATGCTATTTGTCTAAATGTAGGGGGAAAATACTTGAAGCCAGAACTTGCAATATGGTTTTCATATGCCCTTAGGCCAGAGATGAAACAGATTCCAGCTTAATATGACCAAACAACATTCGAGCTATCGCAGACTGAAATGCTTTCCCTGAGTAATTCCAGCGTCATATCTCATTCTTAATATTATCTCTTTATGAAACTCTGTGTGAACACTCAGGAGAGACTTTCATCTAGAATATTTATAGGAGGGTGTGGTTTGTCTAACACTTCAGCATAAACTAATAGGACTTTTAAGTCTGGAAGTGGTGCACGCTCGTGTGCACGTGCGTTGCACAGAGATGGTAAGCTGTTTGGCAAAGCCACATGTTCAGTGAGCGTTGAAATTTCAATCAAATCTGGAAAAGAAGAACCTAGAGAGAGTCATCCTGGAAGCATTTAGATATCTTTTTTTTTTTTTTTAAACTAAGTAAGCTTCATTCCATCTTAATCAGAGCTGTACTGTATTCCTATCGCCAATGAAGGCTGAAGACAGAAATGGGCAGAACCCAGGTCACACTGTGCATTGAACGGTGGGGTGTCCATTTCTGTCTAGCTGGCCTGGCCCAGTGGAGCGTTTGAATCGTCTTGGTACCCCAGACTTTTCGGCAGAGCCTGTTTTGGGTGTCTGATATGCTCATATAAATGTGCCATGTCTTGGGAATGTAATGAAGTACTAAAATTGCATTGACAAGAGTGTCATTTTCTGTGAAGAATCAGACCAAACTTCACGGTTATGCACATTAAGATCACTGTGGCGAACAACACATACTTGGTTTGTGTGAAACATTTGTTTCCTCCCCCTAGATAGACTGCTAGATAGCAAGAAGACATCGAGTGGGATTTAGTTCAGCATTTTCACAGTCTCGGTGTGGGCTCTCCAAAACATGTCACCTGAGATAGAAATTTATCCTCACATCGACTTCCCCAATGACTATTTGTGAAATTTCAAGAATAAAATGCATCATTAAAACTAAAATGCATCATCAAAACTAAAATGCATCATCGACCCAGCAGAGTTGGCACAGGGTTAAAAGATGCAGCAGGGTTTCTCTTCTGATAGATCATATTTCCCTTTGACGTGGTTTTGAATTCTTTAGGGCCAATGGGGAGCCCACCGATAATTATCTGTAATTCAACACACACACACACACACACACACACACACGACCAGCTCTTCTGAAAGCCAGGCAGCAGCCTCTCCATTCGTTAGGGGCGTCAAGTTTTTCATGTTTTCTTTCTCTCCCCGCTCCCCAATGGAACAGTAGCTCTTTCTGAGCAAGGTTCTGTTTGACGTACTAACAAAAGTGCAATTTCGTCTTTCTCCAGAGGCCTCCCCATTCACGGCCTCTAATGATCGTTCTGTAATCAGTGTGGTTAGAGTTGCTGAGCCTCGCTCTAGTCATCTGTCATATCTGCAGCGAAAGAAAAGGGGGTGTAAGTGATGGACTAAGCAGTGTCTGAAGCACATCCTGGGCTCACCGCTACTGATGCTTGATCCTGATGCTAACTATTGTTGACGTGCACACTCTACAAATATTCTGATGTACGTAATTAGAAAGTCTGCCTAGAAAGATGTGTACGACTTAAGTTTTTCCTTTTTCTTTTAAATGCTACCTTGCTCTGGCCCATCCTTATCTACTACCCTCAAGATATTCTCTCAGTGCAGAGCTGAGACACGGCTGGGCACTGGTCCCACCAAAGAACATGCTAAGTTCACTTCTGTCATTGACTCAACTCAACCTCACATATTGAGCACCTTTCAAATAATTGTTGGTAATCGGGGCCAGTGGCCATGGGGAAGAGCGGTCCAGAAGATGACTAAATAAATATTAAAGAAGTCTACCTCTAGGTGGGAAGGGAAATACTGATGTGCATGATCCTGAAACGGAGCTAGCGTGAATGTGTTAATCATGATGAGAACGCTCCCGGAGGTGGGAGGACACCGATTCTGGCTTGGGGAGGGGCTTAGAGCGCATTTGGAGCATGCAGATTTTAAATGCACCCTTGAGTTACCTAGACCTCTCCAACACAGACGAGGGAGTGAAGGCAACATTGGCAGCAAGACGCAGCACTGATTATAGCCTTCGAGGCGAAAGGGCACCAGGCATGTTCATGCTAAGAGCATAGTCTAGAGGTGGAGATAAGGTAGCTGTGAGGGGCAGTGCAAATGCCCGGGGCTTCGGCTGGGTTCATGGAAATGGGGTCACGTTCGAAAGGGCTTTCGAAGCTGGGGTGAAGAGCCTGGACACAAAAACATTTTTTTTTCTTTTTTTTTTTTTTTTTTAAATTGGTACACAAAATAGCTCTGGGTTGTAGAACGACCTTACTGATTTTGCTTAGAGAATGTTTGTGAGGAGTGGTGCGGAGAGAGGCAAAACGATCAGTTTGGAGAATGTTGAAACAATGACTATCAGAGAAGGAAAGTGCCTGAACGGACGAGAAGAGGTGTGGTAAAGACGTGACCCAGGAGGTTGACAGTCAATCTACTCCCTGGGGAGAAGAACTCAGGGCCGGGGAGAGGTGATGCGAAGGTCTGGAGCCTGGGGACCAAAGGACTGGTTATCCAGGACAAGAAGCTCTAAAGGAAGACCAAGAGTGGAAGGAAGGGGCGGGACATGATGGCGTATGTTTTGGACTTGTTGAATTCAGGTCCTTCTTAAATATTCATGTGATGACAGGCAGCCAAGGTGCAAAGAAAAGTCCCAGCCTGGAGAGAAGTCAGGACGAGCGGCAAGGAGTCGGGAGTGCATATCCAATCAGCCGAGGTCACTATGGCTTCGTTCTGTGTGGAGGGCATGTTCCCCCAAAGCCTGAGAGACACATCTGTCCGAGGTGCAGTTATGTGGGTCCTGTGCACGGTGCTCAAACTCCAGAACACCGCTGGCCCTCGGAATATAACACAAGTCCACACATTAAATTTTCCAGTAGCCACAATCAACTAAGTAGAGAGAAACATGTAAAATTAGATTTACTTATTTTTCATTTAGCTGGTACAGCCAAATATTATAATTTTAACATGTATACCACATAAAAATTATTCAAGTGATAATTTACGTTTTTTATAAGTCTTTGAGACCTGGTGTGTATTTTGCACTTACAGTTTATCTTAGTCTGGGCCAACCACGTTCCAAGTGCCTATTAGTCACATGTTGCTGGTGGCTACAATATTGGACAGCACAGCTCCAGAAGCTTCCTCAGGTAGCTCGTAGAGTGACCATACTGTTTGTCCTTCTATCTGGGGCACTTCCGAGAGTGGGAAGGTCTGCGGCAGTAAACGAGAGTGTCCCAGTCAACCAGGGAGGGTGGCTTCCTGAACGAGGCTCCTTCGTAAGACTTCCTGTTCCTCCCTTCTGTCATTCCTGCGCTTCCGCCTGGTGGTGACCGGCTGCGAGCTCTGTGCCCGCTCTGATCCAGGCCCCGCCCGCAGCCTTTCCAAAGCACCGGGCTGAGCCAAGGGTTAAGAGGTTCGCTGACACCCACTCGCCCTCAAGCTCTTTGTTCCCACTCTGAAAAAGGCAATCTTAGCAAGAACAATTTCCCTAACGTGTACCGAGCACGTCTGCGTCCAGTGCTGGGCTGAGCACTTCATGGCTGATGCCCATGCCATTGGCATTAGTGCTGTCCTCGTGAAGTTCAAGGAGGTGGCCTAACTTGCCCAAGGTCACGCAGCAGAACAAGGACGCAGATCCTCGTCTGGCTGTCTGTCTGTAGTTCCCAGGCTCTCAGCATGTGAGCCACAAATTTTATTTCCTATTTGCTAAAGGGAGGAGATCAAATGGAGTGGAGAGAAAGAGGGGGGAGAGAGAGAGAGAGAGAGAGAGAGAGAGAGAGAGAGAGAGAGAGAGAGAGAGAGAGAGAGAGAGAGAGAGAGAGAGAGAGAGAGTCTGCATTTTACTTTTTGAAAACACCTCCACCCCATAGCTTGTCTGCGGTCCTATAAACAGCATTGGGAGTCTGTGTGCTTTATTCTGTGCGATTTATTCTGTACCCCAGGAAATAGTCTCTGCTGCCCTCCAAAGCACCAGACATAAGTCAAATTGGAGTCAAATTAAACCCATGCCCCCTGCCAGACCCCAGCAATTATTTAATTCATCTGTATCGAGGACCTCTACATGACATATTCTCTATTTTTAAGCCTAGGAACTATCAGTTTTCCAAACATACTACCCTGCTTAACAGACAGTCTCCACAGTCCCACCTTTGTCCCTGACACCTAACTGTCATTCCCGTGAAGGACAGTGATTATTCCAGCTGCCCCTTAGCGTCCGGCTTGCAGCTCAGCCTCCAGCGGGCGGGACTCCGAACGACACCAGCGGCGCTTGCCAGCCGGGCACCTTTCCTTCCTGCTGCAGATGTTGCACAAGGAGGAAGAAGCTGGCACTTGGCTGCAGCTGGGACCTCCTACCCACCTCATACCTTTCAAGCTCCCTTTGAATTTCGTGCCAGTACCTGGAGTGTGGAGTGGCACCATTATGCGATTTTCCTGCCGCACCGGCAAGATTGCTACATGGCCTTGACATGTTGAAAATTACTCCCTGTTCAACTGGAATTCAAGGTGGCTCCTGCCCCCACCCCCCGCTGGAATGCCTGGGATTGCGTTTTACGACATCGGCATCCTCTCAGATGGGGAGAGTCTCCCCAGGGTCTCTGACAATGAGTAAGTGTCTCACATCATCCTTGGCAGGCCGGTCCCAACCTTAAGTCATCCTCTACGACGAGATTGATAAGAAGCCTCATCCATTTGTGCCCTAAGTTCTTTAAGTGTTCACGAGCTAAATCGTTACCTGGCAGCCAGGTGCTCTTTTTGGAGTTGGGTGCATTGTATTTGAGAGGACATGTACAGGGGATGAACACACACACTCACACTCACACTCACACACGCACACACACACACACGCATGCTCACACACTGATTTAAATTTAAATGTCTTCAGTGTTTTTATGGAAAATCTGCATCACCTCCATATAAACTTCCAGTAGGCAAACAAGTAAACAGAACTTAGTATACTTTTTCAGAAAGCACCGTTAGGAGGGTATTTCATCTGGTTAGCAAACTAAAGCCATAATGCATGTGCTTTCTCTCTCTCTCTCTCTCTCTCTCTCTCTGTTTCTCTCTCCCTTCCTCTCTTAGTTTCTCATCACTATATCAACTGGGTGAGTGTGTTGGCTTAAGGAGAAAGTCCGCCCTAGTAAGGAACGGGATATCTACCTCTATCTAGATCGATAAAGTCTACACACGACTTTTCTTTCAACAACCGGGCAGTAATGGCAGGTTTAAAAGTATATGCGCAGATGGAGAAAGGCAGGAATTAGGAAATCTTGTAACATTTAGGCACATGAATTGAAACCTAAAATAAGAATTTCCCAGTCTCATCACAGAAAGAGGCAAATCGAAGTCCCTCAGTGATGAGGACGTAATGTGAATTTGAACTACAGGCACCATGTTCAAGGTGTGCCTGGATTTTGATCCGGGGCCGAGTCCGAGCTGGGCCTGAGACCTCAAGACAGTCACCTCTCCATAAGGCAGGCAAAAGCATGGAAAGGCAGGAACGGAGCCTGGAAAAGGGGCCATCACCACGCGCTGACCCTTAGGACGAAGCCGTGGCTTCGTGCTGGGCTTCTGGAGAGTTCACGGATTCACGGGGTCGGTGATGTAATTCAGGAGAACGCTCCCAAGATCTATTTAAAATAAGACATAGATGAGTCATCTCTTTCAACAGACAGCCTTTCTCCTTCTTGTTCACTCATCATCATCAGAGGGAAAATCGTAAGTTAAGTGTGTGGAATTGTGTTTGTTTGGCGTGTAGTCGTGTCTACATGGACGAAGTTTCCCACTCGCGGGAGTCTCCCATTACCTCTCGTTCCTTTCACTCACTTGCATGCAAACCCATTATTTTCCTACCAGCTGTCCGCTTGCTCCCTCGGTGTCAAGATTTACTCTTACCCAGCCAAAGTCAAGTTCTTGGCACCCGCATATAGTCATAATTGCATCTCCACTCACTCAGGTCCTTTGCCACTGAAGATGAAGATGGATTAAGATACTCTGATGACTTTTTCAGACTGGGAAGTGATTTTAAATGTATCGGGATTCCAGGAGCAGTACCTTGGAAAGAGAGTTGATGATTTGAAAATAGCTCAAAGCGAACATGATTTTCCGAAATGAGGGAATATATGAACTCACCACTTCTTTGGGGGTATAATGAGGCTGTACTGTTCTTGCACCAACGTGTTTTGTCATAATGCTAAGTTCTGTTAAAGAAAGCATGAGAGGGAAATCTCACTAGTAGTCTCTTGCTTCACTGGTCTTGCTTCTTTACAAAAAAAACAGTAGATACAAGTGTGTTTCTTTTTCTTGTATGTTTTCTATTCATTCTTGTGCTCAATAAATATCTATCTTGAGCATCTACCACATGCCTGACATGTTCTTGATGCTCAGAATATAGTGAACAAACAGACAAGAATCCATGACTTTGTACCATTGATATTCAGAAACAGAAGTCAGAAAATAAATGAGTAGAATACACAGCTTGGGCAGATGATATTCAGAGCAATGAAGAAAAATAAGACAAATAATAAGTGATCGGGAATGCAAGGGTGGTGAGGGAGGGCCACCACGAGAAGACAGGTGACATGTGACCGAGGGTGACATTCTTTCTGAAGCGGGTGAGACTGGTGTAAGAGCATGCCGGGCGGGGGAGACGGCAGGCACAAAAGTCAGCTGGGTCGGGTTTTTTGGATGGGTTTTTCTATTTTGGTAAACAACAACAACAACAACGGCAAAACAAACAAACAAAACACACCATAGGGATTTTGATAGAGATGGCACTGGATCTATAGCTTCTTCTATGTAGTACCGTCATCTTAACAACATTAAGTCTTTCAGTCCATGGACATGAAGTGTCTTTCCATTTGTCCAGGTCCCTTTTAATTTCTTGAAGTAATGTTTTGTAGGTTTTCAGTGCAGTCGTCTTTTCCTTTCGTGGTTAAATTTATCCCAAAGTAGTTTGTTCTTCTTGATGCTCTTGTAAATGGAATTGATTTTTAATATCCTTTTTGGATTGTTCATTGCAAGTATATAGAAACACAACTGACTTTTGTGTGTTGATTATATGTATGCAAATTTGCTAAATCCATTTGTTAGATTTAATGGTTTTTTTGTGGATTCTTTAAGGTTTTTTACATATACGATCATGTCATCTACGAAAAGAGATAATTTTACAACTTCTTTTCTAATTTAGATACCTTTTATTTCTTTTTTCTTGCCTAATTGCTCTGACTAGAACTTCCAGTACTGTTAACATTGAGTGGCAAAATAGGCTTCCTTATCTCGTTCCTGATCTTAGGGGAACAGCTTCAGCTTTTTTTGCCAGTGAATATGATATTAGCTGTGGGTTTTTCATACATGGCCTTTATCTTGTCAAAGAAGTTCCCTTGTATTTCTAGTTTATTCAGTGTTTGTTTGGGGTGAGGAAACCATTTTGATAACAGGTAATGATAGTGGTTGCACAACAAGTATTGCGAATGTAATTCATGCCACCAAATCGCACACTTAAAAATGCTTAAAATGGAAATTTTTATGTTACAGATATTTTAGCAAAACTCAAAAAAATTAATAATCGAATATATTTAAAAAATTAGATTTCACACTTTAGGTGAATTGTGTGGCATGTAAACTGCATCTCAATAAAGCTGTTAAAAAAAAAAATTTTAAAAAGCCAAATAGGAGAATACTGCAAATGAGGGTAAAAAACGAGGGTGACTCATGGGGAAAATAAAGCGGCTGTTGTAAAAGTAAAGACAGTAAAGACCTATCTTTGTGTCCTCACAGAGTCTCAGACGCAGTAGATCTATGGTAAATGTTTGCCGGTCGGATGCTAAACACGTGTCCAATAAAACCTATGAGATCATCTTCCATGGAGATTTGAAAAAAAAAATCAGTAGACTGGAGTTTCCTTTTTGGGAATTGCTCATGGCTCTGCCCTTAGAGACCCCTCGGCCTGGTGTTTTGAGATGGCTCGGTGTCTTAACATTGCTCGTTCTAACTCTGGAAATCATTGGCCTTCATTCGATTACAACTGAAGAACTGTTTGCGTGGGAGTCAAATATTATAAGTGTGGCTCACATATCTTTGGCGAGGAGATTAAGCTCAACCTAGCTAGAGCCAGCTGGAGAATGTCACTTAGCGTTAGTCCGGCAGGGCTTTGAATCTTTCTGTTGAGTGATATCAAGAGTAGGTTCTTTAGAAAGTTTAGTCTAATGGGCTGGTCGCATTTCTAAAAGCAGAAAGCCCAGAGTCTGCATGGTCTTATGCTTACAGGGAGAGAAGACCCAATAGAGAAGAAGCAGCCAGGTCCTCCGCTCATTTTCATGTGCTTCCTGCGGGGCGAAGGCCCAACCACGTGTGGTCACAAAACTCGGTACCGAAACAGCCAGCCCCTTTCATCTGTGTCCTCCACATGCTGAACACTAGACTGTGTGTGTGTTTTTAATACTACTCTCTTTTCCAGGGAGTTCAGAACACACGTGTTCCTTTTAACTCCCACCAGACCTTGAGATCTGCAAGCCAGAAAGATCATCCTGGAAGGGGTTTTTGGAAAGGGCGGGGGGAGGCTGTTGTGTAATAGCCTGAGACTCGGGAAGCGCAGGTCCCCCCAAGTCAGCCCCCAACCACTCATGCTCACATGGCAGAGCTCAAAGGCCTTGCTGTATCTTGGTTTTGTTGCCATAAAACACAGATAGTAACACTTGCAAAACAGACACTAAATGGAATGCATTTTGTGATCTTTGGAGAACAGGCAGCCTGTTAACATATGCTGACAGTGTGTTATTCAGGGGCAGGCCTGGAGCCACAGCCTCGCCATGCCACCAGAGTCGTTCTGGCCTGGAACCTGTGCCAGGAGCAGCCCGAGCGCTCCGGCCTCCGAGCCCCGGCTCTGGGTCCAGCTGGCATGAGATGAAGGGCCGCTCCGCCCAGCTGTTTGTGCCCCGCTCACCCACAGGCCTGAATGCAAGAGCCCCAATGCTTGACAGCCACCGTAAGTCACCAATCCAACCTCCTCATAGACCTACTCACTACCATATGCCTGCCTCGGGTCCGGTCTATTAAATCTCCCGTCTGTGGGGCAAAGCAGTAAAGGCTGGCTCCTTCAAAGAGAATGGTTTTGCTTTGGAACACAGATTTCTTGATTGTACTTCATGGCTGGATATTTGGTGGGATAAGAGGCTTTGTGGTTTGTTTCAGTCTTGGGGGCGGGGGCAGGGGGGGGAAGAAGCTGACAAGCCGAGATGAGGACTGGGCTCACGAGGGCCTGGCTCCTTCCTCGCCCTGCAAACTGGAGGTTCATGGTGCCCAAAGCCAAAGAAAGGTCCTCTGAGGAGGAGGACAGATGGCGGCGGGGGCGGGGAGGGCGCAGATGTTGCAGGAACTGCCACCGTTATCTCTGAAAGTCACACAGCGGTCTCTGGACATTGTGTGGTCCTCCCGAGGAAGCCACAGGGGGCATTCTCAGGGAAATGGGGTTGATCGCTGTGGCCCCCGTGCGGGCCCCCTTCTCCTAACCCCCTTTCTTCTCCTCCCCACGCTCTCTCCTTAGCCTCTCTTGCTTCCCTAAATATTTTCTGGAGAGGAAATCAGGGCAGCAAAGATATTAATTTTCAGGGACTTAACCCTTTCCTGATGGACTCGAAGTTTAAAAGAATAACAAAGAAGAGAGAGCAGCTCTCACCCCAGAGCATAAATCTAGAGTGACAGATGTTCAGATACTGTCACCAGGGCAAGGCAGGTGGAGAGGAAGATAAGGGGGAGACAGAGGCGCCCCTGGGCAGGTGGCCGTGCCTTCAGCCCGAGTGTGAGGCTGGCCCTGACCCTTCCACCCCTCCGTGCAGAACCCCTTCCCACGTGCATCCCAAATGCACAGAGACCAAAATGAAGCCCATATGACAGCATCCCAGGCGACGGGGGAGGGCCAAACGATGGTCTCGGATTATAAAAACCATCTTCGAAAGCCCCCAAGGAAAAGAACGGTGCCTGGCTGCTCCCCATCTGCAATGAGCCCCGAAGCAAGAGGAAATTGATTTGGATATCAGCATGAAGAGCTTAAGATAGACAGAGGGAAGACTCTCCAAACAGAAAGACATTCCTGCCGGTTGCATAAGCCCTTCCCTTTGAAGGTCTCGAGAGGAGTAAGGGTGCTATCATCGATTGCAGCCGATGATCGCAAGATCCCTTCCAGTCCCAAGACTACCTCACAGCCCTAATTTTAGCAATTCCTCTTGGCCGAGGAGGGGTTCCCCCCTTCCTCCGGCTATCTGGTGCTCCACACACCATCTCCAGCAGCTTCCTTTGATGTTGGCGGGGGCTCTGTGGACTCAAGGCCAGATAGGCTGCAGGAAGAGATGTGCTCAAAGCCATTACTCTGCCCTATCTCGGGGCAGCAAAAAGAGGGCTGTCTATTTTTTTTTTTTTTTTAATTGCCAAGTTGCAGCACTTAGTTCGAAATTAAACACGGGCCGTCAGATTTAGGATTAATAATACCCAGAAACTATTGTTATGTCAACTGCCACCCCCTATCCAATATTTCTTTGCAGGGGAGGATGTTTAAACCATGACTTTATTTTGACTAATTTAAAGATTTCATTCATATTTTTAACTCATTATTAATGAATGCAATTTGAGTCTATCACGTAATGACAGAAAGTGGCCGTGAGCCATGGGGATGTGTTTCTCATTGTGGAAACCACAAGTTAGTCATTTTCTTCTCCCAAGTAAATTTCTTCAGCTTAGTTAAGGGATTTTTTTCCCCCCCAAAGAAATCATAAGTTCCAAATTTGTTTTTCATCAAAAAAGTTAACCCTATGGAAAATGTAGCAATGTTTCTGAATTTTGCAAAATATTTAGATAGTATCTGTGTCCTGTTGCTCAAGATCTAAAAATCTTTTTGTTGTGACCGTTTTGTGTGTTTTTTTTTGGCCTCACAGTGTAAAGAAATATGATAAGCTCGGGGGAAACTTGTGCTACAGAAATGCTTAGCTTTCTAGATAATGTACAGCAACACTTTCTGCGACAAGGATCCTTGTGGAACTGACTTTTTTCCCACTCACGTTGTTGCTGGGGGAGAGGCGGATGCTGAAGCGGAGGCGGTGGGGGGGGCGGGGCGGTGGGGGGGGCGGGGCGGTGGGGGGGGCGGGGCGGGGAGGGTGCGGTGCCCACGAATAGAAAGGATGAGCACCCTGCCGCCAGCTCGCCGTTCCGTGAGAAGGGTCCACGTTGTTCCGGGAACTCTGCTTTCAGCCCAGAGTTTTCGTTTTCGGTCCCCTGGACACTGGGCACCTCCTGGGTGCGTGTGACGAGCTGGCTGTGCAGACCCGTCCTCAGGTGTGAGGAGGGGCGTGAGGAGCCATGGGGGGGGGGGGCGCGGGTCTCTGCAGCCCTCTCCTCCTCCTTACTTCTGGGGGGTGTAGGTCTCCCCAGCCTCTGACGGCAACCCCGCACGCCTCGCCTCCCCACGTCTCCCTGCTGACCCTCTCCTCTCCTGCATCAGAGCACGGCCCTTGTCTCGCTGTCCCCCATAACGTAACCCCGTCGCCTCTTCAGCAGGTTGGCCATCTGTGAGCTCCACGGCCGGCTGAACGAGGACGCGGAGGTGGAACCTGGGGGTGCTCCCAAGAGCGAGAGTTTTAGGGAGAGTTCCTGCCCCCTGAGGTGGAGAGTTCAGGTCCACAGCTCCACGGTCCTACCCAGTCTGAGGTTCCCTTATTGTGCGCACTCAGAGGCAGGCTGCAGACATATCAGGGTCAAGGTCCAGGTGCAAGAAAAGATGCCGGCAGCTTCCGATTTGTCTCGATGTTCAAAATTCCAAAAAGTAAATCTACACTGAAAATGGGCCAAGGGCGTTCTAAAGGGTAGGAATAACAGCTAAAAAAAAAATCAAAAACAAAACAAACAAAAAAAAAGCACAAAAAGACATCGCTACACAAACTCACATGGACACACACACATACACCCCGAGAGGCAGAGGAGAGACAGAGAGAGGAACCAAGGGACCTTGAGCTCCTAAATGGCCTTTGGCATAAACCATGCCCCGTGTCAGAACAGGAAAATGTGCCAGTTATAACATGTATACATTTAAATCTCAAGTTATCTTCCAGGAAGTTACAGTCTTTATTCCAAAGGGGTCAAGTCTCAAACAGAATTGGAATACTTTTTTTCAGTGAGGAGGCAGATCATTTTAACATATTACTCATTCTATCATGTTTAGTTTACCAAACCAATGAGAAACTAGTTCCCAGGTCATTCATTCCGCCCTCTGTGGTCAGAGCGGAAAGGGCTGGACAGTCTGCTGGGAAGAACGGAGCGTGGTGTGGAGGGTCCTTGGGGCCAGGCTGGCGGGGCCCGCCCCGGCCTGGCTCACGCGCTAGCCACCTGCCTCTTGCCTCCCCCGGGCCTCACGCAGTTTGCCTTACACCCATTGTCAACTTCGGCTGCTGGGCAAGTTCCCTTTCAGGCTCGGGTGCCCTGGGTGTCAGAGCTGGGTTGACTCATGCTTTCCCGGACTTCCTGACACCCCGTTCACGGGCTCGGGACGCTCTGCTGAGAGGTGTCGCAATTCCAGTCAGGAAACCAAAGTAACTGCCCCGAATTCGGCCGAGGTCTCTGAGGGTGCCTGAGAACAGAGCTTCCCCGGCGATACGAAGGCTGGACACGAACGCCGAGTTCTCTCCCTTTTGCTTCTTCTTCCGTTTTTCCTCCAGTTTTATCGAGATTTAATCGACATGTGACACTATAAATTTGAGATGTGCATCGGAATAACTTGACGTACATATATTGTGAAACGATGACCACAGTAAGTTTAGTTAACAGCCACCATCTCCTATAGACACATCTGGCCCCAGAACTGCTCCTCTCTCCAAAATAGTTCTATTTTAAAAGAACGGTTTCTATGATCCCATCCCTCATACCTCCCCGTGTTTTAGATTATCTTATTCTAGAGCTAAGTCGCTTTGCTTGCGTTTAAAATGATCCACGTTCATGGGTAAATATCTCAAAGGCATACGTGTTAGGTTTGGAAAGTTTGCCTTTTGTTCTTCCTGGAAGTTTTAAAAAAAGCTCCTGAAATCGTCTCCATGTGTCTTTCTCAAGGCAGCCACCTGAGAAGCTCCCCCAGGGGTGACGATGTCTGCCAGACAAGAGGCATGCTGAGTGCCCCGCAATTCTCAAGGGTGCTCCCCAAAGGCCCCAGACTCTCTTCCTGGCAAGAAAGGAGAGTGGCCTTTCGGGGAACTGCTGGCCCTGCTGCCTGCTCGGCCCAGGGAACTGGCCCCAAGAGGACACTCCACTTACCCTCCTGCCAAGGTCTGGGCGGGCTGCCTGCCCAGTCACCCCTTCCATTTGCTGGCCATGGAGAAGCTAGACTGGGCTGGGCCATTCCGGCCACAAGCCGTGCGAGGTCCAGGCGGGCCAGCCCGGGCTCTGTCTGAGTCTGAGCTTGCAGGGGACTGCCTGGACCGCACTGTGGATGTTCGCACTAACGTCTGCTTGTGAACACGGGCAGAGGACGTCACCACTCAATCGAGCGTTCCGTTTTGTTTTGTTTGTATTCATGCTGTTTGATTTTGTGAGACCTTATCATCTTTTGAGAAGGGGATTTTCCCTTCATGTCCCTTGTCACTGTCCGAACTCGTCACTTGTTTATCGATCGATTGATCCGCGGCCTGTCTCCCCTAGAACGTTCATTTCACGGAGATCGATCGCTCTCGCTGCCTGTTGCGTCAGCAGTGCCTGGAAGGGTCCTGGCTTACGTTCCCCGATGGGCCCCCTTTGCTGAAAAGCAGAACCAGGTGGCCGCCTCCAACCTTCCCAACGTCCGGATGCCAGGAACGTGCCCCAGACTCCTGCCTAGTGCTCCGCTCCCCTGTCCCTCCTGAAATGCCATCTCCCGAAAGGGCCGGAAGGGCAGTGCAGCTTGTGAGCAGCCTGGGGTCAGGGGCTCCCCCGCCATGCAGGTGACTGCACAGAACTTCCAGAGGAAGTAGGCCTGCTGGCCCTGTCCCCTGTCCTGGGACAGGGTGGGGACACACAGCCCCCTAGAGAAACCGCTGCCTCTTCTCTCCGAGAGGCGGTTAGTTACTTTCCTGGGCTGCCTTAGCACACAACCACAAGCTGGGTGGCTGGAATCAGCAGAATTTTTTCTCTGGTAGTTCTGGGTGCCAAGAGTCTGAAATCAAGGCAGGGCCGCCCTACCGCTGAGGGCCCTCAGGGAGGACCTCTCCCCGCCGCCGCCCAGCCTCTGCGGGCCGCGACCAGCGTTCCTCGGCTTCCCCCCCCCACCCCCCCGTCTCTGCCTCCATCAGCGTGGTGGCCTTTGTTCCCTCTCCGCGTCTCTGTTTTCTCTTCTTGTAAGGACACCAGTCATTGGACTTAAAGTTCACCCTACGCCGCACTGACTTCTGCAAAGACCCCGTATCCACAGAAGGTCACGTCCAGAGGTTCTGGGTGGGCAGGAATTTGAGGGGCCACTACTCAGCCCAGCTCAGGCCGTTTGGGCACAGGAGTCATTCTCCCGTCCACCGCTTATTAGTTTCATAACCGCTTGGTGCCTGTATTGCCTCGCTTGTGAAATAGGAATGGTAGTTGTCTCTGCCTGGTTGGGTTAAAGGCGTCGATGTTTGCGACGTGCTTAGAAGCATGATTGGCACACGGTGAGAGCCTAAGCAGAGGTTGGTAAGATGAGATAAAGTCAGTCAAGTGCCCACACACAGATGCTTCACAGAGGTCAACTGGATAGACATGTCATCAAGGACTCCGCTGGAGGTGACGGGCACGGGAACAGACCCACAAGCCAGCCAGGAAGCCCGGGGCGGGAGTCCCAACCTGTATGAGAAGGTGATGGCAGGCGCGAATACTCTTTAAGTAGGAGGACTGAGCTGAGGGAGGAGAGGAGGCAGGGGCGTGTGCAGGGCCCGGCGTCAGGAAGGGACCCGGCACGTTCAGAAAGCGCCCGGCTCGCCAGGGCGGCTGAAGCGCGGATGAGGACGCAGCTGTAACACAGCGAGGGACGCAGGGGGTGTGGAGTCACAGGGACCGCGCCCCCAGGCTCCCCCCGCCCTGACAGCCCGCGAGGCCGCCGAGGTCACTTCTGGCTTTCAACCGTCTCCATCCGTTTTGGACACTCTAACAACAACAACAACAACAACAACAAACGTAGACCGGGCCGTTTATGAACCAGAGATATTTATTGCTCACAGTCCTGGAGGCTGGGAAGTTGGAGACCGAGTCCGTGGCAGACTCGGTGTCCGGTGTCACAGCTCACGGGCGAGGAGGAAGCAGGGCGGGCACCCGCGGGACAGTTTTGAAAGTAGTCGGTGACTCTGTGGCATATGGGGACAACGGAGGCCAGGGCTGCGGGCTGGGCAGCCGGGCCTCGGCCATCTCCTGCCCCGGGATCTGCAGGTCCCTGGCCCTGCAGGATTCTTGGAGCGGGGCCTCTGTGGTGCTCCCCATCAGCGAGTGCTCGTCCCTACTTGTCTATAGTCACAGGACGTTTAGAAATTGACAGAGTGGGTCTGCACGCCCCATCTCCTCCGGGCCCCGCACAAGTCCTGCAAGGGGAGACAGGATCGGCCGGAATCTCCTCACTCTAGAAAGAAGAGACCTGGCTTCCAAGTGCCTCTGGGACTTGTCCGGGGCCACCGGGGCTCTCAGGGTGGGAGCTGCCCCTCCACCTGCATCTTCAGGCAGCACACAGGACTCCTGCGCCCTGGGGCGAGCCCGCCCACAAAGGCAGCCTTCCCCAGACCCTTCGAGGAAACCAGTCTTCTCCTTTGCCCTCTTCCTCGGTGACCTGAGGTTCTGCCGAATTCCTGTCTCTGCAGAGAGCCGCGGCCGTTTCTCATTTCCATATTCTTTGGTGCCTTCCTAGCCAGGATGAGATGCTTTCCTCTTTCTTGTCGGTTTTATGAGAATTTTTTCAGTGATGTCAGACTTCAAAAGCAGCCTTCGCCATAGAGATCACGACCAGACCCACATTTGCGATGCGTTCTCATTCCTGTGGGCAAAGGACGGTGGCGCTAACACATGTCTCGTCTCGCCTCGACGTTCAGCCTCTTTTAAGTGATTTAACAGAGCCCCTCGCTTTCTGTTTCGGGTCCTAAAATAGTGTGTCAGGACTCAACAGCTGCCTTCCGAGCCAAGGAGCGGCGCTCCCGGCGCCTCCATTCCTCACCGCCGCCTCGAGGCCCCTAATCTCTGTGCTCCCTGCCCTGTGTCAGCACCCCCCACCCCTCACACGTCTGGCTTTCCTCAGGAACTTGCTGAATGGCCCTGTTCTCGCTAAGTCACTAAAACCCTGGCCACAAGGCGGGCGAAGCGAGATTTAATTGAATCCTTCGGCGATGATTCACAGAACAAAGCCTGACGGCCTGACCTGGAAACCACGCAGTGGGGAGTTTAGAAATCACCCGTGTAGTCAAAACAACGTTCCTGGTTCAGCCATCGATTGAAGTTCAAAAGAACAAAGATGTAAGTCAGAATGTCGTCATGACGAGGGCGGCCCAGAGGAATACACCGGTGTGAAATTTCTGGGGAGAGTCTCCCTAGATGCTAAATCTTGTTAGTTCCGTGGGGACTGGCTCCAGGGGCAGCGTGGCCTCCTGTAAGAGGCTTCCCAGCTGGGCAGTGAGAAGCTTAGAGATCAGGGTTAGGGGACTGCGTTAGGGTCCCAGGGCGCCCGTAACCAAGAACCACAAAGGGTCCTCTCACTGTTCTAGAGCATAGAATTGCAAAACCAGGGTGTCCGCAGGACGATGCCCCCTCCTAAGGCTCTAGAGAAGGATGCTTCCTTGCGTCTGGAGGTACCCAGCACTTTTTGACGTGCTATGGGCTGTAGCTGCATCACCCCAATCTCTGCCTCTGTCTGCACGTGGCCTTCTCCTCGTGTGTCCCTGTGTGTCTTCTTTCCTTACAAGGAGACCGGACATTACATTGAGAGCCCGCCCTAATCTAAAGTGACCTCATTTTAACTTAAACTAATCACACCGACAAAGACCTCATTTTCCAGCAAGATCACATTCTGAGTTTCCGAGTAGACATGCAATATTTGGGGGACACTACGGGGACTGTGGCTCCTCTGTTGTACCCCACACATCACCCCTGGCCCATCTTGTGGGCTTCGTTTGACCTGGGCTAGATTTAGAGCCTCCTCCACAGACTGAACCTTGGTACGTCATGTAGAATCTTGACCTTTCAACTTTCATGTTAAGAAAGCAAAGGGGGCCACAGCCGGTAACACCGACTGGGCACGGTGTGATGGAAAGAGCATCGAGCGTTAGTGGGGAGACAGTAGAAGGTAGAAACGTGAGCAGCAGCCAGGGACATAAATTATCAGCCTAAAGAGTTTGGTCAAAGAGCTCTATCCCAGAGAGATGCATTTTTCTAAAACCATTTCTTACACCTGGTGCCACATCATTGGAGAAAGGAATGTTGATTGCAGTATGACACCTATAATGATATAACGCAGGATCTTCAAATATGACTGAATAAGATAGGTGTTTACCCTATACTGAAGAGTCTCTGTTCATGTGTGAGAAAGGGAGATAGGTCCATGGATGAACATGGAAGGAACCCCCGTAAGGAGTCCTAAGGACCTCTTCAACTTTTGGAGGAGGTACCAGGATGGGAGGTGGGGCACCATTGGCCTTAGAATGTTTTAACACTCACTATAGGCCAATTGCTTTCGGACCAAAAATGGTACCATCTTCACGACCTCACATGTCAAAATGTTCCTCCACCCACATTTCTACTCCTTCCCATCTACCACCCACACTCCTACTGACTGCATCGCTGCCTTCTTGCTGATTCTAGATGCCTCTGGCTGCTTCTGCTCTCAAGCTAGTCAGCACCTTGATGACCCTTGTCCTGACGCAACGGGCTTGACCCTCCCTGTGCTTCATCATTCAATGGGGGTCTCGCCAGCAACCACGAACTCCCACTCCTATCAATCCTTGCAAGACACTGTGATTGGACCATCGGGAAACGAAGGGCTTTCGACCTAATATTTGTACCAAATACCTTTCGGCGGGGTTCTGAGTTCCTTATTTGTCATTTCGTCACACAGAGTGACTTGCTGCCTCCCTTGCGTAAACCCCACAACTTACTTTCTCTACTCTCACTCTGTCTTCTAGGTATTATTGGAATCATAAAACCACTTCGAAAAACCATATTCTAACGCATGCACTCAAGACTCCATTTGCCTATGCAAAATGCCCTGTCGGGCTCTACCTTTAGGGGCTGTACCGAACCCGACCCCAGGCTGCTGGTCTTGACCTCCATTCCAGGCAGCCTCTCCTCTGGGAATGTCCTCCCACCCCAGTAATTCTTGAGAAGAATAGTGAGTACCGAGGGAAGCGCGCGTGAACTTCCCTCCTGCCCACAATTTGGTCTAACTGCACCTTTTCTCCGAGGAATATTGTATTTCCTCCACTCCCTCCCCGAGACATGGCGGGTAACTGCTCCTGGCTCAGAACATCCTGCTTCCTCTGGAGCTGCGACACCAGCTACCTCGTCATTCTCTTCTCTTCCGTCTCTACTCTCCTCCCCTCTTGGTCTCTCTGCACCTGCTGGGCAGTCTCTTGTGTCCTTCTTTTTATTCTGTCGCCTCTGCAAATTACCATGTCGATTCTCCTCCGCCTTCTACAAATCATCGCAATGGGGTGCGCACCCTCTCCCTCCACAGCGCGCCAAATAGTTGCGGCCACTTTGACGGTCTCCACGGAGGAGTTGTGCAGAGGCCTGTGTGTAATTCTGGGATGTTTAGAAAATCCTTCCTTTTCCCCACTCTCATATGGGACACTGATGTGCCTGGTGCGCAATGACATAGTAAGATTGAGTCACTTCGTTAATTCCTTTGATACCCTAGGGCCTATAGTCTAGACTATCTCATCCTTTGAGGGAAAAAAATGACCCCACCCCTTGGTCCTGCTTTTCAACACTGTGGTGTTTCTTGTCTGTCTTATTCTTGCTACTCTTCCCACCATTCTTCCTATGTCTATTCTGTCTTTTTCCTCACCTCAAAGGTGTGCTATAGACTCTGTCTCAGACTCTCTTCTCTTTCCAGTCCACCTTTCCCCCTTGGGGACACTCTCTACTCTTGCCTTGAACACCACCAGCCCAAGATGGGCCACTTTGGCCCTCCCGGAAAGCCTGTCTCTGAGCCTTGACTTTTTTTTTTCTTCAATTGACGCCTGAATATATCCATCACGACGTCACCCCAAAGAACTTTGACGCAGATGTGTCTCGAATTGAGTTTGTCATCTTCTCAGACTTTCCGACTTTCTTATTTCAGGCAAAGTCACTACCAGCCCCTTAGTCACCAGGGTTAAAATTTCAGAATTGACTTTAATGCTCTTCCTCTTTCCCCCCACTCTCCCACACCCAACCACTGGCTAAGTTCCATCTACCTCAACTCCATGGTGTTTCTAAATCCCACTCTTGGGGTTTGTTGTAGGCCCGGCACACAAGAGAGATTGTGTGAGTGAGACCAGGTAGTCAAAAGATTGCATATCTTGTCATTTAATGTAATCAGCATTCGTTATACACCCAGAAGACAAGTGGCATGCTATTAAATGTTTCGATGACTAAAGAGTCCAGCAAGGCATCAAAAAGTAAAAGCTATTGATTAGTAGTAATAAATGTATTTTAATATTTATTATTAGTAGTAACAATATTAAATTTAAGTAGCTTTTATTCTACTCCTATTCATAAAAGTCTATCAAGAGTTTTGGAGAATAAAGGCCGTCGTTTCTGGAAAGAATGACTCATTTAGTATTTTGGCTTAGCGCTGCCGATGATTCATACTCCCACTAGAGCGTCTCCTAACCTTCCTAGAAGCCATATTGAGAGATAAGACAGATGCGTGGGGTGTGATGTGGGGTGTCGAATAAGGCCTTAATCCTCCAAAAATTCCACTTCATGCACTCGCTGGTTGACAACACCTACATTTTGTTCCTCTCTTTGCAGCCTAAGCAGCATCCGTGGCTAGAGACCCACAGGGCATGTAGACCTAGGTTCTCAGAGTGTTCCTGAAGATTCACCTGCGGGTAGCACAGGGCCGTGGACTTCGACACCAGGGCAGCCTGGCTCCAGTCTGGGTTCCAGCACCTCTAGGTTCTGGGACCTTGGGGGATTAACTTCTCTGAGTTTGTTTCTTACCTTTAAAAATGGAGATAATATCACAATTTTTTTCATGAGGCTAGATTTTTTTTAACCATAAAGAAAAAATTGATGGCTAGGCTAAGAGTCTAGTAGATGGTAGTTTTGTCAACCCAATATCTACCTCTCTCAATCTCTCTCTCTCTCTCTCTCTCTCTCTCTCTCTCTCTCTCTCTCTCTCTCACACACACACACACACACACACTAGCATCTTTTAACTTCGTAACCAAGCCTTGGGCTGACTCTGGGATCCATGTAAGAGCTTCCTCTCCATCAGCAGTAAACCTCTTTATTGTACTTAACATCTGATATCCAAGGTAGTTCCATGAGTAGATTGGATTTAACGGTGTGCTCCCAAAAGAGTTCTCTGTACCTCGTAGGTGACCAAAGAGACTTTTTAAATCCTTGAGAGGAGTGGGGACAGCAATCTATAGTTAAAATGGTAAAGAAAATGGAACAAAGCACTTAATGATTGCTGGATAAAATGAAGCACCTTCTGCCTGTACGGCTGCCTTCAGCATGACACACACTCATCAAATACTTCAGCCTTGCTTTAAAGATACATGTTCAGCAGCTGTCCTAAGGCCCAGCTTTTCAGCTGTTATTCAAGCATCAGCTCCATGGAAGGCAAAGGAATTTGAGTTGGGACTCTCACCACACTGATGACAATGAACCACGATATCAAAAAACCAGAGCCGTTTTGTTGCCAAGGAAGCAGACACAGCCACTGTGAAACTTAAAGCCATGTTAGTATGGTGAACAGAAATTAGAAAAAAAAACAGATCATCATTTGGTGGTTTGGAACATCTAAATGATCAAACCAAATGGACCAAATGAGTTAGCAAGTAAAATCTACTGTGAAAAATCAGATATTAATGTGGCAGAAAATTATATTTTTCTGAATTCTATGGCTCATATGGATCTAAAAATTTGTAAAATTTTTAGTCATTATTAAATAATGCAATGATAGGTATCAAATAAGTAATTAAATCTTTTCATACTCTCAAATAAACTTCCGGGAAAAAAACAAGACCATCCTCGAGGGAGCTAAAATGATCCACACGGAATCTATTCATCGCTTCCAGGTGCAAGGGCTCCATATTTTTATGGCTTTGTTTTTTATTGTTTAATAGAAAGGTTTGACTAGTACCATTATTGATTTTCACACCAATTTTCAGGGGAAAATCATAAGAGCATCAGCCTGTCTCAGTTATCCTAAACAACAGAAGCTTTGTCATTTTGTCAACACCAGAATTAAACGTGTGGCCAAGGCCCGTGTGGCCAGAACAGGAACCACAGGAGGAAGCAAGTGTCTATTTTTTTCACATTGAACTGAGATAGAAGTTAAAGAGTTCAAAACTTATTCCCCAAGGTTCGTAGAGCAACTTTCTCATGTTTAGATCCCCAGTTGCTGTCGATCTTCACCGGGACCTTCCACAAACTCTTCATCTTCCTCTTTGATGTTTTAACCTCTTAATCATTTTAAGTCAACAGCCCCTAACTGACAGTTTTGCTGATAAAGTACCTTTATAATGATAGACTTGGTGTTTAAATTTCCGCCTACATCTCTAAGTTGGTGACCTAATTGTAGCGGATTCTTCCAGAGAAATACTCACTTGTTAACCTCAAGTTTTTTTCTGGGCACAGCTGAAGTAAAACAAATTGCTTTTTAAGCTTATGGTTCCAGATTCTGTGTCTTATTTTCCATTTCTTCTTGTCCATTTTTCCATGTAGGTTTTTATCTGCTACCTATAAACCATGAAAAACAAATTATTCCATTCGAATCTTTGGAAAGGGCTGTTTGCTGGCACAAAATCACGTTGTCTGATACTTTTTCTTGTTTTGAATTTCTGGAAGGGAAATCCTCCTTGTGAGGAGTCTTAACTTTCCATCAGTAATGGGGAAAACTGTTTCTCTTGGGGCAGCGGAGGGAGCTTTATAAGAGAAAACTCAGCAGAAATAAAAATCCACACAGCTGATTTCTAATCCAAGTCTGTTTTTTTCACTGACGTTGATCCCTGTTCTCATGCCCTATGAGATGGGGATGAATGCAGAGGCACGTTGAAAATCATTGCCTCAGTCGTGTGTTATTGAAATGCTGACCTTATAACTTGAAGTCATATCCCCGTCTCCTCATCTCGGTGCGGGCAGCACCGCCCATCTTTGTGCAGCTTAGGACGTCTGCTGATCGTGGGGCGACCATGTTGTCCTGGTGTACGCCCATCAACCCAGTGCGGCTCTTAATTATTGACAGCATCTCCATTCGAGCTAAAAATTGTCCCGTGTTGGATGATAGATTAGAGATCCCTTCCTTTGCGTGACTTCCCCTAAGTGTTTGCAAGATGCTTTATTTAGGAAGAAAACAACGGGCCAAATGGTTTCGGAACTCTTGGTCCATTGTTTATATGAAGGAACTGAGACCGAGAGGGGTTTGGTGACCCACTCACTCCTCAGTGACAAGGCCAGGATCAAATTAATAAGAGCAGATCTTTATATAGCACTCACTGTCAAGCCAAGTGCTCTTCTAAGTTCCTTATGGACATGGACTCATTTAACCTCTACGGCAGCCTGCAGGGTGGGTGTTATTATCCCATCTTACAGCAAGGAGCTTGCCCCAGGCCATGCACAAGCAAGGGGCATGGCAACCAGGTTCTAGTCTCTGGTGAGCTCCATGTGTCACGTCACCTTGAAGAGCCAGCACTTCTGTATTATGTTGCTTTTGGACCAAGTTGAGAAAAGCTTGATACTGAAAATTTAGCCCAACTTCTCAAAGCTGATATTTTTGTCGTATGATGAACATCATTGGAGTACTACTACCAGATGCACTTAAAAAGCAAATGAGGCTTAAAAACAGATATGGCATAGACTTACTAGATAAACGTTTTCAGGGAAAATAATCAAAATATTGATCAACACATATAGCACAAATAACAACCATTCAGAAAGGAGGGCAGACATAAAATGACTGGACAGACTGTCTAAATATTGGTCTGGTGGTTTTCATATCAGGATGTGTTTGCCAAGGCCTGCCTGAATAAGACCATAAGCTCCTCCCAATCGTGTATGTGCCCATATAATTCTCTTTGCAGAGCACCTGGTAAACACCCGTGGGAAGATTTTTCTTAATAAATATTGTTCGACAGTGATCATACAGAGTGCTTGCATCTGAATTGCCAACCTATGTTTAAAAAAAATGCATTGGCCGTAAAGATTGTGACTTTTAGGGAAAATCTAAGAGGGGTTACAGCATGTAAAGCTTGGAACATATGTTTAAGAGCAAAGCCACATACAGAGAGAATCTTCTTCTCATTCCCTGGGCGTGTGGGTCACAGGTGATATTCCAGAAGTTGGGCCTGGCATTCATGCAGCATCCTTGACTCTCGCAGCTCCCAAACCAGCCATGCCTAGCTGGGGACTTCAGTGCTCAGAGCCACTGGAGACAGTGGAACCTCAATGGGACCTTTACTCTCTCCAGCTCAAGGGAGAATGGTCTCTCTCCTAAAAGACACAAGGAGCCTACCTGACCCAGGACGAATAAAGGTGTTTTTTGTCTGAGAACTCTGGCAGGGGAGACTGTGCAGCTGCCTAAAAACTTCTTTTTGCATCCAAGTGGCTTAGGAAGACATGCCTCAGTATCAGAAAAAGGAGCCTTCAAGCATACAGAGGTTTAAATAATAAAGCGGCCCACAGTTTATTAGCAGAACTGGCAGAAACATCAGACAATCCCTTAATTACCCTCTACAGCTGTTCTCAAATACTGGAATTTCCTTGCCCTGATCTGGCTCACAAAATGAGCACCAAATGTTGAAAAGTTTAGTGCTTTTTAACCAGGAAACACACAGCTATGAAATATGTGAAGCTGTGGTGGACAAGTCAAAAAAAAAAAAAAAACTTTCCAATAAAGTAATGTTCTCCCACTGACATCTTGTTATGCCAGTAAAAAAAAAAAAAAAAAAAAAAAAAGGAATCCTTAAGTTGACAATATTTTTTCCTCCTGGGAAAATTCAAATAACAACATATCCAAATAAGGCTTTTAAAAAAATAATTGTTCTATTTTATTAATAGTTATTATTATTAATCATACACTTGAGGATGGTAGAAAGGGAAGAAATGGTTATGTCATTTCTTATTTGTAAAACAGCATTTTCACTTATTTCCCCCGTGAGGAGCATTGAATTTTGAGTTGTACAGAAAGCTAACCTAGAAGTAGCACCCTCACACTCACCAATGGAAAATAAGTCATCGCAGAATTTTGTTCATTGGACATACGACATCCTTTATTCAATGAAGACCCTGGATATTTTCCCTATTGACTCATGGATCCATAATGAACACCATGAAGTCAATGGAGAAGCAGTCATATCCCTTCCATAGCTATGGGTCAGATAAGGAGGATGTTGGACCAAAGATGCAGATAACTTTCAGACCTCTCCAGAGTTTCCATACATCCTACACATGCGTTTATAGCCAAGTGACACTCTAGCATGCTTCCAAGTCCCAAACATCTTTGAGAAGAAACTCCTTAAGTGTGTATGAAGTTACACACAATCCAGTCGGGATCAAACACCAGACTATCCCACTTCCACAAGCGTGAGTTGCAGATATTATCATCAACTACCTATCTCTGCTAAGGGTAGGTGGTTAGAGGGTTAGAGATGGTAACCCATCAAACTGATAGGATTATGAGTTGGAATGATTTGACCAAAGTCAGATTTTATAAAATTATCAAACTACTCAGTACAGTAGACCCCCCTTATCCACAGGAGATATTTTCTAAGACCTCCCAGTGGATGCCCAAAACCACAGATAGTACTGAACTTTATATATCTATATATATATACCGTTTTTTCTTATACATGCATACTGATGATAAAAGTTTAATTTATAAATTAGGCACAGTATGAGATTAACAACAATAACTATTAATAAAATAGAACAATTATAACGATAAAATAAGGGTCACTTGAACACAAGCTCTGTGACACCAGAATGGTCAATCTGATCACCAAGATGGCTACTCGGGGACGAAAAGGCAGGGAACATGTATGGAATGGGTACACGAGGTACGCCGTACAAAGGGATGATTCACGTCCTGGGTGGGATGGAGCAGGATGGCAAAAGATTTCATCATACTACTCAGAACAACATGCAATTTAAAACTTATGAATTTTTGTTCCTTTCTGGAATTTTCCATTTAATGTTTTTTGGACCACAGTTGACCGTGGGTAACTGAAACCATGAATAAGGAGAAACTACCGTGCTTAAATCCACAGCCCAAGCTCAGTGAACCAACATAATCCTCCAGGGATAGTTTTCGGAAGCTTCTGAAAGAAATAAGTGTTCCCGAAATGAAAGACCATTGAAATATAATAACAGTCTCACCAATTATTATTATGTTCGCTCAAAATGTCCATTCTTGGGAATGATGACCAATTGATCTTTGGGAACAATGGGTGGTTCAACACCACTTAGACTTCTGTTAATTTTCTAAGTTTTTATTTCCATTAAAGATGAAATGGATAATTTTGATTGGAAAAAAAATCAGGGATTCTGCAAACAATAGCCATATTCAGTTAAAAAAAAAAACAACAGAAGCTATATGCTCAACTACTCTGATCTTTTAAATGATCAATGTTTGCTTTTTTGGTTTAATTGAGATTTCTCTAAGGAATATCGATCTAGTTGGTTGTAATGGGTCTTTTCACGTCTACCATTTAAAGAAACATTACCTGTATAAGTGAAACGGGTTGGAGAGGCAGGGTACTTTCAAGGCTTCAGATATGTATTCCATTGATGACCACTTTCATGTTGTATTTTGTGGGATCTACATATATAGCATTTTCTTGACTTTTCTTCTGTCGTCACCTGGGAGAATGCATGGGGGGAAAATGGAAATCATTTTATAGGAAACACTGTTAGCCAGAGAGAAATGTAGTCAACCAATATGTGACAGACCATGATGCTCTACCAAGAGTGCCCTCCCAATAGTCCTCAGGGTTCTCTGTTTGATCTTTGCCTCTAAACTTTCAGGTGGCATTTGTCATCCTGCTGGGTTGGAGGATCTGCCTTCCTCTCTGTGATACAGACTACATTAGGCATTAGTGCTTTCACTGCATCCATCAAAATCACATGCCAATATGCGCTTGGGTCTATATCATGTATTCCCAAAGGGGATGATATTGTGCCCACCAGAACACAAATTGGTGGTAGTGGGAGATAAAAAACATCTGAGGTATCACAGTGGCATATGGACCCCCAAAACTCAATCCTGCCTGACAACTCTTATCCCTTAGTATTTCATTTCCCCCATTAGGATAAATTTAAATTTAATTTAGTTTTTTTTTCCTTGGTCTGGGAAGGGGGAAATGATAAGAACAATAACAACAACAACAAAGCTGAATATGTGTAGAAATTTTTCAGTTTGGGAAAGCAGACAGTTGACAGTACATTCATGCGAGATACGTGCTAACATTCTAACTTCAAAATTCAAGGAAGGGCTTGAATTTCTGTAATTTCAAGTATATCTTATTGTTGAGCTTAAACTGTATGAGGATGATTTGTTTTTCTTGGCATTTTTTCTTTTTCTTTTAAAGATCAATTATTGCATTTTTTTTTACCTCATCTGAATTTTTAATGAGCCATAAGTCATCTTCAAAGTTAAATCCTAAGCTTTTGCCTACATTGTGCCATGATTTTTTCAATTGTCGACTCAAGATACTCAATGGCTTCTCTCTCCGGGTAGAAAACAACCCATTGGCCATAATACCAAGATCCTCCAAGATTTAGTACAAACCTCTCTTTGAAGTTATTTTCCTCAACTCTTCTTTATAAACAGCACTCCAACAAATAAACCGCTCAGTTCTGTGCTTTACCTACCCTGCTTCTCCACTAAGACTATTTTTCCCATTCTCCCTACCAACTCCATGCCCAGGTGCTCTTCGGTGTCCCAAATGTCCCTGTGTTCACAAGATTTGTTTTCCAGCTCTTTTGAGATGTAATTGACATATAACACTTGTGTAGTTTTAAGGTGGACAACTGGAAGTGATCCTCCCTCTCCTTTAAACTCATGCCACTTGGCATCTGGACAACTCTTATGTAAGACACTCAACAATTTCCCTTACATAGCATGGTTTTAGGTATATATTTTGTCTCCTACTCCAAGTTAAAACCTCTTGGAAGTAGAATTTTGATCTGATTTCTAGGCAACTAGAAAGTAGAACTAGAAAGCATGTTAAATAAATCTCCGCATATGTAATGTCACAATCTGTTGCTTAAAATGTTTCCCCTAAAAGTTTCAATGGCCTGAGAAAAATGGATTTGTTAATGAATCTGTTAGGGGAAAAAAAAAAAAAGAGCAAAATCAGCTTTGCCATTTTTGCAGAGTGTTAGTAATTCTGTTGCTTTAAAGAAAATCCCAGGGAACTATTTAGAGCACAGCAGATCTTTTCCAGAAGAGATGCTGAAAGAAAACAGGAGCCCTCAGGAGCCCAGGAGGGCAGCGTTGGCCCTTACAAAGCCAGCGCTGTCTTCGCATGCACCCGATTTCATGCCAACTTCATTTTATTCCTTTCGAAGCCTTCATCTGAACCCCAGATTTCAGGCTTGGGAATCAGAACCAAGTGGAACATGCAACGTGAAACAAGATCCAGCCAAACACAGTGAGTTCTCTTTGGCTTCAAGTCAAAACTTGGCCGAACCACAAAGCTTCACCTGGTTTTAAGTAAAAACCACACTGAACCACCATTTTTTTTTTCATGGTTTCGGTTTGAAAATGGGGTTTCATGCAAAGCATGCCCTAGTTTCAGAAGAGTTCCTTGGCAGAGCACAGGCAAGTCTTTAGCTAATATGGACTCTGCCTCATCAGCTCCCCAAGTCAGCCTGCACGGAGGTGATTATTTTTTGGTCTGTCCTCAGAAGGTCTATGTTTTGAGCAATCTTATTCACGTGATCATTAAGATGACTGAAAACCATCAGTCGTGTTAATAGAAAATATGATCAATCCATCTTTTTGTGCTTACCTTTTGCCAACACAGAGAAGAAAAGTTTTGGAAGGAATAAATTAAAAAAAAAAAAAAAAAAAAAAGCTGGGATGGTTTTTAAAACAAAGCAAAACAAAACCATGGCCTAAAGCTCTATCTGTGTGTGGAGGCAAAGAAAAGATTTCAAGCAATTTTTAGGATAATCTGGGCCAATATTTCACAGTCATTGGAAAATCTGAGATTACAAATAAAGGCACAGTGGGCTACATGAGCACATGGAGCGAAACCACTCTATTTTCCCCTACTTAAAAGGAGATTAAAATCTTCCATAGAAGCTAAGAGTGTCGGATGGGCCATTTGCCCTGGGTGGTGATGGCATTTGGAAACAGAGTATAATGTAAAGAAACGCCAAGCTGAGTTTTTCATGATATTAAGAAAAGCCACCGTTGCTTTTTGTTTGTTGTTTGTCTGCTTGTTTTTTTTTTTTTTTTTTTTTTGGTTAAACTAAACTAGTACTTGGGGTTTATCAGAGGATTATGAAAATGAACACATAGAAGAGTAGATTATATCTGCAATAAAACATTTATTACAACAGTAAATATAAATTTTAAAAAATTAGCAATAAGAGAAAATAAGTTTATTGCTAAAAATAGCTTATATTTGTGTAAATACTATAAAGTTAACACACAAAAGAGTTCCACGCATGACCACATTGGATTTCCGTAAAGCTCTCTCATGAGGTTATCAGTGCAGGTCTTGGAGAGATGACGTGACTGCCCAATTCAGGTTTAGAAGCCAGTGACCTGCACAGAGTTGACTTCCCCTCAATTATCTTCATCCACAGATAAACATACGTCCTCTGCATGATTACTATGCACCAAGGAAGACAAGCAAATGCAGCCACCATTGCAATATAATGTCACGGGAGCCAGGGTGGGAATATCTTCTAAGGAATTAAGGGGCAGGAATGAAAGCTTCCCACATCTGCATCCTCCCTTTGTACATGATAGAATGCAGGACTGAACACCAGGAGAGTCTGTAGGAGATGGACCTGAGGGGCAAGAGACATAACATGGTGCTGTCCCATGAGCTAGGGAATCCATCCAGGTGATGGGCTCAGCTTGGGATATACTGGTTTTGGAGTCTCATGAAACATATAAGCAGAGCTCCCAAAGTCATCCAGAAATTTGGGTCTGGAAGCTCAGGGGGAAAGTCCTGGGCTGGAGACATGGATTTGGGAGTCACTAACGTGAAAGTATTAGGTCGATGACACCACCCACGGCGAGATGCCAGAGGAAAAGTGGGTCAAAGCGATCATCAGGATCTTTGACCTGCGGATTCTGTGCATAAAACTAGACATTACAGAGGGAGCAGGCCTAGCAAACGAGGACTGCAAAGAAGGCCATGCACCACCATCCTCATCCTCCTGCAGAACTGATCAATGCAAAATCCCAAAGCACTTCTTCCTTTAAGTAGAAAGTCTTACTTCACTTGCCCACTACAGGATAATCCTAGTAAATAAACCTAATATATAAACATCTCATTGACGCAAGAGATCAGTCAAGGGTGATCATTCATTTTATAATAGGATTCACAATAGAATTCTATCAAATAGCAAATGTCTTTAGTGATAGTAACTAACATATGCTTAATTTCACCAATCGTCAAGCAAAAATGTCAATTACTCACACTTTGGGGCTACGCGGATCTGCTTTTGGTTATTTTCATTTGTTTATATTTTAGGCCAATGCATACTAAAATTTCTTTAGTTAGGTAACAAGCAAGAGAACAAATGGGCCAGCAGATATAATCAATTTTTACTCCCAAAGGTTCTTTGGTGTGGAGCCTAGTGAAAACTTCTATTTATTTAACTACCATGGAATTAGATGTTTTGCTATAGAATATTGATGCGGAGGCAGAAACCAAAGAGACATTTCCCTAGATGAAAAGTATTAATTTCAGGCCCCAAGGGTCACTGTTGGGCTCTCTAGTTTAATATTTTATGAATCACTTGGAAATTGGAGCAGTGAGCAGCAAAATTTCTAGTCTTTCTAATGAAAATGAGCTTACGCGGGTGTCGTATAAATGGAATAAACTAGATAAAGATCTGAGTAGTGGCTGTAAAAATGCTACACAAACTTAAGTGTCGGTCTATTATTGGGTTTAGGCAAAATTCTTCTAAACTGTATTTAGAAAATTATGGTCTCTAAGTGATCAGTGATAACCCTACACAGAGTCGCTAAAACCATCCCGGAGATTATTCTTGCAGTGGGGACGTCAGCGCAATGTACAGGCCACAGAAATCCTTTACAAGGACCTGGTGAACCACACAATATGTTGTTATGCTTGTTCTGTGAAATATGTGGTGCTTGAGGTTTGATTGTTGCAATTCGTGGGCCTCGTAGAAGAATCATTTCTCCCTCTACCCAACTGCTGGCGTTTACCTCCCTATCTATCATCCCTTCGCTGACCCGAGTGCTTCCTACCTTCTGGTATGGTAATGCAGGCATCTCCTTCTTCAACTCAGTGAAGGCAAGGTATGCACACGCCCCCTTGACAAAGGCCTGTTCATAGTATGTACACCATACATAACGGATGTTGGAAGAATGGATGGATAGGTGGGTGGGTAGGTAGGTGGGTAGATTTATAAGTGAATAGATAAATGGATGAATGATGGATGGGTGGATGATAGATAAAGAGTAGGTGGAAGGAAGAATAACGAAAATTTTAAATGTGCCTGGAAAGTGATTAAAGCAATCAAAGTAAGAGATATTATCTTAAGGTAAAAGAATGATCATTCTTTAAACGATAATGATTACAAGGAAAGAATAAAATTAACAAAGTTCAAAATGTTTAGCTTTTTCTGGATGCTCCTTATTGATCTATCAATCATCTAGAAATCAATTAAGAGAAATTAAGAGATTTTAAGTTCCATGCCACATCTTTTAAGGTCAGAGTCCCACTCAAAATCTACTATGCGTTCCATAAAATTTTCTTTGGTGGAAGAAATTGACCCAACTTTGGACTTCTTCACAGTTCTTGGGCGTTAACATGTCGACTTAAACGGCGGGGAGCACAGTGTAGTGTATACGAGCACAGACAGGGCTTTTGACATGTTCTCCCAGCTCTCCTAGCCTCAGTTTCGTCATGCATACAATTGGGATAAATACATAACGCCTACCTCGCCTTATAGGATTATGAAGATCGAGTGGGTTAAAATATGTAAAACCCTTACTTTACCAACAGCTGTTCAGCAGCCAAGCTAGTACCGAAATCCAGAATTACCTAACTCCTGAGGCCTTTTTTTTTTTTTTTTTTACTTTTTATTTTGAAATGACTTGAACATACAGGAAAGTTGCAAGAGAAATACAAAGAACTTCTGTGTACTCTTCACCCAGATTGACTAATTATTCACATCTTGCTACATGAGCTCATGTTTGTCACCAGCGTGCCGCGGGGGGTCTCTAAAAGTCTGTAAAATGGGCACAAGGACGGGTGCCTAACTCAGAGGGTCATCGTGAGGATATGATGAGTTCACAGGTGCCAGAAAATAAGACACATAAGTGAACAGCTGTAGCAGCGCCATGACAGGACCCCTGACCAACTAGGGAGCCCAGTCCAGGGTCGGAGGAGGGAGCGAGCCCGCCCCCCAGGGCGAAGGGAGGTGGGAGCTGGCAAGGCCTGCCGCAGGGGTGACCTCTGAGGTCTGTGCTTAAACACCCAGCCAGCCAGGATCAGAACAAAAGCGTGATGTCCACATTCCACAACCTTGTCTTCACCCAGGAGAAGGGCTGGATTTGAAAAATCTCTAATAAAGAATATTAACTGATTTAATTTGCAAAAGTGAGAGTGGCCACGCCCGGCCTAATGTCACTGTCGTTTACTAGAGCGGAGGTCATCCATGGTGCTACCACAACTTGGTACTTGACGAGCAGAACATCTTTCTGTTCTCCCCACTCCTCACAAAGCCCTGGCTCCCGGGGTGGACGTCACATTCTCCCAGGGCTCATCATCATTCCCGGAACAGAAAAGTGACCTTTCCCGAGCTGCGCAAAGCCAAAGCTTTGTCCGAGGGACAACCGCCTAAGTCCTGTACGTGGCCCGCAGAAATAAGCTCCATATGTAACGGGGTGCGTTCTTCATGCGAGTCTCTCGGGAGGCAAACCGTGATGGCTCGAAGCGAGCGTCTGCCGGCAGCATCAGAATACCAGCGCAGATATGATCCGTACCTTGTAAAAAGCTCTGGAGCACATGAAAACAACCCCGAAGATGATCAATTTCACCAAGTAAGCGTGACACAAGGCCTTTGTCCTTCCTTCGGTTCTCATTCTACTTTTGACTTATTCGTGGAAAGTTATAATTAGATCGTGCTTTGCCTTTTTTTTTTTTTTTTAACTGATAAAGCGCCGTAAATCCTGGACTTCATCCATGAGTGCAGTCACTTATGAATTTTGCTGTTTTTTTGCACATTGCACCATATGCAGGCCCGGCTGAGAGGCTGGTTCTGTATTCCTGGCATGCAGGAGAGTCACTGAGAGATATCATATGGTCTCCTGGCAGAAGTACAAAGTGCCTCTTGCTGTTTGATCTACTGTCTTAAACTTAAATGCAAAATCTGATAATTGGGTCAGGCAGGAGAAGAAACTGAGCAGTAAAGTTCTTTTCATTTCCTTCTGCTATTTCTCCACGTTTCATCTTTTCTTCCTTTCTTGCCCTCTCTCCCATCTCTCTCCCTTTTTCTTTTTTTTTTATCAGCCCCTGACAGAGGCAGATTGCCTCGTGAGTAAAATGGATTCGAAGAGGAGGTGGGTTTACGTCTGGGAAACCTGTCAGAAGGTCTCTGGTCACCTCTGTCAGCAACTTGTCCGATGTACATTAGATTTTTGCTCCATTACAACAGTGTTGGATAACCATCTTGAGCTCAGCAAAAGCCAAAATCATGGCTGGGTTTGCTTGTTTAGAAATATCGCCGACTTCCCAGACGTGGATTTGTTTAATGTAAAAGGAATTCATCGTAGTCTCTCTGGTTTAGGGCATTAGGCAGACGGAGGCTTGTACTTCAAAGGGCACAAGAGATAAATGAAAACCGAACCTCGTCTTTAGACAGGACCCTGCTCTGTGAAGAGCCTGACTTAGACCTCTCTGCCCGGTGGTTTCTAAACAGGGAGAGAGAACTTTTCGTTCTTGATTTCGCCACTCCAGGACTTATTGCAGAATGGGCTGTGTGGTTACTGAATTGTTTTAGCGGGACAAGAACCCAAATATGGCTTCTTAATAGATGTGAATTGAGTCCTCACTATGGAGGGTACAAAGTTCAGAAATGACAAAGCTTTCTGTCAACATCACTTTTTCAAATCACAAAGAGCAGTTAGTCACCCCCAGGTGAGTCACTAAAGTTTTCCACGGGTCAGGCCACCCGCTCATGGTGATAAACGTTTCATGGATGCCCTACAGCAGAGGGAGAATGTTCTAGAAACTCCTCCCTGAAAGAACACCTGGAGTTGGGGGCTGGGACAACTGAAACCGAGTCACATCTGCACCCCCATACCAGTGTTGTCAACTAGACTCAGAATAAAAAATTAAAAAAACAAAACAACATTTTGGGATGTCTTAATCTTGACTTGAAAAAAGAAGTCACAGGAAGGCCACATGAAGAGAGAACAGGATGGAGAAGGGATTTTTGCCTCTGTGAGGATATGAAGGATAAGTCTTAGTGATGGAGGAGCCATCTCCTTCCACTGGGGCCTCTCCACCAATGGCTCTGCAAGTCACTGCTCTCTGAGCATCCTGTCCCAAATTCGGACTCTTGAGAGGGCCATGCCAAAGGGTCCACTTCACTAGGACCAGAATTTCTAAAGTTTCCCAGAGTCCCTTGTGATTCTCCCATACCTCCTGGCAGGTCTAGGGGGTCCCTGCCGAGCCATGCGATGCTTTGGAAGGAGATTCACCAGGCCAAAGCAACAAACCAGCCCCAGAGCCTTGCGGAGAGGGCCTGAGACCAGCTCTCTTATTCAGACACAGGCAGGTAAACCAAGACACCACTGTAGGTCTCAACGACCCCACAGCTGCCTCCTGAGGACACTCTGGACCCCAAGAAGGTTGCAGAGAGCCAGATCCAGAGTATAGGGCCGGGAGGGGAATTCAGCAGCCCAGAGATGCCGATCGTTACATTTCCCGGACTCGCAGGTGCTAAGGGAAGGCAGCTTGGGAGCAGAGAAAACATCCAGGGATTCGCCACTGCACTCAGCCCTAGCATCTGCACTTAGGAGGCATCAGGATGGATTTGGACGGACTTGACATGGAGAAGAGACTGTTTTTCTGAAACAGGCGATTATGTAACACCGTGGGTGGCAACTCTCTCTGACAGAGGCGGCCTTGAAACAACTGCCTGCAGCCCCAAGAGAGGGCAGCCCGGTTTTGTCAGTCTTCAGACTGCAGCCCTTCGATCAAATAGTTAGGGGTCTGCTGGGGGTCTCAGAGGATCCCCCCTGTGCTAGCACCAATTAGTCACCTAAGCTGTTACAGTCACATCACGCCTTGTCATCTTATTGAATGTCACTGCGTATCACTTCTCACCATGAAATGAGACCTTTTCGACGCAACACCAAAAATGACTCTTGCACACCTCGTGCAGGCCTACCAAAGGGACAACACTCCCGGTCTTCGGGGGATTTTGGGTGGAGTTCAGCCCCTCCCGCTGACGCTGACACATCTGTTAGAGTGACCGACAGGTTGCATTGCTCACAGTCTAGGGGCTGAGGAGGGGGTCCCCCAATTTTCCCTTCAGGCCAAACCAAAGATCAATGGTATGACAAAATACTATTTTAGAAAACATATTGCGAATTTGTTTTAACTCCACCTCTAAGAATTTTTTCCCCAAAACTGGAGAAATTAGATAACTGAATAATTTTTTTAATGCACCCTTACTCTCAGGCTCCTGTCTTGTTATTTTTTTTCCACCTTATCCAGCACATTTTAGTGATGAGCATGATTCACCGTAATTGTAGTTTCCTTGTTTGCAGCCTCCACCACCACCAAAAAAAAAAAAAAAAAAGGGAAAATCGAAAACTTAGTGGAAATTAATTTAGAAACAACATTACCACAATTCTTACATGGCGTATGTAACCATGACAGCAATTTCAGCGGGAAAAGCAAAAATAAATAGAAGGGAAAATAACATTAATTGCTATTTGCAGCCAACCTATGATCGGATCAATCATCTGATCCTTGGGGAGAAGCGGGGTGTCACTGATTGGGGGAGTGAAGCCTTCTGTGGACATCCGGGGGAAGGGGAAATGCATGAGGCGCTGCCTACTGAGACCCGGCTGGGAGTGGGGGGCCCCGGGACTTCCTTTGGATGGCAGACGGGTGGGACCAAAGCCTCTGCTTCTCCACTTACTGGCATGTGGCTTCCTGCAAGTTGCTTGACCCTTTCGAGCTTGATTTCTGCATCTGCTCACTGGGAGCATCAATAAAAGTGCCCACTTCATAGAGTTGTAAGAATAAAATATATCGATCTCTACAGTGCACTTAAACTGGTACCGAGGACATGGTAACCCCTTTAAAAAGAATAGCTTATTGTTAATGATATTATTTCTTTCTGTTGTTATTTATTATCCATGATACAAGGGTAGAAGGCCCACATTTGGGCTTAGAAGACGCGAATCCAAGTTTAAGCTCTCCTACTTTCTTGTGGCAACGTCCTGGGTAAATTAACCTCTCTTAACCTGCTTCTTTATCTGTGACATTGAGCTCCGTCTAATCTGCAAAAAAAGTGTAGCTGAAATTGAGTGAGAATGGAAAAGCACTCTGTAACTGAACGCGAAACCTCAGAACTTGCCTTTCGCTAGAGGACGTATGAATTGCAGTGGAGGGGACCGTCCAGCATGGCACTCCGGGACATGGTCAGCCAATCCCCGTCCCGGGGTGCGGAAGGGGGGACGCTCACTTTCCATACAGCTTTCCTCAACTGTTACGCACAGGATACACAGGTGTCCCCAGGTGTGACCTCTGGGGCCAGGTCAGAGAGTGGCAAGGAGGAAGGTAGACGCTTGCTCCGGAAGTGTCGTAAATCCCAGAGAGGAGGCCTAGACCTGCGATCCCCTACCAACCCCCTCCGCCTCGCCCCGGCCCCAATGCGCATGTGCGTCTTCCCTGCCTCGGGTTTTCATCTGAACTGGTGACTGTGACCACCAAGAATTCTGGGGAGGAAATGTGGCTCCACAGAAAGTAAACAAGGACGTGCAGTTCTTTATACAAATGTTCTGAGAGAGCACTCCGCCGTCCTCCCTCCCCGTGGGTGCGGGCAGGGGGGGGGGGGGTGGCTTCTTAATACAAATTTCTTTCCTTTGGCTCTTTCCTCTTAATGCCTTATTTCCTTGAAAGAGGTGCCTATGTAAAAAACAAAACAAAACAAAACAAAACAAACAAACAAAAAAAACAGTATCTGGCCCTACGCAATGGGGAAAGGGACTAAACCAGAGACAGCAAGACCATCAGAAGCACATAAAAATCCTCCAGATGATTTTTATTTCGGTTTCCTGACTGATCTGTTACAGCTTTCTGAAAGTTTGGAGATGAAGTGTGGAATATGGATGAAGCCTGGAATATAGACTCAGATCTGTGTGCACGGATACATCGCGCATGAGGGAATGTGTGTGCAGGTGTGAGCACGAGTGTGCGTGCATGTGTGTGTGCGTACACGTGAAGGAGTATGTGTGTGCATGAATATGTATGTGTGTGGGCGCTGCGTGTGCAAAGGAATGTGTGCGTGTGAGTGTATGTCACTGTGTGCGTGCAAGCACATAGGTGAAGCGAACATGCACATGCGCGTGTGCGTGTGTGTGTGCGTGCCCACGGCACTCTGGGTGTCGGCGCTGTTCTATCCACCCATCGCACCCTTAGAGGAAGTGACTTTAGACACTTCGCACTCAATTCATTGATGAGAAGGAACCTGAGGCCCAGAGAGGAACATAACCCGCCTCCTCGCAAACCCGCTTTGCAGCAGATGCCAGGTCAGAAAGCGGAAAACCTCTCCCACTTCCCTTTCCATCGTGCTACTTTTCCAGTCTCTTTTTTGACCTCTGAGACCCCACCACCCGCAGGGGGCGGTTTCTCACCTCCTCCGCCCTCAATAGTTTCTTCAACCCTTGCTACAAGGGAGACGTGCAGCTGGGTCAGGGAGGAGTCTGTAATCCTAGGTTCGTACCGAAATGCCCCGGATGCCATGAAGCGCACGACCTTCCCGCGCAGGTCTTCACGTCCTGGGGAAGATGGCTGTCCAGGTGCTCATGCTGGAACCGCAGCTTCCAGGTCAAGCGGTTGAGTTCACTGGTTCTTCCGCGTGTCCTTCGGTGCCCGGGATGATCCTCTGAATGTCCCAGACCCTCCCTAGTCAGCTCTGTGAGTACAGGGGCGTGACCTGGAGCAAATAAGTGGCAGTCCTGGTCCGCCATCTGCACAATCGCTCTTCATTTATGTGCGATTGAGAAAAGCAGGCTTCTAGAATATTCAGAGACTGCGAGTGTCACTCAGGAGTTCAGGCTCAGTGCTCATTGTGGGGGAGGGTCAGGCCCAGCGACTCCCTCCAAAGCACCCCTTGTTGAGGAGCCTGCTCCTCGCGTCAGCCGTGGGCTCTGCGTCTCCCTGTTCTATCGCTGGGGACAGAAACAGCTATGCTAAGGGGTGTCCCATGGATCCACATCCTGTCTGGCCTTCAGCTCCGCCTCGCTCTAATACTTCTTGGGGGTGGTTTGGAGCTTGAACAGCACATTCATCATGTAGGACAAAAACCAAAGGCGGTCTCTAGTTGTCAAAGTCCCCCCGTTTCCCTCCCACCTCCCCCTATGGCCGATGGGCCAGACTGGCATCTTAGCAAGTGGAATGATGGATTTTAACAGTGCTAAGGGCCTTACGGACCATCTGAGTGTCACCAGCTTGTGTATTTAAGGACGTTAAGGCTCAGTGAAATAGCCAGCAGGTGGCCAGGCTCGGGCAGGAGACCACACTCTCCTCTGGCGTCTCTGCCCTCCTTCGGCAGCTCTCTGGGGCTCACGTCAGTGCTCCTCGCCAGCGCTTCAACAGGCACTCGGGGCCGGGTGCTAGGGAGGGTGTGTCTCCAGTGCAGGTGTTCAGTGAGCATTCCATCCTTGCTGCCTACTGGGCCCGGTGCCCACGTACAAACACCATTGCGACATGGCCCTGCCTTCAGAGGGACCACAGCCTAACCTGTAAACATCACGTGCTCTGCTACCGAGGCCCTCAACCTTGATTGCACATTAGAACCGCCTGGGGAGCTTTTCAAAAATATTGAGAGCAAAGTGCTGGTGTCGACATGACTGTTTTACTCCTGTCTTCTGTTCGGTGCGGGCTCTGTTAGGGGACAACAGAGCAGACATGTGTTTTGACTGGCAAAGTACGAGAATCCATATGCAAATTTTTCCTCACAGCAAGACTCTCGGAGGCTGTCAGGGAACTGAGAGCTGTCAGGCAGGAAAGTGAAAACTGTGGGTCAGTTTGTCATTTGCTTCTCAGAAGAAATGCCGTGTCCACCACAGCGTTAATCACACTTTGCACAATGGTTGCGGCGAGGAGGTGTGTGTCTGTGGCTGAGGAAGTAGAAAGTTACATGGCGCATAAATCTGGATTTGGGCCATGTGGTCAGAATCCTTTGGCTTAGTTGTTTGAACCCAAGCATAGCCTCAAAGTGCCAGAGCAAAGTGGAAAAGAAACATACACGTAGCAACAGCATCAATAGTTTAGAGATCTCGATTACTAGTAGTTAAAGAAATAGAGAAAAGAATGACTTGATTATTGCGAATTTCTGTAAGTCATATCTTTACTGGCTAAGAGCATCGAAAAGGAAGACTTAACAGGGGCGTTAAAAGCAAAGAAAAAAAATTTCTTTTACTCAAACAGAACATTGCGTTTTGAGTCATAAGCAAGCTTTTAAGTGGCAGAGGGGACTCAGACCTTTGCCTTTGGCAAAACACGGTCTCTTCTTTCTAAATGTTTTAAAGTGTTTAGTGGAAGCAAAAAGTGCAATGAACTTCTCAGACATCGAAAACCTATAAATTAATAAAACACACAAATAGAACTTCCATGAAACTGGACAAGAACTTGGAAACACAGGAGAGTGTATGTTTAGAGTACGCTGGTTCAGAAACAAAATTACTGAGAAAAGAGCTCATTCTTCAACATCAAGTGTCCCCCCCCCCCACCCCTACACACACACACATTTCTCACAGAAGGTTTATTTGGAAAAATATGCGTTGTCTGTGCATCATGACCAAAGTCGTTGCTCACTCTAGGAACTGTGAGAACGGGCTGACCTGGTGTCACATATTATTAGTAAAACATAAGAGTTGCCACTGCTTGCCTGGAAATCACTCATCTCTGTCTTGCTAATACAGTTGTCAAGAAAGTTCCAGAGTCGGGGTTTCGGGATGGGTGAATTTCAAAGTTGATTATGGACATTTTACCCAGCCTTTTCTTTGTATATCAGAATTTATCATTCTCTTGGGTGGTTAGTCAAGACATTTAGGAAACATATAAGTGTCCTTGTTTCTTAAAATTTATTAGGTTTGATTAAAATTTTGTCACTAACAAATAAATGACTTCTTATGGCTGCCATGGCTTATTATGCTGCAAGAGTATTTTTTCTTTGTGGTTGTTGCTAATCCAGAAAGGAGTTAGTCGGTGATATGATTCCTGAATCAGAAAGACCTTTGTAGGACAGCTCTCTATCTGTTCCTCATCTTCCCCTCATCCCTCACCTGGAGACATTCATGGTGCCCCTTCGTCCATACTTCACTCAGAACCACTTCTCCCACCATCTACAATGTGTTCACAGACACATCTGCCTATCTGGTCATGGCGAACAACATAAGAGACTTTTGGTGTTAAAATTATACACAGTCAATGAAAAGCGAACTCTCTCATAGAACCCAGTCAACTTACTGGGTGATGGCCAAGGACCAAAGGACCCTCCATTTGCTTCTCAAAGCTGGGAAGATCTTAGGATGTCTTTGACTTGGACCTTTGATTGACACTATCCATGGGAGCCTCAATTTAGTGGTTCCGGTAACATCAGCTAAGGTAGAAAAGGGACTCACGAATTCGAGGAGTTTTTCATAATGAAGTCCAAAACAGGTGTTCCTGATCAGATTCGGTGACCCAGGTTCCTTCCACTTTGTGGCTCTGCCTTTTTCCATCGGTTGAATATTGGCACAGACATCCTGCCCAGCACCCTTCGGGTGAAGCCACATAGTCGACTGTGTACACTACCTGTGCCATTACCCAGACACACCATTAGCCTGATGACTCCAGATGACCCACAAAAAGCGAAAGATTTCTGAGATGAGAAAGCCCGTGTTTGTAAACACCATCACATGGCCACGGGAGGCATGCGCCATTCCAGGAGCCATGTGAGAGCTCAGTAGCTCTTCTAGAATGTGTGACTATCTAAAAGACCCAAAAGTCTTCAGTCTTTCTCACTATCACTCCAAGATAACAGAAAATGGGTGAGGGAAAAACCCAAGCCAAATCCAACGGGGTATTCCTTTCATTTGGTACCCATGGGTGCCATATTCCAGACGTGCTTTCTTTCAGAGAGCGAGGGGTTCACACACACACAGTCAGCCGAGAATCCCGCAAGTGCTTAAGGAGGCAGGTGTCTGAGGGAGCTCTTCCCCCTTCATTGCTGCTTTAGCTCAGGAAGCCCTGACTTTCCAAAGACAAGCGAGTGCCTGGCTTGCTGTCCCAAACATTTACATTCCCTGCTCATTTATCCCTAACTTCCCGGGGAGTTGTATGAGTTTTTATAATTGATAATTATCTTGCTTAGTGCCCCGTAATGCTTTTTATCTTCAAAGCAGTCAATAGATATTAGCAGACACTCGTAATACCTGCATTGGCCAAGGTCAGGATTTTTCTCCCTATTTGGTACCTGGATGCTAGGAAGCCACCTGGGCCAGAGGTCAGGGCAAACATAATGTCACGAGGCTCTGATGTGTGGTGGTCAGCTTCTTTCAAGTGCCACCTTTCCCTACCATCTTGTTAGAGAACGCCATCCTTTCAAACAAGGACAATATGGGTACTTGCCTGGTGGCACACACTGTACTCTGTAACCTGCCACATGGAAGGCATTAATTTATTTTTAAGCTCATTTTTCACAGTAAGTCTGATGGGCAAATTCAAAGCTGAGGGAAAATAGCAAGTTTACCTCACAAATGGAAGTAATTTTTAAAGTTTTGAGGGTCGAGATATACAATATAGTAATACACACTGCATATTACTGTGTAGGTGGGAGAGAATAAGGAAGGAATATGGAAGAGGGAGGTTAAAAATTTTAGCAACTCAGATCCACCTCGCTCAGTTGTCTAGGACCTTGGAACCACAGCTGGTGAGAGAGGTGGTCACCCATGCCAGTGTGGGGACACACAAACTCAGAAAGTTGTATCTAGGGAGTCAGAAAAGGAACACTCGTTGTTGGCCGTTTGGTGAGAAACAGGACTGGCAAAGAACTTGATCCTATTATGTGGACAAAATGGCCCAGAACTGTACTTTTGCTTAGCAGCTGTATCTTTACGAAAGCGTAGACATACACTTTAGAGAACCCAAGAGCTCAAGATGGCATAATTACAACTTGAATAAACATGACGAATTTTCTGTCCACTAGTATTATTGTGGGCATTCATAATTTCCTCCCCAGTTGATCTTTCAAATGAGACACCTCTTTGTCTTTGTATTTTCAGGGAAGTCCTGCCAGTAGAAACCATCTTGACTAGAAAATGTCCCTCTCCGCTTGGGCAGTAGGACAGCATATAGTACATGTCCTTCAGTTAAAGCAAGGAGCAATACTGCCTGTCTTTAGTCGTTGGAATGCATCTCATCCCAACCCGGTAGTTGCTCGTTTCATGGCTGAATACTGTGTCCAAACCCACACCCCACCTAACCTTCCAAAACACAAACAAACAAACACCTCTTTTGCTTAATTTCAGTTCGGAAATGCAGAATTTTTTACAAATGTACTGTTTTGTTTTGACTATTAGTCGACTTTATTTTTCTACTTTTTCTTGCATATGTATGAGGGGAAAATATGTTATTCGATCTAAAACAAAAATTGAGCCAAACTCTTCTTGACAGTTAACCTGGTTGGAGTACAGTTGACTTCTTGCTTATTCCGGAAAAGCAAGCAAATGTTCCCAGTAGCTCCTTAATGCAATTACTTGATTAGAGAAAGGCATTTCATTTCCTAACCACTACAGGAATAAGCCATATAGCTGTCAATAATTTTTCAACAGAGCTTCAGGCATGGTGGTCACCATGCAACCACATTTTTATATGCTCATTAGCGCATTTCCATCAATGCTTAAAAATTCACCTTTGTAAAGCCTCGGAGTCTTCAGGGATTTTGCTGATAGGAGAGTGACCTCCTCCTTCATCTGTCTTCTGGTTGTTATTTCGTTGCTGGATGTGCAGCACATCAGAGCGATTTGCCTCAACCCTCCATTTAAGTCAAATCAGGTTACACTCAGGGCGCCTGCCCTCCCAGCTCCCTTCCAGGCCAGAGCGACAAGCCTGAGACAGAGTGAAACCTTCCCCCTTCCTACCCTTCACGTCCTTTCTGTGTAAATTCAAGTCTTATACCACATCGTTCTCTAATGATAAAAATAATCAATCCCATTTATTGAGCACTTACCGTATATCATGCTACACATTTGTTTATATTATCGGATCTGATCCTCACAATCCCTGAGAACAGTCATTCTCGCACTTCAGTAAGTGTAAAAATCACCTGGAGAGCGTAATTAAAACACAGATTTCCAAGGTTTCCTCCACCCCACGAATAATTTGGGTTTGGCTGGTCCAGATAGGCACTCTGTGATTCACGATTTAACAGTAATGGAGGTGTGTTTCTGACACAGGTAGTCTGTGAGACTGCGTGTTGCAAAATGCTGCCCTAGGAAATGGGCACAACGATTATTTTCACTTTACAAATAAAAATCTGGGGCTTGAAGAGGGTAGGAAACTTGCCCGTGCTTACCCAGGAATCAAGTCAGCTCGTTTTATGCCAGATCCAAAACCCGCTCTCGCAGCCAAATGTGCACTAATTCTCACCTATTTTTACAAGGACTGATACTGATTTTTCCACCAAGAGGCGATGTCAGAGTCAAAGCAATTAAAGCTAGCTGGCTTAAAAACAATTCCCAAGCTCCAGGGTCATCATCCAACTAAGGCTTACTTCTCTGTCTTGCAAAGACCCCGTGCTCCAAGGGCACCTGCTCTGCAAGGATCTCCTCCAGGCAGTGACTCAGGGCTCCAGGTTGCTTGCACCGTGTAGCTGTGCTGTCTGGAATATAAGACCTGATGTCATCACGACAGGGAGTGAAAGGACTAGATGATCATGTAGGATCCTGTCGGGTCCCAATCTGGAAGGAGTTAGATCATTTCCACCTACATTGCATTGGCCGCGATTCAGCCAGTTGTCCTCAGCCCGACTGGGAGGGGGGCTGAGGAAAGGGTGAGGTCACGTGGACATTTAGTAAATACCCAAGCGAGAGATCCAGGAATGGCGATCAGCTCCTAAAGTTCCTCAGGTTTCGTTAGCCACCGGGATGGGAACCTTGTTTCTTCCCTCTTCTGTGTTTTGCTCCTTTGTCTCCTGCCTCTCAGACTCACCCCAGTTTCTTCCAATGAAACTGTCAGCAAATCGCCTCACCACAGGTAGCAAGATGTAAAAGCATCTGCCTCAGTCAGCTTGAGTTGCCATAACAAAATACTATCGGGAGGGGGGCGGGGTGGTGCTTAAAGAGCAGACACCAGGGTAAAGGTGCCAGTCTGCTTGTCTGGTGAGGATCCTCCTCCTGGCTTGCAGACAGCTGCCTTCTCATAAAGGCGCTAATCCCATCATAAGAATCCCACCCTCCTGAACTCACATAAACTTAATTACCTCCCAAATGCCATACCTCTTAATACTTTCGCATCGGAGGTTAGGATTTCAACATATGAATTTGAGGGAGGCACAAACACTCAGTCCATGATAGTATACGAGAAGGAATCCTATAAAAATGACATTTTCCCCTCTTCTTCCCTCTTCTCACCTCAGTCAAATATAACCCTTTAACCCAAACCTAAAAATGTTAATTGAATTGTAGGAAAGCCACCTCTACTCAATTATAGCCAAATATATAAAGGAGAACTACTCTTTCTATAGCTTTTCGTATTGCTTCTTAAGTGATATGTTTGAAGAAAGGGACTTGAATGAGCTAACAGGCAATATCCCAAATGACACTCAAGAATTTGCTGTTTTGTTTAGATTTAAATCCATAAAAGCAATGTTCATAACTGATGGTTAATGCTGGGATAAAAACTTTAAAAAAATTATTTCTGAAATATCAATGCCATTTTTTGCAATAAGAAAGAAAGAGAAAGGGAAGGAAGGAAGGAAGGAAGGAAGGAAGGAAGGAAGGAAGGAAGGAAGGAAGGAAGGAAGGGAAAGAAAGAGAGAGAGAGAGAGAGAGAGAGAGGAGATAGAGAGCAGAAAGAAAGAAAGAACGAAAGGACGAAGTTCTTCCTTCCTTCCTTCCTTCTTGAATGACTTAAATTCCTTACTTCATTGCCCTTCCTTCCCTTTTTCCTTTTATTTACATTTCCCCTTCACCTTCCCAGGAAAAGAAAAGAGAAAAGAAAAAAAGAAACTCACAATTACTTAAACTTGACTTCTTGGTCTCCAGGCTTCTGCTTACTGATTCTTTTCTTCTATTTCTTATTCCCCTCCATCCAAAGGGCTAGAAGCCTTTCTTGAGACCCACTCTTAGCAGAATTAATCTCTTCTTTTCTGTGAGATGTTTCCCCATTAAGTTTATGTTGCCATAGATCAAATCATAGTTCAGACCCATACTCTAGTGAGTAGTGGATTTGTCTTTCCCAGAGGTGAATAAATGTATTTCATTCAGTTCTCCTGCATTCCACCAGTTAGACATTGCATTCATAAATGAGAAGTAGTGGCTTAAACGATATAACACTTTATTTTTTTCACGTGGTAATCCAAGGCTGACCTGGCAGCCCTACCATGTCTTCAGGGATCTAGACTCCTTATGTTATTCTTCCCCATCTCCCTTAACACTTGGCTTTCATTCTTAAGCTTGCCTCATAATCCAGAATGGCTACCAGAGATCCAGACATCACATCCACAATTCAGTCAGAGTGAAGAAGAGAAGGAAAAAAAGGGGTCTTTTAAAGAGCTTTCCTGGATGTTTCATTTAGAATGTCAGAATGTTATTCACATGACTGCCTAGCTGCAAGAAAAGGTGGGAAGTGGCATCTTTCACCTAAACACATTGCTGTCCTCTGTTTGTAAGAAAGAAGGAGGAATGGGCAATGAGTACCACCTAGAGCTTGTACAAAATAGGCACTTTCTAAAGTCTGTTGCATTGAATTAAATTCATTTGGATAGCATAATAATGCTACAAATCATATATGTTTTAAACTACTAAAAACAGAGACTTCTCCTTTGAGCTATTATAGCGTTAACCCCAACTCAAGGCAATGCTTTATGCTCTTCAGAATTTAAAAATAAAAATAACAATAGCCTTATATTTTCGTTAGAAAAACAGCTGAGTTAGAATGAAATAATCACCTGCTCCTGAGTACAGGGACTTGGGACTAAAGGCCAGTGTGGTCTGTCTTAGCCTATGTGACCCGGTCAAATTACATAACTTCATTGAGCCTCTTGTCTGAAAAAATGGAGATAAAAAGACCTACCACACAGTGTTAGAAAGTAATGAGGAACCACTATGGTGACAGAAGGTATGTGCAATACCTAACATGAGCACCTCAGATGTTCAGTAAACAGGAGGGCTGATGGATGTGAGAATAAACACCTGTCATGGACTCTTGGACATATTAAGTATCCCAAATCTTGGTTCCTCCTTCTGTAAAATGAGGATATTATTTTTTAACCTTCGAGAGTGATGAGGATTAGGTGATTAAATGGGATAATTAGATAAGAGAGCTCAGAAGTCATAAAGTAATTATAAGCTTACGGTACATTTATTCCTTCGAAAACTGTCGACGCTCTCTCTGATCCAAGCCAGACATTATTTGCATGAATGCAGAGTAAGCAGCCAAGAGACCCCAAATTACAATCTCAGGCATCCACAATAATGGCTGGCCTAGTCCACATTTTTTTTTTTTATTTCCAGGAATTCTCCTGTTCTAAAGAATCACAGTTCATTAGAAAAACACAGAAGAAATTCCACATAGCTTTTCAAGTTTAAACAACAGGGCCACTTTGGTGGGATTTCTGTCATCCTCTTTGCTGACTTTTAGAATTCATTATGGTATAGCTTTGAATCATCTGAGCCACGTAGGTGAACCTCTGATGACTTGAGGGAGACTCCCCACCTGCAAGGAGGACCGAACGGTTAGCAAGGCCATAGAACATGGATACCTCGTCACTTGATATCCAGATTTCCAGAGGCTGTCGATAAATTGCATTTAATGTCTTTTCTAACGAACTCCATGATCAGCTATTAGGGAGGGAAGAGCATTGTAATACTGTAATTATTTACTAAGTGTCAATATAGGATTTATAAACAGAACTTTAATTATAGTCTCTGGAATTCCACAGGATGTTCGTGCTTCCCCTACACCATGCTGGAAGTTAGCACAGACACGAGCACCTGCGAGGATTAGGGTGAAAAATCTTGGGGGGCCTTCTCAGGATTCTGCCTATCATAGAATAGATTCTGCCAATAAATCATCGCATAACTATATGCATAATTAATTATTTCATGAGCTCATTCTTAAAGTGCTTGAATTTTTTTTTTATTGGCACGTAGGCAATCTCACTAATCATGCTTTAGATATGCAAAACAAAATTACATTTCAGTATGCCCTTAATGCAGCTTATCTTTCAAAATTTCTGTGTATCTTATTGGAAACATATTTTTAAAATAAAATATTAATGTTGAATATTAAACAAAAGGTAAAATGTGAGTTGTGACTATTAAACAACATGTGTGACAACGTGGTTGATTAGACCGTGGACAATCACTTAACTTTGCAGCAGTCTATCTCCTTGATAAAACAAGAGGCTTAAACCTAATAATAATAATAATAATTTTTTTTTTTTTTTGCTTTGGGATGCTTATAAGGAACTATAACAATCATTTAATTTTTTTTCTCAATTTGCCAAAAGATCTCTAAATGTTACAAAAGTCTATGGTCCTATGATGTCAGTTTAACAGTAATTCTATAACTTTAGAGCACAAGACGCCAACACCAATGTCTTTCATGGGTGTCCAGCCAGTTCAGCGGGACACCAAACTCGGTTTACCTGGAGGAGTTACAGGCTCCTTGATGGAAGGCCTCATTTATTATTCATCTTTGTGCCCCCAGGACCTAGCTCAATACTTGCCAGAAGGGATAGACCAATAAACATTAGCTATTGGTTGGCTAAACAAAACGGTGACAAGGACATTGGGGCAACCCCTTCTCATTCCATGTAGCCTGTGACAGGGTAAGAATCTCAGGGCAGCCCTTGCTGGCCTTTTCTCCATGAAAGTTGACCTGGCAAGCAAAGTTCTAGTTCCTCAGCCCATCGGTAGGTCACATTTTCAAAACATCGCCTTAACCACTTTCTGGTCAAAGAAATCAACCCAGGTCAATGGAATGAAGAGTATATCTCTGTTTTTATCATGGAAAATTATGTTTTTTTTTTTTTTTTAAAAAAGCAACATGATTTATTTTACAGAAATTCATTTTATAGTTCAGCAACGGAAAGCACATATTCAAGAAGACAGGGGTGGCTTTTTTTAAAGCCACTAGTAAAGCCACCCAGTGAACCCCAAAAGTAGGCTTATGAGAATATGCAAACTAATCGCTATGCGATATTGGGGGTTTAACAAAAGGGTTTCGGGGCGTCATTTAGTTCATTCATTCCTCCGCTTTTAGGTCAAACTTAACTGAAACGTCACAACCACCATCCATGCCTGTCTTCCGAATCTCCAGACAAGCCCAGGTTTGTTGTTTGAGGGCATGGTGCAGGGAAGTGACAGAGAAGTACATGGACATCTTCAGGCAAGAAATCCTGCGTGTCCCTTGTTTCTGCACCCGTGAGACGAACTGGAGGTGGCCTGCTCTGTGTCGTTCCACCAGCCCCCAGGTGGCCCCTGCCTCCTCGTTCGGTCATTCGTTCTCAGGTTAGGAAAGTTCTAGTCCGTGATGCTACCTCTGTCCTCCCTGTGTTCCCATAGGCCCAAAGGGGAGAGTCTGCACCGTGGCCCCGTCACCTCCAGTCTGGGCCTTGGGTGATTTAAGCAGAACCCTTGGGTCCTCCTCTGAGAAATTTTTTTCACAGTCTCTCGCTGTCTAGAATGGAGACTCCTAATGCTATTTTTATGGGAGGAAACTCTAGGAGGGTGACTTCAGGTGAGTGAACTTGAAGTCTCTCTTGGTTAAGGTGGAGCTTAGAAGGTTTGATTCTGTTGCAGGAGGCCTCTGGCCCTCGGAGGTAAATGAGGTCCCATCAGCAGTGCCTGAGGCTGTCATCGTGTAGGTTCTGTTGTCGTGGTTTTGCTCATAACCCCCTTTTTCAATGTATAGTTTATTTAGACCATTCTAAATGTAGGGCTGAAGTACCAGCTTCACCTCAAAAGTGAAACAACCGAAAAGGGTTTCTTTTTAATTAACATCTGAGTGGGGGTGAAGATGATGAGGAATGATGAACCGGGGCGGGGAGGAAATGACGAACTGGAAAATTCACACGCGGTGACCCAGCGCATGCAGGAGGAGAGGACTTTGAGGCTAGCAAAGGAGGTGACATGCCCACGAGACTCGGTCTTCGAGGTCTGCCATGCATTTCACAGTGTGGCAATTACTTTCCACACGCGAGCAAAGTGCCACGTCTCCACAAGAACTGTTAAGACCTCAGAGGAAAGGCTTCGTGGAAAGGTTGGAACGTGAGAGTGGGTTTACATGCAACACAACTGTGAAGTTCCTTCAGCCAGTGAACAGGCCGCTGAGGGAAGCCCGGGGAGAAAAAGAAAGGCTTCTGTGGAGAAAATAAAGTAGCTGTGTATTGTGCAGCATGAGGTCTGAGGCTTCTGTGAAGAGTATTTATATATCAGAGAAATAGCTGTAGCTTCCTGTCCCACACTGAACGCCTGTGAACACATGAGGGAAAAAAAAACGACAAAAGCAAAAAGACAGGGAATGCTTTCTAATGATAAGGATTTCTACTTTCAGGAAATAAAAATTTTGACATCTTCGCTTGCATTTATGTAAGTAATTAAAGTTTGAGATTAGTCAGCCATTCATGTGAGGACGTGCTCGTGGGCGTGTCTTTATCCTAAAAGCCCTATCTAGAAGCCCTATAAAAAGTCAACGACCCGAGCAGCAATTTGGCAAACAGATTCGTGTTTATATGGGACACACGGACATTACGCCAGCATATCTGAGAATGATGATGGTCCCAAGAATCTGAAATTCTATCCTTCAGTGTTTATTCAGCTAACATTTTTTAAGTCCCAACTACGAGCAAAAGACTATGTTAGGTGCTATCCTAATGAATAAAATTCAGTCTCTTCTCCCCCCAAATCTTATAATCTATTTGGTGAGATGATGCCCGTAAAATAAGGGAGTATAGTAATCAAGCCAACTGAGGCACAGATGTTTCATCAGGTTTGGTCAGAAAAGGGATAAGACACGAGTTCAAGGGAGACCATGGAAAAGGTGCCCTGTGAGCGAGTCTCCACGGGGCGAACTGGCATGGCTGAGCTGATTACAGACCAAGGGAGGCCCAAGTGCGGGGCTCGTGGGGAAATGTAAAGGTGGGAGAGCTTGGCTCTTCTCCAGGGCTCAGGAGTCACGTGATGTTCGCATTGCAGAGTCCTGGGGGGCTCGCCCAGGCCCTTTGCGATGAATGGGAGAGTCCGGAGACAATTTGGATGTCATAGCATAACTCGTTTGAGACTGTCACTCCATGTCTGTGTGTCACTAGATGACCCCAGCCAGGAAGGCTCTTGTACACTTAGCTGCAGAGCTGGACTCTTAGATAAATAAATCTCTGCTCTCAGCAGCCACTTCTTACGCTGATTTGTCTACCACGTGTTGCTGTATGATATGAGACTCCCCCCTCCTCTAAACTTGCCACCTGTAGCATGTTAATCAAGCCAAGCTCTGTAAAAGTGCAAAGACTCACTCTGATTGTCAGAGCTTCACCGAAAGGGGAAGACTCTGTGGAGAACATGGCAACAGGGTAGGGCCTGGAAGGACGACAGGGCAGAGATGTGTGGAGGAGGGAGAGACGGAGGCGCATGCGGAGTGTCCTGTGTGGTTGGGACCTGTCGCCGAGTCCGCTGGGTTTGAAAGACATGGTTCTGTGTCGTTAGAGGAAGAGCGGAGGAAAGGCCGAAAGCCTGAGCTCAGGGGTCAGAGCACAACGACACGTTTTTGGAGAGAGAAATGTCACCATGATGTCATTTCTCTGGAAAGATGAGCCTAGAGAACTTGCAGGACGTGAAGACGTTGGAGAGTGGGGGAAGACCGGAGTTAGGGAGACCCGTTCATGGAGGGGATTCCTGAGGGACTGAGTGGAGGCGGTGGCGAGACAAACCGAGAGGTGAGCCGGATCACTAGATGTGGCGACATCAGAACTGACAGAATTGGGCCATCGACCTAGAGGGAGGACCCACGTCTTTAATTACATGGGCGGCTGGGAGAACAAGATGCCGTGTCTAAAACCAGAAAATCTGGAAGAGAAGATTATTGGGGAGAAGAAGTCAATGAGTTTATTTTGGGATATGCTGAGTCCCAAAGCTCATCAAGGGGTGAGGTGTCCAGCTAACAAATGGAAACATAGGACTGGAGTTAAAGGAGAAGCCAAGTCCGGAGGAACAGCCGAAGCCCAGGAAATACCCAAGTTCTACAAGCAAGGGTGTACGCAGAGAGAAAAGGAAGTCTTAAAGAATGCTTCTGTCAGGGGGACGAGGGCAAAGGAGATGGAAGAAACCGTCAGAGAGGGGAAGGAAAGATTCAGGCTGCTAGCGCCAAGGGTAGACCAAGGGCAGAGCATATCTCAAGGAGGGCGTTGTCAAGGGCGTTGTCAAGGGTGTTGCGGATAAAGTCTAAAAGGGAAGAATTGAATCAGCAACCGTTGCCACTGGTGACATTTGAGAAAGCAGTTTCAGGGGAGCAGTAGGAGTAAAAAGCAGGTTGCTGGGCTGGAAACCGAGAAAACGGGGAGCGGAGGGGGTCCTCGCAGCGCAGCTGGCAGGGGAATGGAGTAAAGAAAATGCGCTCTCAAAGGAGAGAGCTAGCGAGGTCAAGGCAAGGTGGGTTCCGTACCCACTGGGCCACTGCGAGCATGTTCTTGATCACAGAGAAATAGACCTCCTTATGTCTGTGAGACTGCGGGATTACTTTATCCTTGAAAAAGGAAAGCTCTAGAATGTTTTTTCTTACATTTTATGTAATTATGATATTTTATTCCACCTGAAACTATAGATTATGACTATATTATAACTCGGGTCCATAAGCAATCAATAAATGTTCACCCCTCTATGGCTGGCACGTAGCAGATACCCAAAAACCATTTTTTGGCAAATTATTTGTCATGATAGATAATATTGGCATGCCTGTTCTCAGTGAAACGATTTATGTAACTGTACTTATTATTAATCTTAGGTGCCAAAAAGGTAATTTAGAAAATACCTTTGGAAACAAAAAATGGAAACAAAAGACTATATTGAAATAAAACACATCTTTTACCAAGCTCCCTAAGCCATGGTTTGATGCTACGCCAGTTCCCCAATAAGTCAGAAACCATCTGCTAAACAAACAATCCATTTGCGAGTGGGAGTGTGTTAACATTGAAACTATCTGTTATATGGCTAATATTGTGAGTTATTAGCTGATTAATGAACATTAGCCAGAGAGGATATCAGATTTATTCTCGAAATGCACACTTAGCCACTGGCATTACTGAAAACAAAATAATTCTCTGTACTTATGGCCACAACATGCTTGCGATGGTTATTATGGTCTCTAGTCACCTCAGTACAGACCTAGCTCTAAGATTCCCAGTGCAACATATACCTTCTGATCTGAGAGGAGACGACAGCCTCTCTTCTCTCTCCGTATCATTCATCTGAACTGTGAGGCTCGCGTTTGCCAAATGACGTTCGTGCTACAGGAAGCACTCGTATCGGGCCAAACAGCCAAAACAACATCGCATTTAGCCGCATCTTTCGTGTGCTGGCATGCTGGCGCGCCCGAAGGTGAACCAGTTCAAAAGAACACTCTCCCTGCCCCATGCCCAGAAAAACCGCTCAAGGAAGGCAGTGTGACACGGTCCTAGTCCACACGATTTTACCCAGGCGACGATGTAATTCAAGGACACTTGCCTTCTTTGTTCCGTGGGGCTGAGAAAACGAAAGAATAAGAAAATTATCGGGTGGGGGAGGGGCGTAGTAAGCACACGAAATGATTTCCTAAATCTTTCTTTCTCCCCTCTTCATTGAAAAGGAAAAGAAAAGATTCGGAGAAAGAGGAAGGGCATTACATAAGCAGATGCTCGATTTCGGCCAATCTCTTGCAGCATCCGCTACCGCCCTACCTCTCGAGTGAACATATTTGGCTCGATCCCTTTTATACACAGTGGATTTGGGGTGGGGAGAGGCGGGGCGATGGTTAGGTTTACCAGGCTCAGGTGAAGCTAAATCGCTATGTACTTTCTACCTTCGCACGTTAGAACAAGGTCAAGCGCACGTTTCTATGACTCTCCGCGGGGCAAGAAACGGCATAAATAACCTGTGGAAGGTCATGTGATCTAATAGTTGAACCCACCCTCGGACCTGGTTTCATGTCCCCGTCCACCCCGCCCCCCATGACCACAGTGGCTTTCTCTAGTCATGTCTCCCTTTCGCGTTAAGTAACATAAATTTTGATCAATTGCGCCCCTTCTCTCTCTTTCCTGTAACCACTGGAAAACTGGCAATTCATGTGAAGTACTTTGCCTAGAAGATATTAACGATGCTTTCTTACACCTAACGATCCCACGGTGTTGGTACCCTGTGCCAGAAGTGCTTCCGGGGCCCCGTGTGCTTCTCCCTGGCGCCTGAACGGGGGCATCTAGTAAATGCAACAGGGCAGTCAAGGGGAACACATCTCTCGAAACCGATCTTTTTCTAGTTTTAGTTCCCGGGCCGTTTTTGTTTGTTTGTTTGTTTTTTGTTTTTGTATTTTTCCACACAGTGTGAGGAACACGATCATAAAACCAAGAACAACGGCAGAATGGTCAGAGTGAAATTAGTCTATTTCCACTCAAACATGTGTGGTTGTGGGTTTTTGTTTTTGTCTTTTTTTGTTTTCATAAACTGATCTGATGACATGGTGACTGTCCCCCATGGATCTTCTCCATTTGTCTTTCCCGTGCGTCCTGATTACTGGGAGACACGGGGTGCCAGTCCAGCTGGGAGGAAAGAGGGTTGCAAGCTGAGCAGACTTACTTGGGGCCCTGAACCCAGTTCAGGAGGGGCAGTCGTGATGGCCTTCAGGGTTCAACCCCGATGTGCCCGTCTGTTCCGGGGACGAGGAGGGAAACTTGCCTTCGACCTGCCCCAAGGCTTCCAGCCCACCTGTCGCCTCCCGCTCTATTTCGGCAGCAAAGTTGTGCCTTTGCTGAATGGAGCCTCTGGCGTCCGACGCCATGCAACCCGCTGTCCGGATTAATGCAGACATCAGTGTGCACTGAGCACAAGCGAAAGAGAGGCATCTGGTGCCATCTCCCCACTGGAAAGGAGCCGTTACCCCGGCTCATCGTCCACTCTGCCACGTGGAGGCGAAGGGTGACTTGTGCTCTATTTGTGGCCAGTCCTAGCATTTAATGCCATGTGTATTCATGGGACTAGTGGAAATATCAATTAAGCACAATCAAGAGTAGCTCTTAGAGCAATAGTGGACAGTTACCTAAACTTGGAGCAAAGTTTGAAGGGTGAAGGAATCCTCCTTGAGACACTCAGTAAGTGACCGTCAAGTGACTGACTATGAGACCTGCACTGCAGGTCAGTACAGAGGAAATACCTGCACAATCACCTCTGGATACAGTCTCGCCAGACACAGCCACCAGTGTATAGAGAATGAAAGCATAATTTTTACTCGAGTGCATTCGAGCAAGTCCAAAGATGCACTCATCAATCTTGGAAAACTGCAATATAACTAACCTCCAGATGATCACGCAGCCTAATTACTGAACTGACGCTTGGCTTGGGTTTCCCATTCTATCCCTGGGAACACAGATGCCCACCCTCACAGGTGGGTGCCTCTAGGAAAGGATTTCTAAACATCCCACTACCAATTACATCTCCGGTGTTCGGATCTCGCTAATTCAGTCCTGGAGTGGGTGGCAAGCAAGCAGGGTAAGGGGCTCATCAAATTTGAGGGTAATTTTTCTTCATCGTTTTCTAATTTTCCTTGAGAAATGAGACCGTATTTTGCATGGTTCAGAGTGCCCTCTGAAAGAAAATCCACGGGTTAAGGACTTTTCTGCATTACTGAGATGAAGTAAGCTTGCAAGCTTTAACTTGCTGCATGTGTCTCTCATTAAATAATCTTCCAAACTTCAAAAAAAAAAAAAAAGAAAAGAAAAGAAAAAGAAATAGAAATCATCATCTTTAGCTAAACTTCAAACAATAAAACTATTATTATACTTCCATACCATTAAGAAATTCAGATTGCATACATTCATCTTTTTAGATATCTGGCTTTAGTAAAATGACCCTCTAAGAGAATGTGGGTGAATAGAGCTAAAACATTTTCTGCAGAGTATATGGGCTGATGTTTAAGAGAGTTCTTTAGTAAGAGTCTTAACATGTCATACATGAAAAGACAAGAGTTTTGAAAGGCCTATTGGTAGATGATATTAAGAATCACAAAGTAAAGCCTGTTTCTTTGGACTTACGTTTGAGCGGATCTTTATGTCTCATATTTGGACTCTTCTGCGTAGTAAAGTCAGCCACCTTTGCGTAGGACGTGTTGAAATGGGCCCGAATCAGGGAAAGTAGGTAGTTATTCTCACAGAATGTTTAGGAGAAGCCCCAGGAGTTGCTGCAGAAACAGAGAAGCTGAAGGGGAGGGGAGTTAGCATCAGCTGGGAACCGCCAGCTTCCTCTCCTCCCACAACGGGCCTCAGCTTCCCCCCTCCAAGAGGGCCAGCGGTGTTCGATTTCCTTATTTCTCTTAGTCTGTGACATCTGAGGGTACCAGAGAATGTGTTGCATAGGACTGCACCGAGAGAGAAAAGGAGCCGAGAGGTAGATGGGCCGCAGTTCCATCTACCTCTCAGACAAGATATCATCAGATTCATTTTAAAGATGCAGAAACCGAGTCTCGAAGAGGAAACTGCTCCATGATATCTGCTCCCTCCTAGAGAGTGGCAGAGCCAGGAGAATGTAAGTCTCACCTCTCAACTCCGTGACCTTTCTTTCTTGCCATATTTATTCAGAACAAAGTCCTATGAGCAGACCTACCTCCCCCACCCCCCAGAGGCAGAATGGTGCATCCTTGAGCAACTTGTTAGTCTTGCTTGGGACCCCCTGGAGGCACAGAGGCTCAAAGGAGACAGGCTGACCCCTGGACACCAGAGCGAACATAGAGAGTGTCACAGTTCTGGATTGAGGCTTGTCAGAAGGATGCTTTGGTTGTTCCCACATTGCTCAGATGACCAGATTAGAGAAGGGGACGGGATAACGCTCAGCCAAGACCTTTACAGGGATCTGGAGAATGATCGTGTCGGACTCTTGCATCTTTGGTGTGCTGGTAGCCACACTCATCCTTCCATGGCCATGACTGGGTGAGACGTTTCCAGCTTTCCATATTGCTATTGGGAGAGTCGAGTCGGTACTCTCTCCAAGAAGGCAAACTAGGTCTGCATTTATTCGATTTCAAGTTTAAAAGAGCGAGTCTGTTTTGGAGAAGCCAGAAGCATGAATCAAAGGTTTTCAAGCTCGGTGGAAGAGACGCCTGCTAATTATCACTCTTTAAAGCGCCAGAAAGTTCCTGCACTTCCTCATGAAAGTTGTAGGTAAAGCATTGTCTTGCTTCATTGGAAAAGGAGAACAGTTCAAGGCCATGTGGATTTGACTAATGGCGAGACTTCTGAAGAGGCCACAAGCCTCTTGCTCCTAGAACAAAACTAAATGAAGTCAATCTCATTTCTTCACTCCACTCTGATTTAGGACTTAGGCACAAACTGGACCCGAACCGTCCTTTATAATCTACCTCTGGGTTAGGGTGTATAAATATATATATGTATGTATATGAACATGAGCATTATGCCATCCAGTAACTAATTTTTAAAATCACGAGGTTAACGGTTCCCCTCATGTGCCATTTGTTATTTTGTGTATGTTAAGAACTTGAGAAATTCTAGATTTCGATGACTAAGGTAAAACACATTTAGCTGGGACGCTAACGCACCAGTGAACACTCACCCCTTGACGGACCCCCCTTGACGGACCCCCCTTCCCTGGCGTCCCAAGAATCCCGGGCGGTCCTCGCGAGGCAGCTGCCATGACTAATTTGCCTCGCGAGCCCTCAGGGTTTCTTTGTCCCACTGGTGGCTTCCGTTCCTCGAGATTCCCCGTAGCCACTGCCTGGCATTGTTTGTCAACTCATGCCACCAGTTGGACGGGCAAAGCACAATCAGTAGGAGTTGACAATAGACTGGAAGAAGCTAACGTGTGTTTTTTTTTTTTTTTGACCCTAAAAAGAATCAAGAAAAGTTACCCGTTTAAAACACCCGCATCTCGTCACTGCAGATCAGTAAGTGGGCAGAGGCCGTTGATTTCTCTTTAAATTAAAAACTAAAGAGAGCATGAGAGGGAGAGGCATCATACTTGGTTACATACACATTGCACAATTATGTGGCTAACCTGAAAAATCTTGTCTGAGAGGAAGAAAAAAAAAATGGAAACAAAGTGACGCAAAGATCACAGAATTCGAAATGTTCCAGAAGTTTCCAAACCACTCGTGCAGAAAATAGTTGGGGTCTAACATCCTCACGAACACGAGTAGCTTCCACAGGCTGTTGCTTCTGTACATACGTTTAGACCCCCTGAGTACAAAGTGTTAGACAGTCTCTTGTCAGCCCTTTCCTAGGGGAAGGTTCTTGGCGCTGATGTTTTGTACCTTCTAGGAGGACGGAGCCTGGGGCCCGAGTGCCGCCGTTTGTGTAAGGGACTCAAGACTAAGACGAGGGGACCCCTGCATCTTCTCTCATTCTGACGTGGCACAGGATGAATTCACTCTTACGTGCTCTCTGCCACGAATGCGTATCCTTGCTGTGTGTCACACATGGTCACTGTGTTCTCCAACGGAAAAATCCGAAGTTCATTTTAGCAACAGATGAAGCCGTTGATGGACAATTTCGAAGCAACCCGATGCTACTGGCCATTGTGATCCGATAGCCGTGGCCATTTCTGCTATGAATTAATAATAATTGTTCACTTTTTGCTGTCTACGAAAGCAGCTGTTAGACTGAGAAAGTGCCTCCGCTAACCCTAACAAAGTATTAAACTATGTTTCCTGAATAGTTTTTGTTCCCTGGGGAAAAAAATTTTAATGGAAAACCGACCATTAGAGCCATTATAAGTCTCTGGTTTAGAAAGCACCTATTAGTTGTATTAGCCATTCTCCCGTTTTTTTGAAAAGTATCAAATGCTGGCACAGTGTGCTCATTGATTAATCATGTGGTTTATTTATAAATTTCATTCATAAAACTTTGTGAAGAAAACATTTCAAGTACGAAATTTGCATGTATATAAAATTAGTCTAGAAAAATAGTGGTAAATATGAGTTTTCCTTAAAACAAGTTTTGCCAATAGAAGGCTTAAGTCTCTTCGGTCCCAACATTTTGCCAGACGAGCAACAAAAACAAATTTACACTTTATCAGAATGTTCTCAGTAGCGTATCTGGCTAAAAGTATCAACCGATTATTCCTTTTGGCTTCCTCTATGTGCAGGCAAAGACAGAAGGATGAATTATGAAAAACGATAATATCAAACCAAAAAGAAACGTGAGAAGAAAGAGAATGGCATTTGTTATTAGAGATTTTTCATGAAGGGCCAAGTTTCCAACCTTTTTTATTATTATTAATTTAGAATTGTTTTTTTAAATGAAGACCACTTTTTTAGAACCGCTGTAGGTTTGCAGCAAAATTGAGGGTAATGTGCAGAGATTTCCCATAGGCACACCCCTGCCCCCCCACACACATCCGCCACCACAGTAGTGCATTTGTTACAGCCGATGAACTGGACATGTCATGAAGTCTACAGTTTGCACATAGTTCACTTTTAGTGTTGTGCGTTCTGTGGGGTTGTACAAATGAATGTTGACATGTGTCCATTATGGCGTCATACAGAGTATCTTCACTGTCCTGAAAATGCCCCACACTCTACCAATCCAGCCCTCTCTCCTGCCCCAACCCCTGGCAGAAACTTTTCTTTTTCTCCGTAGTCTTGCCTTTTCCAGAAAGTCATTATAGTTGGCGTCATATAGGATGTAACCTTTCAGATTGGCTCCTTTCATTTAGTAATATTCATTGAAGGTTCCTCCATGTCTTTTTGTGGCTTGAGAGTTCATTTCTTCTTGGCGATGAATAATATTCCATTTTCTGGATGTACCGCCGTTTCTTCATTCACCTCCTAAAGGACATCTTGGTTGCTTTCAGGTTTGGGTAATGATGAATAAAGCTGCTATAAACACCTGTGTGCAGGTGTTTCTGTCAGTATAAGTTTTTGACTCCTTTGGGTATATGCCAAGAAGTGATATTGCCGGATCATATGGTACGAGTATGTTTAATTTTGTAAAACACTGCCAAACTGTTTTTCCAAACGGCTGTACCGTTTTTGCATTCCTGTCTGCGAAGAACGAGAGTTCCTGTTGCCCCATTTCCTCCCCAGCATTTGGTGGGCTCAGTGTTCTGGATTTTGGCTGTTCTAATAGGTGCAAAGTGGTATCTCATTGCTGTTTTAATTTAAATTTCTCTGATGACATATGACATGGAGCATGTTTTCATTTACTTATTTTCCATCTGTATATCTTCTTCAGTGAGGTGTCTATTAAGGTCTTTGGCCCATATTTTCATCAGGTTGTTTTCTTGCCGTTGTGTGTTAAGAGTTCTTTGTGTATTTGGGAATAACTGTCCTTTATCAGATGGGTCTTTGGCAAAGATTTTCTCCCAATTTATGACTTGTCATCATCTCATTCTTCTGATATTGTCTTTTGCAGAGCAGAAATTTTTAATTTTAATAAAGTCCAGCATACCAATTATTTTTTTCATGGTTCATGCCTTTGGTATTGCATCTAAAAAGTCATCATGCTCTCCAAAATTTTCTAGATTTTTTCCAATGTTATCTTCTAGGAGTTGTATTGCTTTATAGTTTACATTTAGGTCTGTTATCCATTTTGAGTTCATTTTCGTAAAGAGTGTGAGGCCTGTGTCTAGATTCTTTTTTTTTTTTTTTTTTGGCAAGCTAATGTCCAGTTATTCTAGCACCATTTGTTGAATCTACCCTTATTTTTAAACAATATGTGTTCAGCGTTTTGGCAGATGTAGCATTGGGCAGCTCAGAAAGATCCCCACGTATAGAAAAGCACTATGTTCCAAGGAAGAAAAGAAGAAGAGCAAATGCAGAGCAGAGACAAAAAAAAAAAACAGAGAGGAACTAGGAACAAACGAAACTTGTCTGCACCGGACCCCGAGCAAGAGTCAGACCAGGAGAATTTATCTAAGCTTCAAGGAGAGGAAAACCATTCCAATTTTTCATTTTAACTACTCTAGTCCTAAACTAGAATTTGGAATAGTTTAGTTAAATAGTAAGTTCTGGGAAAGGATGCACTTACTTTTGGTTTTGTAAGAGATTATTTCTCAGTTTAGAAGAAAGATATAGCAACTATACTTCTCCCAGAAACATCATCGGTATGAGACTACTTGACAAAAAAAAATCATATATGACACATAGAGGTGTTTAATATCTCCATCTCTTCTTGGAAATGTTGAGTATTTTCGCAGTGAATATCGTATAACTCATGGTTTATTAATTGTACCTATTAATCACAATGTAAACTTTAGAAGCTATAAATTAACACTCCGTATGTAGGAAACACAGGGTTGCCTGCGCAATAAAACTTGTCTTCAAAAGACTGGAGACTGAGCTTTGGCATCTCTGGGGAGAATTAAGTTAAAAATAAGAGAGTAAGTTTAAGCTCTCCTTTCTTTGAAACATGGAAGCCTTTTGTGTTACTATTAAATCCATGAGTCAAAGAGAAAGCAATTTTAGAAAAGGGAACTCGGACTCACTCGGTATTTCATGTTTGGAAAACTCTAAAAATGAGGGTGGCAGGTGGCTCTGGTGACACAGCCAGGGTTTTTCCTTCCCATGCCCATAACCGGGGAGCAGAGTATTTTTTCTATTTACTTTTCCACTATGAACCCACATCGCTCTGTGGAATAAGCTATGGCATAAAAGATGAACCGCAAAACCTATCGTGAGCCTCGAAACCTTTCTTGATCCAACTTTTTAGATTTTTCCCAACTGAAGAAAACCATTCCTGGAACATGTAAAGGGACCTTGAATAAAAAGGTGACCGTTAAGGAAGTCGCCTTACAAGGTACTTGTTGGTTATTTCATTTATTATTAACTCATGCGATATGTTATTAATTTAGTTGTAATTGTTGATTTTATGTATGACTATCAAAGGAGATAAAATGTGGAAACTGAGGAATGAAAGCAGACCTAGTCAATGAAGTTATTGGAATGACTTTACCCCCGAGCCTCTGTGAGTCACCCAAGGTGCTCCAGCTCTCAACAATAGATTATTGTCCTGTTTTTGGCCCCCGGCCGCAATGTTACAATGGCATCCTACCAGATTCATCTGTGTGCTTTAAAAATATGACAGTAACAACAATAATAATAATAACTATAATTGTTTGAGTGTTAAGAAAAGACTGCATTAAAGAGAGAAAGATGCATTAGTCAGCCCGGCAGAATAAATGATAACCTGGCCTTTTATTCAATGAGTCTTTATTAGGTGACAAAGATTGGATCCATCTGTGCATAATCTTTTTTGCTTTGGGCTAGGCCCTCTGTCTGTGCACGAAGAGAGACCCAGCAGCCTAGGTCAGCGGCACAATAGAATCCTTTGTGTCTCTCTGTTCCGTGTAGAATTCTTTTAAATACTTTTTTTTTTTTTGAAGCCAAACAGAGAATCATCTTTAGTTTTTAAATCAAATTAACCTCTTTTCCCACTAAACAGCCATAAATAGTAGTCTGCGTAGGGAGAAAAAAAAAATAGTTCTTCTCAACTTGTATTTGCATAGACATTACAGAAGATGGGATATGTTCTGCTTAAAACCAGAGACTAAGGGAAAAGAGCCTTAAAACAGAGTGCCTGCGTTTCCTCCAGGCTGGTAGTGATTAGCCAGCAGAGCACACTAACCCGTCCGCCTGCAGGCTGGGGCCCTGTTCAATCTGTCGATATCGTTTGCCACACTGGGATGTGTTCCCTCCATCCATCCGGTGCTCCTGCGGTCCCATCTCTGGGCAATCGGAGAGACGAGCGGCCACACCTGGACTGGACTTATGCGTGCCTGCAGTTACCAGCTTTTTATCACCGAAGACTTCTGGGGGATGGATGTCCGTCCTGTTTCCATTTAAATGCGCGAACATCTGTCACACAGGAGATGGGGTAGCTACCAAACACTACTGTTAGATTTCTCGCCAGCAAGTCTCATTCCTTCATGTGGTTTCTGTTTTCTTCTTTAAACGGTTAACTATGTTTTATTCTTTCTTCTATAAAAGCTAAATTTAGCCAAGTTTTATATTAATTTAAAACATTTTCTGGAAATGACAGAGTGCTATTGTTAAAAAAAAAAAAAAAAAAGCAGAGCGGCTGAATTCTAAACGGTTATCACAAATGAATGTAAGAGGAAAAATGAACACTGGCAGCTTGTGTCTGTAAGTCTCAGATTTTATTTGATGCCCGTGGACAAATGGCATTTGGGTCGTAAATCAATTCACAGTCGGTACTCACTTGTGCATTCTGACCCAGAAGGGGGCTTCTTCGAGGGGAGTCGCCTGGCTTTTCACCCTCTCATGCTAGTCTGCTCTTAGTGTGAATTGGATGTACACTCTGAATTTTGTACGTCACTGGCTATAGCTAAATAGAGCTATGTGATCTGTATAAATATTGGCAAACATGCTGTGGTGTATGCCCACATTGCTGTTTATAGGGGTATCTATCTTTGCTTTCTAAGTTTTATTCAAAACATTGGTATGGGGAGAGAGACTGTCCCCATACCCGGCACGCTGTATCCCAGTGGTTCTCAGCAGGGGGTGATTTTCCCCACCAGTTGACGTCAGGCAAGGTCTTAAGACGGTTGTTGTGGGCAGGAGGTACTAGTGGCATCTAGTCGACAGAGGCTAGCGATGCGGTTATACATCCTTCAATACACAGTACAGTCTCCACAAGAAAGAATTACCCACCCAACATGTCAATACTTCCAGAGTCGGACAAACTTGCTTTAACCAGCTTACAGGAGACTCTTAGGCTAGTTCCTGGAGCAGCTCGTTCAGTTATCATCATCATTAGTGTCTATCATGGTATTACCACCCACACCAAAATCTCTGCACCTGGAGTGCTGCTGAAAATGTTCAAAGTCCTATTTAGCCATTATTTCATTTATCTTCCCTAAAGTTTCATAGCATATGTATTCATGAGGAAATTATCAGTCGGCTGAGAAACGAAGAAACCAAGTGCTTAACTCAAGGTCATATAACGTTTGGAGGTCAGAGTCGGGATGTAAACCCAGGTTTCAGTCTAAGCCCATCCTAATTAGAAATGACCCACAACGTGACTCTGGGGAGGGAAATCACAGGAGTGGAAGGAGTGTCCCCAGCTGTGGGACCCACGTCTTGGTTCTCTATGTTCCTCAAGGACGTATCAAGGTTGACACACGAGTAACACATTATTTTACCTACAGAAGTATATTTTGGTTTCTTTCCTAATTTTATTTTATTAATTTCATTCTTTTTAAAAGAAAAGTCACTGTTTTAAGAATTCATTAAGTATAAAGAGACTGTATTTTAAATCATCAAAGGTCGAATAAAAAAAGAATCAAAAGTGTGAAAAAGGAAGGCAGTAAGAGAGAGAGAGAGAAAGAGAGAGAGAATAAATAATGAAAGTCGAAATACAACAAAGAAGGGGGAAATGAAAGGAAATGCTTGCGATTTCCTGGCCGGCAGATGAACATCTTCTTCACCTGTTAAGACCCCCGTGGAAGCCCTGGGTCATCTGCTCAGTCTTCAGCCTCGCTCCCACCTTGCCTTCATCTCCTTCCCTGATTCACATCCACACAGCCTCCTTCCAGAGTCGTCAAGGTCCATGCCGGCTTTAACCCTATGTTCCCATCACACCCTCCTCTGTCACTGCTAGATCTGCAGGGCCGGCAACCACAAACGTGGCCTGGCATCTTCCATTTCTGCTTCTCTGAAGTGGCCCCTGAAGCACCAGCACACAAGTCAGCCTGAGCATTCACATTCTGGAGTCCTCTTAGCTCCTTAGTGCCTCTAAGGCCACGCTTTCCAACATCTGGCAAGGCACAGCAGTCTGGACCAATATTTGGGTGATAGGTGAGGCATGACAGGAAGGTCAAAGCCAGCACCTTTGCTCGAACACATACCACAAGAGATTCTGGTCAACCTCAGTTAAGCTCCCTGGGGCTGGTCAGCCAGATATTTTGATTCAGCAAACATGGGTGAAATATCTAGGAGCTGTCAATAGAAAGATGAACGTGACATGGCCTCTGCTTTCCGGGAGCTCAAAGTGTAGTAGAAGGAACAAGCAAGTGTCTTAGTCTATAAGACATCCCTATAAAATAGAACCTCAGTCAAAAGCTCATATGCTAAAACTTTATCGGGGGTGGGGCCACAGGAAACGCAATCCCCAGAGAGTAAAAGTGAAAGAAAGGCGAAAGGCAAGGGAGGAGAGAGAATGGATTCAAGAGGGTGCAAGAAACCTACTAAGTGCTAGGTCTCTTAGGACATGCAGAAAGGCTGAATGAAACCACTGTGTCATGGAAAAAAGGTAGACGACTTACTGCTGGATCCTCCCTATGTAATGTCTCTCATTGGTCAAAAACCCATCCAATAGAGTAGTAATCCTTCTGCCCTGGCACCTCCAGGCAGACACTGGGGACAGGAGAACATCCCTACGCGCAGTCCAGAAAGTGCACAGGTGTGGCCGGCTCCCCTCGTCAGCATCACACACGGGAATTCTTTGGTCTGTGGTACAGCAGCAGCAATTACGGCTTTACGACACTGGCCCTTGCCAAGGCCACCCAGACCCAGGCGCGAGACAAACTCTGTGGTACAGAGTCAATGATGCAAGACATGGGTTCATCACAGCAGTAAATGCAGAGTAGCATATTGCATGCCCAGCCAAAGCAAAAACGAAGGGAAATCCTAGACACTTGTTTTTCCAAGTGGAACATAGGTATTGACAGTTTTCTACTTTCACCTCAGTTTACACCGAACATAGTAAAACAGTGGTATTTATTTCCTTTCCTGGTAATAAATCTTAATGACTCTAACTTGCCAAAAGTCATTAAAGATAAACCACATCAATACTTGGTGAAGGACTGATAACATCCCAACACTCATAAAATGTCAGATGTCGAGTTTATTATGAGAGACTTAAAAAATTTAAATTCCATGAAGAATGAGTGTAAACAGCATCCAAGTGTCACAGACTAGCTTTTCGTGGGATTTGACTTAGTTATGTAGATATTCAGAAACACCGATTCCTACCTCCATGGCTATTGGTAGCATGTAACACGCACACGTCTCACAGTATCCATGCACCGAGAGCTCTGGAGGAGGCAGGTGGGCACATAGGTCGGAGCAGAGGTGTTTAGTTCCAAACAACTTCACTATCAAGATGGTCCCAACCACTGATTGTCCAAGATAAACAGCTATGTCCTGTACCTATACCTTTACAACCCCTGGTTAGAGCATCATCTCCGCTCGAACACACACCACGATACACCCATGTTCGTTTCATGTTTTCTTTTGGTACAGATTCTCTTAGAGCACTCCGAATGTGTGTGGCCATTATTCATGGATACTCAAAAATGCCCATGAGAGAAGTAAGATTAGAAAGTGAGAACATAAAAGAGGATGCAGATACAGCGAGGACCCAGAGGGGTGATTAGGAAAGAGGCTAACTGGTCAGAGAAGCGAGGATGAGGGAAATTGGTAGGTGGGAAAGGACAGGAGATTCAGGGGGCAATGCAGGGGTGATATGTTAAGATGCACTCAGCAGGCTGGGGTGAGCATTTTCTGGACTGTATCACCTGGTTAGTGAGAGGCAGTGTGGGGAGATGGATGGGAAATAAAATTTGGAGGAAGGGAGACGTGGGTTTGAATCTCGACTCTGCTACTTAAGTTAGTAACCATCCGTGTAGACTGGCGAGTGGTTTAACCTCTCTATGGCTTGGTTTCTGTTTCTGCCGAATGGGGCAATAATACTCTCCCCAGTCTTAGGAAGCTGTGAAGTTTAAAAGGCACATTTTATCACTAGTAATATCTTATAATTGCGTCTTCAATAAATGGTAATGGTTTTAGGCTAGGCAGGTAAAGCGTGGTGTCCTGAAGGAACCTCTTAGATCGGCAATAAGGACATTGGTATATAGGAAACAGTTGTAGAGAGCGGAGAATCTGCAGCCCACAGTGGTGTGAGGGTTGCTTTGGAGAGGCCCGGGGACATCTGTACAGAAGCTCTGCCAACACCCCAAACTCAGAATGGCTAAAGAAAACTTGTCTTCTTTTCATCAAAACCAGCTCCTCCTCCTAACTTTCATTCATTCATTCATTCATTCACACATATTTTTTACCAACCTCTTTTATAATGTTGATGGTATATCAGGCATTTTATTTGGGAATAGGGAACTAAACAAATGAAATTTTCTATAAATCAGTCATCCTAAATGGAAGTCTCTTAGTTATCACTGGCTCTTGGGTAGTTCTAATATATATATATATTTTTTTTAGATTTGTCTTGTCCTTATCTCTTATCTGAACTCCTGTCTCTTTGGTTACCCTGTTCCACTGAAAATCTTACACATATGGGCGTGTTGGTTTCCTAAAAATTCAAATCCGATCATCCTTCTGTTATGCTCACCGCTCTTCCACAACTATCCACGGCCTCGGGAATGAAGTACAAATTCCAACACGAACCCAACTGTCTAATGCTGCCTTACCTCCCACCCTCTCCTCCAGATGCCTAATTCTCTAGTCCAGAGATTGAACATGTCTGCTCTGTGCATAGCCACATCTCTTCCCGTCGCCTATTGCAGACATCAATAATTGATCACAGTACTCCTTCCTGCCGTGCCCAGTCCTGGTCTGTCTCAGAATCTTTCAGCCAGTAGCAATCAATCAGAGTTGGGATCCTACCTGAACCATTTGTCCTCTGGTCATCTTGTCAGAATAAAAGCACCAGAATCTCACTTGGGTTCAGACCATTCAATTGTTGCTGCTAGCTGTTTTAAAAAAATGTTGATTAACCTGTTTTCAAATGTAAACAATGTCTCGCAAACGACTCTACCTTCCAGACACTCAGAAAAATAGTAGCATTATTGAAGGAGTTTTAAAAGAGTGAGTCACCTCTAGGCACAGGTGTGTAAAGACGACCCACCATAAATCATTTCAAAATTCTCTTTATGCATTCATGGGATTCTGGGTTCTAAGAATCACTTTTAGAAAAACCTCAGAAATAAGTTAGATAATTCTTATACTGGAAAACAAAACCCCGCTGAGTCCAGCCCAAATGACAAGTGGACGCCACAGGTGAATCTTCTCTTCCAGTTCCCAGCCAGCTTTGTCCACTGCCGCAGAGACTCCTTGGTAAGGATGAGAAACACAAATGGCCTGGCGGATCCAGCCATGAAAGTTCCCAGGGCAAAAACTATCATATTTCTAAAACTGTAGAAAGAAACGGGTATGGCCTTACAATTGAGCAACTGCCTCTAGATTTGAAGTGTTATTTATTCTTAAAGAACAAAAAATGATGTCTTATCCTTCTGTATCTACTCCCATGATTAATAATTTAAAGGAGATACATGAATATTTAAATATTAGGAATGTTTCAGAATTCTCCAGGATGACAACAGTTCAAAGAATACTTAGCTAGCACTCTTCAGAGCTCTAAAGAACCCACTGTAAGGAATCTTCTACATACGTGTGTGTGTGTGTGTGTGTGTGTATGTGTGTGCGTTTTGAAGGGCAAAGAAAAGGCAACAAAAAGACTGTTTTGGTAAAGATGATTAAAGTTGGGCCTTGAAGTGGAATTAATGTTGGTGGTCAGTCACTCGTTTTTCTCAGATGAACGATATTTCGAGTATCTTAAAAATTGTTTTCTCTCTGGTGTTTTATCAAAACCAGCACCAGTCTCTCAACTGGTGGTCACGTTGTTCGCCATTGAGGGACTGACCTGGGCACCTCAGGGAGCATAAAAGCTCAGGGGTAAACTTCATAAAAAGTCAAAAATTTGGGAACCCGCTTTCAAGACCAGAGATCAATATCCTGCCTGAATATCCTCTTTCTCCGTTGTCCCTCATTCCCTTCCTCACATCCCACCAAAATATTTCTGAAAATAAATCTATTTCTACAAGTTCAAATGGAGTTAAAGGATCAAATCTACGCCATTTCCAAGTAAACCTCTGAATCTCACTTTGTGTTTTTCCATGAGGCGGGTCAGCCTATGGATTTGCCAGGGGAGTATTTTATAATCGAACCCCTAAATAAATAGTCACGGTGAAGTCGGGCGGCTTGCTGAGAGCCCTCATTTACATATCTGATTTTTCCCAAGAAGGACTGCGTTCAGTAACTAAGCCTGAGAGGGAGTCTGCTTCTCCCCTGTTTTTATGATGCCGCCAAGTTGCCTTGTGCCGATGCCCAGAGCTGGGGCGAAGGGGATGTGCCTTAGGTGCTTCCTCGCAGATTCGAGGATTCAGGGCAGAGAATGGACAGGTATCAAGGCAATTTGTTCGCAAAGTGAGGTCCCAAAGAGATCTAGGGAGACAGACTCGCAAAGCCATAGGGGCCTTTCCGAGCTCCTGAACCCGTTGGTGTCTTCTGGGGGGACTGTCCCTTCTACTGGGCAACTGCCATGGGAACCAACCACAGCCCTGGGCCGAAGAAAGCACGCTACTGTTGTGCCCTGTACAAGAGATTCCTTTATCCCGAGAAGGATATAGCTGTGGTGAGAAAATTTTAAAGGATCTTAATTCATCTTCTAGTTGTAACTTGACCCTTTCAGAGATGGGTATCGAGATAGAGAAGTAGTGTGGCCTTCGCTGCTCACTCAGAGTAAAGGACTAGATGGAAATCCAGAGGTCCAGACATAGAGTAAAGCTGTCCCATAAGAACTTCCAGAAGAATGGGATTGTTCTAGAATCTACACTGCCTAGTAGCCACTAGCCATGTGTAGCTATTGAGCACTTGAAAATTGGCTACCGCGACTAAGGAACTAATTTTAAATAATATTAATTTAAATTTAAATTATGACATGGGATGAGTAGATAGATAAATAGATATCTACAGATAGATAGATAGATAGATAGATAGATAGATAGATAGATAATATAGCTCTAGAGTATAGAGCTATAGTCAAGTTCTCGAACTTGACTACTTAGTGGAATCACCTGGGGAGTTATTTAAAAATACCAAGAATTATTTAATTTATTATGACAAGTACACTTGCCCTCATGATTTTGGAAAGCTCTCCAGGTAATTACCATATGCAGTAAGTAAAAGCTGAGAATTGCTCTTCTGGAAGAAATAGTACCAGGGCCTGCTGGCGAGTCCATTCATTAACTCCGGATGGAGTCAGCCCTGAATGTCATCAGTGCGATACTCAGTTTGACTGCTTCCCCAAAGCAAGTTCCCCATCCCCCCTCCACCCCAGAAAATGTGGTTTAAGCACCTACTATGTAGCAGGCACTGTGTTTAATCTATTCTAACAGGGTCCTTAGTGGGCTCTAAACCATCCATGCAATGGCGCTACGCTCTTGCAAACTAACATAGGTGTCAAAAAATAAGCGGCAACGTCAAGGCAAGAGAACCTGACCAAAGTCAGAGTCCTAATATACAACCAGGTCCTCTCGAGTCGAAGGAGAAGCCTCAGGGGAGGTGAGCTGCCCCTATGCGCCTGAGCCAAGGCACAGAGAAGAGGGTCCCCCTCTGGCACAGGGCCTCGGCCTGTCGCCTCCATCTTCCATCTCAAACGAAGCCTCCTCTCTGCAAAACTACGTGCACCAAATGAGAAACCGATTAACCAATGAGTGTCGAGTTACCCTACGCTTTTGTGCCCAAAGAAACCGCACACGTGGCTTGGTGTGTGTGCATTCTGTTACAAGGAGCATGGGACAAGGGGAAAGAGATTGGAAGCCCACGCTGCTGTCATTAATACTTCAGTGATGTTTCCAAATCTGAGCTCTTTTCCTGTAAACTCCATTCTTTACCAGGCTCATGTTCTCAATGCCTTTTCTCCCAGCTCTTACTTAGAAAGCAGGCGTCAAACATTCCGAAATGCTCATTCTGTCCACTCCTGGCTGAGCCACAGGCGCCTGGTTCTTCGGCACTAACTGCCCTATCCCAGCAGTGGACTCTGCGTACAGCGTTTTATCCGAGGGAGAGCCCCAGGGTACCGGGGGAAAGAGATGCAGTGAGAGAAACAACCCCAGCGCTGCTGAGCCTCCCTCTACATCTCTGGCTGTCCCTGCACCCGTCTGAGTCGCTTTGATTTCCCCCGCGAGGGGCTGTGTCTTTGGGGGAACATCTGTTTTATCTGTCTGGCCAATAGTGAAAGCTAAGTGCTCCACGGAATGAATGATAAACAATGACCCGACGCTTCCTGTGCTTAGGAAAGAAATCCTCTGTTAAATCTTCGCTCCTTACTGCCTTACATTCAATCCCTCTTGGAGAGACTGTTTCGCGTACCTGAACCTGATATGTTCAAAACATTGCTTAAAAAGCCTGCTTTATGAGAAGCTCTGAAGAGCTTTAGAAAAACCCAGGTTTGTGTTTGCTGTGGATCAAAATGCTGACAGATTTAATCAATCGAAAATAAATGTGAGCAGTTGTTTCATACAGGGTACACAAGACATTTGTCTTTTTTAAAAAAAAATATATATATATATATACTTTATATTATTAAAGGAATGCACGTGCGTTTTTTTAAAATTAGAAAATACAATCGAGCGAAAACTTGATCAAAAGTACTCAAAGTATCACTCTCTAGAAATAATTTCTGTTAACGACTGTCCACATCCCCTTATTTTTGCATTTAACGACCATGGAACAGGATATTAAATGGCAGAGAAGCACAATTTTTCCATGGCAAGTGAGACACACGAGAAAAGCCCACCATAGTGCTGGCATCTGGGGACTACGCATGACTGTATGTCCTTCTGACTATTATAAACCCCATTTGTAAATGCGAAACTTCATTCACCTCCTCATCAATTTCTTAAACACCTGCCCTGTGCTATAATAATGCTAAAATATTCCCTCTAGTCTCACTCTCTAAGGAACTTACATTTTAGTTGGATATATTTGTTTCCTGGGGCTGCTATAACAAAGCACCACAAACCGTGTGGCTTAGAACAGCAAAAACGTATTGTCTCACAGTTCTAGAGCCTCCAAGTCCAAAATCAAGGTGTCAGCAGAGCCATGCTTCTTCCGAAACCTGGAAGCAAAAAGCCTTCCTTGGTCCTCCCTAGCTCCTGAGGGCGGCCAGCAGTCCTTGGTGTCGCCTTGGCTTATAGACACATAACTGTGATCTCTGCTTCTGACATCACACGGCATTCTCGTTATGACCGTGTCTTGCCATTCTCCTGTTCTTATAAGGATGCCTGTCATACTGGAATAAGATCCACACCGATGACCTCATTTTAACGTCATTGTAACTACAAGTGCCCTACTTCCCAGCAAGCTCACACTCACAGATGCCAGGGCTTAGAGCTTCGACGTGTCTTTTGGGGGGACATAGTTCAATCCATAACATTGGGGAAGGAAAAAAAAACTCACATTAACCGGTTAGAGAATAATAAATATCTGTATAACTCAGCTTTCAGATGTCGCCCAAACGATCAGTGGTATCAATGCTCACGGGATTGTTCCAGAAGGATGAGCTAGTTTGAGAAGAGTTTATGGATTTCATTGCACTTGGATGAAAAATGTAAATGGGGGAAGAAGTGGACATTCTAGGAAAAGGAACAAAATTTAAACTCTTTAGCATAGTAAACGAGGTGCCTCTTTATCTGGCTCCCTGTCCTCCTCTTTGGCCTCATTCCCAAGAGACTTGCTCGGCAATGCTAGACCACACGGGAGTCCCCGCACACCTTCGTTCACACCAGCACACCTGTGCACCTGCTGCTTCTAAGTGGGGTGTCTGCTCTTCAGTTTCCTCACCCACCACCAATTTATTTCCTCTTCATCCTTCCACAAACCCAACCTCGACGTCATAACTCCCGGAATTCTGGACACCCCTCTCCCCCAACAGAATCAGTCACCACTCGCCCTGTACCACCGCCACACCCTGTACCAGCCAGGTGTGTCTTAAGGACAAGAACTGTGTCCTATTCCTCTGCCTATTTCCCGAACGGCACAGAACCTAGCCCTGCCAGTAGCCGCCGAAGATTTCCTGAGATGTAGTTGAACTGAATTGTTTGTGGAAAGGGAATAAAGAGGTGAGCCTAAGTGAGACCTAGCAAAGAGCTGGGATCTGCAGCTGGGCTGAGGACCAAGCCATCGTGCAGGAAAGCGTGTCATCACGGGGTGGGGGACAAGACGCACCGCGGGGAGGCCGCCGTGGGAGCGAGGCCCCTGCTCGTGAGCAGGCCTGGCATGCTGGGAAAACGCAAACGCAGCAATGCCACGAGAGCTTTAGGTTCAAGAGAAGGGAGAGCGGGAGGGGACAGAGGCCCGGCGAGCAGGGGACTAGAGACAGATGTCAAACAGGAAAATAGGTTCAGGTCTGAATGTGAGAGACATGGTTTGGCAGCAGCATGGAGGACGGAAAAGGGGGTGGGTCCAGATGCGGGGAGCGGCCCAGGTCAGATCTAGGCGCGCCAAGGGCGGGCACAAGCACACAGGTGGTGAGAGGGAGACGACGGTCATGGACCAACGACGAGGAAGGGGTTTTCACCTCTTCGACAGGGTTTTCGGAGAACAAAGGGTTGAGCTTTCTCCCTTGAGTGACAGGTTACGGACCTGTCGCTCATGGAAACAGGGAATACCGTAAGCACGCTGGCTGTGGAGCAGAGCCGCGGGTTCGGTTTTTCTCCTACGTACTTCGAATTCTCAAGGGACATCTGGGTTTTATAACGTTAAGGCTAGGTTGTGGGGGTGGGTCGTTTGCTAAGTATCGACTATAATTAGAATTTCCTTTGAGATCAACGTCTGACTCTTTAGAAATGTGCCGCAGCTTTTTGTGACATCACGACTTAAAAATGTACATAACTGACATCCCGGACGAGCAGGACCGAGTTCATCACCACTCGGTTTCTTCGCAAGTCCAGTCGTGAACTGGGAAGAAGTGGAAACCACGAAGCTAACGGACAGTGACGACCCGCCTCGAAAAGGGCCCGGTTTAAATATAGGTATCTCGTCTTTATTCTTGAGCAGACGACAAGGGACCGACAGCCTGTGGGTGCTTGATAGCCTCTACTTTTCTTCTGAGCACACTTAGCTACACAGCCACCTGTCCTAACGGCCAGGGAGAGGCAGTCTCAGAGACGGTGAAGCGGGGACCTCACGCCAAGGAGAAAGAGTTGACCTTTAGGGTGCGACACGACACATGAGTAGGACATTGACAATGACCATTTGCAATTCGGGGGCCTCCCGCTACTTTAAGTCACAGCCCTGCCAATGCCTTGCTGTGTTACCATAAATGAATGCTTTCCTTCCTCTACGAAATAGGATGCTCCCGGAACCTGCGTCCAAGGGTTTTTGTGAATTGTCAGGGTGTTCATACATGTGAAGCACTTAGGATAGTGCCTGGCTGGGAACAAGCATTGAATCGATGGTGGATGCGTACTTAGTAAAAACGAGTTTGTTGTTTTCTATCTACGTATGCCAGAAGCTTCCGAAGAGTGGGGACCTAATTAGGCTGACAACATCTTGTAGTTTTCTAGTGCCCAGATGTCGCCCATGCCATCCTACTCGGAAGGACAGCGAGGGAGAGGTGGGAAAACAAGGGGGTCCTCTCTAGGTCAAGCCACCGGGGGTCCAGCAGGCAATAGTGATGACCCTCTTTAAGCCACCCAGAAAGGAGGCCTTGAGAGTCTTCAAAGTCTTTCACGCTCCTTCTTCAGCCCGTGGGTGCAGCTTACTATTTCCTCTTCCTGGAGTGCCCTTCACCTGTGCTCTACCTTGCCTCGTCAACCCCTCTTCCAGACACAGGTATAACAGAGTAGATAAGAGCTATAAAGTATGCGCATCTTACTAGGTGTGTGACCTTGGGCAAATTATCTAACCTCTCTAAGCCTTGATTCTTTTCTATAATATAAGGTCCATAAAGTACCTACATCATAAAAATATTGAGACAATTGCATGAAACAATGCGACGTAAGTACCTAGCCCAGGGGAGACACATCGCACGGCTCCTCCTTTAGTTTTAGCATCAACACTGGTCAAAACCTTCCTGGACCGCCCCGGAGAGGTGAAGCGCAACTGCTCTCTCTTCGTTTCTGACCAGCGTACATACCTTGCTTACGGCACACAAAGCGGCAGCCCGGAACCCCTCACTTACAGGTCTGAGTCCTTTAAAACAGCAGTCTTCAACCCCCGGGCTGCATTCCGGCATGAGTCCAGACCCGTTAGGAACCAGGCCGCACAGCAGGAGGTGAGCAGTGGGCGAGTGAGCGAAGCTTCATCTGTATTTGCAGCCGCTCCCCAGCGCTAGCATCACTGCCTCGGCTCCACCTCAGACCATCAGGCATTAGATTCTCATAGGAGCACTGTCCCTGGCACCTAAAAGGTTGAGGACCACTGCTCTAAATGCAAGAATCAGTCCCAGTGCAAAGCGGCATCCCTAGGTTCTACCACAGTACTCAGAACACAGTGGGCATTCATCACATGTCTGTTGAACAAATGACTAAAACTATCTAAAGGATATAAAGTATTCAAGGAAAATTCGTTAAGATAATCTTATTCTGACACAGATCTTCAAAAAGGTTTGGTCATAGTTGAGTCTGTCGCATGTTTTAAAAGCTGTTTGTGTCAAGAGAGTGAATAAGAATGTTTATATTTGCACATTCGCATTCATCGGAACATCAGTCACAAGAGCTGAAACGTAGAAGCAACCCAAGGGTCCAACAGCAGATGAATGCATACACGAGTTGCGGTACATCCATACGATAGAATATTATTCGGCCTTAAAAAAGGGAAAAAAAATTCTGACACGTGCCACAACACGTGTGAACCGTGAAGACATGATGCTAAGTGAAATAAACCCATCACAAAAGGATGGATATGACATGGTTCCACTTACCTGAGGTTCCTAGAGAGGTCAAATTCAGAGACAGAACTTAGAATGGTGGTGGTGACTGGGGCCAGGAGGATGGGGAAATGCTGAGTCAGTATTTAACGGGTACGGAGTCTCAATTTGGGAAGATGCAAAATTTCTCGAGACGGATGGTAGGGATGGTTATACGACAACGTGAATGTACTTAATCCCGCAGAGTTCTACACTTAAAAATGGTTAAAATGGTGAAAGTTATCTTATGTATATTCTATCACACACATAAAGAAAGAAACAGAAAAAAGAATGTGTAAATAGCTCCTGACATTTCTACAAAAGGGCTTTTTTAATGAGTGTGAGATTTGCCCCTGTGGACATGTATATAACATATAACTGCTCCAACCCACCCTTGGCGTGGGGGGGGGGGTGGCAGTGGCAGCATCAGAATCCAGGTTTTAATTCCAAGTTTTAGGGCAGAAACTAGAGAATGCCATCGCTCCGCAAAGGATTAAGACCTTCTCCAGAGATTCGCATGGAGAGATATCCTCTGGTATTCCCAGGAATGTAATTATGTCTTAAATAATAGGAACAAAGAAGGAAATGCTCATGTAGGATTTTTATTGACTGTTAAATTGAGTCTAAACTTAGTGAATTTATTCAACGTGCTTCTGGTTCAAAGTTATCCCTTAGCAAGTGATACCAGGACCCTCAAGTGCTTTCATTCTCGCTTCGTCTCTTTGGCAAGAAACTGGCAACAGTCACTATTATGACGACTTCACCACAATTTGCATGGGGCGGAAGGAAGGCTGGGGTCTCGGTGAAGGCTTTGGTTGTGGGATAAGAAAACACCGAAAGTAACAGACATTTAAAAAAGGGGGCCAGGGCGAGGCCATAAAATGTGCTAAGATGCTAAAATGTGTTCTTGAAAGAAAACAGCTGAGAATCCTCGAATTTGATAAAATACTGTGAAGGCATGTTTATGAAGATGAAGAGCGTGTTTGTTCTGACAGCGGTCGGTCGTTTCGCTTTGTCCACAGTCAAACGTGGAGCTTGAGTTCATTTTGATTTCTCCATCAACCAAGACGTGCAGGTTCCCTGGGGATGGGGTTCTTGCTCTTTTGTTCACTGTTCTCCCATTCGAATTCCCAAAACAGCCTGACTAGGAGTTCTGGCTCATAACGATTATGGTGAAGGAAGGAAAGCTTAAATCTATTTCTCAAGTGTGTTTCACAAAATATAACACTGACACAGAATGCGCACATCCTTACAATTTGATTCACATCTAAAAAGGTTCATCTAACATAAGTCTTTCCTGAAGGTCTACAAAGCTTGTTTAGGGCAAAAATCTGAATCTAATAATACTCAATTATCAAGCATCGGTTTCCAAAATACCCACCACTTCCTGGATCTAATTTTGTTTCGGTTCTATAAGGAGACCACCCCATCGAAGAGGGAAGTATTTTTATCTCCATGCTAATTTGGTAAATCGTTTTTCCCCCAGCGAGCGTCAGGCTCTGCTGGGCACATGCCAGATGTGTGGTAAAGAGCAAGCCACGAAGCAGTGAGCGCAGCCACCAGACTCACTGAAGCAAAGGACAGGCCCATGGCGCCTGCCGAAAGCCGCACGTGGTGGGGGCTTCCATGCAAAACTGGTGAAAGACAGCAGCAGTTCAGTAGCCGAAGAAGTCAAAACAGCTGGGCGGGTCCCTTGTCTGGTCTCCGGCAAAGGTCAAACACATCAAAGGCAGAGTTAGGTGAGCTTAGTTATCTGCGTTCTCGTCGTCACTTGATCCGAGGGTCCTGCTCTCCCAAGTCCCTTCTCTGCGTGGCCATCGCTCTTTCAAAGGCCGTACTTGAAACTTCATGCGAAGGATGGCACTTTGCCGTCAAGAGCGGGTGTTTGGCAGACTGGTCGAGCATGTTCTCTGGAACCGAACCGTCTAGCTTCAAAGCCTAACTCTACTTGCTGCGCGATGTTAGGCGAGTTAACCGATGGCTCTCTGCCTCAGTTTCCTCATCTATAAAATATGGGCGATAACAGTAATACCTCATAGCATTGATGTGAAAGGATCGAGCATGTATAACGAATGGCTGTACTGCGACAGTGTCTGGCATAGTCTAAGCATTTCGGCACATCTCAAAACACACCGCTATATTGTAATTGCATGTATTTATGTTATGTATCTTATTTCATGCAATGTATGAAATCTGTGAAAGATTTACAGGTCTGGGCTGTTTCTATAATGCCCACCAGCCCTTGTGATTATAAAGCCGTGATATTTTATCCCAACAAAGAATAAAATCAGGACATTCGTGAGAGAGCACAGTATATAAAATAAGCAAATTTTTTAAATAATCCAGTCAGCATGGATCTCTCCACAGACCCCTTACAGAGGGAGATAACCACTTCTCTGAGTGCAAATGTTAATCTGGCAATGCTGGTGATCAGCCAGATTTTTTTCGGGTCACAGGCCAGAGGACAATTGTCATAAAGCTACGTTGAGAAACCTCCCAGGAGGTTCTCAAGGTGAGCGGTGTCATCATTCCGCCGTATTTCTCACCTCACGAGCACCCCCGAGGGAAAAACTTGCACAGCGATTCTCAGATCGACCTGACCTTGACAGAGCATCGTAACTTGGGCCAAAGCCAAGAACTCTATAACCATCTCTTATTCTTCTGTTTATGCGTCTGGGGTCTAGTCGAGCCATCTTACAAAATAGATTCCAAGTCGCAGTGGTGATAATTGGTTTGCCTTTGTACCCGCCAAGCTCCATATTCATGTCAGCACTTACGAAGGCGAAACGGTCCAGGCTCGCTCTCTCGCCTTCTCGCTGTGCCTGCCCACCTTTCTATCCACCTGTCTTCTCTGAGATACTTCTGCCAAGTATCGAGTGGTGCCATCATGCCATTGCATTTCTCACAAGGTGGCGGCGTCCTGGATGTGACTTCGTATTACAACCCCGTCCAAGGTTTTCAGTGGCCTGAGGTCAAATGCTCGTGTGTTTAGAACTGGGATGTCAAATGGTAATATAGAATTCACATTCTGTGAGTTACACTGAAAGCCACTTAAGGATTTGTAATATGGGTTTCTGCAGTCACTCAGACTAAAATCTTGGACACATTTCCCTGTGCCTTAGCCTCACTCCAATGCCCGCCTCTGAAATTCTGAGTCTTCTCTCCCAGCTCGTCTTCACCATCTGCCTTCTCTTCCTTTGCCACAGTCCCCTTGTCAAGACAATGGTCACATCTCTTTGATCTATGGGCTTCCAGTGTTGACCCGCTAGAACTTGTCCTTCTCACTGACCCCCGACACTCTCCCAGAAGCACGGCTGAGCCTGAAACTCCAATGCCTTCTCTACCACTCGCGTGCCCTTGGGAGGGGTCTCCACACCCCTTAGGACCTGTGTGGTGCAGGGAAATACGTACATTCAGAGCAGGGACTCGGCGGTTAACCGTCCCGAGTCTGGGTCCCAGCTCTGCCACTTAACGTCCAGGTGGCCTTGGGCGTTACTGATCCTTTATAAACCTGTTATTTTATTTATAAAGTTAGAGCAACTGTGGTGCCTTTCTCAAGGGATTACTGTAAGCATTAGCTTGGACAACACGCATAGAGGACTTAATCAGGGCCCAGCAGCCCGCTAGAAGTGCTTAGTAACCGCTGCCCCTTACTGAGGCTGGCCTCCCTGCAGCGGCACAGCCCCTCCCGGGCCTTCTCTCCCACACGTCCCTCAGTGCTGCAGGCGCAGCCTCCGTCTGCCAGGCTACAATGCCCTCCGTGCGTCCCCTCTCCCTTTGCTCCTGCAAGCGAGCTCTCTTCCGTTCTCTTCCCAAACCCTGCACTCCGTCCAGATTCAAACCTCCCACCATCTCCTCCTCAAAGCTCCCCAGCCCTTCTAGATGAACCATTTTTCTCCTTTCCTGAGCACCTGTAACAGCTGGTTTATCCGTCCGTTATCACAGTCATCGCATTCTACATTGAACTGTCAGTATTTGGTGAGCAATGTACCAGATCTGCTAAACTGTACTTTCTTTAAGGGTTGGGGGCTATGCCTTCATCAGAACTGACTCCCCAAAGAGGTCCAGGACAGGTCTTTACACATGAGAAGTGCTGGTATTACATGAATTGAATATAAACTTCCTATTTTGTTGATTGTTTGAAGAGCTTCATAGGATGTACTAATTATACAGCAGCAGAAATTGCCGCCCTTCCCCCCTGCCCCTGAGACAGAAATTTCTAGCACCTGAAACTCAGCTCTGCCCTTAACAGGGGATCGTGTGTCTGACATGCAATACTAGCAGGCCACTTGAGTTTTGTTTCACTTGTGTGAGAAAATTAGTGACTTCAGCAAAATCTTGAGACGCTCTTCCATCTCTAGAGCCGTGGTAAATAATGCACGTCCCTTCCATCACTCGCCCTGCAAAAAAAAAAAAAAAAAAAAAAAAAAAAAACTCTTCTATTTTAAACCTAAATAATTTTCGGAATATGCATTATTGCATCTGCCTCGGGTCTCTTGTTGCCACATTTTTAAAGAGTGGAGAGGACAACCACCTCTCTGGGTAAAAGCTTTTCACTTCCCAGGATGAAGACCGTGAAGAGGCCATGGCTAGTCAACACTCCAGACCCCTGAGGATACTTTTTTCCATATTTTCGTAATGTAACTTTTGTTCTCCATGTTGGCAAAATAACACTGACGTAGAAAAATGGAATTTGCAAGTGTTGAAATTTGAAAAGAATTCTGAAATGCGTCACCAAGACAACATTGATCTCTTGCATTTATTTCTCTAGTCTGACAACACCTTCCACTTTGCCAAGAAACAACAAACATGGTAATACACACAATCAAAATGAGAGTCAGTCATATGAATATCAATAAGGACAGTTTACATTTGCGCGTAGTGTTTCTGGGCCGATTTTAAAATGTTTTTCTCCTTCGTGGCTCATCGCCACAGCCGTTCTATGTACTCAAAGCAGGTGTTACGAACCTGGAACCTCAGTCTTTCTGTTCACTTGTTCTGGGCTAAGCAAGGAGGAAGGAAGGTAACTCGAACCATCACCAAAGCAATGAATGTCAAGTGCAGTTCTCAGCAGGTCCCAACCAGCGGTGAGCGCGACTTCACCTGTGAGACGTTTCCACGTTGCTTCTTCCTCTTCGAGTGCACATTCTTTTCTCCCTACGTGGTCTTTCATCCTCTCGTTACATTTTCCTTCTCTTAAGTCTCAGTCAGATGTTTGGACTGAGATGTTCTCAGAGCAGTAAAAAGTAAAGAGAACTACGTGGAAATGTCATAGTGTTTTTTGATACTTTTATATGTCTTTCTCCTGGCACTTTACAGTGGAAAATGGTTCGAGTCCTGCTAATTGGGCGACAGACAGGCTAAGCATAGTCTAAGAGTTGTCTCACAGGATATCTCATCTAATCCTCATAACAAAGCTATAAAGAAGGAATGACCGCCGGTCTAGAACTCGGGAAACAGGTTAATCGAGCATCCCAAGGGAGGCGGCGCAGTCAGGAATCCAGGCTCAGTTCTCTCTATATCGAGTTCAAGCGGGCTTGCTCTCCGATCACCACGTGTCTTGGCTTTATGCTCAGATCTCTTTGCGGACGCCGAAGATGGAAGCACGTCCCATAGATGGCAGCCTTCCTCAGTTCCGGATCAACTGAGAGGCGAACAGAAAGAAGTGGGCCACATGCAGCTCGAGGGGCTAGCTTTATGGCTCTCGAAGCCGGATTGCAGAACAGGGCCCAGGTGCAAGCAGCAACGGGCTTCCCAGGGCCGAACCCCAAAATTAGATAGCTTCCCGCATCTGTCTCAGGCGCTGCTGAAACGGCGCCGGACCTTCAAAACGTACCACAGGAAGACACAGAGTGGAATGTGTGCCTCCTGCAGCCGCCAGGCCCCAGGGGGAAAGAGGAAGAAGAGAGCCAAGCTCCCAGAGCCGCCACTTTCTCCTCCTAGACTCGCCAACCCAGCGAGCGAGGAGGAAGACAGAGGCCAGGAGCGGCACCTCCCTGGGGCCCCCTCCGCGTGACAGGCAGCACCAGGAGTGGGGAAGAAACGTCGCTCCCCGTAAAGCATACCCTAAGGACTTTTATGTCGTGGTCACAGTAAGTGTTCAAACATACATGGCCACTTCTTGGCAAGCAAAATGCACTTACTATTACGCCATCCTCGTCACAGAATTTTGCCACACGGATCCCCGCAGAGGCCAAGATGTCAGGAAGCTCTTGTTTCCACCACTTCACCGACTCACTGCACGACCTAGGGCAAGCCGCTTAACTAGTCGGTGTCTCAATGTCCCCGTTCATAAAGTCAGGATTGTTGACATGAACGCTCCCCACGGGTAATTCTTCCATCAGGGGCAGCAATGGCGGGATCCTGCAAACTCAGAAGGAGCCAGCCCGCTAAGAGACATCGGAAGTACAGAAAGAACCAATCTGCCTTCTTCCAAGAGTCCTTAGCAGATCATGCTTCGGTGGAGTTCCTTCCGTTATACACCAGCTAAGAGAGAATCCACCAGTAGCCGGGCCACGTGCCACCCAGAAGGTCACACGTACTGAGCAACAGTGGGCTGCTTCGCGCCTCTTGGATCGCGACGTCTGAGCAGCTACACGCGCTCAAATTTATATTTCCCCCCGTTGACAGGCCCGGAGAGGGCATATAGCTTAGATTTTTAGGCAACGCTCCATGTTAAAAGCCTCTCCTTTTACAGAGGCGTATTTTTAGAGCCTCCGTAGCCAAACTCCGGCTGAGTTTAATCCATGCGGCCCTGCAATCCAAACAAGAGCCTAAACACACTTCGCATCAGTGTATTCAGTGTGAACTGATATGTCAGAAAATCAATTAATTACTTTTAAGAAGCAGTTAAGAGTATCCCTACAATGCTGCCATGTGAATTATTAAAGAAGACGATGTCCGGGTCCTCGCCCTCACCCCAAACTGAAGCTCTGTGTCACCGGGTGGCAAAAAGATGCCTTCGGCCCTGAATCCTCAGTGAAAATAGTACAGAGTGGAAGGGGCCGAAATAAAGAAAGTGGCCAGGCTTAAGAGGCACGGTGCCGCCCATCCTCACCTCCATTCGCCTGAGGATGGGCAGCCCTGCCTGGTCCTGTCTTTTCCCAGAGCCCTGCCCATCGCAGAGGAAAGCCCACGCAAGGCCCCCTTCCCCCACCTGCACCTGCTGCCCTCTGCCGAGACGAGGCCGGGCAAAGCCGCCTGGGTGGGAGGCCAGGGGCCGGTCCCACGCCGCTCAGAATGTGCGGCTCACGCCCAGGCACACTCATCCACACACGTCTGTGTAACTGGGAACGGCACCGAGACTGATCTGGAGTCTCCAGTGTGCAGCAGACACGGATGCCCCAAATGCAGAGAGAATCCCCGCCCACCTCGACTTAGCCTGCACCCCAAAGAACAGTTGTATCTGCAGTTGTGAGCTGGGGATGGGGGCGGCACTGGGGCTAAGGGCTTTATAACGAGTCTCCGTTATTGTGTACCTTTGGTTTCGATTTGGCCAGAAATGTTTACCATGTGAGTGAGAAAACACCATCCATTTATAAACCCAAAGCATCGGGAAATCCGCTAGGAAGGGGACACTTACCCTGCTGCCTGGTTGTGCTTCTCACTCTGAGGTGGCTCCTTATGCTGTCGGCTTCCAGAACTCTCTATGGCCCAAGAGTCAAGAACCAGAGGAGGGCCCCCGGCTTCTGGAGTTTACCGGAACCCAGTGATTTAAAGGGCAAGTTGCAAAGGGAGGAGTTTTTTCACTGTTCTCTACCTGGAAGTAGTTGTCTCCTCGCTCTGAGATCTGGGCTGACTCCGGGTACAACAGACGGGAGAGGGCGTGGCAGCTGCAGTTCGTCATCATTCACTCATTCACTCTTCATTCATTCATTCACTCATTCATGCACTTACGCTTGCTTGCTTCCTTCCTCTTTCTTTTTTTTCTTTTACGAAAAGTACTTATTGTGAGTCTACGCAGTTCCAAGCACTTTTTGTGATGCTGGGTGCTCTCCAGCAAGGAGCAAGACAAAGCCCCTCCCTCGCTCTGCCCCCCGACTCGGGGGATGGAGGCGGACGATAAACAAGTAGATACAGAAGTTCGGTAAGACGCGCGCAATGACGGAAACGAATCGGTGCGTGTGCGGTGTGATGTGAGTGGCGGTACGGGGTAGGGCGTGGCGCTAGGTTAGCTGTGACTTTAACCGATGACACTCGGGCAGCCGTGGGAAACACGGGTGGGGCCACGCGGTCCGAGCAGAGGGAAAGCAGGTGCAAAGGTCCTGGGGCGGAGGAGCGCGGCGTATCTGAGGGGCAGAACGGAGGCCGTGGCGGGACAAGCCGTGGGATACGGGCCGCTCCGTGAGGTCAGAGAGGTGGGCTGGGCGGGGCCGCTTCGCCGGGGCCTGGAACCCGAGCTCCCCGGAGAGCCCTCGCAGGGTTGGGGTACGGGACACACATGATCCGATGTGCATTAGCCTCCAGGTGGCGGGGAGGCTGCCGCCCTTCCTTCCCACTGCAAGCCGCTCCTCCATCGGAGCAGGGGTTCGATCGTGACCGTCCGGTCCCTAACCTTGGCAGACGCCCCATTTCTCCGTGCTTCGCTCGGCTGGTCCAGAGCAAGACCCCCGCTCGCTGGGCTGCCGTCTGCAAGGCGTTTGCTCCTCGGTTGCTGGGTTCACAGACCCGGGTTGCCGCCATTGCCAATAACTCCTTTATTCCCTACTTTATCCCCATACATATGTTTTCGATGTTGATTTTCACCAACTTTTGTTCAGCAAACGTTTATCGAGCACCTCCTCTGTGTCCCCCTGGGTCCTGTGCCACTGCGGGGAGCAGTTTTACCAGCCAAGAGGAGAGAGCATCCCTCTCCCCAAATCAGATGTCTCCTACGGCCCCCAGGAAATCCCGGCAGAGGCTCACAGGTCCTGTTATTAAAGTTATTATGCAATATTTAAATAAACATTAGGAGTCCCGACAGGTGTGTGATCACGGACAAACCTACCCACAGTACCCAGTGCTGGCCAGGTGAGGAAGGCACCCACTCAGGCGGCAGGTCTGGACCGTCCAGTGTGCAGGGGGCTCTGTCCCGTGCTCTCAGAACCGGTGCCAGGTTCCAGTGGGGGAGGGGAGCTTTCCTCTCCCGTGGCAGGCTGGTGAAGGAGAGGACCAAGGGACAGAGAGACTTTTGCCTCTGCATTTAGCTTTCATTATGCAGTTCTGGACTTCAGAAAGACAGTTCATTTGTTCTCAGTTCCCAGAAGCCTAAATGAATTCCCCACCAGGCAAAAAAAAAAAAAAAAAAAAAAAGTTTGGAAAATTATCTCCATCAGGAAATTACAAAAAGGAGAAAAATAAGACCTGGGAGAGGCTTGAGCTCTCGGGCCAGAGGGGGAGAGAGGGGGAGAGCCGCATAGCAGCATTTGCTCACTTGCCAGACACCCGGGAGCCACGAGGCATGACTCAGGCCCACACCGCCAGCTTCAGCCTCCCGGGCCCGCAGGCGGAGTGAGTGGGAAGTCCCCCAGCCCATGGGAAACAGAGAGGGCTCAGCGGTGAGGACGGCCAGCTCCGGGGCCGGTGTGCGGAAGCTGATTTCAGGGCCAGTTTATGTCAATCTTGTTTCGTTGAAAACTAAATGCGTTGGCTCGTTCCAAGGGCCACACGGGCCTGGTCTCATTCACACCCCGGAGGGTATTTGTTTCGAAAAGAAAGAGGAAAAAGGGAAAGAGAAAGGTGGGGTGAGATGTGAGCCGAGGAGATCTGGCGAGAGCACCCACAGCCCTGAGGGTCAAGTTTTAATCTCGCAGAGCCTCCTCTGCAATGCCCGGCAGTGATGTCCGTTCGGCCCCTCTCGTGAGGGATGGCCAGACTGGGCGAGCAGCTCAACCGGCCGCCCCCCTGCATCTCCCTCTGGGGACTGGCAGGACATCAAACAGAACAGCATCCGTTTTGGGTTGTTTTGTTTTTGTTTTTGTTTTTGTTTTTAAGAAATGCAAGGTGGTCCCTGTTCGCGGCAGCACGTGAGTGGCATTAGGGAGCTCCCTCTGTGCCCAGAGAAGGGACCAGTGCTCCCTCCGTCATCCGTGCCGTCTCCCCTCCTTTCTGGTCCGACCCTCGCCGTCGGAGGGTAGGGCTGGACGTGAACTATGCCAAAAATGAAAAGGGAGGGACAAAATTATAAACGTATCTGATGCGATTCAAATGAATTCCATCTGTTGTCCATATACAGGCGATGTGAATACCTTGTGCAAGCATTAATTTCTCTTGCACGGATTGGTGCCCAGTTCCAGGTAGAGTCGCATCAAATGAGAGGAAAGCAAGGGGCTCGTGAAGAGCCTGGCTGTGGTCTGATCACAGTCGGCACAAGGAAGAGGACGCAGGGTCCACCTACCGTGGCGTCCGTCCACGTGGAGCCCTGTGCACAGGACCCTGAAGTCGCCCCACCCACACTGGACCTTTTAGTACGATGCAAGACAAGTGGGCTGCTAGCATTTCACACCACCCTTGCATTCGGGTTTAATTAGGGTGAAGACAAAGGGCGTAGAATCGTTGCATAGGGCAATCTGTTGCATAGCACCTTAAAGATTAAAAAAAACAAGATTACACAGCTGCTCCCCCAGCAGGCACCACGGGCACACTAGTCCCAGGCACACCAGTCCTGGGAAGAGCTATTACAGGGGAAACCTCGTGACTCTGTTTCCCTTTCTTTAGAAGCGTAAGATAAGCCCTTCGCATATCCTGACTCCTTGGTCACATTCGATGTATATGCAAAAGAAGTTCAAAGGCTGCCTTTGACAAATGACCTTTGGAGAAGGATGATAAAACATGTCTGATAAAACTGCACACAAAAGACTTTAGCAATAAAGACCTACACATTGGGAAAGCAGGCCTTGGGCAGCAGGGTGTGAAACGGCGTTATCTCCAGCTTCAGCACTGGAAGACAGTGGCCCAGGGCAGAAGGCTTTATCTGGCCTGCACAAGAATGGAGACTGTGCCTCCCCCGAACCGCCCTGTCTGCAAAGCCCAGGAAACACCTTGCAGGCGAGTTGATGCAATAGTTGCCATTGCGGCCCTCAGTGACAGTTAAAACAGTGTTACAACACAGCATTGGGCAACAACCTTGCTGTATCATCCCGGTCCACGTTTAATACCCCTTGTCCCCCCTGGAGGAGAGACAAATAGGACATTTTGGGTGACTTTTTTTTTTTTTTTTGGTCCACCCTTTACTTTCAATTTAGACGATTAAAGAGAGGAAAGACACATTCTTCCTTCTTTCTTTCCAATACGATTTAAAACTCCTTTCCCGGTTCACATTTCAGGTGGGAGATGAGCGATATTTATTCTTTGCGTCTTACTGCTTTGTTTCTTGAGACTTTCAAAGGATTCTCGTTATCTCTTCTTGGAGATTTATTACTCAGTTCCTGTGACTGGGAGGAGGGGGCTGGGAGTTTAATTTATGTGTTCGCGATCAGGAAACCACTTTGAAAGGAAAGAGATCGATTTAGCTTTTCGTGAATTGGAAATTTTCTGTAAATAAAATTTTATAAGACCTTCCCCCCCCCTGCTTTTTTTTTTTTTTTAAAGAAGCAACAGTACAGCTGCTGAGGTTTGGGGGGAAGGACACTGAGTAACGGGTTCTGGGGTCCCAGGTTGGCCACTGTTCTGGGACCTTGGAAAACCACTCATTTTTTGGAGCCTCCTGTTCTCCCCGCAAAGTGAATGGGTTGTATAAAGTGCTTGCTAAGACCTCTCACCGCTCCTAATGACTGGGTCCTATGCCACAGTGTCTCCCTGACTTGTCTTATAATAATCCTTCACCTTTGATGACCCTGTTTGGTTTTTCGAAGTGCTTCAGCAGTCATGGTTTAATTTGACCTTCTCGACGGCGTTTTGATCATGGCAGGGCTCTAGACTTGGCCCATGAGGAAACTGAGGCCGGGAAAGTTTAGGGGACCTGCAGAGAGTCACAGAGAATCACACACTGAGTCACCTAATAAACTGAACACTAAGGAAAAAACAAAAACAAAAAAAACATTCGACTCTTTCATAATAGCAAGCAACAGTAGAAAGTAAATTGTATGCACAGCTCGGGAGATGAAGCGGCCATTGAAAAAGGGGCTTCGGGAAGCAATCCTTGCTCTTCGTATCTGAGAAGAGTTCTGTTTCGTTTATTCTCTTCTATTTCTTTTTTCTCCCCTCTCTCTTCTTTCTGGCGTAATAACTGCCGTTATGATTTTTAATTTACAACCAGTTAATGGGTTACACTCTGTGGTTTGGAAATCACTGGTCAGAAACTTTTCGCACGGCACTGTCCTGCTTTTTTCGAAATCAGAAGTCGAGATGCGCTTCTGGACCCACGGCTGAATGCTGAGTGGGGTTGTCCTGCGACGGTGTCTCAGTCTGAAATGATTTCTCTGTTGTGGGAATGATAAATCCTATGATCCCCCCACGTCTACACACTAAGGCAGCATCGTCCTGACGGCCAACCTTCTACCGTAGGGCAGCTTCTGACCCCTCTGGTTTGAATACGCCATCGAGTCCTAATAAATAATGAATACTAATGACAATATCAGACACCTCTTTGTGTTGTACTCCCACTAACGTCAGAAGGAGACCTGGGGCTGCTCCCTAAAAATGGCATATGGGTCTCTAAATAAAGGGCTTTAATGCATTTTATATTTAAACCATAAGGCCAAGGGCTCAAACCCAAATTGAGATGGACTCTCTGCTCCTTAAGTACCATTCTGGAAAAGGCGTTGAAATATTTATCCATCTATCTGGCTTCTAAAGCAGCTCATTTTCTCATAGCACACTTCTAGAGTATACCTGTTTGCAAACCCCCTTGATCTGGGAGGGGCTACCTGAAGCGAAGGCATCCTTTTGCAAAGTTATGTCTATGAAACTTCTTTAATGAGAACTACGAAGAACAACATTGTTTTTAAAAATATACGGGATTCAAAGATTCATTTCTCTGTGCACCTGGCCAAGTCCTTACTTTCCGTGCTTCATCTCTGTGTGGCCAAGGGCAAGGTGTTTAACCTCTTGAAACCTAAGGGGATAATAGTTCCAAACTTAATAGAATTATCAGGAGGATTTAATGAGATGATGCTTGGAAAACCCCGGCCACAATACCTAGAGATCAGAAGTAGCTCAGTAAATGCCGGAGACCATTATTATTTGTCCACTAAAATTTGCTTGGTCATCATAACCCTATTAGCATAAATAATGTGACAAATCAATGCCACAGCTTTCTCTCTTCTCGTAGACGAGGGACACTTGGTGGATCCCCAGGGGTCAAATGACCTAGTCTCTTGCCTTCAGGTAGATGACCCTCGAAATCCCTTAAAATCTAACATAGCCCAAATCCAATGCATTGATAAGCTGCTCTTATGCTATCCAGCCTGTCTCTGATATAAAAAATTATTTCCTTGGCCTACTAAGCCAATTGATAAACATTTGTATATTAGTTTTCTTCTGAAAAATAGAAAAGGATCATGTTTACTTTTTAAGATCCACAAATTTGTGGCAGAGGGGAATTTAGCTTTTTAAAGGAATGCTGATTTATAATACAGGACGGAGTGCTCCCCTCTGTTCAAAGCAAAACAACAGACCTCCAGCAGAGAGACGGGTGTCTATTCACAGTTTGTTACTGAGGGGTTATATGTACTTTGGACTTGACCATTTCAAAATCTTAAAAATTAATAAAGAGGGGATATTTTTCTATAGAAGGCTTTATTTTTGGGGAACAAAAAAAGCTACTCATTAAGTTTCAGGTGACTCAGCAGGGTCTAGAAATTCATGCATAGGAAAGTAAGAACTTGGCCAGGTGCATAGAGAAATGAATCTTCGAATCACGTATATTTTTAAAAACAATGTTGTTCTTCATAGTTCTCATTCAAGAAGTTTCATTTCTAGCTCCAGGTATTTCAAGCTGAGTAAAAATCAAGATTCCGCTCTTGCTGTATCCATGCTCCATAATATGGGAATCAATGCACAACTTTGATTAACTCTCATAAATTCATATCTAATCTTACTCACAAGAATTCTAGAACACTTTTAAATATAAAGATGACTAGTAGCAGAATATTATTCTCATCGAAGAAGTTTTTCTGATGCTGCTTTACCTTATGACAGTATCACATTTCTATAAAGAAACATCTTTTAGGGAAGTGATGATTAAACAAATCTTCATTTATCGTGATCAGAAAAAAATATACACTATACACAAAAAAAGAAAATAAAACTTCCATGTAACTTTACTTCCTAGTAACCAAGGGGTTAATCTGATGTCTTAATCCATTTCCACTCTAATTGGGAAGGGTAGGGGGGGAAATCATTTCAGTAACAAAATGGACATTGCTAGCCTGTATATGCCTGAGGCCAAAAGAAAAGAAATGGATTCTCTCGTGAGCCGGGTTAGCGAGGGAGAAGAAAATCTACATCTTGCACTTCGCTTCATGTCACTGTTCAGTTTGCCAGTGTTAAAGTAATGATCTCCAGAACAGCAGGTGGGTCCAGGGAGAGGGTCCGCCTCGGTGCCCCAGGGTGAGTCCCCCGGGCAGTCTCTGCCCCTCACTCAGCTGAACCCAGACCTGGCTCCGTCGGACCACTCAGACAAAAGGCGCAGCCTCCGCCGGCATCTTTGGTCGAGTTTTCTTCTTTCTTCCTCGTTTCTTCTTTCTTTCTTCATTGTTTGGTGTCTTTGGCAAAGAAGAGTTCTTGGCTAAACACATCGCTCCTGTTTTAGAAACTATACAATTTTTTTTTTTTTTTTTTTGCGGAAATGAAATAATCTTGATGTGGGATGTTTTGAATTCATCCTCAAGATACATTATCTTCATATGCACTTGAACTGTTGAAGTAACTAGAGAACCAAGAAAAATGGGAGTGCTTTAGACAGAGTCTCCAAACATCAGTGCACTCGTTGGTCGTAGTTCAAATAGTAATGAACTAGTGTTCATTTGGGGCTCATTTGTCATCACATTTGGGCAATCATTCGTCTTTTGCTCTTGCTATTTAGGAAAAAAAAAAAAAAAAAAACCTACTCTGCAAAATATGTGACCAAAAGCCTTCAAGTTTTGTGTGCTTAATCATTCTTAATGATTTTTTGGATGATCTCTGTATATTGCTTTCATCACACCTATAAGTATAAATCAGAAATTAGCTAATAGAGACTATTTTCAGGTGTTTTGTTTAATTTTGTTGTATAATGTTTTCATTTTTCCTTTCAACATTTCAGGAAGAGGTGAGCTTTATAGGGCTGGCACCATTTGTTCATTCAAAAAAAAAATAGCAACATTTGCTTCAATTTTTAGAAAATAGACTTAAATTATAGCATTTTTTTAAGCAAGTCTAAATCAAATTGAAACATTTAAATCTGACTTAATCATTTTTTGAGAAATTAGCAATGTTTCATAAGAAGTCTTTAAAAAAATATTTAACATTCCATTTCAGTATATGACACACTGTCTATAAAAATGGAATTATTACTAGAACATCGATTACATAATATTATTAACATGATATAAAAAAATGAACTAATTACAACGCAGATCTTAGGATTTTTATGAAACTTAAAAAATGCAATTATATAATTACATAGAATGATCGCTTACATTATTGCTGACGTTTTAAGCTATTTTTTTTTATTTCATACTACGGCACAAATTTTAAAGCTTTCGTGGAGTATGATAATTCCATGACCTCGCAAGAAAGTAGGAGAGTGATAGTCTTAGCCCACTGTTTCATATAAAACCCTGTTTTCCAAATTTGAGGATAGCAGGATTAATACGAAAGGATTTGTCTTTGAGTTCTCACAGAACACTCTAACACCAATACGTGGCAGTTTGTTATTTAATTAATCAATACAGATATTTAAGCAATTCTTTCGCAGATAACTGCACATCTTACTCTTGATTCTTAGGTAGACTTCTCATGTTCAAGACAGACAGGTGACTGGGCACCCAAGATCCATCTCGAGCTTTTTTGTTCCCTTTCTAAAGAGTTCTGCTGTATTTGTGGGAAATATCTCTGCAGTCTGCAGGGGATCATAGATAGGAAAACTTTTATTCCCATAGGGGGAAACACCACCAATTTGAGATATTAATAGTTATAATAATAACAACAAAGAGCCTTATAGCTATTAATTTTAAAGGATAAAAAAATTGAACTATGTTGTATGTCCATATTTTTTAATTTAATTTTATAATACAGTACATAGTGAAACCGCACTAATTGGGTCGACATGGAGAAAACACAATTAATGAAAAGGCTGAACTTTAATATTTTTGAATACTCGTGGTAATAAAATAAAGGTAACATTTACAAGTAAATATTTGTTTCTCTCTAATCTCAGTTTTATGTAAATTATGGAATAGAACAGCGATACATTTGTTCTTTGTTTCTTCTTTTGTTATTTCTTCTGAATTATAATCTACTTTATAACACACCAGAAGCACCTCCCTGAATTGAACTCTCACTGTTTTTTAACTGGAAGATTGCCAGCAAATTGACATACTGTGTTGTTTTGTTTTGTTTTGTTTTTAAATCTATATGCTATATTTCAAAATAAACCTGTCTATAGGAATGGCTATTTGAGAATGTGTATCATTTAAACACTTAGCGATTCTATTTTAAACCATGACCTATTTTTTCAAAATGAACCTCTTCTTCTAATCTGTGTTGTTTATATGAAATTCACAGAAAATTAGCTTTGCTATGTAAAGAAAAGGGCGAGAGACGCTTTGGTCATATTCTTTCAGGGCCGGAAGAAACCAACGCACTGTTATGACAGTACAGGCCGAGGCCTCGGTGGCTGGTAAAGCTTAAGTGGAAACGGACGATGCCTGAGGTTGACTTGTGGCTCACCCGTGGCCGTGACGGCGCATTAGCGGTGGTGGCAGTGGCTAGCCGGCCTTCGCAGCTCCGTCGTTGCTGTGTATGTGTGTCCTGCCTCTGAGTCAATCAAGCGATGTTGTAATCAAAATTCTGAACTTTGCTTCAGGACAGCTCACAGGGAAACTGTGAGTCAAGAAAGATGCATTACTTCATGGCCTTCGCCAGCCGCGGGTGGAGCAGAGAGGGCTCAGTCGAGCGCTCACAGAATAGTAGGGACATTGCTATTCAGGGCGAATTGTGTTTTGAGTGGTCACCTTAGAGCTACGTTGTCCCATGCAGCGGCCACGTAGCCACAGCTAGCTTTCGAGGACTTACCACGTGGCTAGACTGAATTGAGATATACCGTAAATGTAAAATACACGTAGGATTTTAAAGAGTTACTCCAAAAAAAAAAAAAAGATAAAAAAAAAATCTCAATAACTTTATATTGATTACATGCTGAAATGAAAATGTTTCGGATATCCTCAGTTAAATAAAATACATGGTCAAAATTAATTTCGTTCATTTCTCCTTACTTTTTAATGTGGCTACAAGAAAATTTTAAATTACGTCTACAGCTCCCATTATATTTCTGTCGGACAGCACTGCTCTAGAATAAAAAAAGAAAAAAGAACGCCCACATGGTTTAGAGGCAACTTGTCAAGCTCTAGCAGAGAAATCCGGCTGGTAACAGCATCCTGATGTAAACTGTTTTGGCAAGGTGTTTTAGCTTCCTGGCTACAACTGGGCGCTCCAGAGCGAACCGCGTAGGTTCAGATTGGGCCGATTCCTGACCCTTAGTTTCTTCGTCTACAAGGTGAAAGGAATAATCCTGGGCCGTCTGTGCGAGAGGGTTAGATGGAACGACGCGCGTAAAGCGCTTAGTGTGACGTCTGGCAGAAGACGGTGGAAGGCCACGTCTGTTATCACAGTTGTCTTAGTCAGCTCAGGCGGCTGTGACAAGACACCGTAGGCCCAGTGGCTTAAAATACAGAACTTTGCTTTGTCTCAGTTCTGGAGGCTGGCATCTGAGATCCGGGTACCAGCACGGTCAGGTTCTGGTGAGAACCTTCTTTCTGGCTTGCACACGGCTGCCTTCTTGCTGTGTGCTCATACGACGGGGGAAGAGAGAGGCAGAGGAAGCTCGCAGACCTCCTCTTAGCAGGGCACTAATCCCATCGCGAGAACCCCACCCTCACGACCTCATTTCAACCGAACCACTTCCCCCCACCCCACCTCCTCACACATCGCATTGGGAGTTAGGGCTTCAACACACGAGTTTGGAGGCAGGGGCACATTCGGTTCATCGTGACAGTTTAAAAAGTCCGATCAGAGATAGCAATTTTGCAATGCTGTTTATCGAGACCTTTCAGACGTTGCAGTATAGTGTGAGCTTGGCACAGTTTTGCTGGATACTGAGCAGTTGCCCTTGCCAGCTCTGAATGTGGTCCTTGCACCAGCAGCAGCAGCAGCAGCATCACTGTGAGTTTGTTGGAAATGCAGGATCTCAGGCCCCACCCCAAACCGACTGAGTCAGAATCTGCACCTAACCAAATCCCCAGGGGTTTCAGAAATACATTCAGTTCACGCAATGCTGTCTGGGAATTTGAAGAGGAGTGAGAAGCCTTAAAGGCAAGGCGTTCAAATGTAGTGGTTACGTGACTGCATTGGGGTGAGGGTGAGTCAGAAGAGAATCAGGCAACTACACAGCTGGCACCGAAGTCACCCTTGCTACTCAGTGACCCAGAACCAACTGTGATATAGACTAGGAGTCAAGCAGACAGGGATCAAAATATCAGCTTTATCAATAACAGGACTTTTGGAGAGCGTGGCTTGGGTATGCGGTTTCCTAACACTGAACCCCAGAACCCAACAGACTTACTCACTAGTACACAGGCGCTGTCTCCCCAGAATGATAAGGGACGGGGAAAGGCATGGTCAGTATACTAGTTTTCTATCACTGCCAAACTAGCAAATTACACCAATCTAGCAGGTTAAACCATACCATTCAGTATGTCAGAAGTCCAGCTGGGCTCATCTGGGTTCCTGGCTCAGGGACTCACAGGGCCCTGAGTCAAGGTGTCGGCTGAGCCCTTACCTGGAGGCTTAGGGAAAATGCACTTCCAGGCTCCTGCGGGCTGTTGGCAGAACACAGTTCCGTGTGGCCGCATGAGAGAGCCCTGTTTGTTTGCCAGTTGTCAGCCAGGGGTCACCTAGAGAGGCTGCCGTTTCACTGTTGCTCATGGCTTCCTCCGGCTTCCAGCCAGCCCTGCGGGCACATTCTATCCTTCTCTGACCTCACTGCTGCCCCAGCCTGAGAAAACGCTTCGCTTCTAAAGGTCTCCTGTGATTAGATCGGACCTGCCAGAAGAGTTTCCCTTTGGGTGGATTCAAAGCCAAGTGACTAGCCAGCTTCACTACACTGGAAAAAAATCCCTTTTGCCACCTAGCATGACCAGGGCATGACCTCTCCTCAGAATCAGCCCCAGGGATTAGGGCGGAAGATCTTGGGGATTCATTTTAGGAGTCCACCTAAAGCACCTGGTTTCTGTTCCCAAAGCTATGATCCAAGCCAATCAGTCTTTTATGGTGGAGGATCGAGGATGTAGAAAGAAGCCAAGAAACGTCACTCCACGTAGAAACCTGAGGCCGGGGACCTGGGGGTTCCATCGCTTCCCCCTTTCCCGCCCACCCCTCAATATATTCAAATAGCTCTGCCACGGCGTCTAGTTGAAAGGTCACACAGGGGACAGGGAGACCATGACGAAGAACATGGTTGGCCCTTGAGAAGAAATTTCACCTAAGGCAGAGGATCTGACCCCCTCCGAGATGGAGACAGGGCAGGTAGACCTTAATCCTGCAGGATTGTGCTAAACAGCTTGAACTGCACTCAGGATGCACCGGGAAACACAGGTTCTGCAGAAGTGAGGTGTGGGAGAGTAGTCCGGAAGTACTGCAGGAAATTAACGGAGCCCCCTTTGTAGGAGACCTCAGCGAGAGATCTGGCGAGAGATGGCGAGACCTGGATGCACAAGGGCACAGTGGGGAAACCAAGGAGAGCCGGTTTGAGATGAGAGCTCATGAGCCTGCTTGTCAGGGACCTGCACATGGCAAACGTTAATGTTCTCATGTGTCTTCCATCCAAAACGCGCACACACACACACACACACACCCTCAACTTTGGGCTCTCTTCCCTCTACCACTGTACCCCTTCCTCTCCCTCCTTCAACAAGCATCTCCCTCCCCTGCCTGACATCCCACTGTCTCTGCTCCATGGACTCTCTTCTGGCAAAGGTTACTGTGGTTACCCCATAGCAAAATCCAGTGTAACCTCTTCAGTCCTCTACCTCATGTCTGCTTGGCCTTTGGGACATGCCTTCCCTCTCAAAGCTCCCATCTTCCTTTCGTGTGTAAGGCCCTATTTTCCCATCTTTCTCTTCCTTACTCAGTCTTCTTAATGGTTGCCTCTTTTCCCAATCATCCCTTAAATCTCAGACTCTGAGATTTAAGGCTCGCCTGTCAACACATACGTTCTATGTACGATCCGAAACTATTGCAGATGTGTGAGGACTCGACTCGGTATTCCTATCCTAGACCTCTGCCCTGAATTCCTGTTTCTCCCACCTGCTCCTACAATTCTGTTGTATCCATCCCAGCTGAATCCGGATGTCTACCTCCAAACCCATCCTCTTCCAGTCTTGACTGCTGCTAACGGCACCTGGGCCACAGGTGGGCACAGTCTTCTCCCCCTCCCTCAGGCCCATCGTCCGTCTTCATTGTTTCCACCCTAATGAAGATGCTCTCGATTCTTGTCTGGCGACTGCAGCAGCTCCCCTGCTCCTTTGCTCTGTCTCCTCCCACTCACCTACTCATTTCTGACAGACAGTCCTAAAATGCGTATTAATTATGTCACTTCCCAGATTTCAAGGCTCCGACAGAACCCAGTGCCCTTACGGTGAAGTTCAAATTTCTTTAGGCTGTGTCAGCTGCCAATGGTCTGCCTGTGTTCAGGTCTGCCAGCACTGTGTCATTTGCGAGCTGCCACTCCCCATTCTGATCCCAAACCTACACTCCAACCTGCTGGAACCGACATGTGGGTCTGTTTCACAGGTCCGTGACTCTGTCATACTTTTCCTTCTGCCCGGAGTCACTTCTCCCCCAGGCCCTTCCCATATCCCTAAACCTGTTCTTGAGCCTTCTCAAACACCTGGTAAAAATCTACCCAACCTCCAAGAGTCAAATCAAGTTCATCTGTATTAGGAAGGAAGGCTTTCCTGAGCCCACCAGGTGATACCACCCTCTCTTCCTCCTGTGTCTCCTCCCACTACCTCCCTGGACCCTGCACATCTGTGTGTGTCTATCAGCAACCATAATGCTCCATTGTTCTCATTTATTGGTCCTTTGTTACCAATGAGCCTAGCACCGTGCCTGGTACCTAGGAAGCATTAGAGGAATGCTGAAGGGAGGAAAATTGTATACTTCATTCCTGGGAAGGTCCTCGAGATGCCATTTAGAGGGAGTGGAGGCAGGAAAAGACTAGAAAGCTATTTTACATTTATTATGACTTTACGAGCCTCTCAGCCAAATAGACCTTGACCTACTGCTCAAATTCTGTGGATTGCCATAAATAACTTCAAGGTATGACTCCTACAGATTTGATATTTGCATGGTGAAGAAGTTCAGGGATATTTTCTGATGGAGACCATGCAACAGGGAAGATAAAAGATGAGGTCCGAGTTTAATTTTTCGGAACTCTACAAAGGACACCCATTAAAAATGCATAATCGTGGTCAAAAAGAAACATGGCCTATTTGTGTGGCTACGTATGTATGTGGGGGTGGGGTGAGAGTGTATGCACAGAGATGAAGAGTGAAGTGAAGTTTCCTCATCTGTGAAATGGGGTTGGTAATGATGTCGTTGCAAGGATTCAACCAGGCAAGGGTATAGAAAAGCATTTCGGCCATTGCCTGGCATATAGGAGCAGTTCAATGAGAAGGAGGGAGAGAAAGAAAGGGAGGGAGGAACCGAGGGAAGGGGAGGGGAGCTGGAGCACAAGCTAGCCAGATTCCGCTCCCACAGTCATGAACATTCCACACCTACAGACACCCGTGGCTTCCCCCTCCCCTCGCCCCCCATCTTACTGTTGTGTACTGTGTCCCCAAGGCTACAGACACAGGACAGTCTAAGAAAGGTTTCGACGACAAAACACACACACCTTTCAAAATCGACTCACTTTTGCTTTTGTTTGGGGGTTTAAAAAAATATCTTGGTTCTTCTCGGAGAATCGCTGAAACAGTAGATGCATGGACGAGACCCTTCTTTTCCACTCTGCTCTTTCACACCCTTGGACGTGGAAAGCCTTCTCAGAGTCTCACGAGAAAATCTCCAGGGCGGTCGATTCTGCCGGGTCTCTTTGGTCAGTCTTACTGTTGTGGATTCCCTCCACCCCTGCCTATTAAAACTGAATTTACTTCATTATACATTTGTTATTTCTTACCTTATCATTCATGATTAGTGCAAATGATTCTGTCCCTGTCTTTTTTTTTTTCTTTTTTTAATTTTTATGGAATCATTTTAGGTGCATGTAAACCACAATATTGTTTTTTGTTGTTTTTTTTTTTTAGGATGCGCCTTTGAAACTATACATATTTCATTCCTTTCATCTTTCATCATAGGGCAGTCCTTCAAAACCCCTTATTATTTTGGCTGCTTTTTTTGCTTTGGCAAAAATATAAAACCAAGGAGCTGCAAATCTTGTTCTCCTGCCTATTTAAACAGCGTCTGGAAATCTGAAATAATTACCTCCTTTCTTAGTTTTAAAGTTTTTTTTTTTAAGTTATATTGTACTAATATTGTGGAGTGGAGTTGAAAGGTTTAGATCTGCAGTATTTGAAATGCTCAAATCCTGAGGCTTTGAAAAATGGTATTTCCTCCATGTTCATCACTGAGTGCTGGCCATTATCAATATACAAGGCTGAGAGAGTAATTTCAAGTTCAGAACATCACACAGAGATTTCAAGGGAAAGAAAAGCAGCTTCCTAAGACTTTGCTTAATGGATTTAGCTATACCTATACACGCAGCAGTATATGATAAGTGATTCGTATTTGGAAATTGTCATATGACAGTTTTCAATAAAGGGTATCATCTGTTATTTCAAGAATAAGAAATTTGAGTACAAATAACCTGCCCTCTTAGCTAAGGGAAAGAAAGGAAAGCAAGCAAAGAGGGAACATTTCTAAAATGTCCTATCCTTGGAAGTAAATGATCATGTTTATCAGTTTGTTTCTTTCAGCAGACATATTCCAAGTTGTTTATTGTCATCACTTTAAATCATTTGTATTTTCACTTCTTGCATTTAGCCTCTGCTGTATTACACATTTTAAAATGTTTTTGCATTAAGGTTTAGTTTCGATTTCAGCCTGAATTCTGATTCATTCCTATACCCTCCAAATGTATTTCTAATGTTCATTAAATAAATCATATTTATATCACATGTAGAACTTAAACAAGGTGATTCTACTAAAGATTCAATATTAACCAGCAGTGCAAAATGATGGCCGAAGGAGCATAAAGCCACGTGCATCTGTGACAGTCCATTTATTTGCTGATTTACTGTTTTAAGCTATTTTTGTGCCAAAGCTGGACAACATGCTATAAAATCTCTAGTGCTAGAAAGTATGAGAGGCAATAAGCTAGCAAAAAAAAAAAAAAAAAAAATGAGGGGAGAAATTTGGTTTTTATACATGCACTTATTGCAGTGAGAATAAAATTCATTAACTATAAGTCAATTTGTTGTTTGCTGTCAGTATGGTCATATAATTATTTTTATTTTCTTCTTTTTTGTTCTTTCAGAATGTATACACGGAATGAATCCATCTAGAGATGCTCACGGTATGTTAGATTCCAAATTATATTTATAAAATATGCACATTTGTATATATGTATATACATGATTTAATCTATGTATCTTATAAATAACCTACGATATAAATTAACCAAATAATTAAGGCTTTTTTTTTGCTGATTCAGAAATACTTAAAAGTGCTTCTCCATATAGTAAATGTCAATCCATATAAAACATTCCAGTGAAACTTTAAATGATACCCTCAGTGCTATAGCGTTTACCACAGATGCACTCTGCTCTTATTAAATGACTCTGTATGACTCTCTGGAAAAAAAAAAAAATAGAGCTTGGTTTCTATCTGTTAGAATCTAGTTTATTACCTGTGTTATGGCAGTGGCAATGTAAAATTTTTATTAAGGTAAAATGTTTACTAAGCATACCTAAAATTACAAAGGATTAATTTCGAAATTTTCTCAGTTTGCTACTTGCAAGCTGCACAATTGACTTACAAAGTTAGAAATAGTCACACGTCAACCACAGCATCCTATGGAAACATTCACGTGGAGGAACGAGGCAGTGGAAGAACTAAGGAATTAGATTTCAAAAGGGAAGTAACCTCAAAGCTCCTCCAGAATGGGGGGGGGGGGAGGGGAATACTTAATTACTTAATTTTTAATTACTTAATTTAACTGCAATGTTGAAAACTGGATGCCGTGCCTAGTAGGTTATTTGCACACACATTAACGTGTTACGCTTCATCAGAACGTTCTCTTTCTCTGTGACGTAAGTGCCAACTGCAGTAATTTGATTCAGAACCACTAGCAAAGTACACTCTCTGGTGTTTGTTTTTCATTTAAAGGGTATTGAAAACAGAATTCTTTCAGAAATATTAAATATTTAGAAATGTTATTCTTGAAGTAGATTTCTCATGGAAGGGAATTTTGATTTTAAGAAAACGGTTGAGATTCTAAATTCCATCTTTATGCATATTTTATTTCTGAGAGGGTTTTGAAAAAGGAAAAATGTAGAATACTTATTTTCTGAGACTACCTACAGTTATATATTTACTTAAAGTTGTAGAAGAAAAACGTCAACGAGCTGTCATTATTTTCCAAGGAAATTGTTACTTTTCCTTCAATTAACCAAATACTACTTTTAAAATTCACTGTGAAAACTTACATTCCATTCCTGTTATGAGCCTTTTTGAAAGTTCCCTCATGCAGCAAATTGGGAAGAATCTGTCATATAGCATCCGCCCAACACATCGCTTTGGTTTTTTGTTTGTTTTTTGTTTTTAATTTTGTATTAAGGCGAAAGTAAATTTCAGTATTATTCCAGGGGAACACTAGGAGTGAGCGTGGTAGTTTCCCTTCCTTTCTCTCAGAGAGGAAGAGGAAGGAAAAGTCTATGCTGCCGCTGAAATTATTGGTCTTAGTGGGAAGGCATTCATTTCCTACACGATGTTACTGAACTTTAGTAGCTCCGTATAAAGCCCTTCACACTAAGGGGTTCCGGGTATCCCCTAGTTAAGTCCCACCCTGCTTGCTTTCCATTCATTTTAGTTCCTCGAGCAGGAAGGCGCCCTTTTTGTTTGTTTGTTTCTGGTTTGCAAGTGTGCCCCGCCGAGCGCAGTTGGAGCCCGCGCGGGAGCCCAAAATGTCCCGCGGCCCGATTCAGAAGAAATCAGCGAAAACTTTCCTTGCCATGATCGTCCTCGTCGGCGTTCGATTTCGGGATTTGCTGGTTGAGACTCAGCTAAGCAGAGCCCACGGTGCTGCCCTTGAAAGTCTGCACTCGGTGCATCTATCGCTGTACCTCTCTGCTTACTAAGGAAGGGAACTTGACTCCCGCCGGGAGACTGTCGCGGAGCCCCTCGCAGGGTTTAGGGTTTCCAACCGCCCGAGCCCCAGAGGAGCCTTCTCTGACCTTTCCGAGGCGCGGATGCCCCAGTCCCTCCCGAGTCCAGAACCCATTTTCACCTCCGCCGCACCCCGCGCCGCCGGGGTGTCCCGGGCGATGCACTTGCCGGCGACCCCGCTTTTGGGCCGAGGCACTAGGGTTTCACTGGCCCTGAACTCGCCTCCAGAACTGGCAGGGCCGAGCCCGGGCAGGGGGCGGCAGCCAGGTTTGGTGACAGTGCAGTATTGAGAATCACTCGGCCAACGTGGAGAGCGGATGTTTGGGGGTCTTTATACTGGAAATGAGGCTTCTTCAAAATCAATTTTAAATAAAAACACAAAAGAGTTTTCTATCTGGGACCCCAGACCCAGCAAAACAAAATGCAGCTGCGTACTGGCAGTTCCCGGAGCATCCCGGGGTTCCCCAAAAGGAGCGAGGGGATGGGCCCCCCTGGGGAGAAGCGCGGAATGCAGCAGGGCGCCCGAACGCCTGGAGCATCGACGGCCTGGGGCAGGCCGACCGCGGTGCACGGGCAAAGGGGCTTCTGGAAGGAGCCCCGACGCAGGCCCGTTGGGACCCCTGCCCGAGGGTGCCCGCACCACTAGCTCCGCTGCTCGGCCGCGGAGGCAGCGGGGATGCGATGTGGCCGCTCAGGGTGGCTCGAGCGGCCGTTTCCTGTCGTTTCTCCCCAAACTGAAGTTCTTAGAAGAGCGACCCAAAGGCCGCGAGGAGGGCCGGCAGCCGAACTCGGCGCCGTCGGGGGCGTTCCTGGGCGCCCTGCGCGGCCGTCCGGCGCCCGGGGCGCCGAGCGAGGGCGGCTGCTGCCCCCTGGCGTCCGCCCGCAGCCCGCGTCCAGCTCCGGCCGCGCCGCGCAGCCCGCCTGGCCTCGCGGCTCCTGGGGCGCCCGCCACGCCCCTGCCTCCGTTAGGCCTCAGCGGCGGAGCCAGAAGAGAGTCCGGCACGGCAGCGGCCGCCCAGGACCCCAGCCGCGCGTCGGCCGCGGAGGAAGGAGGCGGCGGGCGGGAGAGGCTCAGCGGGGGGCGTTTGAGGGCTCGAGGGAGCAGAAGTTGAGTTTAAGTTGGTTGCTCCGTGTGAGGGCACAGTGGGTGAACGCCCTCCCTGGAGGACGAGGGACCCCGCCAGGGAGGAGGGAACTCCCCGCGCGGGAACAATGCGCCGGGGCGGGGCTCCTGCAAGCCCCGCGCAAATGCCCGCGACGCCGCGGGGACGGCGGCACAGGGAAGTTCCCGCCCGTGCGCAAAGCCGGGCTGGTTCGGCGCCGGTGGCCTCCCGCGCGCGCAGGGGCGGGGAGAGAAGTCAGGGCCGTTTCCGGGGAGCTGGAGGTGGGTGCGGGGCTCGAGCAACCCGCCGGCGGGGGAGCCGCTGCTGCGAGGACAGGGAGTGAGCCCAGCGGATGCTTTCAACTTTAGTCGCACGTTCTCTGGGGGGGTCTTCTGACTTGGAGCCCCCTTGGCTCGCCGCTGAGCACGCTCGGCCGGAGTGAGGCGCGCTGCGTAATTAAGGCGCAGCCCAGACACGGCGAATAACACCAATTAAAGAAAACAAGCCAAGAGAGAAAACTAAAAACACAAAAACTATGTTGTGGAGACCGAGAACCGTCTGGCCTCATTAAATGAATCAGCGCCACTCCGCTGCCAACCGAGGCTTGGGGCCCCGCAGAGCTGCTTTTCCGCCGGGCCCTCGGCCCTCCGTCCCCCCTCGCGGTGGCATCGCACCCACGCCGGGGAAGCGGAGGCTCAGCCGTGGGCGGCCGCCTGGGAGCTCCGACCCGGGCTCCGGAAGCCTTGCGGCACCCAGTGCATCTCCAGGGCGCGCGGGGCGTCTCCCTCTGGCTGGTCTCCGCGTCCGAGCCGTTCCGGGCCTGAGTCCTCCCTGGGCCGGCCGGCCGCCTGCTTCTTCCTCCACTTCCTCGGTCTCCGGACCGCGGCCGCCACTGGTGCCGCTGCGCACTGCAGTCCGGGGCCCACGGCCGCGCAACCGCACGTGTGTGCAAAGAAAGCCGCAGGGCCGCGGTCCGCAGCGGGGCGGAGCCTCGGGGAGCGTGCGAGCCCGTGAGTGTGTGTGCGTGGATGCGGGGAGAGGCGGGTAGCCGTGGGGGCCGCGGTCTCTCCGCCCGGGCCGCGTACAGTAGCGCGCAGCGGCAGCGGGGGCGCGCAGGCCAATTCCAGGAGCCCGCGGCGGCGAGCCGCGCCCTGGCTGATACCGGAAAGGCCTGTGATTGGCCGGCGGCCGCCCCTATGCAAACGAGCTGAGGGAATGGAATTCCTCGGGCCGGGCTTACAGTAAAAGCACGTTCATTTCCAGGCACTCTCATTCATAGAGCCAGCGGGCGCAGGCGGGACGGGCGCCCCGCGGCCGGACCCAGCCAGGGCACCACGCTGCCCGGCCCTGCGCCGGCAGGCACCTCTTCCCGGGGCTCCTGGGGACGCTAGAAGAAAATCAACCTCTGCTGCTTCTCCTTGACCTGCGTTGGAGCTTCGATTTTTTTTTTTTTTCCTTCTCTTTCTTTCTCTTGAATGAACTGGTTTCTCGGCTGGATGGTTCAACTTCTCTCCTGGCCGTGAACTTTTCCCCGGTTGTTTCCTTTGACAACTGCAGGAGAAAGTGCGCTCTGCTCTGAGGCGAGCCGCGAAGTTGCAGTGTGCGTGGGAGTGTGTGCGTGGGTAACTCGAGCCGCGGGTTCTGTTTCCATCTGCGCTGCGGTGCCTCCTCCCAAGGCCCGCTCCACCTGCTGCGGTTACGCGGTGATCGTGGGCACTGGCGCGACCCGGCATTTAGCCCGCCGGCCCTGGGGGCGACGTTGGAAGACCGTCTCAGTCGGGCTGACTCACCGAGTCGATGTAGACAGTGGCTGGCTTCGGAAGAGTGCGTGTCTGCGTGCGTGTGACTCGGCTACTGCTCAACTCCCACCAAACCACAGGATCAGCCACAAACTTAACCAACATCCCCAAGTCCGAGTTCTCAGCTGTGGAGAGCTGTACCCCGAGTGTCATCGACTTGGACTTTTTTTTTTTTTTTAGATTAGCTTTTCTTTGAAAAGCTGAATTTTCTGAACTGAGCATTTTGCAAGAACTTATTGAGACCATGCATGACAAGTATTTCTAGCCCAGCCCTTCTCCAACTACTGAAGCTGATTTTCAAGGCTACTATAAAAAAAAAAAAAAACTGCAGCCAACATTAATGGATTTCTGTTGTGTTTAAATTCTCTACAGATTGTACTGTAAATATTTTATGAAGTAGAGCATATGTATATATATTTATATATGTATATATATATGCATATACATTAGTAGCACGGCCTTTGGAAGTCGCAATTCTTGCTTTTGAGGACTGACTCCAGTTTTGCATAGTAGAAGTGGCATTGTATGTGGAAGACACTTGTGTATTTTGTGTTGTGTCGGGACTTTAGACAAAACTCACCTGGAAAAAACTGACAGGCAATTAACTACTGGAACTTCCAAATTATGTGTTTGCTGATTCTTTTGCTCTCCGCGTAAATATTTTAGGAAGTGTATGGGAATTTTACCTCCGGGAACTTTTGTTAACAGCCAAAGATTGAACTTAAACTCTCAAAGCAAGACTCAGAAGACAGTGTCTCTTGGCGTTTGACTTTGGATTCTGGTCGCCCACTTTTTAAAGCACTAAGCTGTCGGTTGCTAGGAGCCCTGCCGGATCCGAGGCCGATCAGCATAACTGGGACTGTCCCCCTCCTGGACAGTTGTTAACTTAGTCAGCCCCCTCCCCCCAACATCCCCGCAGCAATAAAGGTCCCTGAACTTGTATGTTGGTCTCTCGGGAGCTGCTTGCTGAAGATCCGCGCCCCCGTCGCCGCCTGGTAGGAGCTGTCTGCAGGGTCCTAACTCAATCGGCTTGTTGTGATGCGTATCCCCGTAGATGCCAGCACGAGCCGCCGCTTCACGCCGCCTTCCACCGCGCTGAGCCCCGGCAAGATGAGCGAGGCGCTGCCGCTGGGCGCCCCGGACGCCGGCGCCGCCCTGGCCGGCAAGCTGAGGAGTGGCGACCGCAGCATGGTGGAGGTGCTGGCCGACCACCCGGGCGAACTGGTGCGCACCGACAGCCCCAACTTCCTCTGCTCCGTGCTGCCCACGCACTGGCGCTGCAACAAGACCCTGCCCATCGCTTTCAAGGTACCGGGCTCGGAGCGGGTGGCGGGAGGACAGGCAGAGGCCGGCGGAGGCCGAGGCGGTCCGGGAGGCCAGCGGCCAGGCAGGCGGGGCTGGGTTCTAGAAAGGGGCCGGCCCGTAGTCCACCCCCAGCGCTCGGGAGACTGGGGATGCTGCGTTGCCGTGGAGACCCTCGAGGGGACCCGCCTCAGCCTACCCCGGCTGCCTTCCTGGAGGGCTGGAAAAATCAGGATGCTCCCAAATATGCCCACTGAGGGCTGGTCGGGGACCCCCCTTGGCAGGGGTCTTTAGTTTGATACAGAGTAGGAAAAGTTATAACCCGGCAGGGAAGAGTCTGTCTGCTCCAGTGCTTCACTCCCCCAAATCATTCTGCCTCCCTTCGATGGAGCGTCAGGAAATAAAATCGAAATAATGTCATACCTTCGGGTCAGTGAAAACAGATTGACAAGGAAAACTGTCAGGGCTTCCCACCCCCACCCGGTCTTTAACAGCTCCATAGGCATTAGCATGTCCAAAGTCCAGTGCGGGCGTAGTTAAGTTTGCAAAAGTTTTCTGAAGAGTTTTTGCAAGCTTCTAGCCTGCTCTTGCCAAAAGCCGCAAGTAGCGAATCCTGTTTCTTTTCCTGGAACCCTGCTGAATGTTATCGCCGGCTCACCTAGTTTAAGCCCAGCCCGGGGCAGCGAAAGGTGACGAGGAGACTGTCTTTCCTAAACCCGGGGTCTAATCCGCCCGCATTGCTGTTTGAGGAGGGGGCCGCGTGGACCAGCTCCAGCGCCTCATCTTGCCCCAGCTTTGAGCTGCCTTTAAAGACCTTGGCCTTCAACGGGGATATATAAACAACCCCCGGCGTTTTTTTAAACAACCATCCCACCACGCTGGCAGCAAACAGCAGACATTTAATTTCGGTCCTTCGGCCCTGGGTGGGTTTAAGAAGGGTCAGCTTCTTAAGTACGATCAGCATAGTCATTTCCCGTTCATTTAAAGGGCTAAGCCAGGCAGGTGAAAATAAAAACCTAAAGATCGGCTACTCTTTTTGTTTGTTTGTTTGTTTGTTTTGAATCTGGTTAAATAATCGTCTCCTTTAAGGGGAGATTAATTTAATGTAAGCTTTTTATGGTTCCAGGCCTCAGTTGGAACTCGCTCTAGTTACAATGAATAATGTTCACTCTTTTTTAAAGGAGTCGTGTTTTTTATTTTTAAGCTTTATACACCTTGCAACCTTCAATGATGATTTCTAAAACAAAACAAAATGTGCAGTTGGCTATGACTCTAGAATTGCCTTCTATTCCTCTCCGTTTTCTGAAAGCAAGAGTTTCTGAGGGGGGCTTGGAAATAAGGATAAGGTGGGCCAGCGGCTGGAACTGTCCCCTTCCTCCATTTATGTAGATTTGGGTTGGAACCCATCTCGATTTTAAATCATTCTAATCCTTTTACATAAGCAGACTCAGACTGCTGAAAGCACTGAGTCCTCTCACTGAGAGGGGACCTGACATCACTGGGCCCTGGAGTCACTTTCAGATAAGAGCAGAGAGAAAGAGGCAGGCCGATAATCAACCGAAAGGTCGTTTACACTCTGGGTGCCCCAGACGCTGCACCAAGGGACTGAGTTCTAAGTGGCCTGAGGCTTCCTTTGGGGTAATCAGGAGCTCTTCTGCATCTCATCTCCCCGCCTCTGCCAGGAAACCCATACCCCAAACACTAAGTGGTTAATAAGGAATCTTCAAGATTGAAGCAATGTAGTTTCTCAAGCCACCAGATAAAACTTTATTTTCTTCTGAAAGAATCTTTAAAAATCATATAAATTGCTTTTAGGAACCATCAGGGAATTCTTTTTAGCAGAAATCTTAATAGCCATAGAGATTTCCTTTGAAAAATGACTTTTGATTATTTGCCCTATTTTTAAAATCGAATTTGCTTTACTGAGTGATGGTTTGTAGGCTACTAAAAGATCAAGGTTTAGATCTCTTGAAAAAAAAAAAAAAAGTACAAGTGAGTCTTGAGAACATTTGGGGGAAAGGAGAGGACAGCAATCAGACCGCTTGATTAATATCTGTCACCACTTTGTCCCCACAAAGAGAGGCCTCTTCCTGAAGGAAACCTGCTCATTGCATAACCGAAAGAGCAGATGAAATTTTCAGGGAGGGAGTCAATAGAGAGGTTAGGGATAAAAGCAAGCTAAGCTCCCAACTTGACCACGTCCTGGTTGATTTTCACAGTGTCCCAGGCTCCACTCCGTGAACTGTCTGCCCACCCACCTCCCCAGCAACTTCTACGGAAATTATTACTTTAAAATTTGGATTTTAAATAAGCCTTAGACAATCTCTTTAAGAAGTTAATCGGTGAAGAATTATTGTGTTTCCTTTAATGAGGAAAAAATGTGAAACGATGATGAAGTCTGATATTGACGAAAAGACCGTTTAAGTCATTCTTTAAGAGTCTTCTGAAATTCTACGTGTAAATCCTCTGCTTTTATTAAAGGAGGTTTAAAATTATGATTTTTTTAAAAAAATAGATTTAAATCATCCCGATTGCTTATCCGGAACCCCAAAATGTACTCACCCCCTTCTCTCAGAGAATACCTTCATTTTTTAGGGCAGGAGAGATGTATATTTTACTATTCAAAAAAATCTTTAACTTGCTACATGTTAACCATTATTTACAGAAGCAGCCTAAAAAGCTGATTGGATGATTTAGGATATATTTTGTACTACTGTAATATTACAATTTGTTTAGGCCCTGGTACACCAGAATCCCTAGGCATAAAATAAACATGCCTTCAGCAGGTTCAGAGCCTTGGGTGCCGATAGTGATGTTCTTTTCATAAGAAAGAAATCAGTCATGTTTCTGTCGGCGAGAGCACAGTCCCAAGCTGTGAATTAAATGTCATCTTGGCCGATTTCTAAGTTCCACACCATAGCTTTCTTTGAAACACTGGAAAATTAAGGGATTTGAATTAAATGAATTGTAACTGTAATTTCAGCCTAATTAGAGCTGGTTTGAATGCCAGTTTGAACTGTGAACAGGCTAGCCAAGAGCAGTGTGGGTAGGTCCATGTATAGGAGGGTTGATATTTTGCCCAACTTCCTGATACTTTAAAAACAGAGAAGTAAAACAAAATATGAGATACCCTTTGGCCAACAAGTCCCTTCTTGCCTGTTTGGTCTGTGCTAAAATGTAAATGTTTGTGTTTCCTCACCTATTGTTTATAGCTTTTCATTCCAGTTGCTTTTTTTTTTTTTCCTGTTTAAAGTTAAATTTTTTTATTCTCTTCATATTGCCTGTCAACGACAAACTCTATCAAATTAGCAGACATGTTAGTTTTGAATTTAAAAATACTTTTTTTACCTAGTCTAAGTATGCTTGTTAATAATTAGATGATATGCATTACATTATCTAAATAAATGTAATTTTCCTGGATTTAAAATTCTCCTTACACACACACACACACACACACACACGCATGCACACACACGCACGACCCTCCAAGATCAATGAAAGGCCAAGTAAATGATGACTGAGCACCCAAATATCTTTGATTATTATCCTGCTGCATTTTATTTTTTAAGGAGGGAGGGGTAAGAGTTAGTTAAGCTCCTAATATTTTAGTCTCAAATTCCGGGGTCTACAATCCTTTCTTCTTTAGCCGCCCTGATCATTTTGCTCTCTATTTGTTTCTGCTGGGCGAAAGTCTCGTGAACTTGCCAAATTACTGCAGAAGCGGTTTGGAAAGGTGAGGGAGGCACAGGCAGAGGGAGCATTGTGAGAAAAGCCAGTAGGAGGAAGGTGATTTAGAGCTCGTTTTGGTAGTTACAAAACAGAAGTAATTTTCTGTAACCTCTTTAACAGAGTCTGTCCCAACCACGAGTGGTTCAGGTTGATCCAGTCCCTGTGTACTTACTGGATGTCAAATTGAAATAGAGAAGCCTGGCCATCACAGAGAGATGGAGATGAGGAAGTAAAAATATGTGTTCGAGGAGGAGGACATTTCGACACTGAGCTAATTTTACAGAGGGAAGTGAAAATTGTGAAAAAAAAAAAGTGGAAAAATTTTTAAGAAACTGAATTTTTTAGAGCAGAATAAAGCAAGCACATTTTGTGGAAATAAAAAAAATGGTAACAATAAATAACTGATGGGGAGATTTATTTCAGTGATGTTTTTTGAAATAAAAAGGAAACTGTCATATTACTGCTCTTAATTAAATAGCAACAAACAACACACTTATAATGAGCACTAAATACATAATTAGAGAGTGCTTGGGGAATAAATAGCTGTGTTTTTAAATCTCCCTTATAGAAAACATGTCCAACAATTGGATGGAAAGGATTAGGAAGAAAGATAAAAGCAGACCTTGTTTAACAGTGCAAGTTGGCTACACTAGAGGAGGAAAACTCCTACCTATTTTGCGAGAGTCATTTCTCCTGGTGTGGTCCTGGGGGCTCAAGCACGTCTACTCCTCACAGCAAGTTGGTTCATTTTCCGTAATAACTCTTTAGAACCCAAGAAGTAAAGCATCGCAATGAGTAAAAACAATAGATGGGTGACATGGGGAAGGGATGATGACTAAGCCGGCGACAAAGATGGGAATTTTGAGAAACACGGCTTTGCCACCAAGCAAGTTGATCCTATTTACAGGCAGAACAAGAGGACTAGAAATATAGGGGTTAGCAAAAAAAAAAAAAAAAAAATTATGCAGCAATTATTAGGTGAAAATTGGGAAGTGGAAAACAGGGAAAGAGATATTCACTGTAGAAAGTTTTACTTTAATAACTCAAAACCAAAACAAAACAAAAGGATTATATAATTGGAGTGAATAACACAAATTTCACTACTGAAAAAAAAAATACCGTAAGGAATATCAGAAATGACAGGAACAAGCACAATTTGGGGCCTTTTGATTTGAAATTTTGTGATCACTTGGTAAAATAGAAACGATGAAACTAAGGCTGATAATAAATGTCTAGACCAAGAAAATAGTTTCTAGAAGGGTCAGATGATGACCAAACAGGAATACTCCTGCACAAAGTAGCTTCGTGCCATGCTTTTCAGAGCATTTTACTTTGAAATGACTACTTTTTATTACTCGAGTATCAGAAATATTTATCTATCAATTTTTTTTTTCAGTAGCACTGCTAGAAAATCCATTATTATTCAATTGCATTATAGGACTTCCTCTTCAAAGTCAGCAAGGGCGGAGAAAACCTCAATCATCTATTAGGGCGTAGTTAGCACATCTCTAGAACTCACAGACCTAAAAATGTGATGCAGTCCCACCCCTGAATTCAGAGGAGCAGATAACAGGGAGCCTCCCTCTTCCTCTGAGCTCTATTGATTTTCTAATTAGTAATAAGCAAAGGGCACATTTCTGATTTTTTTCCCTTGCACATCAGAATTCACTGCTCGTGAAAATCAAGGTAATATAAGCAAGTAAGGGTTTTCAAAGATCAGCTGAAAAGGGGCAGTTTGTCATTCAAGAATCATCAGCAGTTCAGTCATAACAGTCAAATTTAATTTTAGCAGGAATAAGTTTAAACACCTAAAAGTAAAGTTGGCCCTTTTAAGCCTGTTAGTGGAAGTCTGGACAAGTTAAAGACGGGTTAGGTTATAAACTTACAAAAACAAGGCAGTCTGTTTTTCAAACATGAAGAATTGAGAAAAGTGTATTCATGAGAAAGCATAGCTTTTCCATGTCCCTGCTGTAGTTAGTCTTGTCCCAACTGTGCCGTGTGATCTTATGTGGCTTTATTAAGTGGATGTTTTATGATTGGAAATTTATTCAGTTATGCATAATGGAATTAAGGGTGAGTCTTCCCATCCACAACTTCCCTACTGTTTTGCTGAACTTATGATTTATATTTTTGTGCAACCTAAAAAGGGTCGCTTAATATACATTGAATTTTAGAACAATTATTACACATAAATACCATAAACGTTTATGACATTCCTGATGTTCGCATTTATCCCTTGACCGGCGTGTAGGTGGTGGCTCTGGGGGATGTTCCAGATGGTACTCTGGTCACAGTGATGGCTGGAAATGATGAAAACTACTCAGCCGAACTGAGAAATGCAACCGCAGCCATGAAAAACCAAGTTGCACGATTCAATGACCTCAGGTTTGTCGGTCGGAGTGGAAGAGGTATGTATCTGTCAGAACAGAACTTGAAACACAAAGTGTTTACATGGCAACAACCCCAAATTTCAAAACTTCTAGAGGTTTCTGTGGTACGATTCCTAGAAGCACAGCCTTTCTTCTTGTTATTAGTGCTACATCAAGCTTTAGAAAATGTATTTAAAAATTTATTTTAAATCTTTTTTAACAGACTCTAGCTTTACATTATTGCTCTCTGATTAGGAACCTGTAAAAACATGAATTTTGAATTTCAAGGAAACCCCCTTGAAAAATATAAAACCTACCATTATGGAAACTATGATTATACAACTGGGGTTCTCTCTTTGAGAATTATCAGAAATCTGTTTAATGGAAGCCTTTAACTTAGGCTCCATGTGCTATCTATGACAAGTGACAGAATTTCAAATGATCACTTCTAATCATTTTAAGGGATATATGGTATATGATTATCGTAACGTGGTTTCAAGTAAGCTTACCTTTTTGTGGTAAAATATGAAGAAATAATAGTAGTATCGTTCCAGTTTTGTAAATTTGATGGCAGCATGACCTTCTTACTATATGTAATGTGGATGCCTTATTATTATTATTTGGGAGGAGGCTGGGCCCAGTTCACATTTTAGGTACTAATAATATCGAAGACTAGATTCTCCAGAGGAAGCATTGCATCAGTGCAGTTCTAGTGCAGTTTTATTATTCTTTGCCCATTTTCAAAGAATTAGAGCGGAAAGAGGACTCTTGGCTCATTGTAAACTCTGGTTTCCGATTATTTTCAAATATTGTGTCTACTCTGTATTGTAAGAACCTAAGTCATATTTTGTAAATAGCAGTAAGTGCTGGAAATCTAATTGAAAGAAGTAGGATAGTTTGTTTTGAAGATCTCATTTTTTGTACTATGGTACCGAGTAAGCTTATGAATAAAAGTTATTTCAAGTATGATAAAAAGACACGATAAATACCTAAGTAGCAGTAGATGACTCTTATATTGAAAAGAATAAAAATACAACCAATCAACATTTAAGCACAATCATTACTCTTTATGAAGGCATTCAAAAATATCAGAAAATCCGTGTTCTCAAGGAATTCGATGAGTCAAAAAGAGAAGGGGGTAAAGACATGTTGATTTTTTTGGCTATTGTTTTTGCTCTCCTAGCTGTCTGGTGCATTTTCAAAATAGAACCATAGGTGGGGAAAATTTTTTAAATGTATAACATGATTGAAAATACGTGTTCAGAGTACTGTGTTAATAATAGGGTAATGCAAAGAAAATCATATCCACTTATTGAAAGCGTGAGTGAGACTATAAGGTACAAAAGCATAAGCCATTAAATGGATTCACTTGTTATATTAAAAGTCCCCGCCTTTCAGTAAATGGAATTCACATTATGATTCAGAGATGTGTGTTTAGAAAACATGTTGAAGGCTTCAGATGAGTAGCTGGCAGAGTGGGTGAGAAGCCAATAAAAAACAGAGGCCCCACCTCCTGGTCCATGCCTACCAGCCTCGCTAACAAGCTTAATTAGTTCTGGTAGATTTCTACTATTAGGAACTGATAGCCGAGTATCATTTGGTTGCCTTCCCAGAAAAAGTAATATTATCGCAGCATGTATCTGTCAGGTTTGGGTTATAAAAGTTTTGGAAACGATTTACTGTCCAAGGCCAGTGCCATTTCCCCATAAGAAGTTCAGCGGTGGCTTTCTGGCCATGGGCAGTGAGTCCGTGATAATAAAGAAGGAGATTTTGAAAGCAGTGTGCTCGGGGCTGGTCACTGGTCTCATTGGCCATGTCTGTTTTGAGTGGGTGAGTAATAGGTGCTTGTGTTTACTTGGATAAGAGTGAACTGTTTCCCCAAGGTGTGGATTGTTTGCATTTGGCTGCCTGATTCGTGCCAGTATGCCCTTGAGTTTGCATAAAACCCCAAGAGTGAAATAGCTACAACCAAAGCCGGGCTGTCGTCTGATACCCTGGAGTGAGAATGTTAATTGAAACGCCATAAATGGACTCTCTCTGTTTTGAACATGAGTGATAATAAGGAATCCAAAATACAGAGACCTCAACTGAACATTTGAAACAAATACTTTTATGGTGTGTGTAATTGTTGGTCTCGAGTGATTGTTTTTTTTTTTTTTGGTTAGTACTATGAGACAAAATGAGCTGTCAAAAGGCCTCATTTGACTCTCATAATTTCTCTCCATAGTCATAAAATGCAGCTTGATTTTACTCCTTCAAATGTAAGTGTCAACATCAAAGCCTGCCAGATTTTTTTTTTTTTTTTTTTTTTTTTTTTGCGTTTTGCTTCCGTTTACGAGGAGAGCAGATGATTCTCACTAATTCTGACAGCCTCGATCTTCCTCACTGAATCTTGTCCTTGAAAAGTTCCATTACGTTTTATTAAGGGATCTTAAAGCGATTTTCTGTTTCATTTTCTGGTTTTGAAGACTTGCCTGAAATCATGTCATTGGCACGGACACACCGCACAGTGGCCTAGAAGGCCCTGGCTGTTGTTGGCTCATCCGGACATTTCCGTGCAACTTCACATTCTGTCAAAAGGCGCTGGTCCCATGGATTTTTGAAGGGGCCTGGAGCATAGTTCCAAATGTAGGATAAAAAAAAGAAACTCCCTTTTCTTTTACCAGCTGTCAGTCCATGGGGTACTTGTAAAGCCATACAGAAATTGCCAGAAGTCGAACATGGAAGGGTTTTTCTCTGTTTTACAAAACTGATCTGTCTGGGTGCTGGCTGATGTCCAGGACCACAACTCCTAACCTCAAGTTCAGCCTGCGACTGGGAAAACCTGCCCGTCCGGCTCCTGCGGCCTTGCTGACAACACTGTCCCCTAAAAACTACTGGCGAAGGCTTCGGCAGTCTGCACCTTCCACCGTTTCTCCCCTGCCTTCTTTTCTGTCCTTGTCAGTTTTCGATCTTGTCCAGGGTGTATCTCATCCTCGGTATTTTCTCCCTTTGGTTCATTGTCCCCATATAAAGTGACTGTTTCTTTACGATGGAGGAAGAGATAGCAGCTCCCAGGAGGCGAGAGCTTATACTGAGAACACAGGTTGTTCTCACTTAACCACGTGTTCTGGGACTCTCCCTTCATCGCCAGAAAATGCAAGTTCAGGATCAAAGGAAAGGCTCTTTGGCGACGTTAATGAGCGGTTTACACCAGTTCCCATCAGGGGTCGGTCGAGGTGGGTGCTATTGATGTTTTTTCAGTTCTCAGAACGTGTATCATGGCTGCAGCTGAGAGACGTTCAAGAAATTTTAGCAATGGGAGCCGTGAGCGCTTCCGGCCTCTTCAGACAGCTTAATCAGTGGGAAAGGAATTGGTCAGTCAGGGAATACGGCTTTAGTTCATTCATTTCAGAACCAAAAAGGAAACCCACCGGTGTTATCGACCACAACGTAAATGAGGGAAAAGAATCAACCGCAATGTCCTTCTAAGTTTCCTAAGAATGTGATTCTTAATCTTTTGGTAACATCGTAGATAATTTTGAAAGTCCTTCGGAAGCCTTCTCCCAAAGGAAAAAGAAAAAGCGCGTGAGCACTTTCACAGTTTCATGCGTAATTTCAGTTTCCAGGGCCACTGAGGCTCGTTTATTGGCTTTACGGGGGTCCATGGACCCCCAAGCCAACAATCTATGAATTTGGACCTGTGCCTTGACTGTGGAGGGCCGGCCAAGTGCTGCACTGCGCACTGCAGATAACTGGAAACCGCATGCATAAATGGGCAAGTGGGGCAGGCATCCTTCTCGTACCCTGCGCCTTTTGGTTACACCTGTTTCTAGGACGGCCAGGACCTGGTTTATATATTTAGGAAAGTAGATTCCATGCAGACTGTTGGTTCAGACTGTCGGAGGCCATCAGGTGTGCATGCATGTGGTTTCTGGCAAAGGAAGAGGGCCCGTTTTGTCGCTGAGAGAGCAGCCTCTTCCCTGGTCACTTCCTGGCTGCAGAGCTGCGGTGTGAATTCCACAAGCAGCCCTGTGAGGCCACATGGTTTTCGCTCTGCTAGGATGGGGTTTCGTTTCTTGGTGGAGTCTGTGTTTATGCTGACCTCCCTGGCAACTTTAATCTTGCCCATTTTCAAAATAGTACCCTTTCCCGACGTCTTTACAAGATGAGATTCCTTCATCATGCTCTTGCCGTGGATGTCTTCCCAGACATAATATTTACCCGTCACAATCTGGGATATTGCATGCTTGTGTAATGTTTCTTACTTTCGGCATTTTCATTCTTATTTTACATTGTTTGGGGACCCGTATGGAGAGGTTGCCTTTCAGATGAGAAAGACTGTGGTTTAGATGAGGAGAAGGTACATTTAGAAAAGGATAAACTGTACTGGCATTCTAAACAAAAAGACGCATCCTTATGGAGCGGTTATCACTGAGAAATGGTCTGAATGACTCACCGTATTATCATAGGATTCAAGTCATTCTCTATTCCATCACAGACGCACATAATGAGCAAAGGAGAAATTCGTCTGACAACCTCAGATTGTTTCGTGGATAACATTCAAGATAAGCTGGCAATCAGATCTCCCGGAGAGACTCGAAGGAAAACCGAGTTGTATTAAAATTCACTCTCCCCATTTCCTTCTCTTTTTATTCGGTGGTGACTGATCTACATTTTAAAATAAAGCATATATACAAAAATCTGTTTTTAAGACTTTGGCGTAGGTAAATATGGATGGAAAAAGACCCAGCCTCTGACATGCCAAGCCTCAGGCAACCCTAGCAAATAATTCTTTTAGATGGCAGGTTGAGAGCTCTAGTGCCCGTGATCTGAAGTAGGATTCATCTCTACAGATCGGGTTTCTCCTTCTGTTTTATATTCTCCAATAAACGAGTAGCAATGCTTTCTTAAGGCAAGTCTCTCCCCACCCCCAGTCAGCACCACCAGCAAGTAGTCTCTGTCCCCTTAATGCCCTGGCGGGGACCAGGGGGAAAAGCATTCTTTAAAACTGCTTGCGCCTGGAGTACGGTTTCACACTTTTTTCCTTCATGGTTTTCTTACTGATCATATGAAGCGCCAGGCATCGCGGAGAGTCTCAGACGGCTTTTTAAAATCGAGGTTATTCCTATGAACAATATTTTAGAGTTGATGGGGAGAAGCTCGCCTTCTCCCCGCCCACTCACCACCCCTTCCTTGTCAGATGGCTTGCGTTTGGTTGAGGCTGTTCCTTTTGGTGGGGACAGAGAACTATCCATCAGAAAGTGCCTCTGAGAGAAATAATGGTTGAGTGATTTTTAGAGCTTCCTGTTTCAGCAGCAGGCATTAGAGACATAAACAGTGATCTGGCCAACGGCTGCAAGGCGCTCTGGTTCTAATAAATCAGTTTTGTATTTTCTTTTTTGTGCTGGTTGGCGAGGGGCAAGAGAGGGTGGAGAGGACTGGTTATGGAAGAACATATTCTGGTTTTTTTTTTTTTTTTTTTAACCAAGAAAAATTACTTGAAAAGAGAGATGGTGTCTTGTCTGATGACTGTTTTTTTTTTTTCTTTTTCTGCTGATGATTGTAAAACACGCTTCAGAGCAGTAAGGGTTGTTTATGAATAATCATATCCTGTCAGTATGGGGAGGTTCTGTGGTTTCGAAGGATCTGTTGGACTTTTTGGCCAGTTGGGTGCGTGTGCGTGCGTGCATAAGTGTGTGTGTGTGTGTGTGTGTGTGAGAGAGAGAGAGAGAGAGAGAGAGCGCTTCCACTGAGATGACTTCTTGTACCAAATTATCTTTGAGAACAAAATGCATGCTAACAACATCTTTTCATCTGAAGCCCAAATAAACCAATTAACAGAGATTAAGTGAGTGAGCAGTGCGGACTTAATGAGCTGCCGGGGAGTGCTTTCAAACCCGCCAGTTTCATCGTCTCACTTGTGGGGCATGGGGACCGCGTCGCTGCCCATCACGACTTGCGTGCGTGCGTGCGTGGACTTCGACAGCACGTGTCCTCCACCGCGGGGCCAGGCGTGAGCCCCGCGTTCGGCAGAGGCGCGTCCCCCGTCTGCGCCGAGAGCGCAGCTGTCATTTCCTTTCCTTTTGCACCACGCCGATCTGGGACGCCAGCACGTTGCCCAGTCTCTATCCGCCCACCCACGTGGGCCGCATACGCACCACGTAGGAAACGAGTGTTATTCTCTGCACTTTCTCATCGAGGATGTCAGGTCCTCAAGGATCCATAAATCATATGGTGGCGGGCGATCCCCCTCAACCTCCTTCTAGAGGCTGGTGGCCTTTCTGCTGCTGGATTCAAACGCGTTTCCTCTGATTTCCTCGCCGGGGAAAGGTTCATTTAGGAGACACTTAAACTGTAGTTTTTCTTAAAGAAGATGCCAGTAAATTTCCTATTTATTTTGCAACTTGGGTCCATTCCTGCTTTCACCCTGAGATTTAAGACTGTCACTAAGAATGTGTGGGAACACAAACTGGAAAACGCTCCACCTCCCCCCACCTCCCCATCCCAGGAAACTCCTGGTTCTGCTTAATGGGAGGCCAGCGAGCAGCCTCCCAGGTGTGTGGCCCTTACTGAGTCACCTTATGCAAACGAAGGAGGCTGTCCTTGGCCCATACAAAGCAATGCACAGGAATATGGGTGGTTTGAGCAGCACAGCTGTGACCTACGTGCTTTTGAGATCTTGACGGACTAGGCAGGGAGGGGCGGGCTTGTTGGGAGGTGGAAACGCTCCAGTTTGCTCAAGGCACTGGTTTTAGGGTCTTTGCAGATGATTTGCAGATGATTTCCCCTCGGTCTATTTGAAGCCATTGTATGGAGTACAATCGGCATCTATCTATTCATCCCTCTGTCTGTCTATCTATCTATCTATCTGTCGATCATAGTTAATGAGGAACTGTCTGAACTCATGTCCTGATAAGATTTTGTCTGTCTCTTTAAATAGTGTGTCTCCAGTACCTACCACACTGGATCTTTCCAGGTGTCGTCCGGTCCGGCATCCTTTCTGAAACCCCAGGGCAAGTTTGTCCTGTATCTTGTCTATCCATCTGCTTCTCAATTTTTTTCATTTGAAAAAATTTTCAGTTCCAGCCGACATTCAATATGATATTCCTTTCACGCGTCCAGCATACCGCTCATTAGTTTCGGTGGTGGTCTCATTCAGTGGTTCTCACCTGGGGCGATTTTGACCCCCCAGGGGACGCTTGGCAATATATGCGGACGTTTTTGGGCGTCACGGTGGGTAGGGGGACAACTACTAGCACCTAGCAGGTGGAGGCCGGGGTGTCACTAAACATCCTCCCGTGCACAAGACCTCCAAGGCCCCCACAGCGAAGACCTACCCAGCCCCAAATGTCAGTCACGCCGAGATGGAGAAACCCTGATTCAGCTCCACACGTATCATAGCAGGTTGTAAAATGTCTCTCTCGTCCTAACGCTTCCTGCCTCTCTACAACATTCATGAAAAACTTATATTAAAACATACACACACGGTAAAAATAGAATCGGAGGGCACCCCTGAACTTTAAAGTAGTCTTTTAAGATAGTGAAACGTACTCGTGTTCTGTGAGCAGGGACTTCACGGGGGATGGGTGGCGGCTGGAAGGACAGGCTGGGGACAATCTTCCCGGAGGACTCACCCTTTGCAGCCCCGCCTGGAACATCACAAGGATGCAGTGCGCCCCTCCCCCAGCCCCGCTCAACGCTTCGGTCAAAGGGCCACAGATCCGCGGATCCAGGAATGTGAACTGGTTGGCGGGCCGTGTCCACTTGAACTAAAAAGTGCTAAAAACAAGGGGCTCGTATGCGTCATTGACAGACAGCTTGCAGACGCCCCAAAAGGCTTTTCGCACTCGTGAACTAAAAATGGGGAAAATGCATGAAACGAGAGGAGGAGGGGCCGAGGCCTGATTCGCTGGCCATCTCTGAGACGGCCCTGGGTTTCCTGTCCACAGGCGGGGTTTGCAGGTGGCACAGGAGGACAGATGGCCGGGTTCTTCTGGAGCTTTCTCCCACCTGCCTGGACCTGTTAGTTCTGCCATCGCCTGTTTTCCATACTCAGATTCAGGGAAAGATGGCTTGAAAAAAACGTCTGAGAAAAAGAGTCCTCTCGTGGTTCTCACTGCCTCCAGGGAGTGTCTGCTGCAGGTTGAGTTCCTTGACTAAGTCGGGCCGCGAGTGCTTCCTCCGGTTTTTTGTTTATTTTTGCTCTGCATGGAGACCCTCACTTTCTTGCCCCAAGTGGGCATCTGCTTCCTCGAAGCTCTTCACGGTAAAGAACCAGCTTCCAGATTCGGCCTGGAGATCAGTCACACGTCGAATCATCGGGGACGAGTGAGAGTTAACCATACACATGGGAGCGGCCAGAGCGGCGTCTGAGCCTGGGACTGTACAGAGCCCACGTGTCACCCCTAGGTGTGCTCGAGGCCCCGGGAGAGCGGCTGTGGCACGCACAGGTACACGGCAGTGGTAACCGAGACCCCACGGCACAGACGCGAAGATGTGACCGGAAGCCCCCACGAGGTGAACGCCCAAGAATTTTCAAAACACGGAAGACCAGCCCAGCCCTTAACCGGAAAAGCACCACGTGGTGTCATCGGTAACGAGATCGGTGCCAGACACAGAGCGGGGACTCATTGGACATCTTCGGATGAGCAACCACCCTGAGGCTCTTTTCACCCCGGGCAGTAGAGCCTAGTGGTCAGTACGTGGACTTTCCCGGGTTTCCTCTGAGAGCAGGATGCCCGCCTGGGCACCACCAACATTCAGGGCTGATCCTCCTTCCTTATGGGGCCATCTCGCGCATCACCGGATGCTTATCAGCATCCCTGGGCTCCACCCTATAGCCAGTAGCATCCCGCCCTGTGGGGGGGAAGGGTCACCCCTGGTTGGGAACACTGGCTTACAGCTGTGTGCCCCCAGGCGAGTTATTTGACCTGTTCGAACCTGATTCTACCTTTGTGCATGGGGGCTGGGCAGAGGGTGCAGTGAGGGTTACCTGAGATGTGACATACTTTAGGTGTTACTGCGCTGCGTGGTAAAATCTGTTAGACAAGGGGAACTGTGAGCCTATGACAGACGACAGCCAGGACCTGATTGTTTACGTGTCTTACTGGATGCGTTTTCCAGGAGGAAGCAGCAGCCCCCCCTTCCGTATTTCTCGGCCCCGCAGAGCCCTCAGGTCACGAAAGGGTTATCCACGGTGGCCACTGAGATTTCAGATGGAGGAGACGAAATCAAATACGCACTGTAATTCGAAGCACTGCTTTTCATGGGAAAAGACGTTTCCCCAGCTCTGTTCTTCCAAGTCTTTTGTCCGAACGAACGTTAATGGCATGCAAATATTTACGATTCACACATGCCCCCGTTAATTCCCGGTCGTATTTTAACAACAAGCGCTGCGTTTTCACCATGAAGCCGAGTCGTCCCCTTGTCCTGCCCCCGGGTCGCAGGCTGGCACCGGGCAGGCGGCGCACACTCTCCCTTGCAGTAACGGCCGACTCCACCCAAGCGAAAGGGAGGTTTGTGGCGACGCCTCGGCCGCTCGCCCTGGCCGGCACGTCCTGGCCGCTCCCCCGGAAGCCGTGTGCCGGTGGTGGCTCAGCACTTTCAGGAACTGCAAGGGACCGTCCACACACGTTCTTCTGCTTTGGGCCCCGGTAAACAGAGTGTGGATTGATCTGGCTGCTCCTCGGAAGGTACCTGACGAGGCCGTCATCTCGCGTTCTGTCCAAATCCACGGGCCCAGGCGGCAGTAACGCCGTTGCGTCCCGTGGGATATGCCTCTGACGCATAATGGCACAGACACCCGCACATCTATTTGCGACTACTCTGTGAGTCTTTGGAGGACGGGGCATGCTTGCGGGACTGGCTTCCTGAGACGTGCCGGCCTCAGTCCGCCCGTCTGTGCAATGGGTGTGACAGTGCCTTCGCTACATGCCTCCGAAGGTTGTCAGGATGATTAAAACGAGGGGACGTGTGTGTAACAAGACTCGGGACGCAGAGCTATGACCCCCCTCGACGGCGTGCCTCCTTCGAAGGCGAGAATCACCGAGGGAGGTGGGAAGGTAGTGGTAAGTCGTGTCACTAAATCGGAAAGTGAGGGACGATGCATTTTCCATCATCTGCTCCTCAATGGCAAAAAGACTCATGTTCCCTTATCCTACCAGGAAGCTTGTTCAATGAGAATGCCTGAGGTGCAGCAGGAATTTCATAAATATTTGTAAATGAACAACAATAATACAGCCACGTGATGGGCCTTGTGTTCTCCGTGTTAATTGGCGAGTCTCTGACAGGCTTTAGAGCCTTTCCGATCGGGAAGTATAATGTCTATAGCTATTTAATTGGGATTGTGGCCCACCGCCGAGGTCATTTAATGAGGGCATCTCATTTGTTCATCCATCCATCCATCCATCCATCCATCCATCCATCCATCCGATGTGCGTTGTGTGCCTCCCCGTGTGCCAGGCACTGAGCTGGCGTTGCAGGGACAAAGTCCAGCCAAAGCGAAGCCGTGGGCTTCGAGGGCGCGTGAAGGGTGCAGAGAAGTGGGCCATCGCCGCTCTGACCCTTGCTCAGCGCCCAGGTGAAGGGACAGGTGTGACGGCAAAGAGTGGCAGTACGTGACCTAGTGAAGAGGTCAGGGGCCTTCCTGGGCAAATCGTCAGCTCAGCTGAGGTATTTCAGGGTGACGAGGCGGCTGTCCAGGTGAAAGGCATCAAGGAGAGTGTCCAGGCAGAGGAGACAGAGGTGGGGAGGAGCGCCCTGCCTGCTGGGGGGCGGGGGGAGCTGGCGAGGGCCCCGACGTCCCCGTTGGGAGTTCGTTCTGGTTTTAGTGAAATGGAGAACTGCCAGCAAGCAGGTTTTAAGCAGGGAACCGGCCAGGTAAAAGTGGTAGAAAGATACTCGGAATGCAGATTGAAGAATGCAAACTGTGTGTGGAGGGTGCTCGGCCCCGGGACTGAATGCCCCGCGCTGTGTTCCTGTCCAGCGGCCTCGGACTTGGGCATCTTCAGCTTGCAAACACCCTATTCGGTCAATGTCACTGTACCTGGAAGTCAGCTCCCAACAGGCCCTGCCTGCCACACCCCTGCCTTGCCTTCAGCCTCGTCTTTGGGCCCTGCTCCTATGCTCACAGGCAGCAGCCGCCATGGAAGTTAAAAGCAGTGAGCAGGTCCTTCCCTTCAGAACAGCCATCCTTTCGCCTCTCTGCCGCAGAGCCGTGTGACATTGGGCTGTGTGTTTGGAGTACTGGACGTGGGCACAAGCAGAGTCAGGGCTAGGATCAGGCCAGCCCCGGGGGGCAACTTTGGTCACCTGTCCTGTGTGGCCATAGCCCCCAATGGGTGGAGACTGGAGAATTTGGTTCCACGCACCAGGGGGCTCTCTGGATGGGAGTACAGGGCAGCAGCCGTGACCTTGGCCTGAAGAAGGCTGTGAACTTAGAGTCTTGGGGTTTTTCGCACTAATAGGATTAAAACTTAGTTCCTCAACCAGGATATGCAGGACCTGTGATACCAAAAGAAAAAGGTCAGAAAGGAGCTGTCAAATCTGGGGAAAGGAAATGCGGAATTGCCTGGAGCATTGTGGTCCTTTGGGGTTGGGTAAATATTCCTTGCGAAGGGAAAGGCTCACCCATCTATCCCTTTTGTAAGGCTGAGCTCACCTTCTGTGCCATGACAAAGGAAATCGGTTGTCATAAAAAACAGGCTGCTGTATTGGAAGTTTATCGAATAATTCACAGATCCATTTGTCAAACATTTTTTTTTTTATTGCCTTGGAACAGAAGATGCAAAGAGTAATAAAACCCTATCCCTTTCCTCAAATAACTCATTTTTATAGAACATCTCCAGAGAAAATGCTTCGTATGTTTTTGGTTTTCTCTAAGTAAGACAGCTATTTTTTTTCAAATGGTCCATCATTCCAAACAAATGCTGTTTTATTATTATTTATTTTTTTTTTTTTTGGAAAATTGAGCTGTATCTCAGCACCTGACTTTAAGTTGACTTCCGGGGGTCGTTTTGTGCCAAGGGCTTCGGCCTCCCATCTGCATTTCGGCCGCGCGGATGCAGGTGCAATTGAATAAAGACATCGGCAAGCTCAGGGTCGCTTTGCTCAGGGTCACTTTGCACGCAGGTGGATACGCGCCGACGTCTTAATTTAGAGAAGCCAGGAAATTCCATGCAACTTGAAGGATTTGTGTAGCCTGTTTAGAAATCTCCAAATAAATAATTATACAGCTCCACTGTCAAAATAGTAGTAAGTGTTTGGGTAAGAAAATGGACAAGGTGCAAAAGCATGAATTTTGGCTATTAGGTTGTTCCCGTGGCAAAGTGAGAATTAGAAATTAGAAGTACTGTGTGGAAAATACCCCAAATTCAGATTTCTTCCAGAATCTGAGGGTGCGTTAATTTTTAATGCTTAGTTACCTATGATCAAAATTAGACCCAGCACGATTTGCATAGTAAAAAAAAAAAAAAAATTTGCAAAGAGCAGAACTTGAGCCTTCCCTGGCTTTCAAAAGCTGCGTTTTTCTCATTGACATTTCCTTCCTCTCTCTCTTGGGTGTTCAGAGTTTGCGAGCACAATGATCGAGGTTCCTAAGCTGTGTGACACCCCCCCCCACCCCCCCCCCCCCCCCCGCCGCCTGCAGTACGGTTCCTTGCATGACAAAGGGCAAGTTTCACATCCCGCAGAAACTAACCCCAAAAGGAGAAGGTGACGCACGGTTCCAAACCCACACCAAGGAGAGTGACAGGAACGGAGCCCCGGGGCTGCGGATCCCGTGCAGGTGGATGGTGCCCCCCCCCCGGAACTACGCTGGGGGAGGGACTGTCGCTTCAGGACGGGGGAGTGAGGGGGTCACGCGTCAGACGCGCCGGCCAGGAGGACATCGCCATGATGCGAGGGGCGCGGGGCTTGCAAATGTCTCATTCCGCGCCTGGGCCAGAGCTGATCCCGCCGGGCCTGTCGGCTTCTCTTCCTCTCCCACCCTCGGCCCTTTTGGAGAGCAACGGTTCTGGGGCCAGGCCACTTCCCAGACGTGGCCAGGAAGTGGCATGTGTGTCGGGCCCGGACGGAACTGCAGTGTCCAGCTGTGTGGCTTTCGGAGCCCGCAGTGGCCGCAGGGGCTCCCCAGCCCCGGGGCCCAGAAATGCGGAGACTCGGGAAGCACAGGCCTGGGGCCTCGTGGCTGCCTCACCTTCGTGACTGTGTCCTGGGAGCACCTGCCCTGTGACCTTCTTCCCAACTAAATAAACCAGGTAGTATTTTGCTCTGGTGTTTGGATGAAAAAAAAAAAAAAAACTGGCAGTAAGGAGGAAGTGGGGAGCATTTGGCCTGGCTGGTTTTTAGAAAGTCCCCCAGCCACTCACAGTTGCGCCTTACAAAGGTCACCAGCTGACGGGTCAGGAGTGAACTTGAACTTCAAGTTCAAGTAGAAGGTCCAGTGTTCCTGATGGGTCTTTAGGCCCCATTCCACGGCCCCGCAGAATACTGACACACACCTTACCTCTCGACATCAGACCTCAGCGCGGAGGCGCGGCCGGGCCCTCCTCAGCCCTGGCCTCTGCGGAATCGTGTGTATCACGTGTGTATCACGTCTGTCGTGATCATTAAATGGACAGTTGCCGATTCGTGATTTCGTTTGGCTTGCACGACAACACTGGTTGGAAGGACTGTTGGGAGGCGGAAGGACTGTCGTGACCCTCATTTCGCAGACGACAAAGCTGAGGCCCCAGAGAGGGTGCGCAGCTTACCCAGGGCCACCACAGCTAGCGAGTGGCGGGGCTGGGATCTGAGCACAGGCGGTCCAGGTCGAGGGCCCACGCCGTCACCTAGTGCCCTGCGCATCGCCGCTCCCTCGGGACTGTAGGGTCAGCGTCTTGTCTTCGAGACGCCCCTCCACCCCCTTGCCGTCTCCCCCACCTTCCTATTCAGGCCTCACATTTGTGCTTCTAAATAGTGCTTCTCCAGGAAGCCAAGCGCCAGCCAGGACCGGCGAGAAGAAAGGGCTCGGGGCCCACTTCCCTGAGCTCCCTTGAATCCCCTGGCAAGGCACCTGTAACCCTGCAGCTCGGCCCCGCGGGACCACACCCAGGGTCATCCATGCGCCAGCCAAAGCCTCCGCGTGTCTCCTGGGGCCAAAGTGAGGGCCGCAGGGAGCCCTGGAGCCTCTCCCGCCAGGGACTCGCTCAGGCTCCAAGACGAATATCAGTTCTCTCTCTGGCAGCCCCGTCTCCCACCCCTGCGTTTGGTCCTGCAGAGCCAATCTGGGGGGGGGGGGCGGGCGGGGGTTGTTCCTTAGCCGATCTGTTCTCCGTTCCTCTCCCCTGGCTTCTTCGTAGTCTGGCTGCAGCTTGCTGAGAAAAACACTTGAGAACCTTTCGCTCTCCACTCCCACGCACTTAAAATACCAGGCCCATAGGTCATTTGAATGAGAGAATTTGGCTAATAACATGGGAGCTCCAGGGTACGGCTACCCTTTCTGCAGGTGCCAGCCAAGAAGGGCTTTGTCTCAGCAGGGTTGGGCCCGGGCGTGGCAGGGACAGAGGACAGTGGGTCCCGAAGCGCAGAGTGTCAGTCAGACGTGCCCACTGGCTGGCTGGGCCTAGTCGTCAGCTTCAGTGCCTGGTCTGGTCGGAAGGACGCAAGGAAGTGGAAGACACAGTTTTCCCAGAGTGGAAAAGTGTCTCTCTCTCTCACACACACACACACACACACACACCTGTGAGCACAATGTCATCGCTCATTACCTCTGTCTGTGAGGCAATAGGCGGACGGCCTGGTCAGAGCTGTAAACAAGACCTCATTGTGAGAGAAGCTACCAGAATATCTCTACCTTCATGAACCGCGCTACTGTGGCCAAAACGCCCCGCCTAGGAGCTTTTGCCAGACAGACACTACTTGCGACTGCCCATAAAATGATGGGCATGAAATAATAGAGCTTTAATTATGAGCAACGACTTCACAAATATTCACTTTGGTTGAATTTCACTCCCGATTAAGTCGGCCCGTCTGTGGTTAACCAGGGGGCATCATTAAGCCCTCGACTGCCAGGAGTTCAACTTCAGCTCAGTAAGAAACTGCTTTTGATCTGTAATCCAGGCTTTCAATTAGCTGTCAAATACAGTGTTGGGTACATTAGAGTCATAGGGACGATTTTCACTTTTTAGGGCAGTGGTAGAGTGTGTAAAAAAAGAACTCTAAGTCCATATTCCTGGTGCTGGTGCCGCTGACTTTGCAAATGAGAGATTTAGGACCTCGTGCCAATAATGTGAAGAACAGTGAGTGTGAAGCCGGCGGACTGGGGTTCTGCTGTGTACACAAGCTGTGTGACTCTGGGCAAACCGTTTAACCTCTCTGAGCCTTGGCTTTGCTACCTATTAATCGAGGACAATAAAATCTATCTTGTTTATTTCGTGAGAATGCAGCGAGGACTAAATTGTATTCGGGAAAGTGTTTGAAAAGTCGCAAGTTCTACAGACCCCCCCCCAAATGCCCATATTAAGAAGATGGTGATTCTTCGATGTCGTTTAGGAAAGCAAGCGTAGCAGTATGACTGTCGGAGGGCTGCCCAGGTGTGAGGCCGTTTCAGTAGGTAAACGCGCAGGTGCCTGGAGAGCGGTTGTCACTTGTAGTGCGAAGGCCAGAACCCTCAAAACGTTCGGCATTCGTCGTGGGTCAAATAATGTTCCCTAAGACCTCGTACCCACCATCAACCTCAGAATGTGACCTTATTTAGAAATAGGGGCTTCGCAGATGTAATCAAGTTACGGTGAGATCCTCCCGGCTTAATGACCAGTGGAGGTTCGGAGACAGAAGATGGCAGAGGAAGAGGACATGTAATGACAGAGGCGTTAGCTGGGGTGATGCTTCTACAAGCCAAGGAATGCCAAGGGCCGCCAGCAGCCCCCGGAAGGAGGGGCAGGGCAGGGAAGGAAGGACTCTTCTGCAGAGCCTTCGGGGGAAGCAGGGCCCTGTCGACACCTTGATCTGGAAGGTCTGGCTTCCCAGAAGTGTGTGACAGTACATTTCAGCTGTTGTAAGCCACCCCGTTTGGGGCGACGTGTTACAGCAGCCCCAGGAAACGAGCGCAGCATCGTCACGGCGTCTTTGAATCACTGCGGTAGCAGGTGGCGGAGGCGATGGAGGAAGCGCGCAGGGGCGAGCCCGTGCCTCGGCAGCGTGACGGGCCCCCGGGGGCCGCACGGCCAGAGACAAAATCAGAGGTGAAAGTCGCATCGTGTGTGTCCCGTGAACCCCTTTATTTTGCAGACCAGGAATCTGAGACCCGGGGAGGTCAACTCATTTGTCCACAAACTCAAAGCTAACTCTCTTGCAGATGAGCTCCCCTCACCACACCCCTACAGCCCCCCGACCCCTGCCACCCCCCCCCCCACACACACAGATACACACACACAGACCTGCCCAGTCGCTGGAGCGGTGTCATTATTCATTGCTGTGTCTTTAGGGTCCCTTTTCCTTTTATTTTCCCATTCCTCCCCTCTACCCCGAGTCCCCCTCCTTCCCTGCCTTCCCGTGAGGGTACCTGGTGGGTACAGAACACAACCCCCTGACCTCCAGCCTTTGCAGCTACAAACCCCATTCAGTCCCACACCCTGATCAATCAGAAGTGAAGAATGCTTTATAAGGCACCCGCGAAACAGCCACACGGCAGTCAAGGAAGGCCACCTGGAACGTGAGTCGCTGGCCCCAACTCTGAAGCCAGGAGGACTGAGGCGAGGGGTGGAGCCGGGAGGCCTGGGTGGCTAGCCAAGTGGCCGGAGGACGGAAGACCCCAAAGCAGAAATGCCGTGGCTTGCGGGAGAAACTGGGAAGTGACCGGCCTGGCCGAGTGGGGAGCGGGGGATGGAGAGGGAACTTGGTAGTGAGAAAATCCTAAAAGCTGGCCGTGGAATTCGATATTGATGAGACAGGCAATAATTCTGGTAGGTTCTTTACAGAAAGGGGGCGGAGTGACGTAATGGTCAGAGGAACACGTGGGCAGGGCCGTGCCCAGGGCTGCCCCGCCTCGCTTCTCTGACCAGTTCTTAGAAAACCGTAGGCTCAGATGGGCAGTGGATCCGGGCGCATGCCTCCGCGCCGAGCCCTCCTCACCGGGCCGGGCTGGCCACCTCTCCCGCCCATCCCTCTACGTCAGCTAGATGCCAGGGTAGAAAACAATCTGGGCTGTCACCTGGTGACATTTGAAGGATGCTCTAAAGATGGCCAATTCCCAAAGCCCAAAAGGATTCTTCTGCAGGTTCCGGGAGGGAAGGGCAGCTGATGGCAAAGGTAAACCTGGGTGCAGGGCCGCCCGGGCTCCTCCAGCATGCTGGCCCGTGAAGCGCCCCCTACCCCCTGTGAGACAGGTTGGCCGTGGCCTGGGTTAGAAAGCCACACGGGACAGAGCAGGTTTTGTCATCTGACCATCGCTTGGGATTGGTCTTATCACAGACTTTCAGTAGACAGAATATCAAATCCTTGGGGATCATTGGGTGGGGTTTTTCGTGATTAGAAAGCACTGGCCTCCTGTAGCCAGAGGTTATATCGTCATTGAGCATTTTTCCGTGGCCTTCTTTGATCTCGAAACATGCACGACTGTCGACAATGTGATGCTCTTTCTAACTTGGGGAAAGAAGACGGTTTGATTTTTGAAGTGGTTGTGGAAGCAGAGAAGGGAATGGGTGGGCGCGGTTGGTTTTCCTCTCATTTCTTTGGCGTTTCATGTCATGCATGCGATTAAGAGGAGACAGCCTCTCACCTGGAGGACTATTATATTGATGTAGGAGGGCCGAACATCGTGCTCAGGCAAACTGAGGGTCCTGGTACGCACTGTGAGGAGCAGAAGAGCAAATAATAAAAATGAACCACGACCACACACGTGCCCTCGAATGCCGTGCAGCAGATGCGGTTTAATGACTTTCCTGCTATCAGCTCAGTTAACCTCCCCCAGTTCTGTAAGGCAGGACACGTTATCTGTGCCCGTCTTCCAGATGAGGGCACCGAGGCACACAGGGCTGGTGCCCTGCCAAAGGTCAGCCGGCCAGGATTCATCCTCTGAACCACTCGGCCAAGAAGAAATGTTTTAACTTATTAACACATTTATTTGCATATTCATAATTAAGTTAATAACAGATCCATATTACATTATATTGGTAATCGTATTATAAATATAAAGTTAAAATAATTTTAAAATAGCTTTTTAAAAGTTATTGAACGCATTGCCTGATATACATACAATGAAGACATGTTCACGTTTAAGTATAAGAAAAGAAAAAGGTTTAAGTATAAGAAACAGGTTTAGATGGAAATTCATGTGCGTATATATAGTTATAGTATTTACTGAATCTCAATCTGTCAGTTACATATCCTTGAGTCCATGTATTGATTATAAATTAATTTTGTCTGGCTAATCCCACGAGTATCTCTAATAACATCTACCATTTAAAAGAATATTTAAAATCAACCAGCAATTAGTATTTTTGAAATACAGAAAGAACAGTTTTAATTTAGCGTATCCTCAAATTTAGGAGTTCTGTCTCTTAACCCCTGGAGATACAAACAGCCTGAGAGGGGCAAGCTGGATACGGTCGCTTTCATTCCTTTTTGCCCGGAGTTTATGAGAAGAGAAGTCGGCCGTGAGGAAAGGGCCGGACAACTGCCTATCTGATCCTCTGTCCCCTGGGGTCTTGACTTGAAAGAAAGGAAATCCTAATCTCTCCTGATCCTGCATTCATCGATGATTAAACAGAAACCATATAACTACGTGACAATGACGTGTGCCTTCTAGACACGCCTCGTAGATGTGCACGTCAGAATTCAAGCAAAGCCAAACTCAAGGGCATACGGGTAAAACCAGTAACTTGTGCTGAAGACCGTCCGTCCTTTCCAGTGCAAGGGTGGGAAAGTGTAAACTTGTAGTCAGCAAATATGTTCAGGCCATCGCCTCATTCTGACGTGTTCTCTTCTGCGTTCCCACAGGGAAAAGCTTCACTCTGACGATCACCGTCTTCACAAACCCCCCGCAAGTTGCCACTTACCACAGAGCCATCAAAATCACAGTGGATGGACCCCGAGAACCTCGAAGTAAGTGGGCCCCCCGCTCGGGGCTGGCACACCCTCTGGGTTGATACACTCGGGCACCAGGGACGGTGGTGTCTCAGAATCCTTGGGTTCAACCGGCATCTCTCAAATGTGGCTAAAACTTCTGACGGACGAGGACGTCAGGCCCCTGCAGAGAGAAAGAGTTTTATTATTGACACTCTCGCTCTTCGGAGCTTGGCATCTGGTGCTGGGCTCTTTCTGTAGCCTCCTGTTAGGGAGCGGAAGGAAATCAGGCTGACTCGAGGGCAAGCTAGAACCTTTCAAGCTGCACGAGACCAGGGACTAGTCCCTCAGATACACAGTGAAGTTCAACAGGATTAGAAACGGAACAGTGAATGGAAGATTGGCCAGGCCCGAGAAGGCCTGAGGGTCTAAATAGACCGCGAGGGCCTGATGACCATCCATTCTGGCCTTCGATTCCTTTGTTGAGGCTGGAGACGAAATCTATGAAAATGACCATTTTCTTCCGGTGTCACAGATCAAAACTGTATTACGGGATCGTTTAAAATAGAGAATGGGATGGGAGAAGACTGTCTGGGGGGGAAACCAGTAAATATAGAACGATGGCACCAAAAAAAAAAATAGCTCCGATGAGGAAAGCTTTTTAAAAAAAGGAGTGAGGTTGTTTAGTCTGCAGAAAGATGTCTTCATGGTGATTTAATGACTATCTTTGAGTAAACACAAGAGTAACACTTTTTTCCAAACCACACCCTTCCCCGGGGTGGAGGCTGGGTCACAGTCCCGGATCTGTGGAGCTGGCTGGAGCCCCTGCCCAGCATGTGCGTCCCTCTGGACCTCGTCAGGTCCCCAGTGGAAAATTAATGTGCTCACTTCTCAGGGGGAGGGAGGTTCAGAAACAGGCCTTCCGGCTACTCCCGGAAGCTGAGATGCAGGGAGGCCAGGTTGTAAAACAACGTGGCTACGAATCTGGGCCCTGCGGGCAAACAAGTGGAGTTCTGGGTCAGGCACGTAAGCCTTCTGCAAGTCACGGAGCCTCCCTGAGCCTCAGTTTCCTCATCTGCAAAATGGGGATAATAATGAGACCTTCTTTATACGATGAAACGAGATGATGCAGAGAATGAACTCAGGGGTATGGCTCTCTGCCTGCCGGCTTGTTGGTCACGTGCTAGAAGCATCCCAGGTGCTGCCTCAGCTCTCCCGAGGCCCCAAAGTGGGAAGAACCCACAGAACCCGCCCCACCCCAGGGACGGCCACCTGGGACGGGGTTCCGTCCACGACCCCCTTGCCGCCATTTGCCACGCTCCGTGCCTCCCTCCACATCTGACCTCGTTTTTTCCCCTCTCGGCTTCCTCTGGCTCTGCCCAGACTCAGGAAACTCTGGGACTTTGTAACATCCCCTGATGCCAGTTTACTTGTGAAAAGAAGGCCACACACACGCACAGGACCACACAGTCGCGACCAAACCCAGGAATGACTGTCCGCGCTTCCTAGGCTTTCCAAGTAGGAAAGACTAACAGTGATCCTGCTTTAAACAGAAACACCAGGCAGGTGCCCTGGGCTCTCCACGGAGGACCAGAGAGGAAGCAGGCTCAGTTTATAGCAAGGCACAGGGTCGGGGGGCAGGCAGTTGTGATGCAAGGAAATTGACTTCGAAGGTAATTAAACTTCTAGAAAGCCTCACTCGGGGGGAGAGGGATCTGCAGAATCTCTCTCTCGAAAAAGAGAAGCAACGGCTGTCTTCCAGACAGTTCGGATGCTGACCCGCCTGAAGGAAGCTTAGCTCATGCGACCCCTCGCTGCGCCTCCACTTCTGCCATTCTCCCAGGCATAAAAAAAAAAGGGGGGGCAGTTCTTGACCCATTGCCAGTATTTGCTGTTAACATTCAAAGAACTTAAGAGGCAGTTGAGCTTCAGAAAACAAATGGTGGCCAGGGCGACTTTTAAGAACTGGCGGTCAGAGGGGACAAATATGAGATTGTAATGGCCGGCCTACACATACGCTTTACTTTGCTTCCTGCTGCTTTATACCTTAAGAAAACAGTCGCCACTGAGAAGGGCGCTTTGAACAGACATAAGGGACTGGCTCCGGATAGGGGACCCATTTTTATGAAGTCTTTCCTGCCAAATGGAATTCGGGGTCTGGGGAAAAATTAAAATAATAAGTATGCGCATGATATAAAGAGACACCATAGATCCAGGTAGATAGCCTCACATTTCACAAGAGACTTCTAGAAAAAGGTCAAAAGCGCATAGACTCCCAGGATGATTTGCATAATGCTGGCTTTTCTGTTCACCCTATGAAGCAAGGGGGCCACCCACCACTGCTAATTTAGTATGTTGTTTTCTTATGATTTGACTATCTTGATTCAAGTTGGAAACTTCTTCTTTTCGATGAAGCTGTGCTGACAGCCACTTTAAAAAAAAAAAAAAAGATAAAGCTAACAATGTTTTCCAGCTTTATTAAGATATAACTGACATAACGTGTAAGTTTAAGCTTTGCAGCATGATGATTTGATACGTGTCGGTATTGCAAGATAATTGTTACAGTAAGATTAGTTAAGGCATCTGTCACATCACACGTGTGTGCAAGTGCTGAGAACTTTTAAGGTTTACTCTTTCAGCAACTTTCAAATACGTGATACTGTGTTAATGGCACATCACATCCCAGAACTTATTCATCTTATAACTGAAAGTATCTACCCTGTGACCACCTTCACCATTTCCCCTCTGCACTCCTGTCCCTGGCAACCACCAGTCAGCTCTCTGTTTCTATGAGTTCAGTTTTTTGCATTCCACATATAACTGAGGTCATCCGATAGTTGTCTTTCTCTGTCTGACTCATTTCGTTTAGCATAATGCCTTCCAGGTCCGTCCATGTTGTTGCAAGTAGCAGAATTTCTTTCTTTTTTAATGGCTAAATAATATTCTATTGTGTGAGATACACACACACACACACACACACACACACACACACACCATTGTCTTTATCCATTCAGCTGTCAACAGACACTTAGGTTATTTTGGTAACTGTGCTAGTGTGAAGAATTCCCGGGCACTCTCTAATGTAGTGCTGAGAGCTCCCTGCATGTAAGTCAGGACACCCAGACAGTGTCAGATATGTGGATTAATAAGACCTCTAAGGATCCTTCTGTCACCATGGTCTGTGAATTCAGAGTAATTCTGGCAAAATGGCCCCGGCATCACCAAGTCAAATAGTTTTGAAAACGTCTCTTGTTTCAGTGATATCAAAGACTATGGGAGCTAGAAGGGACCTGAGCAGGCACTGAGGCCTAATTGTGTCATAGATAATTGTGTCATAGACGAAGCCAGAAATAGAATGAAGAGGCTCTGATACCTAATCCTACATCCCTCTCCGTTATCCATCCTTCCATCTGTCCATTCATCCATCTGTCCATTCATCCATCCGGTCACCTCACCGTCTATACCATAACATCTACTCGTGGTCTATACAAAACTCTGACCTGGCCTCGGTATCCTTCGTGTTTGAAATAAGATTCGGGCTTAAGTGACCTCTCACGTTTGTCCCAGCTCTGAGATTGTCTAGGAAGGGGGAACGGTAGGGCAGCATTGCAGGCACGGAGCCTTCAACTTGAAGCCTGTGTGCAAAAAACAAAACAAAACAAAACAAAACAAAAAAAAACAGAAGGAAAGCTTAGCCCATTCAATCTGCCACTCAGGGACTTGAGACAAGAACGAAGAGGTCCAGAACACACCACAGCTGTCTGTTGGCCAGGCTGAGATTATAATTTGTTGTTTCAAACCAATAGAGAAATTATTCATTGTTGAAAATTAAATTCGTTATGAAGAAAGAGCACTATCAGGAGGTATCCTCTGGGATCAGTTCTTACAAGAAGGACTTATTTTCAGTTCACAGGTAGAATCCTTAGTAGCTTGTTAACATAAGGAAAGATAGTCTTCTCTTTAAGCCTTAAAGAGAGAGTGAGAGGATTTTTCACACACACACACACACACACACACACACACACACACACAAAGGATATCTGAAAGTTGTTTTTATGGTTTTTTCCCCAATATTTAGAGGACCTAATGAAAAAGTCTAGTTTTCAGCCTGTGTCTGTAATATGATAATATTGAAATATCAAAGCATATTCTCTGCAGATATTTCGTGAAATAATTTGAATACATGAATTAGTGCCATGGAGGATGATATTTTGCTAAGGAGGGGTTGAGGAGAGAGAGCAGTTGGGACCCTATCTGACCCAATGGTGGCAGGGGTCAGGGCGGGGGTCGGGGAGGGCTAGTGATGTGGAATGGATAGTCATCCTGACGTCGTGAGCCATCTCCTGCCCGGGCAGGAATCCGTTATATCTGGAACACTGAGTAACCTAATGAAAAATTGAAAAGGTTAATAAAACAAATATTGGCCGTTCCTGGGACAACTTCTGCCCTGGGGTTAAAGAGTCTTTCACAGGAACCGCGTTGTGCTTGAGCTCTTGAGAGTCACGGTCGCGGGGAAGGAGGCGGCGCCGTTACGTGAAAACGTTAGAATATGCTGTTTTCCAGGGCACTGGTTTTCTTGACAACTAATAGGGAAAATTTAACAATTTAATTAAAAGAGGTTGACTGCCGGGCCTAAGTCCCCATCACTCCATTTCTTTGTTAAAGACTGTTGAGATTGCGTCACAGGGATAGAATTTTCTGTGATTTTGAATAGAAATAGCATACCTATCTACATAAAAAAAAAAAACAAACAAAAAACAAAAAACAAAACAGGATCTTCATATAATAAATGGTGAGCACGTTTCAAGTGAAAAGAGATGCATGTGAAAGGTCCCTATAAACTTACGGCGATAACAGACCTGAAAGTACTTGAAACCAAGTTTAGCTAGAAAAGAATGAGATGAGCCAGAAATATTTACAGATTGCTCTTGTGATGGACTAATATATAGTTATTTTTTTAAATGGCATTTTCCTTTAATAATAAAAACATCTAAGAATAATGATAATACCTCACAGTGCTAACTGTTCGCCCAACGCCGTCCCGAGCACTGGCATATATTAGTTGGTTTAATCTTCACAAGAACAGGTAAGGAAGTCGAAGCAAAGAGAAGCCTGAGTCCTTGCCAAGGTCGCAGGGTTAGCAAGCAGAACCGAAATGCAGTCCAGACAGTGACTTCACAGACGCCAGAGTCTGATTTTAGGAACTGCACCAGCTCCTCTTTGAGCTTCATCATATTGAAATTTCTGTTTCGGAAATTCTTTTTTAGAAGAGTTCATCAATACGATTCTGGTTCTCATACAGTTGTCTTCGAGAAAGCAGAACCTCGTGGCCTTGGCTGGGGTCGTTTTTGTACGGACAGGAAGGAATCAGAATTTTCCCTCGGGCAGGGCTCAGTGCCGTCTGTGCTGGGGGCAGGGGCATGACCCAGTATGCATCCACACTGTCGCACGTGCGGGGATTTGTTCCGTGTCTGTCACTCGGGTCTGTTTGGGGGCCTGGCATCAATAGGGACCTGAAGATGGGATGGTGCATGACATAAGCCTCTTCCTCTAGTGCTGGCGTGCAGGAATAATGTGACAAAAATGTCCGCCAGGTGAATAGTCTGAGAGCATTTATTTCCCCCTTTGGCAAATCACCCTGGAGGGCCCGTGAGCACAGTGTGCAGCCCGCTGGGAGCGTGAACCTCCTGTGTCATTCTTTGCTCCTGACTGGCCAGTGGAATGCCAGACAGTTTATAGATCTGTGATCTCAGGATTGCAATTATCAATCCACAGTCACTTTGTCCGCTGGGACTTGCTCGAAGCATATCTTCCAGGTAATGAGGTGTCCTGCCTCTTCCCTGAGATCCTTTTGTTCTTTCTAGATGAAATCCTGACCCACAAAAGGAAAAGGACATTATCCTTTCTTCCTTCTCACCCAAATATAAAATGGGAGACAGACAGAAGTTCAAAGAAGAGAAAATGTTCTACTTAATTGATTCCCCCTCCCTACTTTGAAAGGCGTTTTGGTGCTAAGTTGGACCCTTTGGGATGACTTCCACTGATACTATATTTCCCACAGTGCCGAGTCCCCCCAACTACCTGAAGATTTGGCAAAAGCAGTTTTCAAAGCGTTCATAATAATCCTGCCAAACAGTTCCAGTGAATTTGAGAATCTCTTTCTCCTGATTATCTTTAGCAGTATAAAGCTGGACTAAGAAGAATTGTATGTACATAAAGATCTTCCTGGACCTTGAGCCGGTGGCAGATTTAATTCAGACTAAGGATGAGCAGGAATGTAAGATGAGCCTGCAGGGAGTATGCTTCTGCCCCGGAAGCAGTAATTACCCACCTTACCTAAGCTTGCTGAGACTTTGGCAGGCCTGCGACCCCTTGGTATCTAGCCCTATTTTATATAGAAATCACTCAGATTTTTAGATAGCATTTGTATTGCTGCAAAAAGAAAGAAAAAGTTCCTTCTAGGTACCAGTGAGAACCCCAGGAAATGTTTCAGGACTTTCTAGTATAACACAGGGGACAGGAGAGAAGAAACGCAATGAAACTTGAACCATTACCGTGAATGTCTCTTTCCAGTGGGACCACCGCAAACCCATTTACGAATGGCACACCCGTGAGGTGGAGAGCCAAGCTAATATTTCACAGTCCTTGCTAGAATTTACTATATGACGGGCTAAAAGAAAAGAAAAAAAATCCTGTCTGCATTAAGGTTTTAGATTCTTAATCTTTAAACATGTAAGAGAATAAAAATCTCTGGATCCCGAGCTAGGGGTGAACGCGGCTCCAGGCCCGTGGGTGTGAACTCAGGCCGTTTCATACTTCCATGCTCACTTTCTTCTTGCGTCAAGCTGGGCAGTGGGACGAGATCATCTCCAAGTGAGTTCCCACTCAGAAGGGGTAGCGAAATATGGTCAGAAAAACAGAGCCATAGGTTCCCCGTGAAGAGGGCCCCCGAGAGGCTGACCCCCACGAGCACCCCTCAGCGACATCAACCTTTGTCACATCAGACGCGTCCACATGCACCCAGATTATTCTTTAGGTATCTTTTTGTTTGTTTTGGTTTTGGTTTTGGTTTTTTGCTGTACATTTTTAAAATGACTTTTATCATTTGTTTTTAAAATGATCTGCCTATGAGTAACTCATTCGGTTTCCCACGGCCTTGATTTCGCTGCCATCAGCATGTAATGACCGTCAGGGGTAAGGACGGTCCCCATTTGGGCACTTGCTTATGGGTGGCTGGCGTGGCTGAGCCCCCAGGCATGACAGTGCCGGTACTCAGGGCTAGGAAGCTGAATGCAACAGCCTCCGTAGAAAGCTGAAAACCATCTGGCAGACAGGAGCCTGTGGAGGATGGAGTAATTATTTGCATTTAGGCTTATGATCCTTTGGCTATAAGAAAACTCTAAGCAAAAAAAAAAAAAATTCATGAATGCTATTTAAAAATTCATGAAGTTGCCATAATGTTGCATTATTTAGATTGTTCTGTTTGTTTGTTTTCTTTCTGTATTTAAACCCAGTAAAATCTCTCATTTTTACGGATCTTTGAAACAGTCTGGACACTGTTCCCAAGTCCCTTGTAGGTAATATGGCCTTGGCCCCACATGTCGAACTTTGTGAAAAAACTCAGGGGTAAAATTCAGTCTGTGTAACATCAAAAGCCCGGACTCGAGCTTGTCACATGTGGGTCCTTTCCAATGTGTGCAGCAAATAGCTGTAGGACAGGCTCTGGGAAACTGTTCCAGAAAACTGACAGCAAACGTGCCAGCGTCTCGTGAGGTCTGAATTCTTACACCAGGAGAAAGCAGCCCACCGGCCGGGGTGCCCAGCCGCTCCGTTAGACACCGCCAAGCCCCGCAGCAGCGGAGAAACGGGCCTTTCCAGATTCTGGGTTTTGGTTTTGGTTTTTGCATTTGTGGGCTCTCTGGGCCCCGGCCCCGCCCCACCAAGCCATTTCGGTGGCACATTCCAGTGACATGGTGCTCTTTCTCACAGCGTTAGAGACCGCCTCGGTGCATGCCCGACGCCTGGGTGATCTGTTGCCCTTGCATCTCATGGTCTAATGGAGCAGCCCTCTCCTGGGGTGGTTGGGGAGCAGTTCGGCTGAGGTCATGGGTGCATCTAGTTGCGTTTCGGGGAGTTCTGAAGCTGTGGCCCCAGTAACCGTGGCTGGCTCCCGCAGGAGCAGGTGGTCCCAGTTCTGGGTGCACATCTCCTGTGTGTGTGTGGGGGCGGGGAGGAGGGGTTGGTGGACCCACGGCTGGCGGATGGATTGTGGTTGACACATCGCAGTGCCCTGTTATAACGCATTGGCTTCTCAGCTTTGGGGTGGGGTCAACGTTTTTTCCCACACACTAGCCACTTTCCATTTTTCATTTTGAAAGGAAAAAAAGAAAAACTTTTCCTTGAATTTTCCCAAAGGTTTGGGGATTTTGATTTTTTGTTTTTGTTTTTGTTTTCCTGTAAAGCTATGTAGCTAAGAAAGTCATTAGTAAGAATTGAATCCCGCAAGTGTCGGAGAACCCTACAACCATACACACACATGCGCACGCGCGCGCACACACACACACACACACACACACACGCACACACACATTACATATATCTGGAAGGTCGGTTTAAATAAGTTAACCAAGAGCTACTCCCCTTCACCAGCACTACGTCTAAGTTCATTTGTGCTGACTTGCAAATTTGCGCCCTCCTGTCCTTTCCACGTTATTTTCTTTCGTAAATAATTTCTTCTACAAGTTCGCTATTTGGCTCTAAAACGTTGGCAGTGAAGAAGGGGGTACATTAGGGGTGTAATCTGTCGCTGGGCATTACAGCTGTATTACCAGACACATCACAAGACAATGACATTGGGTTGGATGTGAAATGATTTTTTCATAGCGTGACTTACACATGGTATATTTATATCAAGTTCCTGTACAACTAAGTCATGCCGTGTTACCAGGAAAATTCGCTCTAGCCAGTAGCCAGACATTCTGGAGATACAGTTATAGATGGAAGCCAAGGTAAAAAATATTTAAAGACCCAAAGAAAAGTCCTTTTCTACTTGCCTTTTTTTTTTAAAAAGGAAAACAATTGAATTAATCTGCCAACTCCCTAGATCTCTATAAAGTACGTTAATGGCAATTCATTAGTTGGTTCTTCCATGATTTACATACACTCGGGTTCCAACAAAGCAAGTATTGACTAAAATTCAGGCTGTTATTGAAATCTTTCAGTGCGTTTTCAGATACCAAAATGATGAACACTTGAGATTCTGCTTGGTTGGTTGGTTTGGTTTTGGTTTTTGTTCACCATGGCTTAGAGGTCAGTCTTCGAGTCATTTGAGATAAAAAGTAAATATCTGAAATAGGGAAGTTCTCAAGTGCTATGTACGTGTACAGCCCTTTTCCGACTTGTTCCTGGTGTCATCCTATTCCTACTGACCTCTGAAGGTTTTATGAGTTTTCCGGTTTTAGAGAGCTGAGATGAAATAACCATAGTCACATCTTTGCGACGACGTCCAGTATTGCCGGTAGCCGGTGTTGCAGAAGGGAGGCAGAGAACTCTGAGCCGGAGGGGGCCAGCGAGGAGTTTGGAGCTGGGCCCACCTGGCCTCAGGCCTGATCCCTGCTACTCACTCGCTGCCTGTCGGTTTCCCCATCTGCAGAATGGGCTTAGTGACGCCTGCCTTGCTGGCCGTGTGAGGATTAAATGAGCCGGCCTGAGCCGCCGGGCCGGAGGGAGGGCTGTTGGCGGCTCTGGCTGGAGCGCTGACTGCCCGAGGCGACCTCGCTTCTCCTCCGTGATCGGATTAGCCTCCCTGGGCTCAGCGTCCTCCGTGCAAAACCAGGAGGATGAGATCCTTGTGCTGGGGGCGTCTGGTGCAGGTCGGATAAAGTAGCACCCCGCGGAGACAGCACGGTGCCCGGCACGGACGTGCTCCCTAAATGTTTGCTGCTGCTGGAGCTCGTGCCCTGGACACAGGTTGGTCCCTGTCCCTCCGCCACAGCCCTTCCCAGGAACCTTGGAACCCGGCCCCAGCCGGGGCCACGTACCTGCCAGTGCCAAATTGTTTTAAAAAAAAAAAAAAAAATTGGCAGATTAGGCCCTCAGAATATCATACAATAAGGGCTTTTTCTTCTCTTTTTTCTTCCACCCTACCTGTTATTAACCCCAAATACTGACTCAGGGAACTGACTTCAACAATTTAAACCTACGTGTTTGGTCTTTTTCCAAACAAAGATTTGACTCAAAACGTCGTCGTTTCTTAACCAGTCGTTAGCACTCGTGCTGCTGTGGGACCTGGCCAGACTCAGCATCTAGAAGCTTCTACTGGGTCATCTGTAAGGTGGGAATAGTAACGTGAGCTCTGTGTACTGCAGAGTTGTTTGGGATGAACCGAGATAATATATATCAAGGTGCTTTGTCAACAGTGCATCGATTAGGTAATAGAGTTAGTTATAATAGGTACATAATTAGATAATAGAAAAATAATAACAAAAGCATTAGTATAGTGTGTATTAGACAAAAATCTGAGGGATCTTAAAATATCATTGGTTTCTCGAAGGTAGATTTCATCTCATCATGGCTTTGGGGATTGGTGAGAAGAAAATTGTAGAGAAAAAAATAAATATATTTAAATCGGCCCCCACCGTAAACCCATACTTTTAGGAAAGTTACATTTTGCTGTTAGAATATCTTAATATTTTCTTTACCTACCACTATCTACCCCTTAAGACTGTTCAAAACAAAAAGGGTTGGATTTTCTCTTAGCATCTCTTTCTTCGCAAAACCAAATGCGGTTTTTCCTGTACAACCCTACGATTCCATTTTCTTTCCATGACGGGCTTGCAAAGCACGGAAGATCATAGCGCAACTCGTTAGCCTTATTCCTTTTTTTTTTTTTTTTTTTCCCTGCCCATGGCTCTTTATATATGCAGCTCGCCTATTTCTGGATTAGATTTCAGGGAGGTGAAATATTACACCCTCGAGCCTTCACGCCCGGTTCCCGGGTTCCCTGGACGAGTCAAAACTGCAGCTGCTCAGAGGTGACGATCTGTCGAGGCTCCAGAGGCCGCTTGCCGTCCTGTCCGTTTGCAGACGTGCTGCGGGCGGCGGGTTGGGAGAATCTCCCGCTTGCTATTCCCTGGGTGACTCAGCCAGTCTGAAAATAAATAGGTAGCTGAGGGCAGGGAGAAAGAACTGGAAAATGCTGAAATTTGAGTCTTCTCAGGAGCCGGCGGTGCTGAAAAGGAATTTTGAGCCCTGGGCAAGGGAGTGGGAGGGACCGCGGGCCTGGGAGTCCACATTCTGGCCCCCCTGGCTCCTCGAAGCTCAGGGGCTGCCATCCCCTCTCAGAGCCTCAGTTTCCCCATGTGCAGAATGAGAGAGAGGTTTGATGACTTGAAGATCCTTATCAGCTTCTAAAAGTACAATTCGCTCTCTGTAGGAGGGATTGCACTTCCCACGCACCATTTTCTCACCTGGAAAAGGAGAGCCGGGGGGCCCTGGAGCTGCCGCTAACCTGGGGAGACAGAGACCCAGGACCGGGGAGACGGGGGAGGGCCGGGGAGAGGAAGAGATGGAGCATCTCCTCCTTCCCCAGGCTGGAGAGAGAAAGAAATGCAGGTCCATGCCAGGGCGACATGCCGTAAGTAGGAACAGCCACCCTAGCCAGCCTTCCCATGGCTTCGGCACCATAAGAAAATAAAATAGAAAAGACAGCTTTATACCCGCAAAGTGCTCAGTGGCGTAGGCCATGGCGTCTCGGCGTGGCCACCGTCCTGCCTGGCCCGTCAGAGACCACGGCGCTGATTCCTCGGCCGGCCGAGAAGGATGGCCCGAGTCCTGCTGACTGAGTCGGCGGGTGTTTCTGAGCGAGGCCGTCCCCCTCCTTTGCCTCCTCGCAGTATTATGGGCTGTTCTTCATTACCTGCCCTACCTATCTTCACAATCTAGCCGCAAACAGCTTTGGTTGACCACAGCACTTCCCTATTGAAAGTTAATACTGTTTGACTCATTCTGTGTTACTAACCTGAAGCCAAAGAAAACAAGCCGGAGAATAAGCGGCTTGTATGGAGTTTGGAAAGCTCTCGGGGGCCCGGCTTTCAAAATCCTATACAGTAGCGTTACTATATCTCTCTGCTGCAGCTGCAGAGAAAATGAAGGAAGCAGAAGTGGTTAAAAAAAAAATAATAAAAGTTGGGGGTGGGGGAGGGGAGCGGGGCGGGAAGCCCCCTCCCCCTGAGGCTGGGGAAACACTCAGCATAATCTGGTTTTACACGGCAGAGTGTTCACACAGAAGAGGGACTGTTTACGGAGTTAAAAGGAGAAAAAGTTCAAAACATTCGGGGAGCAGGCGGGGTTCCTGTGCCTTCCCAGCAGAGAGGAGCTGGGAAGCGGGCCGCAGGGAGCCCGCTTCCCAGGGTCAGGCCCCCCGCCCAACCCCCGAGCCTGAGACCGAGAAAGGGGGTGGTCTCTCACTTTCGCATCTGGAAAAGGTTTGGACAGGACAGTTGCCTGGGCTTACGAGGGAGGAAGTATGGAGCGCCGCCTCGTCCTCATTCCAGAACTGGCTTGGATGTGGTCACCGGGGTGGGTGCTGGCAAGCAGCAGGATCCGTGTTTCTCCTCCCTGCGCTGTGGCTCTTCGGGAGTCGCAGGTACATAGCCACGTGCCATTTCAGGAAGGACGCCCTCCCCCCAGATGCTCCTTCTCTGGGTGGACAGAAGTTAGCCTGAGTCAGGCCACCAGCCCCCAGATTGACCCGAAGGCTTCTTCTCCGGACGCTGTGAGGTAGGGCAAATGGCCTGTTCAAAGCAACTGCTAGGTACTGTTGGCTTTCTGTTGTATCAGCCAGGGCCTGCTCGGCCATCTCTTAAGGGACTTCGGCTGGCCCCTCGGTCTCCTGGTCCCATAAGGCTGGCCCAGAATTCGGCTGGCACTTGTGACGGAAGGGGTGTCACAAATAAGCGACTGGGCTTCTCACCACGGGGAGGAAATTTCCTTCTTTCCGGCAGAGACCATCCCACACAATGCTGGGTGCGCATCCCAGGATGGGCCCAGCCCAGGAGAGGGGAGGTTATTCACTCACTCACTCACTCATTCATTCATCCAGTTATACTAGGCACCACCCAACCGCGGAAGGACTCAGTTTCCCCGTCCCGTCCGGCCACGCTCGGCGCCTCTGCCGGTTCGTCATGCGTGGCACGAGCCGGTGCAGGAGGGAGTGGAGACCCGCAGGGCGGGCCGGGGCCCTTGCGGACAGCAGGAATGCCCCGCCATGTGGCAGTGGGAAGCAGGTGGAGTCTGCGGGCCTCGGGGCGTGTCCTCTGCCCTTCCTCAGACCTTGCCTCGGGGCTAGCCAGCTTTGCTGAAGAGCTGAGCTGCAAAGCCCCTCAGACTCTCCAGGCGGCATTTCCTGAGTCCAGCCCCGACCCTGCCCTGCCCACCCGCCACGGGAACCTACTCTTCCCATGTCACCTTCCATTCAGAGCCTGGCCTTGCGGGGCAGGAGTTACTCAGATAAACGACTCCACATTACCGGCAGTTGCCACTCCGGGGGGGACTTTTGAAGGGGTTTTCTTGAGACTTCCCCGAGGGAGGGTCGGTAATAGCAGGAATTGCAGGCCGGTAGAGGAGAAAGGTTCTTGACCTCATGAGCAGTCTGAACTTTCTGTAGAGCTCTCCTCTGCTGCCCCCGCAGAGGGCCACCTCTGGTCAAGAGGAAAAGAAGGCAGGCGGGTTCTCTGCCCCAAGCTACAATTACCTCCTGAGTCACCAGACAGAAACAAGAGGTAACCGGTGGCGACCGATGAGTACAGACTTCGACTGCTGTGTTTCGGGAAGGCCCAGGTCACCCAACGGCTCTGCGAGTGAGCGAAAAGCTCCGGTCTGTGGCCATGAGCCTCGAACTGCGAAGAACTCAGTCTTGTTTCTGCTTTTGTCCCGTGGATTTGGGGGCATGGTCTGGGGTCGGGGAAGGGGAGAGACGGGGCAGGTCCAGTGCCGGCTGTTAGCTGTTGATCTTGCGTTGGCCGCAGCTGGCTTTGCCTTCCCGTCTCACCCTGGCTTTCCACGCCTACCCTTTTACGCACATGCTAGCAGTCATGTCTTAGCTCACGTCCTGAGGGCGGCTGTGGCGGGACAGCGCATGTGAGTTTTACAGACTCGCTTAACTCCGAGTGAGATAATTCTCCATGGAACTCTATATGCGCAGTTGTGATACTGTTCCTCAAAAGGGTCGTTTTTCTGAGTTCCATTTTGCCCCAAATGAATTCTACAGTTAGTTGGAAGAGAGTTGGATGGCGCCCGTCGTGAAGGCCCTGAGCATTCATTCAGTCCCTCAGTCGGTCATTTAGTCAACGTTTAGTGAGCCTACTGTGTGCCAGGTGCTCTTATAGGTGCTAGGGACACGGCCCCAAAGAAAAGAGACCAAATCCCACCCTTACGGAGCGTCCAGGCCGGTGGGCACAAGACAGACCATAAATTACATTCATTGGTGCTGCGCAGAAAGCTAACGCTGAAGGATAGAGATTGGTCAGGTAGGGGACATTTTGCAAGTTAAAATAGGCTGTTTGGGACGTTCTCAGGGAGAAGATGAAACGTAAGCAAAGACTCGAAGGACAGGAGGGATCCGGTCTACAGGTGTCTTGGGGAAAGAATGTTCTTGTCAAAGGAAGCACTAAGTACAAAGGCCCCGAGGCAGGCACTGAGCAGCGACAGCCAGGTGGACAGCCAGGGGGCCGGTGTGGCTGGGCCGAAGGCGGAATTCGCACAGTCCGCCTTCTAGTTCCAAGTGCGGGGGAGGGGCATTCATAGAAAGCGGTCTCAGCAAAGTGCCAGCCTGAGCTCTAAACCGGGCACTTCGTGCCGCCCGAGGGGCCGCTGCAGGACTATGGTTTGAGAAGGCCCAGGATACGGGAGCCTCGTGTACCTGCAGACTCTGTGGTCACACTGCTGTCTGTGACCACCTGCAAGAGAAACAAAGCTCTTCTCAGCCAAAGGTCCCTCTGTCCCTGCTGGCGATTTTCCTGGGGTAGTAGATTGGCATGTCTCTAGAACCCCTGAGTACAGACACGTTGCCTAGGAAACAGGGGGGGGGGCATCCTAGTAGGTTTCCCCCCACTGGCTCACTGTGATTTATCCACCTGAAGGAGGTGGGAGGGGCATGAGCCAGGAGACAGAAGTCCCGCACAGGGCACATGGCGCGGGGGGGGGGGGGGCTGTCACTCAGGTAGGATGATGAGCACCAATGTCAGACTGACGGTCCTCTTGCCACTGATGGGAGGGGGCGGGCGGGGGGGACAAAGAGCGTCATTATTTTCTAACCAATAAGAGAGACAGCGAAATGAGATAGAGGTTTGGCCGAGCAGCTCTTATCCCTGCTGCGGCTGCTGACAGCTTCCGGGCAGGCGAAGGTGAGTGTAGTGGCCCGCGCGGTCTGGCCGCAGCGTTGGCGGGACAATGGGGAAGGAGCAAAAACAGAACGGGATGCCCCAGTCAGTAAAGAAGCAGGAGAGGCTCAGCGAAGGCTCGAAGGGAGAGAGGAGGAGGAGATCGATGAACACTGATGTCCGAGGCCACCAATAACTGCCCCAAAGGCCACGGAGGAAACAGCAGGAGGCAGAGGGAGGGTGAGTTCTCAGGATGCCTTGAACAGAGGTGCTGACCACACCAACGGGTGCTCGCCAGCAGGTGGGGCAAGCCGGGTGGGATCCCAGATTGAGGATCTGCCGGAGATCAAGGGAGAGCTCTGACGACCAGTTTGACAGTCGGGCTCAGGACTGGCGCCCGAAGGCCAGAGATCTACCTGGAGAGGGGGGAACAGGAAGAAAACCTTGAGAGTTCTCATGTCATATGCAGTTGTCCAAGAAAGCCTGTGTTTAGAGCCATCCAGCAAGAGCCAGGTGAGTGGCCAATTGCCGCACGTGTAATCGCTCGCTGTGAATGCTTTAAGCGCCCCTTGGGGTAACCCATCCTGGTCCTTTAACCCCAGGCTTCGGGATAAGGAGGCTGGGTGGTGAAGAGGCTTGCTCTCGTTCGCAAGAGAGTTGGGTGGAAACGCGAATTTAGGACGGGGCGTTCTTGACACCCAGACTGGCAGTCCCATTTCCCTGGTGGTGGAAAGGGTTAGAGCGTTTGCATTAAATCCCCATCTTTGCGGGGGCTCGGAGGTCTCAATAGCTTCTTTTCTGGAACGGACTGGTAGGTTCCACGTGACATTTTCCTGCCGTTCCTCCAAGTCCTTCCTTAGATGGTGGGGTAGGAGCTACCTCCCTCTCGAGAACTCCGGGTTCACCTTATAAACCGGTCTGATTATCTTGACGGTGACTGACTCTGTGATGGTGAGAGAGAGAGAGACAGCCACCACCCACCTATCTGCAGGACAGACTTTTGGCATTTTCAGCTACTTCTCATACATCGAAAAATAAAAAAATCAGGAAAAAGACTCAGTTATCGCCAAAACAAGGTCATCACTCAGTGCCCAGGGACACGTAGTCTAAACACAGTTCTGGTGTATTTGGCGTTTTAATTTCCAGCCCACAGCACATGAGAAGCATGCCGAAAGCGCACACACCACAGGAAGGAGTCGCTCCCTCCCACACTCTTCCTCCCCGCGTGTTCCTCGGACCAGCAGCTGCAGCATCACCTGGACCTCAGCACAGATCTAGATTCTCGGGCCCCGCCGCAGACCCACCCAGCCAGAGCATCCGGAGAGTCCGATGCCCGCTGGGGTTACAGCTCTCTCTGCGGGCCACAGTTCAGCTCTGGCTCTCCTATTCTAAGGACAAGTAGGAACACACGTGGACTGTAAAGGCAGACGGTGCAAATCACTGACGAGCTCTAGAGTCCCCGTGACCTACAGCTGTGCGACGCAGCTTTTCTCTCTCTTCACCCGAGGGTCACAGAATTTGGTACTTCTAGGTGCCTTGGACGTGAGGTAGAGGAGAGGTTGAGGGTGTGGGTGTGATTTCAGACCTGTCCTCTCTCGCTCACTGGCTGTGTGACACTGGGCAAATGACATAACTTCTCTGAACTTCACTTCCCACACATCGGTTAAAGCGCAAGGCTGATTTCTCTGGCCCTTCTCCAGCTCCAACCTTGTCCTATCCTCTTAGCTTAATATAATAATATGGGAAGAGATTGAGGGGAAAGTTCAGCTACCTATGTATCTATAACATTGGATGAATTGTATACATGTATACATATGTAACATATTATATATTTTATATTGCATTATGTATTGCATGCATAGCGTATACACAATCTATAATATGGGACAATATTGCTCAACAATAAATTAAGCAGCAGACGGATAAGTTTGCAGTTAGGAAGGTTTATGGTACCACCTGCAAGGTGCTTTAAGGAAGGATCACATTTCCATTCAATGTCGTTGCTTTAAAGTCCTAATGATTTGAATGACCTTGGAACCTGGAGATTAGACTGTTAAACCAGGAAAAATCAGCGGTTTCCTGCCACGCATAAATCCTTTTCCATAGTCATGATGCAGTAGCAAACTAAGGAAAGAAAAATCTAGGTTTTATGTCCAGATCTATGTCATTAATATCAGGTGGATTGGCAAATGTCTTTTGAAATACACATATCCTTTTAGAAGAATCGCAAAGATAGATGATAGATGGATGGATGGATGGATGGATGGATGGATGGATGGATAGATAGATAGATGGATGATAGGTGGATGATGATGATAGATGATAATGATAGATAGATGATAGATTGATAGATAGATAGATTGATAGATAGATAGATAGATAGATAGATGGATGATTAGGTAGGTAGATAGACACACATACACACATATAGATAGATATCTTTTTGCTATTACATTTTGCGTGGATTTTTCTCAGTTGCTCATCATGTCCATGCTTTGACGATATACCTTCCTAATTTTTCTGCTGAGAATCTATCAAGAAAACTGGTAAACCCATATCAGAAACGTGAACTAACATGTCAACTGCTAGAAAATTATTCTCACTAGCCAGAATTTTCCAGGAAAAGGTGGTCATTTAGCCTGATCTGGTTTTCTTGTATAGAAGATCATTACCTTATTTCACAGATCAACAATGGTTTCTTGAAAAAGACAGTTCAGTTTTCGGTGAGATACACATGCCCACTCAGTCTAGTTTTCATAGCTCAAAGCCAAAGTTGGTCTCATTATCCATCACAAATATCACGACATTTAGGGGTGCCGTATGGGCAGCCATTCCAGAAATCTGCAGGATGTATGGCTTTGGAATGAAGAAGTAAAACTTAGTAGATGGGATTAATTAATTTATTTTTTCTGTTGACTTTTTATGACTGCAGATATAATAAAATTCTAATCAAGTACTTTTTTCAAAAATCTGAAAATGATAATAGAGAAACATAATTTAATTTAGTATCTTTTTCAACTGCCTAAAACTCAATAAAATTCAGTACGAAATCTTGAGGTAGCCACTGTTTTAAGAACCACCGAATAACATTCGCAATTTACTTCCGGCGTGCTCAGAAAGCCAGGCTGTCCGCGTGCACACGCTTGGGGCTACGTTGTAATTCTACCAGACGTTTGATCCAGAACTGAGTTCCCTATCGCCCCCTGAAGTCCCGTACTCCATAAGAAAGAAGAAAAATGAATTTGATGATAGATATTTTCCATTCTCCTGTATTTAAAATTCAGGGGTCAAATTGAAATTTTAATTGCCCCCAGATACAGGAAACGGGAGACATAAAGCATTCATTTTCCCTAGCTTGCAAGTTTATATTGCAAGCTTCTATAGTTCACACAAAATATTGCTCTTTGGCACATGAAATCTGATGGTTTTAGAAAAGAAGAATTAGGTGTTCCTTTGATCTCACTTATAAATGCATCTGAGCCACACCTTACTATGATAATGCTTTTCATTTCCCCAGAGCCCTGCCGTTATAACTCCCTAGCCCCTTTGTGAGGAAGGAGAAGGCCGTGGGGGGTCTCACTCCAGGGATCACCCGTGAGCAGCAGCATGTAGCTCTCCCCTGACTCCTCCAGCATTCAACTCAGCCTCGTGACTTTCAGGGCTTAGGAAATAGCTTAGAGTGAAGAATTGTTTTCTCTGAGAATTATGCCCAAACATTCCTGCTAAAGCAGACAGTCATCACTTAATCTCTGTAAATGACTACGATTTTGGCAGGTGTCAGCTGGTACAGAAATTGCTCACGCATTAATTTTTTTTTTTTTTTTAAGCACAGGGCAATGAGAGGGGACTCTTTTTTTTTTTTTTTAAAGTATTATCATCTCACAGTTGTGCCCGGCCACTGCAGTGACTTACCTGAAATGAATTCGTGTTTGGTTTCTTGGTGGCACATAGTCCCCCAGCTTGGTGGCTGAGGCAGACACAACTGATGGCCTTTCTTCAAAACACCGAATGCCAAGTATTCAGAATGAGCTCGTACACAGCATTCCCCCGGGTCACCCACTGCCTTTGACACAGTGTTCTTCAAAAATGCCACGGGGTGCCCAAGGAATGGGAAGTTTCGAAATGGCTACAAAACCTGCGGGAAGCCTCTGCACCATTACGGCGCCGACTGGCATTCTTACAGAGGCAGTAGAATTCTCCAGAATCCTTTTCCTGCCTTCGTCTCTCCTTGGTTCCTAAGACCAGGTGTTAGATCACGGCGGGCATTTAAAAGGGCTGAGTTATCATGCTTTGATGGCTGTTGAGTTAAGAGAGTTGGTTTGTCTGCAAGAAAACTTCAGGTTTTTCACTGTGGTCATCAGGAAGCTAAGAATGTGTCACACAGATAAGAGGAGGGAGGAGTCAAGGACAACGCCATCCAGAGGCACTGAATTAACTCCGTGACTGACTGAAATAGAATGTTCTAGAAAAAGACGTTTTCGTACTTCTGAGGGAAAGGGATGACAAGGGGCTTGTTCTGGGACCTGGCCCCATGGCCTTTTGCCCACGAGGCCAGTGCTTAAAATACTCAGCCAGTCAGAGGCCTCCCACATGTGTGTCGGGCCTGCGTGACTCAGGCTGTTTGTGTTCAGGTCAAGTGTTGCGGGCTACGGGGCTGAATCACAGTCCAGATTTGCCTCGGTGACACATGAAGAGGGGGTGTTGCATTCGAACTGCACAAATATTATGCTTAAGTATTTTTCCTTATTTTGGAGCCAAGCGAGTCTTTTTCATGATAAAATCACGGCCATATAGTGGGTCCTTTTTTCTGGTGTGGAATTTGAGACAGTGTCGGTTGTGCCAAGGGGCCTGGCAGCAGGAAAAAAAAAAAAAAAAACAGCAAGGCACGGAGATTCGAAACCATAATGCAAGTTAGAAAATTTAGTTTTCTAATTGTAGCGATTAGGAGCCAGGTTAGCACGTCCGTCTCCCACCCCGTCTCCTGCCCTGGGCTGAGGGGTACGGAATCAAGGGACCCTCTTTCTAACAGGATTGGGCCAGGGCACGTGAACAAGAACTTGATCGTTGCAACAAGCAGGCTGCTTCTCCAATCTCGTTCCCAGGCCACTTGACGATGGGTGGTGGGGGAGGGGGTTGTGAAATCAGACAGACAGCGCCTCTTTACTCAAACCATCGGGGTGAGGCAGGAGCTCACCCGCGGCTGCATCGGGCACATCGGAGCACCGGTCCGTTTGACAAGCCCGAGTCTCCGGTTTAAAGACAGTCCGATGGGGGATTAAGGGAGGAAGCAGGAGCTCCAGCCCTCCAGCCTGCCCCATGCAGCCTGCTCCCAGGGGCCCACCTACCCACCCCGGATTCCCGGGCCCCTGGGGAAGCTCGCGCAGTCTGCTGGGAGTGTCCCCCGAGCTCCAGTGGGCCTGGCCCACCGGGGCTCCCGGGCTGGATGAGGCCCAGGCTCCACCTTCCAGTCAGTTCCCTCGAGGTGCACCTGGGAGAGTCGACTTCAGGGAAGAAAGAATGCTCGCGAAAAGCTTGCAGGAAAGGACGAGCGAGGGGCTGTGGGCTGCCCCGCGCGCCCTGCGTTTGACAGGAAATCCGGCCTCTCCGGGGGCTGTGGGTTTGCAGCCACACCTCGTTTCCTGTTGGAAGGGGTGTGCCCGCCGAGCCCCGGGGCCCACTCTGCTGCCTCTGAGACCTGCCGGGTGTTGGGCTTGCAGTAAGGAGCCGCCGTTCCGAGGCCCCTGGGGAGCACCTCCCCTGGCTGCCATAGCTTAGCCCGCAGCACGTGGCCAAGAGCCAGCAATTAATGCACCTTGTCACCACTACCGCCACCAAGCCTCGTGTGCCCACTGCCTTCGCCCAATGGCGGAAATGGTTGCAGAGGGTTGGGTTGGGTGCGGAGCCCAGATTGGGGGACCGCCCAGTGGCCAGTGTGACGAAAGGGGCCCCAGTCTGCTGTGGGCACAACGGCCCCAAATTCCCATTGGCAGCCAGCCCAATCTGCAAAATATTCAGCAAATCCACGCGGGGGTGGTGAGGGGCGAGGGAGGGAAAGGACGAGAAAACCCAAATTTTAGAAAATCCACAATACATTTTCTGATCTCTTCCTTCCCTCCCTTCCCCCTCCCCCTCCCTCCCCACCCCCTCCCCACAATAGGACATCGTCAGAAACTAGACGATCAGACCAAGCCCGGGAGCTTGTCCTTTTCCGAGCGGCTCAGTGAGCTGGAGCAGCTGCGGCGCACGGCCGTGAGGGCCGGCCCACACCACCCAGCCCCCACTCCCAACCCTCGGGCCGCCTTGAACCACTCCGCGGCCTTTAACCCTCAGCCTCAGAGTCAGATGCAGGGTAAGTACTTCCCGTCCCGCCTCGCCCTCGCCCTGGGGCAGAGCCCGCCCAGAGCAGCCCCAGCGTCCCCTCCCCTCCCCGCCTCGGCTCCCAGCGTGGGCCGCAGACCACCAGTCTTGGAGATTGTTAGGCACGTGGTCTCCGCCTGGCCCAGACCTGCCTGAGTTAGCTCCGCGCTGTCACGAGATCCCCAGGCGGAGCGGTCCCGCCACCTAGGACATGCAGGGACCACAGAGAGAAGTGTATAGATAATACCTTGACTCCTTTAAGAGTTAGCTTTGGCTGGGCCATTTTCTTACTTTACCTGTTAGTCTCGAACGCAGACAGACAGACACACACACACACAAGCAAGGCACAGGTCAGGATGTTTCAAGTTATTGTATTCAGATTACGTGTGTATCTGATGTCCATTTTTGTGTAAGGGTAAAGAGAGAGCAGAAATGTCTGGATGCCATCGCAGCAGAGGTACTGTTTGCGATAAATAAATTTGCAGCCAGTAAAGAATGCAGGTTATCCCCCAAGCCCCGCTTCACGCCCTTACGGGGTTAGCTGGCAACTGCAAAAATACTGCGAAATACAATAATCGCACAAAACCCACTATGCCAAATTAGATAATACACCACGTTCGTTTGCGCTGTAGAAACACTGACGTCAACGAGTATATCTGCTCTGTGATGGCATTTCGAATGTCTGAAACGCGGTGGTTTTCTTCGTGCCGTGCAGGGCACAGCTGTGTGTGATGTGGGCACAGTAAGAGTCCTTTCCCCGGGCGGGTGGTCAGCCAGGGACGGGCCACTTGTCCTCCTGGGACAGTGGAAATTAGCTTCCCTGGGCATTGCTCCCTGTGAGCTGTATTGTGGGATGTGCAAGTGTCCTAGGTTCTTCAGGGTTTTCAGGGTGAGAGCTCGATCTCGGGGTTTGCACGTGTGGGTTCCCAAGAAGCGTGCACACTCCCTTTGCACAGAGCCTGATTGATGGGCGATGCCATTAGCTCTCGGTTCTGTTTCTATGGAAGCTTCTTTAATTCGAGTGGAAAATTTCCAAAGAAATCTTCCCGTAAGATACCGCGCACACAGCTGTTAAGTGGCCTGTCTGCAGAGTGGCCCTTTGGTGTATAAACAGAAACATAAAGCTCGATTTTGGGGGGCTACCTCTCATCTACAGCCTCAGGGGTATTTAGAAACAGGTCCCACGAACTCGTCGGTTTCCTGGTGCTTAATGATCATGAGTACTTATTCAAAATATGCATGTTAATTTTTTTAAATGCCAAAATGCAAGTGCTGCGTGTGGTAAATTAAATCCAATGGCACATTAAGTGAGAGAGATGGGCTTGGGGTGAAACAACACTTTTCTTCCAAAAAGAATAAAATCCTCGAGGAGATTTCTCGATCTTGTGTTTAGGACCATTTAAAGTTCATTCATGTCATCTTCGGGACTCCCCTCTGTCACATCCGAGGGGAGACTCTATTTTCTTATTCTGTCCTCGCCTACCTGACCATTCACGCTAGTAGGTCGACGAACAGGTTTGCCGTTTTTGGATATCGCCACCAGAAACTAGTAAGCATTTTTAAAGTTCAGCCACACGGGGCAAGTTGAAACTGTCCCCATCCAGCCGGCTCGTTGCAAACAGTCTGGGCGCGGAGTGAATCAGATCTGATGTCCCTCCTTATCTGATGCACTCTTTTCACCAGAAAGAACAGGGGGCGGGGGGCGTGGGCGGGGGCGGGCGGGGCCAGTGTGTCCGCCCAGGCACCACGTGGACATGGACGGCGTTTCCCAGCCTTGGGTACCATGTGCTCAGTAGAGTGTGGGGATTAACAGAGAGCATCATTGCCCTTTCTGGTTGCCTTTGGAACCTGTTCCCTTCTGCAGCATCTGCGCACTGCTAACCAGCTGTTAGGGCGCCCTTGGGGGTTAGCGGCTACTCCGCAGAACGTGTTAACTGCAGGGCTGATGTTCTTTCTTTCCCAACTGTGATTTGCCATCCAGTGCTTCACTTTTAAAATTGTGAGAACGACTTTTAAAAAATAAGTGTCCAAGATATTTTCAAATAAAACTACTTTTCCTTTTTCTTTCTGTTTTTTTTTTTCCTTTCTGTTTTGTTTTTGTTTTTGCTTTTGTTTTGTTTCCGTAAGAAAATGCTTTTTACCCTAGTCATGTTCTGAGTAGACCCTTGGGGTTTCCCCCCTGCCCCCCTGAAATTAGAAAGTTAACAGGGATAATAGTAAAGTCTCTTTCAGCCAGAGCCTTCGTTCTGCTCTTGAGAAGGTGGGAAATGGTTATTTGCCAGGCTTAGCTCCGGAGCTCCTGTAATGTGTTTAAGAAGATGCTTAATATAAAAATTCAGCATGTGTTTATGGCTCTCTTTGAAAGGGCAGCAGTCGTTGTAAGAAAAATATCCCAAAAGGTAGTCAGAGTGGCGACATGCAGATGTGTGAATGTTTTCAGCTTTGGGGACATGTCAGCAACTGTGAGCTCAAAGCGGTCGTGGTTTGCAGGAGAGGCTGGGCAGCCTTGTCTTGCTGGGGCTTTATCGGGGAGTCATACTTGTCCCTTTAACTTCGTCAGTAGGAAATCACAAATGTAGGGTACCGTCTCTGTTTACCCAGAATTAGATGTGCTTGAGAATCACTCAAAATAGACATCTCAAATCATCTGAGGCAGGGTACAGATGGAAAAGGGCATAGATTGCCATGACACCAAACCGCTGTTGGTGTGTTGAGGTTTTAACTATAAAAGAGCTGAGGTTAATGTCAACTTCCTATTTTACCAGGTCTTAAAATTGAATTAGAAAGCCATTTTGTCATTTCGGCTACACCCTTAGGCAAGTCGAGAACATCAGCATGAACTTCTATGGCCGAGCTTTAGAATTCTTCTGCAGTCATGGGAAGGAAAAAGGGCATGTGTCCTTTAAAAAAAAATGAAATGGGGCAGATTCTAGAAAGATAAGGCGCTGAGATCAACTCGGTCTCACCTCCTTCCCCTTAGAGATGGCTGCAGGCCACCGAAGCGCGTAACTTTAAGACTCCAACTCCTGATTTGCCAACCTCGAAGAGCCGCATGTAACGCTTCGTAACCCCCTTCCTTCTGGGAAGATGGCGATGAAGTGCTGGCTGCTCGTGCAGGGAACTGTCACAGCCAGAGAGACTCGGAGGTCCGTTTTGCTGTTCTCGTGTGCGTTGCCCTAAGCAACAAGGCGTGAGGTTTCACTCTTGAATTGGACCGCTTGTGATGCATTTGGGCACGGGTCAGACCTCTGTACACGTTATTATTCCCTTCTCACCACAATCCTGTGGTGCGGTTCGGAGACAGAGAAACTGAACCTCAGAGGGCGACAAGTGCCCGACTTCTCCAAGATCGTGAGTGATCGACCTGGACTGAAAGCCAGCCGGTGCTCGCGGGGTGACGGCTTCTCCTGGGCTCACACTCTTGGAATCAGGGATCAGTTAGACACACAGGTCTGACTTGGGTGGAGAGACATTCCAGTTGCCCACGGGGAGACGGGGGGCAGTGCTGGGCTGGTCATTCCTTTGGCCGTCCTATGTCTAAGGTGTTCTATTAGTATTAGATGTCGATGATAATAATAACAACTTTAGGGCCAGACTCTATGGCGGGTTCCTTAATAAACTGCCTCCTTTTGGGACACATGCATTTATTTTCAAAGATGGAGAGAAAAGAAAACTTAACTGAGAATAATGAATCTCTGAGCATGAGTGAATGTGGGCTCGGTGGGGAGCGAGCACCACCCTTTGTTTACTGTTTTGGGGTGACAGCCCGGCCTGCCCCCATGTAAGAGCCTCTCTTGTGGGCCCCACTGGGTCCAAAGCCTTCTTAACATCCAAACCCGGGCAACATCTGACCAGCCCATAGGAGTGTGGGTGCCTCTCTTTGAGGGTTGCATGTGGCCTGAGGGATCCCTTGCCTCTCAGATCATCTCCTGATATTCAGTATTCCAAATGGCTTTTGTTTTGATAGCGATTTACCCCAAACGCTAAGATTACTTTGGGAAGACTGCATTCTTGCTCGGTCTGTGAAGCTCTTTGAGATACTGAATCGACTTTGTTTCTCAGCTGCGCGGGGTCACTTAGATCAGCCTTCATCTGCTGGATCGACAAAAGGAAAATGCACTTTCCCGCTTTCCGGTGGGAGGAAGAGGCGAATCCCCTTTCCAGGCTTGGGGGTGAAGAGAAAATCAGATTGTGTAGCAACTCCTCTCCCCTTCCCTCCTCTTCCCTTCCCTTCTTCCCCACCCCCCGCCCCCACTCCCCACGGCTTCCTTCCTCCTCTAGCAGTTGCGAAGTTCAAAAACAAAGGGCAGGTGGAGGCTGGTTGGTTACCTTGGAAGTAGAGGCTACAATCAAACACCAGAAATGCTCATCTGTCAATCTGTAAACGATCATTTTAATGGTTTCGCAAAGCAAAGTATTCGGAGTGCTGGAACACAACTCGTAGGACTGTTTCGTGCTGTAAACGTGAAAATAACTCCTATCTAGGTGTAGTTTGAGAGCCTTTCAAGGTCAACGACATCAGAACCTTATACTGAAAACAAGCCGGAATCAGGTGTTCCCATGAATAAATAGAAATAAATAAATGTAGGAAGGGAGGGAGGGAGGAAAAGGGAGGGAGGGAGGGAAGGCGAAGGGAAGAAGGAAGAAAGGAGGGAGAAGTAAGGAGAGGAAGAATTCCGAAGAGACGGAAGGAATTGGACAAATCAAAAGGCCTCTTCCGGCCTGACCTCGTCTTAGTTCCGTCCGTCTTCCTTCTTCTCCTCCTTCTTCCGCCACCTTCTCCTCAGGGAATGATAAGGAGACGATGGATGCGGAATGGAGCTCCGACGTGTGAGTTGGAACCAGCTGGTGGCGCTGCGGCCGCCTTCTCCCAAGCAGGCAGCAAGGCCGCAAAGCTAATGGAACTAGATGCCTTCTCAAGGCCGGAACCGAGGACTCAGCTTCTGCTTTCTCTGTTCCTGGCCGGTGCAACATAAACTGTAAGTTTAAGGAACGTTTGGAAAGTTCATGCTAACGAATTACATCCTAGACATTCAGGAAAAGGGAGAGAAGGATGGGGCGAAGCTAAGTCTTTGTTTTCTCCTTTTAGAAAGCCCCCAAGGCCTGTGCCTCGGGGTCTGCCTGTGGCCTTCGTCGCGTGCATCCACGGCGGCTGCGCCCCTTTGTCCGGTCCCTTCGCTGCCCACTCGCTCCCGTGAGCTCCGTCGCGGTGCTGGGCGCGGCAGCCCGCCCTGGCCTCTGCTCCCTGTGCTCTGTTTATGGGTAGGCATGGTCACCACACACAACTGCTTTGAGCAGCGCGGCTCAAACGCCGTGATGTGTTTACAAGCACCTCACGGCTAAGTACTTCGTAAAGCAAGCGAGCTGTCGGCACCCGCATCGTAAACCGCGCCGCAGCGGGGCCGCGTCTTCCGGCCACACGTTTCCATGGACGCCGTTCAAGGGGACCAGACCGTGTGTTCCGGAGCGCGTTGTTAACGCCTCGTGGGTATCTTTCCCAATTAAAAAAGCAAGAAGGGTTCGCGTTAGGGCTTGATCTTCATGATAAAATATTTCCTTCCATGGACTTAGTACGTGCTGGACTTTTCCCTTATTCTTGTAATCTATAAGCCACATGCATGCATGCACACATGCATGCACACGCACATGCACACACGCATGCACGCACACACAAAGGTTTTGTTCAGGAGAGCGTGGTTTTTAACAAAGCCACGATTGGAACACTTATTTGATATTGATGGTTAAACGGCAGGCGAGTTAAGCTGAAAATCTAACAGCCAGGAAAGAGCAGAACACAGCGGCTAAGAACGGAGGTTCAGCAGGCAGCCTGCCTTTGCCTAAGACTGGCCTCCGCCACACTTACTGTAGGACTTTTGGCAAGGTGCTTAGCCTCTGAAAGCCTCAGTTTCCCTCTCTGCAAAATGAGAGGCGTAATTCTACTTAGAGATCCTTGGACCGCTGTGAAACATGAAGCAATGGGCATTAAAGCCAGCCGGTGGGTGAGACCCAGTAACATCCGCAGTCAGCATCCGCAGAGCCAAGCGTGTTAGCTTAGCTTCCTGTGGCCGCCGAGACAAAGTGCCACCAATTTGGTGGCTTAAAAAAAAAAAAAAAAAACCCAGAAAGTTATTCTCGCACAGTTCTGGAAACAAGCAGTCTAAAACCAAGGCGTCAGCAGGGCCTCATCTCCTCCGAAGCCCCTGGGGAAGTAGTTCGCCTTGCCTCTTCTAGGCTCTGGCGGCTCCGGGCATTCCTGGGCTTGTGACCACATGGCTCATCCCTGCCTCCGTCTGCACATGGCCTTCGTCTGTGTCATCACCTCTTCTTCCTCTTACGAGGACACTTGTCGTTGGATTTAGGCCCCACCCAGATAGCCCGCTGTGATCTCCTCTCATCCTTCGCTTGATGACATCTGCAAAGACGCTCGTTTCCACGTAAGGGCACACTCACAGCTGCCTGGGCCAGAACAGGGACGTAGCTTTGGCAGGGCTCCGTTCTACCCGTTACGTCAAGGTAGAAAGGGTGGGGAGCGGGGGTCCGGGGAGTCCAGAGACAGGCTTCGCATGGCCATCCCCCAGAACACAGAGACCGTGGGCCGGGAGGCGTGGACTCGGCGTCCCGTGCCGGGGAGTCTCCACCGTGCCTCCTGGCTACTATCATGTCAGCCCATCATTTGCCAGGACCCGTGGTGCTTTTATTTCCCAGCCAGAAGAATGTATGATTTTTTTTTTTTTTCCGCCCCTAGATGAGGTCAAGTATTTCTTAAAAGTTTCTAGAGCAGGTGGAACCAGAAGGCCCCGCAGTGGTAGAGCAAGGAGTGTGGAGGGAGCAATGTGGACCAGAAGCTGGTCGCCAGCAGCTCCCGACCTCGTGGAGGGCAGCAAGCCTGGGCCCGGAAGACGCCGCGAGGACCGCCCCCAGCCAGTTGGGAGGGACTCAAGAATGCGGCCTCCCGGAACTAGGCATGTCACCGTTGTTTTGAACAAGCTGCGTTTTTTTTTTTTTTTTTTTTTAGCGTGGCATCATTGACCAGAGACACCCATTTCAAAAGGCTGGTGATTCACTTTGCATAGCTCAGAATCCCAAATTTACAAATCACCCAAAGATAGCCTTGCAAATTTGGATATGTTAAAAAAAAAAAAAAAAAAGACTTAGACTGCGGCCACGGAATAGTATCAAAGTTTACCACAAGTTTATACTAAGAGAGGAACAATATATGCTGATATTTAAAAAAAAAAAAAAAAAAGGCTCTGGGTAGAAAGCTGCTGTGTCTTCTGGTCATTAGTTGTTCTCCAAACTGAGTTGGTTTTACTCATTTGCATTATTTTTCCTGACATCATGGAATAGAAAGAAATGCAGGCCCACTCTAATTCGGTTATTTTAAGGGCTCTTTCAAATTCCACACGTGCGATTTAAATAATGCTGAGGAACTGTAATTATTGCTGTCTTGTCTTATTTCTCTCTGGCCCTCGAAACGCCACAGCCCCGACTTTCAGGGGAAAAGATGCAGCGGCAGAGGGGTTTTCTGGGCTCCGTTGTCAAGGGCTAGCTACCTCCCTGTGCATTTGTGCCGTATTTTCACATTTTGCTTTCAAAGCCTTAGCTCCACCTGAGCTTTCTTCTGATTGAACAATCGCCTTCAACTGGGAGAATTACCCAATTGTTATGGAGATTAAAGATAGGGATTGCAAAATGCTTGCAAATAAAATCTTCGCGGACAAACCCAGTTTCCTCTCATAGACTTTTCTTCCGTAATCTCTTGCTGGCAGAACATATTATGTGTTGATACCAGAGATTCGGTTACCAACCACAGTAAATAAAACAAAATTAAAAAAAAAAAATAGTATAGCACTCACCCCAAACACAAACATTGGCCGACCGTGTTCATTTTCTGCTGCTTTGTGCACTGCCGGAGGGCCGACGGGGAGAAAAGGAATCTAGCCATTCTTATCCAGGCGATTTTTGGTCATGAAGCTATGGGAAGTCTTCGGATTGAGTGTGAGCCGGTTCGGGCCCTCCTAAGTGGTATGGAATACAACATTGATGTTGAAAAGAAATAAGCCTTTTCAAGAGAGAACAGAAACAGAACCATGGCACCAAGTGCCTGAATGAGCTGAGGACAGGGCGGGTCAGGCAGGAAAGGCGGTCACTTCCTTTGGACACGGGCTCACACGCCACGGGCCTGGGCACTGCCATTGCCTCACACCACCCGACGGTCAGCTAGGGCTTAGAACATTCCAAATACGGTTTCGAGGTTTTGGAAGATGTCTTTGGTTATGATCATAGCGAGAGTTAACTCAGCCCGCTGGCAAAGGGGATTCTCCTTAAGACAGAGCCCCCTGCCCGTCCCCCTGGAGGGAGTGTGGACGAAAGGGGGGAGGCGCTGACCCACACGTCTCATGTCACCTAACTGCCACCGGGAGGCTGTGTGTGTGAAACCCGAGCTTTAAAGCACACAGCTCCAACGGGAATAGTGCTGATGTCTGCTCTCCACCTTGGTTCTTCCGCCCAGGGTCTCTGAATCTAAGCCTCCCTAAGTCTCAGTGGTCAGTTCCGGTTAACGAGGTCCGAGCCCCTGTCGTGGTTGAAGCCCAGTCCTCCCGGGAGTGGAGCGAGGGTGTGCCGCGATCCTTCAGTGCCGGGGTTGGGTTGCGACCACGTGGGGGCATCGACAGCAGCGCGTCCCGAGGCAAGGCCTGTGAGTCAGGCCTCCGAGGGGTCTGGGTGTGTCGGCACACCTCTGGGTGTCAGCGGTTCACCAGTCTGGGACAGTTAAGTCCCCAGATCCGTGACTTGCTGGTTTCCTCAGCAGAAGCGGCCCGCTGGACCGTACAGCTTTGTGTGTTTGAGCCGAGTCGCTCCAAGGCCAGACCCCACACCCAGAGAGCTTCTGCCGTGTGGCTCCCACGTCCGTCTGTGGAAGGGCTACTTCCACACTCTTCCTTAGGTTTGTTAGAAGAACATCTTGAGGAAAGAAGGGAGGGAGAAATAATCTGACCGGCGACTGCATTTCTTGGAGTTGCAGGTCACAGGAGGGACACGAACGCGGTGGTTTTATCGCGTCTCGCGGGATCGTTGCACACTTGCGGCCGCTCACGCTCCATTAGTGCATCTCTCTGCACGTATCGGATGGCGAATTATACAGTGATAACGTTATTAAAATATCTGGGAAAGCCGGCGCCGGCCCAAGGGCTCGGCCCGGCACGGCTGCCCGTGGAGTGGTTTATTTAGATCGCTCCCCTCGAGGTCTGCTCGTCTTTGTCTTTATCGGCACGTCGTAAATCGCCGGCTTGGTGGAATAAACGTAGCGGCCGGGGTTTTCGGCCGTGCGTCTGTCTGCGGGTCGTCCAGCAGGGCTCGTGGGTCGTCCAGCAGGGCTCGTATCTGAAGGAAGAACCCGGGAGTTTTTGAAACGGGCAGTTATTCCCCCGCCCGGCCCCTAGTTTTGAATTGCGACATATGTTTGCGATGGCGTCTCTACCTGGGCGGTTTTTGTGGCAGCTCCCGCAGGAAGATTGTGACAGACGCGGTTCGCACGTTTACCTAAGCGATTGCAGCTCCCATCTGTAGCACGGGCTGCTGCTGTTGGGCATTGACTCCCCACCGCCGGCCACCCATGGGGTTCATGATGTGGTCCCAAGGGTCCCGCCCGCCAGGCCTGCTTGGGGACCGGGCAGCCACATGACCTGGCAGCCACGTGACCCGGCAGATTTCTTTACTGCCGTATCCCAGGCCCCACATCTATCACATAAGTGATGAATTAGGTAGGCCTTAAACTCTAATGTTCTGTCATTCTGGATACTGCAGTTCTCAAAGACTAATGTCACATCTGATGTTCTCAGAGAAGCCAGGAGGGATGTCCCAGAGCCCCTCACTCTGCCGCCCCTGATTAAAAGGCTCTTTTTTTTTTTTTCCCCATAATATTTTTGCGGTGCGATCGGGTTTTCTGAGCCACCATATGTTGCTAAATGAGCGAAGGCATTGCCCAGACGTGGAGCTCTTTAATTTAATATGATTTTCCGCAAATTACAAAGCATGACTTTAAAATTGAATTTGTGCAAAATTACAGATGGCCAATTCAGGTGGAAGGGAGAAGAAATCTAGTTATTCTTACTCCAGAATCTCTTCCCGATTTCCTCATCTGATTCTTTCACGCCTGGGGAGAGGGTCGGGGGGGGGGGGTGACGATGGCATTAGAGGGTCTGTAAGGCATTTGTCTTCTTTTTCTGGTCCTTCATGGCTCCGGTCAGAGGGAGACACAGCATCTTGGAGATGTCAGGGCAGAACACCAGTTCCCCGTCCATCCGTCCCATCAGTCAGGGTAGAGCCGTTCTCTCTGAGCATCCGAAGGGACTCAGAAAAAAACATGGCGGCCCCCAAGATGCATTTTATGAGGAAAGCAGACCCACACATTAATGCTGAAATCTACGTGGTGGATAATGGACATAGAGTTTGGAATTCAAACCCCAGGTCGGCCCCTTCCTAGATATGTGACCTTGCAGGAATTAATTGCTTAAGTCCTCTGTGCCGCTGTTCCCTGTCTGTGAGAATAATAGCACCGAACTCATTGGACAGTTGTGAGGACTAAGTGACTTAACATGCATAAAGCTTTGGATGTGGGGCACAGGGCAAGGATTGCATGTGTTTATTCATTGCCTCATGAACTCGTTGCGAGGATTGAGATATATATATATTTTTTCAAGTATTTAGCATAGAGCCTGGAACATCTGAAACACTAAACAGATGGTCAGTCTTGCTCCTTTTACTGCCATCGCTACCCCTGGTTCTTGTCGGTGGCATCGGCGTATCTGTCTGTCACCAGGGTGTTGCACGTCCGTCCTCTCCCGAGCCACAGCTTTCTGTGACAATTATCTTCGGTGTCTCCATCCATGTTCCCCTGGGGTGATGACCGTCCTGGTGGTTTGAATGGCGTCTTCAAGTGTCGTTTCTTCGGGTCAGCTCCGACACCCGAGGCCCAGCCGGAGGCCGACCCGAACGCCGAGTCCTGGGAGTCCCGGTCCCGTGCGCGTCTGTGCGGTCTGTCCTGCCTTCGATTCGGAGGTGGCCGCAGAGCGCGGTCTCTCGCGTCTGGACGGAAGGCTCGTTAGGACGTCTAACCGTGCTCCGCCTTCCACTGACCGCCTTTTTCCGAAAGTGTCCTGTCTCCTCGGGGAGAGGATCGTGGTTGGATTCTGTATTGTCGGTTTCTTTGTGTCTCCATTTTTTAAAATGGTGAATTCTGTTCCTAAGGAGTAAGGATGTGTCAAAAAGGCCAGGGTGGACTACCGGCCTCAAGTTCACCCTCTGTCCTTCTCAGCCCCCAAGCACCCCCAACCCTGCTCCTGGACGGGGAGCAAACAGCTGCGGAGAGGCTGACAGGACACTCCCTGGCCCCAGGACCCACGTGGGCAGCAGTTGGGGGTGAACCCTGACCCGGCTCCTGCCTCGCATGAATTGGACACATTCAGAGAATGTGAACGGTCGGCCTCTTTGGCATGTTTAAGGAACCATCTACAAAAGGACTGCTTTGAGCCGAGGTTCCCCTTCCTGTGTGATTTTAAGTGGATGCCTCCCTGTGCCGATTCCGCCCACAAGTCCGGGCCTTGCAAGCCCGCTGCGGCCGGGGCCGGCGGGCCAGAAGGAGGCCGGCGAACAGGAGCGTGCGTGTGACGCGGAGCGCGGCAGCCGCGGCCGTGGGGACGCGGGGAGGCGGCTCCGGCAGGCGGGGCCGGGGGCTGGCGCCGTGTGACAATCCCTTCATCCCGGCTCAGGACGCCATTTACTCCCTGGACAGGGCGTGGCAGGGAGGGCGAGGGCTCTAGGGCCAGACAGCGCAGCCCTGTGATGGCCACGAACTTGTCCCTGAATTCAGGGTCGGGATTGTGAAGGGCGGGGCCAAAGCCACCGCAGGAATGTCACGGGAATCGTACGAGCAGAGACCAAAGGCCCCTCTGTCCGAGGCACTGCACCGACAGGTGGCTTCTGGCCTCCGTCCCGTTGCTGGGGCTCGGTGGCTTCGTGGTTGCCTCTCCTGGATGGAACCCAGTTAAGAGTTAACCAGGAGATAGGGGGACTCGAGGTCCTGCACGGCCGAGCCTTGCGGACCTATCTTCTGCATCTTTGCCTCCTGTAGCGTGTGGCTCTTGACATGTCCTGGCCCTGCTCCCGGGGTCTTGCCTCAGTGGTTCGAGAACCACACGTTTCTAAAGGACAGATAAGAGCAGGAGGCCAGTGAAGGGGGATGGTATGAAACGGCCCTTTCTTCCTCCAGAAGACAGATCTCCTCAGATCGAGGGGTGTTACAGTTTTTTTTTTCCCCTCCTGAGGATAATGATTCCCTCTCATTCGGGTAGTTCTTACCGTCACTTTGAACTTCCGACCACTGGAGATGGGTGAATGCGATGGCCAGCCCCCACATTAGATCGACGAGCAAGCAGTGAGAAGCCCAGAGAGGCGAAGCCGCTCGCCAGAGGGCACGCAGCCAGCTCCCGTGCTCCTGCGCTCCTCTCCCTGCCCCCCCCCGCCCCCCTCTCCCCAGCGTGAGCACATGCCCGGTGTCCGGGGCCAGCAAAGCCAGCCTTCCCCAGCAGTCCCTTCCAAACGGCACTTCTGTGAAAGGGGGGCCGTTGGAACAAGATAGGGCAAACGCCAGTGTGCCTCTGTGTGCCGCTCCGCCCAGTTTCTCATCTTTATATTACCACAAAAAAAAAAAAAAAAAAAAAAAAAGTCTCAAATAACCCAAACAGGCAGGGTCTGATCTGCAGACAGTCTGCAGGCATCCGCCCAAGAAGCTGCCGGTCGGCTGGTCCATCGTCCTCTGATTTATGTTGTGTGTGTTAAGCCTTAAATTGTTGAGACTCTGGCTGGCTGCAGTGGTATTACTGGAGGGTTGGAGCATGTTTTCGGCTCCCAGCGCTGGCTCCGGTGCTGGAGAAGTTGGCCCCGGATCAAGTCCAATCTCACACCTGTCTGAGACAATGAGGGCCTTGTTAGACACATCTCCAGTCGAGGCCGCTCAGGCTGCTTATTTTCCTCATGCAGAAGGGGGGCAGGGGCGGGGTGCGGGGGGAAGCATTCTGGGGGCCAAGGAGAAGCTGAGCCGAGACCGGGAAAGGCTGGGGTCACCGCCTCCCATGCCTTTCCCCTCTCCTTCCTTCTCCTCCCTGCCCCCTACCATTTTTGTAAACTCTTTATTTTTAGAAATTAAAAAACAAACAAACAATACCAACAGTAGCTCTCTTATGAAGGAGACTTTCCTACTGCAAAACAAGGAGCTCAGGGCCGTCGGAGAATGAATCCACAGTCCTGGCGGAGGTTTGAGCAACAGCTGAGAAACGGGGTACACAGGTAGGGGCCGGGCCCCCCACCAGCGCTGAAACGAAACCGAGCTCTTTCTCTTCTCGGTTTTTGCTTCCACGGCTGGCATGTCAGTGACTTAAGCAGAAAGCAGAAGGGAACTTTTTTTCCCGGCTCTGTGTTATTCACTGACGAAATAGCAAACACTTCTGTACCAGTTCAGCCCTCCATCCCTTGTCATCAGCAGAGAGGACAGAGCTGGCCACCGGCACCGACGTCTGCAGACCCTTTGCAAATGACCAGAGGCAGCCCCTGGGACCCAACCTCTTCCGGGCCCAGGTTGACACCCCTCAAGGCTAATGGCTCTGAATGCTCATGATTCAGTCAGAGCCACCCTGAAACGGCTTTCCTTTTATACGATCTCATTATCGAGGTCCTTAAGAGTCAATAAAAGTGTTTCCCAGAGTTACAAAGCCACTCTTTTGACAAAACCCCACATCGTGGAGGGGTACCTAGTGATTCCTCCACCACGTGGCTGTCATCTTGGGGTTTGAGTCCCTGAACCAGTCTCCCAGCTGCCTTCTCAATGAGTGAGGCTCTTACCTGAGCTGGGAGATGTTTAGGTGCCAGCGGCCGCTCCATTCTGCCCGCCCTCCAACAAGAACCGGGCAGCCCCATCCTTCTCACGTACGAACCACGATCTACGCACGAAGCCCCATTACTGACTCATAACTTCAGCCCCGGAGACACGGAAGGAGAAATGGGCATGTCGTTTCCTTCGCCGGAGAGCGAGGACTTCAGAGATGACGAGGGCCTGTCTGTTTTTCTTAGTTTCCACCACCGGTAACCTAGCCACCCCGGTTCCTTTGAGGTATCAGCCAACGTCCGCCCCACGGAGACAAAAGGACAACTTTTTAGAAGCAGCAGAGTGGGGCGTGGCAAATGGCAACGAGGGCTAGAAAGTCTGAAGACTTCTGGTCCCCCTCCAACGTGGGTTTGAGCCCCTTCTGTGTGACCATGGCTGCGCATGAAGTGGTGAGACCTCGGCCTTGAGGGAGGCCTTAGGACGGCACTGCACGGCCCCCCCTCCGACCTGCGTCCTCCTTTGGGCTGCTCTGTCTGGACGTGCCGCCAGCGGAGAAGCGCGGCCGAGGTTGCCTCTGCTAGCCACCCGATGGTCAAGGAGGGCATACGCAGACATCAGAGGTGCTCCTTGCTGAGGTCACTTACCACTGGCCACACAGCCCTTTCTCCAGCCGGGCCTCCTGCCTTGCTCTGGGCCACGAGACTCTTCCTTCCTCCGCTGGCCCGTTCATGCTCTGAAATGACCAGACGTCAAGCAGACCAGCTGGAGGGAGGCTGGCCGTCGAGGCGGCTGTGGGCTGCTGTCCTCTTACCTGCTTTCTCCTCTGGCCTCTGAGCACCCCCTGCAACCCCCAATCCTGTCCTTCTCTGGGGTGCCTCACCCGCCCCATCTCCTTCAGGACATCTTAGTCCCACCAAGGACTGCCCCCCGGCCCCCGCTCTACTCCTGGACCCGCCTGCCGCGCCTCCCACTGCGCCATCTCCCCACACCCACACGTCATCCTGCATGGCTGCCCAATGGGGCACGTGTTTGCTGAGCCCCCAGTGTCCTAGGCTCCCGGGAAGTGAGGGCTGGAGAGTCTCCTCTGTGCTTCGAGATCATCGAAACTTCACAACCGACTGATGAGATACCTTCCAGGCATCTCCTGCCCCAAGCTCCTGCCCCTTTCCTCCTCGTCCCGTCTTCCGAGAGTGACAAGCTCTCCTTGAATTTCCAGCAGGCAGGACCTCTCTGTCCCAGTCTCCAGACCCCCATGCCCGGACCTCCGGGGCAAGGGGTCACGAGGCGGCGTCGAGGACGCATCGTCCCTGCACTCAGGACGGCAGGCCGAACCTTCACAGGCTTTAATCCCAACCCAAAACGTGCTGCCCGAATGATTTCTTCCCTGCAAAGCACCACCTCTTTGCTGCTTACTTCGGGGGTTTGCCCTTTCTCTGCTTCCGGGAGCCCAGCTGGGAGCCTGGGGGACGAAGCCCAGGTGACAGCGTACCCACCCTCCCCGGGCCCCTTCCCTCGCCTTCGTGACAAGGAGGAAAATGGGAGCCTGGGCTGCTCGGCCTTCTGACCTCATCGCCTTCCGCTAGCTAAAGCTCGTGAGCTGCCTCTCTGCCACCACCCGGGCCAGACTCTCTCTGTCACCCTCTTTCCTTCCCGCCCGCCCTGCTCCTCGGACGGCTCACCTGAGGCTGTCTTCCACATACCTGAACCTGGCTTTACACCTTCATTCAGAGGTTTGGATCCCGGCCTACAGATAGGTTGTACCACATCCTTACGAGCCGCCCCCCCTCCCCCGCCCGCCCGCCCTCCCGCCATGTGCAGGGGTGTCCCCCAGTCGCCTCCTTCTGAAAAGGCATTCCTCGATCTTTTTTTTTTTTTTTTTGCTTCCAGCACTTTCCAAAGCCGTCCTTGCGTGTTCACCCTGTATTGGGTTAGTCCTCCTCCTATCTTCCTGCCCCTCATCATGGCCTCTTTCCCAGACCTCCCCCTTGGTCAGCCTCGGGGCCTTAGACACCTCGACGGCCATCAGCCTCATTTCACTGCCACGGCCTCTACGGCCTCACCCTGTGCCTAATAGGGGACGACGGCAGCCAGGCGCCCCCTCCCCGCTCCCCCCTTCACACGGCCGCGTCACACTTGTCAGCCGGCGGCCGAAGGCCCATCCATTCCACGCCCTCGGTGCTGGGCCCTCGGGTCTGTGTCTGTGAAACGGGACCGAAGTGGCCGGGCAGAGCGGAGGCCGTTTGTCACCCTCCTTGCCAATCTTCCCTTGCGCTTCCTTGTCTCCTCTTCCCTCGGTTCCTCGGAAGCCTCTTTTGTTCCAATCAAGGGGAAAGTACTTCAGACGTGTTGTTGAGACTGGTTTGCTTTTTCTTTTTCTTTTTCTTTTTTTTTCAAAAAGACAGGAAGTTCTTGTTTATTGGAAAGGTGGTTTGTTTCCAAAGACATCACAGAGCGCGGCCGCTAGAGGATGACTTCCCCGCTGCCTTTTCTTGGAGGGAGGGGGGGTTAGTACACAATGCGAAAAAAACAAACCAGTGAGAGGGAGGGAGGCAGCACACACAAAGGGAGACGTTATAATAGGCTTTTGTTGGTACTTGCATTTTCTCGTTGAAAAACAGAGCAAGGACCCTGAGGTGCTGAGGCGCGGACAGGAGCCTGATGTTATCGCCCCCAGAAATCCCGCCCAGAGTCCGGTGGCAGGCAGGATCCAGCTCTGCGAAGTCGGAGGCAACTGGTCCTGCTTAGTACAAACGGTGCTTTTAGTCTTTCGTAAACAGCCTGTGCCCCAGGGCTCAAATCCTTCAAAAGTTCGCCTCGGTAATTGCGTTTCATTGCCGTCTGGCATGTGCTCGCCTCAGTCTGAGCTGAGGGTTCAGACAGCCAGGCCAGAGCTTGCGAGACGAGGAGAACGAGCCCGTGAATTTAATCCACTTGAAAGACAGACTAACACAAGTGCGGCTCCCTCATTATTTTAAGTGATGTGAGCAGAAAAGGGTATGGCACTTTCCGTGAAGGGGCTTAAGATCAGCGTGTTGCAGCCACTGGGCAGTTTCGGACCATTAGAAGAAAAGGCGGAGCCTGGGTGACAAGGTGACCTTGCTGCCACCTCCCCGTTTCTGGAAGCCTGCCTCCTCCGCAGGACCACCCCCAAAACACAGAGTGGGGACATGGTAACCTCCCCACCTCCCCGGTTTTGACTTAGGTTATGAATTCAAAGTGACAGACAACACCTGCTATCTGAGATCGGGCGTTGTCGGGGCTCCCCGGCCAGCCCCCCCGAAGCGCAGAACCCCAGACACGTCGCAGGCACAGGTGCTCGTCCCCGGCAGCCACTGGGTATTGTGCGTGGGAATGCCGCCTTCTCCCTCCCTTGTTTATTGATTTATTTTTTGGAGGTGTAGACTCCAGTCTTCATCTTCTCAGCTATATGCTAACTAGATGAGAGGAGAAATGGCTTCGATCATCACATAGTGGAAACAAAGGGCACTCTACAAAGAACCAGGGCCATCCCTGCCCTGTCACCAGCCTGCCCTGGGGGACGGAGGGCGTCTCTTCACTCTCCGCCCTCCGCTTTCTCCGAGACGGGCTGGCACAGAGCATCTCTGAGGTGCTTTCTGCTCTATCATTCCATGAGAGGCTGGAATGAAACCTTAGATGTGTTGACAGTGATTTGCATCATTATCTGCTTACATGTGACTCATGCCTGGGAAGCTTGGGAGAGGCAAGCACAAGCCTGTCCCTTCCCAGGTGGCAAAGCTGACGGTCAGCTCAGGAGGGATCTTGTTGGTCGTTTACACCTGCGGCTCGCCCAGGACCTGGCATGTCAGCTCCAAGTCTGGGTGCCAGGCCACAAGACTGTGAGAAAGCCGTCGTCCCAAACCCTGGCACGCAGACGGAATGCTCCTGGGTGTTATCGTGACTGCTGATACTGCACGGGCAGACCAATGGCCTCCAGCCACCCCCGGATTCCCCCTGGGCTCCGGAAGGCACCCATTCCTGCCCTATCTCCTTGCGCCCCCTAGTTTTACGTTTGCTTTCTGCTCAGGACACAGCGCTGCGTTCAATTTCTCTAAGTCTGGGGGCACTTCCGGAAGTCGTGTCCTCTGACTTGTCATCGTGGTTTGACGTGGTGACTGAGAACTGCTGTGGTGGTGCCTGCCCATCCTGGGCTGGTTCCCTAAGGCACCGGTGACATTTGGGGCCAGTCGTTCTCTGCCGTGGGGCGGGGGGGGGGCGGGGGGGGGCTGTCCCGAACGCTGTAGGGTGTTCAGCAGCATCCCCACCCCTCTACCCACAGGGTGCCAGTAGCTGTCCCCTCGTCCCAGACATGACAGCCGAAAATGTCTCCAGACATTGCCGCTGTCCCCTGGAGGAGCGGTCGTCCCTGTCTAGATCGATCTGGGAAATTCACAAGGATTTAGTCAGCCAGCCACATAGGCCCTCAACACCTGCAACAAAGGGAAGTCACTTCGGCGTCTGTATCTGGCAGTGAATCGCTTTTGACCTTAACATCTTTAGTTCTCGGGGGGGTCTCTGTTCTCCACGGGTCATCCCTCTCGTGGGGCAAGAGTTTCAAGTTACCGGCTATCTCAAACTCTACTTTTAATTTTTTTTTCCCCCCACATTCTTCCATTTTAGTCCAAGTCACTAAAAACCCCTCGCTTCTCTGAGAAAGCCTTCCTTGACCTTGCAAATCTAGGTGGTTCTCTGGAGGGAGTTTCCTCTGCTGGCTCAGTGTCATCTTTCTCAGGGTGACCTCATCTGTTACCGTCTGAAGGTTGGATTTGAAATGCCATCACTTTCTCTAAGTCAGTAAATGAGGCTGCAGCGCTATAGGTCATCAGAGGCCTGCTTAGTACTAAGAGTATGCATGTCATTTTTTTTTTTTTTTTAAATCGGCATCTGTGTTGGAGTTTAAAAGATTTCTGATCGCCTTTCTGGATGGGACTCCGGGGTGACAGTCCCCCGTGAGTGGAGGTTGCCCCTAGATGAAACCGACGTTATGAGCTTGTGCCTTTTGTTCAGAGCACCAGGGACGAGCTTACAAAACCCCGCATGGCGCTTATCTTCGAAGGTCTCCTTTACGCGTCAAAACTCCACCTCAGCGACCTGTGTTGTGAATCTACTGCGGTCCCAATTAGTTCACATCAAGGTCAGTCCTCTGGGGTGTGTGAGTGACTGCGGTGAACAAATTCCTCTTGCGTGGACCCCACGTGAGGGTGAGGGCCAAGACCGCCACAGAGGAATTCGACACAGGGTGGAGCCATCTGGTACCACAGAAGAAACTGGCGGTGGTTCCCCCTGGCTCACAAGCCAGAGAAATCCAGGTCTCCTAAAGAACTGAACACTGGCCGGAGGGGGAAAGAGTTTGGCCTCTTCTTTCTCACTCTGTTGCTCCAGCAGAAAACCCCCCCAAATTTAGCAATTTCCGAAAAATAAAGAGAAGCGTTAAGGGAGACTTTGGGTGTATGGAGAAGCCTTGAGTTTAAGAAATATAGTGAACATTAATCCTCCCGAAATATGTCTACAAAGAATAAGCCAGAGCGGGTGGGTCTGTAGGGTGTCGTTTATCACAATGCTGAGCTCGAGGTCACCGGTCCTGCTGTCTTACTGAGGCCACCGACAGAACAGATAGCGAATCCGTGAATCGCGCATCCTGCGTCTAAGGCCCTTCCTTATGTTAGAGCATGTGCTGCCTGGATCTGTCATTATTTCTGGCATAGCCGAGTAGGAGAAAAGAACGCGTCAGAGGCCACGTTGAGTGGCGGTGCCGTTTCGCGGGGAGGAATTTGCCCGTGTGGACATTCACAGACCTTCCCCGTGGCTCTGCGGGCGTTCAGGGTGTTGGAGGTGGAGGGCCGTCCGGGCACCACAGTTCTCGCCGGGTGTCCTTGCCTCCGTGAAAGGCCGGCAGGGACAGGGGTGCAGCTGGGTGACCGCGCGAGGAGTGCTGGCCTCCCGGCTCCTGCCGCCGGGAACCCCCGGCCTGGGCCCGGTGCGTGGGCGGGGAAAACAAGAAGAGGGTGCAGGTGGGGGAAGGCGCTCGGGACAGGGGAGAGAAGACGGCCCCACTGGTGCCGCGGACCGCACCAGCGATGAGCAGGCTCAGGATCACAGCTCATCCTCCCGCTGGCCCGTCCTCGCGGGGCAGAAGCCGAGTCTCGGAGGCGGCGAGGCGCACGGAGCGAGGGGCAAGCGTGGCCTCGGCCCTGACTTCTCACTCCCAGACCCGCCTGCCGCGCCCTTGCTCGGGGCCTTCTGGCTCTCCGAGGGACAGCTCTGAGACGGGGCTCCCGAATCCTGGACCTGTTCGGGGCCCACGCAAACCAAAGCATAGTGAAGCATCTTCCGCGTTCTCCCCAGAACACTCCAGATTGGATTTGCTGCATTCCCGTTTCTCCCTTCGTGTCATAAGGGGACAGAGGTACAGAAAGATGGGGTGCAGGAAAACCTTGATGGGGAAGGTGTCTGCAATGGATGTTGGTGTGACAGTGTGCGGGGAAATCGTTGGTCCACGAGGAGGACGGAGCAGAGACCAGAAGGGGCGTCTGTGTGTCCCCTCAGGGCCGTGGCCCTCCACCCCATGTATCTGAAGGCTGCTTCGCTCTGCCTCAGGGGGACAGGGCTGGCAGAGAGCACAGGGGTTATCCAGACCCCGATCTCTAGATGCCAGTGGCTCCTCCCCAAACCCTTCCTCAGAGATGACCGTGCCCGAGTCCAGAGCCTTTTTCCAGACACGTCTCAGACAGATCTGGCCGAGGGGAGAGGCCTCGTGGTGCTGAGGCTTGAGCTGTTTCCCCTGGGAACTGTCTGGCAAGTCTAGTAACGAATGGCACTTTGCATTTATAGAGCGCCTTTCATCTGTGGCTCTCAGGGCTGCTCCACAAACATTAATTAACTCTCACACCTGTTAGGCAGGTGAGTCTGCTTGCCCCCATTTCTAGAGATGAGGAAAGAGTGGCTGGAGAGGGAAAGGGCTGTGGTAAGCCACCAGGGCTGGGGCGGCCCCGTTAGGAACCAGCGTCCTGGACCGCAAAGCCTCGAAGCCTCCAGGCCCCTGCGGAATTCGGGTCCCAGAGGCAGTGAGCGGTGGAGACGGGCCTCACAGCTCCCTTCGTCCCTCCTCCCTCCCTCCCGCAGGCAGCCTGCCACCTCACAGTCCCCCTGGTGGGCTGTGAGGAGGGGATCCCTCGGGACCCTGACTGATGGCCTTTAAAATGCGGGAGCCCAAGGGAGGTCTCTGCCTCAGCGTGGTGCTGGATGCTCCCCTGCAGAGCGATTCCCAGAGCGCTGAATGCATCGTAGCCCTACATGACTAACCAAGATGTCTGCAGCCAGTGGAGACAAATGCTTGGCAAATCACGGAGCTCTTTCACAACCCCCGCGTCCAGGATCCAGAGCTGGTGGGAACTGACTCCCATGATCATGGGATTTCACTGATAGCAACGTGCTAATCCAGCGTCTGCTCCCTGGGCGCTCCCGCGGGGCGACTGCCCCACCGGCTTGTGGTGCTGCTGCATTGCCCTTTTCCTGCAGAGAGCAGAGGGGGAAAAAAATGCTTCTGAAAAACGGTGGGACTTTCCGGGAAATGCCTCCTTCACAGCGGAGAATCGCCCAGCGCCTGGGGCGGGAAAGCCGATATCACGCCCATCAGAAGGTGGCCGTGGCGAAGCCTCTGGAGGTACCCCTTCTGTCTGCAGGGGAGCCAAGGTCTCCCCTCCCCGGGGTCCCAGACAGGGAGATGCAAGCCACCTCCGGGGCTCGCCCCGACACATCGCCCTGGAAACTGACTCACATCTCTGAGTCCTGAGTCACATCCTGTTGTGCGTTCCAAGGCATCCAAGAGGGCATTACACCAGCTCCCCGTGACTGAGGTGAACTTGGAGGACACCCTGGGAGCTGCCCTGCTGCCTGCTAAGCTGAAAGGGGGGAAAATCCTCTAGGGAAAACACCAGGGCAGCCCTGAGGATTTATATGTTCACCAAGCAGGTTTGGCTCTTTTAAAAATAGAGACGAGGGCCCCACGGCGTACATAACTGTCCGGTCTTTGTTTTTAAATGGCTCTGAGAGGTGACGGAGAAGTCTTTTAAAGATACCTGCTGAACAGCCAGAGAAAGGGCCTTCTCACTGTGACAACCAGCGTGGAGTGCCACCAACCTTCTCCTTCCCTGGGCTGAGGGACGATGTCCCGGCTCAGGTGATGTAATGGGGAGCCCAAGTTGTGAGGGCAGGGGTTGAAAAGCCAATAGAGGTGGGTGGTCAGAGTAGACCCAGGTGCCTCTGGCCGTCCTCACCTGGTCAGAGCAGAACCAGGTGTCCTCGTCCTCAAGCGGGACATTTCAAGCTTTTCAAAGAACAGCTTTCGGTTTCATTGACTTTGTCACTTTCTCATACTCAGTTTCATTGATTTTCTACTCTAGTGTTTGTTATTTCTTTTCTTCTCCTTCTTTTAGGTTTATTTTGCTCCTTTTCCCTCTAGTTTCTTCAGGTGAAAGCTTAGATGACTGATTCCGGGTCTCTCTCCTTTTCTAATATATGCATTCGATGCTATAAATTTCCCTCTAAGCACTGCTTTTGCTGCATGCCACAAATTTTATTGTTATGTTTTCATTTAGTTCAAAATACAGTTTAATTTCTCTTGAGACTTCTAACTTGACCCATAGGTTATTTATAAGTGTATCGTTGAAGCACCAATTAGTTGGAGACTTTCCAGCCATCTTTCTATTATTTTCTAACTTAAATCCATGTGACCTGAGAATATACTTTGTACGATTTCTGTTCTTTTAAATTTGTTAAGGTGTGTTTTATGGACCAAACGTGGTATATCTCAGCAGATGTTCCCTGTGAGCTTGAGAAGAATGTGTGTTCTGCTGTCGTTGGGTGAAATATTCTATAAATGTTAATCAGATTAAGTTGTTATTAGCACTGTTCAGGTCAAATATGTTGTAATTTTCAGCTCGCATGATGTATTAGTTACTGAAAGAGGGGTATTGAAGCCTTCAACTGCAACAGTGTATTGTTCTATTTTTTTCTTGTAGTTTTCTCAGTTTTTGCCTCATATTTTTTGACACTCTATTGTGAGATCCATACATGTTAAGGATTGTTATGTCTTAGAGAACTGACTCCTTTATCATCATGTATTTCCCCTCGTTATCCTTGAAATTTCCCTTCTTCTGAATTCAGTTTTATATAAAATTAATATGGCTGCACTGGCTTTCTTTTGAGTACTGTGAGCAGGGTCTACTTTTCTCCATCCCTTTACTTTAAATCGGAGTCTTTACCTTTAAACTAGGTGCCCTGTAGACGATAACCAGTGAGTCCTGTTTTTAATTCATTCTGACAATCTGTCTTTTAAATGGTACATTTAGACCATTCACATTTAAGGTGATTTTTGATATAGTCGAATATCTACCATGTTTTAACTGTTTTGCGCCTGTTATACCTGTTCTTACCCGCCCCTCTACCCCCCCCTTTCTATATGCTCTGGTTTTAACAGAAGTTTATATGATTCCATTTTATCTCCCCTCTTAGTCTATCTATTATATTTTTGAAATATTTTAGTAGTTGCCCTAGAGTTGCAAAATACATGTATAGTGACTCTCAAGTTACCGTCGAATAACACTGCACCTCTTTCTCCCATTTCTGTCACCGCCGTCATTCATTTCACTTATCTATGTTATAATTACCCAGTAAATTCTTACTGTTATCATTTTAAACAGACAGTTATCTTCTGGACCGATTAAAAATAGGAAAAACAATACTCTTTTATCTTTGACCCACGTTATTTTTATTTTCCCTGAAGAAACTTTTAACATTTCTTACAAGACATGTCTGCTGGATAAGTGACCTCAGTTTTGTTTGTTAGAGAATGTCTGTATTTCTCCTTTACCTTTGAAGGTTAATTTTGCTGAATATAGAATTCTCGGTTGATGGCTTAGGTGGGTGTTTTATTTTCTTTCACCATTTTCTTTACCACATTCTCTTTTGCTTGCATGGTTTCCGAAGAGAAGTCCGAAATAATTCTTATCCTTGTTACTCTCCAGATAACAGCCCCTCCTTTCCCTCTCACTTCTGGCTTCTTTCAAGATTTTCTCTTTGTCTTTGAGTTTTTTGCAGTTTCAACACAATATGCCTAGATGTAGATTATTTAGTATTTGGTTTGCTTGAGGTTCTATGAGCTTCCTGGATCTATGGTTTGGTGTCTGTCATTAATTTTGGAAAATTCTTGGCCAAAAATACTTCAGATATTTCTTCCATTGTTTTTCTCTTCCTTTTCCTTCTGGTACTTCTATTATGGATACATAACTCCTTTTGAAATTATCCCAAAGTTCGTAGACACACTTTTTTCTCTCTTTAACTTTTATTTTGGTAAGTTTCTGTTGACTTTTTTTTTTTTTTTTCAGAACAATGCTCACATTTTACTTACATACGTGGCACCTAAATCTGTTGACATATTTTCAAGCTCATTTATTCTTTCCTCAGCCATGTCCAGTCTCTTGATGAACCTGCTTCTGTTAAAGTGTTTTTCCTTTCTAGAATTCCTTTTCAATGTAGGGTTTCCGTCTCTTTACATATACTACCCATCTGTTCTTGCATTCTGTCATCTTTTTTTCTAGTAAAGCCCTTACGAAGCATAGTTAAATTTCCTGTCTGGTAATTCCAAAATCTGTGTCATACCTGAGTCTGGTTCTTATGCTTGTTTTGTCTCTTCTCACTGTTTTGGCTTGCTTTTTGGCATGCCTTGTTAGTTCTGATTTGAAAGCTAGACGTGATTTATCAGGCAATAGGAACTGAGGTGAACAAGGCTTTAGTGTGAGATTTTATGTTCATCTAGCTAGGAGTTGGGCTATTTAATGTTTGCTGTAGATGTAGGTGCCAGAGGCTATAAATTCCTCTAATGTCCTTGTTTTTTTCTCCCTTGTCTTTGGGCTTCCCTAAAAACACTTAGCTGTAACCCACTGTTATTTTACTGGATCCCATGAGAACCTGAAGGAGTTTATGAATGAAAAACCCATGAAAGTATCCCCACCCCGCCCCACCCATGCACACACAAGACAAGCTCTCAGGAGTTTCTTACTCTCACACGAGGCTATACTCGGCCTCCAACAATTTGTCAAAATTACCATTTAATTATTCCCACCAGTTTGTGGCTTCAGCAGCTTCTGTTCCCAGTAAGCAGATCTCAGTATGATTTTCTGCATTCATTTGCCTCTCAAGATTTCAGGGTGGCAGTTTACCGTATGCCCTCAATTCTCTAATAAAAGATCCAAGGAAAGTCATGGATTATCAGTTTATTTAGCTTTTTCTTGTTGGGAGCGATGACTCCCAAGCTCTTTACATTTCAGAGCTGAAACAGGAAATAGCAGAACATTTGACACGAATTATTTGATAGGATCATTTTTAACCTGTAGACTCTTTGATATTGCTGTATCGAAAGTTAAAGCACTCTACTTATTTATTGAATGATACAGGCCATGGATAACTCTGAGCTCACCACTAGCTTCCACCCTACCTTATCCCTAACTTCCCCCCTTTTCAGACCTCACTTCAAAGGAAGGGAGTGGAGCTCAAGACGTAGAGAGAGGGGTGGGTCTTTTACTCATTATTTGATATTCAAAAAGCTGAAAATATCCATCACAAAATGGCTTCGAAAGTGGCTGCATCAAAACTTTTATGTGCCCTGGAAAAAAAACAAGATGCAGAAAGGCTCAAATTTTAATTTTCTAACCCAGTAGTTGTTGTTTTTTTTAAAAAATGGAAACATAAACTGGTTGAGGTTGAATCCTCACCTTCTCCATCCTTACTTCAAATCTCCAATTTTCTTGGCCCTTTATCATTTAATCTCCTGAATCTGGTCTCTTCCCAGTACTGACAACTCTGTCAAGTTCTTTGTCAGTGAACAGCATAGTACCCCCTGAACCTCATCCTAGAGCAGGGGTATGTGGCCTTACCAATAAATATCAGTTAAGTCCCTTTGCACAGATTACTTTTCCTTTTTAGTAATATGATCATTAAAAAAAATTAGACTTATTGAATATTTACTATGGTCCAGAACTGTGATATCTGCTTCATATGTAGCTTATCTCACTTATCCCCATTACCTTTTGAAGTAAGAAAATTATGTATCAGAGGAAATAAGTGACTTTCCCAAGGTCATATAGCTATGGTGAAGGCAAGGTTCAAACTGAAATCTTCCTATGACTTAAATTAGGTGCTTTCTCTAGTCTGCTCATCTCACAGGCAGAACACAAGTGTGTAATAAACACCACTAGGGTTCTTTTCTCTAACATGGGAAAAGCTATTTGCAAGTCCAAATTAAGCAGACGATCCAGCAGTTTGCCTGGATATAGCCTGTAAGTCCCCCACTAGCTACAGCTCCCTGAAGGCAAGGGCTAGAATGCATATACTACGGAGTCCCCAAACAGGGGTCCTAGTAAAGCAAAAATGTTTGTTGGTAACATACATGAATGAGGAATAACTTCATGAGCAAAGGAAGGAAAGAAGGAAGGAAGGAAGGAAGGAAGGAAGGAAGGAAGGAAGGAAGGAAGGAAGGAAGCAAGCAACTCTCAGCATGATGAATGAACACAGTAGGAAGAAGCCTTTCCAATCATCACGCAGTCGTGGGATCATGCATAATATGAGACTATAACTCCAGTGGGGCAGGGACCATATTGGTCTTAATTCATCAGGCTGTTACCAGCTAAATTAGCACATGCCCGACACATAGTCAATTTCAATAACTTTTTGTTCTTTTTGATGGATGGACTTACAGGAGGCAGGCAATCTCTTCAAGAACAAGCGGCCCTGCTCTCTGGAGAGTGACTGGCAGTGGTTCTCCTCCTCGGTCTATAGCTTCTTCTCTGGATAGCCCCATCTTATCCCTGCCTAATTCCTCTTCCCAGAATACACATACTACAAGTGCCATTCTTCATCCCACACTTCTACCTGATTTCTCCCCTTACTCTGTTTAACATACAAGTTAAGCAGAGAAATACTGTACAGCAACTCCATGAATTAGAATCCTGGTACGTGACCCCTGAAAGGGGCCTAGAAGTCATCTCCTGCCCGAGACGAGAATCAGAAAGTGCGAGCCAGTGATCCAGGGTCACCACGCAGATGCTTCTCCCGTCCAGTGCTCGGGGCGGCCCACAGCACTGCCATTTCTTTCTACGCTTACCTTCATGCATTCGCACTGGCCCCATCAGAGCAAGAATGGTAACTGCATAACGAACTCGGCACACAGCCTATCACTGGCCTTTGGTTTTTTGTTTTATTTTTGGTTTTTGTTTTTTATTAATAATACACATAGAAGAAGAGAACGCCCAAAATCCCAACATGGGAAGCTCGCCATCACCACCTTCTGGCCCACCACTGGCAATGAACCCGAGCATGTTTACCATGGTCACATGAGTGAAACAGATCACAGACGGGAAGGGGGGGCTTTGGGTTTTTCATGCTATCCCCCCTTTAACACTGGAATGCTAAGTTACGGTGTCAGGTAAGAAGATGTTAAATCTAAAACCCATGTTAAAAAAATCATAGAACTGGGACTTTAATCATAAAGATCTTTTTGCCAAAGCGTATTTTTAAAAGGCTGTGAAACATTATGCAACGTTTGCATGGCTTAATTATGAGTTTAGAAAAGCCTAGCACAACTTTTTCACTGCAGTAAAACATGATGGAGCATGAATCATGGCATAATACTTTATGCTTACTGTGGTTTTAGACATGGGGTTAGGGGTGCTGGGTTGTCTACGCAACAAGGCATGAATTACTGTACCGCAATTCACAGCCCAAAGGGCTTTATGACAATTATAAAACCTTTTGTTTGCTTTTTAAATGATTAAAATATCCTAGTACTATATATTCACTTAACAAATGTGTGTATCTAGGACATGTACACGTCTTATAGAAAACATCTGCGCACGCAGTTTTTTTTCACTTGGAACAAAATGCTTGGAGTGATGTGGGAATCTTGCACACTCTACCATTACTATGTGCTTTTAATTACTGGCAACACTTTAAGCTGCGAGATTATGCAAAACCTCTGACTGCAGCTCAACACTTATCTTCCACTGAGTTTAAAATGGACTAGCTCTCGCATTGCTTGCCGTCTCTTCAAATTCTCTAAAATTCAGAATCAAATGAAGACCTTACTTTAATATCTGATTTCAAAGATGCTGAGTTAAAATACCTGCCCAGGTTTTTCAAACTTAAATACTCAGTTATTTTAAAGAAAAGAAAGAAATTTATTAGCATGGGGGAAAAGAGTAGGGGGCCGTCAGAAGATTCAGAAGGAAGACTTGGGTCTCCAAATGCCTAATCCATTATCCGCTATGACAATTTCAAAGAGATAAGCAGAAAAGGCAAACTTTAAATGCTGGACATGGCATGACCTTTGTGAAGCAGACAGGAATATTTTACCACCAGCAGGAATAACTCAGTTTTATGTCACAGTACATACAAAACTTACACTCGGTATTTTCCTAAAGACCTTTGTTCTTTCTAGATTTACACTCAGTATCATAAGCCCTGACTGTGAAGACCCTTAGGAGTTAGCATAGTTTGCTGTCACCTTTGTCCACAAAGAAGGTGGGACACAGAGAAAATATTTAATCCTTAAGGAAACCCGTAAAGAAATCTTGTGGTGGGACAGAGTTCAATTTAAATTTCCTTACGTATTTTTACTAAAAAGAGAGGTTTGGGTTTTTTCCCTCATCCTTTTCATCTGTAACCGTGTGATACTTTTGAAAACTAAGACTCCTGTGAATTCTGGAGTCAAGTTTACAAAATCTTTTCTACCTAAATCTTCTGAAGTCAGACTTCTGTCTTCTTTATCTGGGCCTCTTTTAATGGCAACCTATAAAATACTTGCTCAACATTCTGCCCCTGACAAGTTGCACACCTGAGGCCTTGAGAAGACGCAGGACACCTCTCTTAGTCTGGAGTGGTGCAGCCAGTTCGCGACCGCCGGGTTTGCGAACCAGTCACTAGGCCTCGTTGCTAGTTTCTCACCCAAACCTTCTTTTCTATTATCCCTGGGGAGAGAATTTTCATCCAGACAAAAAACATTTAAAAGCTCATGGAACATTTTTGCCAAAGGTACAAAAAAATACCAAAACTCTCTTCTTTTTTTCTGAATACAGAGAGACAGGTGATCACCTGAGTTTATAAAACATTCCTGACGGCAATAACCGTAATTATTGGTAAAGCTGAGCTTCTCTGGGCTGTCAGTACAGGCTGTGGTTCAACAGTCTGAACATAACACTTCTACTTAGAAAGCATAATCAACTCCTCTCATCATTGTTTGCATAATTAAATAAAATCTTTGGAAGGAACAGTTATCAGAGGGAAATCTCCAAAAATCAAACTATATTTCGGTATCTTCTGGGGAGAAATCATCAAACGAAAGCAAATGCCTGGACTTGAGTAGGCTTATTAGACGCTGGTAAATGGACGGCAGATAGGTGACTAATTCCTTACACAAGACGTGTTTCACTTTTTTAAAATCTCCCTTCCCCACATATAACTGACTTGTCCGATTCTCTGCAGACACGAGGCAGATCCAGCCATCCCCACCGTGGTCCTACGATCAGTCCTACCAGTATCTGGGATCGATCGCCTCTCCCTCCGTGCACCCAGCAACGCCCATCTCGCCTGGAAGGGCCAGCGGCATGACCACCCTCTCTGCAGAACTTTCCAGTCGACTCTCAAGTAAGCCGCTTGGAAATGCACTTTGAGATCAAGCTAGAGTGGAAGGTTCGAGAGATTAGAGGAGATGCCTGAAGGGGTTGGAAGTGATTTTTAATTGGATAAAATATGGTCCAAAGACAAGGTCGTCTATCTCTATGTCCCACCCAGGCACTGACTTTCCATAATGCCCAGAGGCAGAGGTCACGGATATAGAGGCAGAAGTGGCTTGGAGAAGTGGACTCCATGGGCATTTGGGGCTTGCTCACCTTTGACAAGCAAAGGTGGCAGCTAAATGGTTAACAACCTAAAAGGCCAAAGAAGTCAGCTTCTAGAATTCAGGACTGGTCTATCTGGTGGCGGCATGCTGTCACAGGTCACGTGAACAAGCACACTGGGCTACCTGTGGAATGGGAAGCAAATACACCCCAAATAAGACATTTCCCATTAAAGAGCTGCTCACACCAGGTTAGAGGAACAGAGTAGAAAAAGCTTAGGTGTCGAGGTTAGCATAACTGTCGTCAGTAAGAGCTCGTTAAGTATTAGTCATTTAACCTATGAGACCTCTGGGCTTGGCACTCACCTTCACTTGTGGGCAGGGAAACTGGAGTTACAGAGAAAAATGCCTTTGTTGAAAGCAAAGGAAACTCCCTGTTTGGGGCCTTGAAATTGCAGTTGGTCCAAAGTGAAAACCGTTCAGAGCGCTTCGCGTCACGGAGCCTGCAGACGCCCCGCCTGCGTGGCAGGGGCAGGGCGGCTGCTTCCGCTGTTCCGCTCTTGGGATCAGATTATAGCAGATTGGGGGGCAGGCAAAGAGGCGAAGGGGACACGACTAGCATTTTGAATGTTGTGTTCTCCAGACGATTGTGGTGACTTGAGATTCCACTAAATGCTCGAGCTTCTCCTCACACTTCTCATCAGCAGCCCCGTTGGCGCTGGGGGCCAGGCGGTTCTCTGCGGTGGGAGCGGTCCTGCGCCTTGCGAGACAATCGGTAGCATCTCTGGCCGCTAGATGCCAGCAGCACCCCGCCCCCCACCGTCTGACAACCAAAAGCCGTCTCTAGAGATTGCCAAATGTCCCGAGCCCCAAACTGCCCCCATGTTGAGAACCACTGCCTCCAAGTGTTCTTAGACACAGTCGTCAAGTAGGAAAGCCAACTCGGTTGTCTGTTTTTATGTTATTTTTGGCCATTAATGCCAACATTTTCATGGCACCTGCTGGGCTACAGAACGGAGGAAGTGGCACAGGGATTATGACGTTTGTTCGGCTCGTCGTTGTAGAAGGTCTGTTCCCTCGGGACCAGTTTGATTCCCAAAGCTTTTACTGAGTCTTCTCAGGGGCACTGCTCTTCCCGCTGGCTGTGGTCCACATCGGACACAGTCACTGTTTACTCTGGAAATGCCCTGTTGTGGGTCTGTCCTTTGGAATTGATCACATCAGTCTTTTGACTTGGTCAGCACCCAAGACCGACACCTGATAACCTGACAACCCTAGGGGTCAGCCTCTCCGACTGACCAGTATTCAAATGTAAGGCTGGCTTATTTTTTGAAAGGAATGAGTAACGTGTGCGTTCCCAAATCCCACATCACAGTTACACTTCCGAGGCACATCAGGGGTCTGTACCTCCGCCCACTTTGATTACCCAAGGAGTAAGAAAGCATGTTTGATGGCATGAGGCTGTGAGACAGATACCAAGCGGGTCCCGTCTGAGCACCCAAGAATGATCCTCCGCAGTACTGGAGGGAGGACCAGAGACGATGGCAGAGAACGACATGGGAGAATGCCCTTCAGCTCAGCGGGTCTCGCTCTGAGAAATCGAGCCTAAAGCATGGGCCCGAAAAGTGTGCTCCGATGCTATTTGCTTGTGGGCAGGAGGGCATCCGGGTACATAAAAGTGGCTGCCTGGCCACCAGCTCTGAGAATCCAACACTGTTCTGTGACCGCTCTTCCCTTTAACGCCCCCGCCCCCGGCCCCAGCCCGTGCTCTGCCTCTCCCAGTCCCCAGCTCCACCTGCGCTTCCTTCTGCAGGGGGGCCTTGCACTCTGTCTGCCTCTCTCTTTCCTTTGCAGACAAACTCCACACCTTGTCTGAAAAGAGTTGTCATCTAGAGGTTTTCTTTTCTTTTTTCTTTCTTTTTAAAAAAATTAATGTTTAGCTGCCAACCTGGGCGACAGACAGCGCGCATTATTCTGAGTCATGCAAAAGATCCTTTTAAGGCAGCCATTATCCGCTCAGGCTGCTTAATCCTTTGGGGGCAGTGGGAGGGGCCCAGAGTGGGGCCGCTTTCATCCGTGTCAAACTGCAGAATGAAGACCTGAGCTGTCACGGCAAATATTTAGCCCCATCGGTGGGGAAACATTTCCAACTAAAATACCTGAACCTCCTAATCCCCAGATTTCCTACTCTTTAAAAGCCCTTTGTGCACATCAGGGGTCTGTACCTCCGCCCACACTGGTATTGAATAAGGGGCACCAGGCCAGCCAAAAGGACAAATGAACTACGTAGGGCCAGGTGGGTGGATTGTGCGTAACTGGGGAGGCTTGACAGGAGGTATCAGGCTGGACATACAGATGAAAACAAATATTTGAATAGGTGATTTGAATCTAAGCACGTCTAAAGTCCCAAAGTTGTTTCATTATCAAAATGTATATAGAAGGATAATTTGACCAAATCAATGGTCTTTTGTAGTATGACATTGGTACTGTGTAGACAGGAGGAGAATCAGGCAATATTTAAGATCTTTCAGATATTCTGCCCATAAGTGAAACGACTATTTTTTTTTTTTTACCCCTGACAGCTGTGACCATAACATCATTCCATTATTTATGTCTGTGACGAATCATGGACTCATGATTCCAGTAACTTGGTACCATCACCAGGTTACACATAGTAGTTGGAACAGACTGATAGAACATGTCCAGACATTGCTGTGAAACAGGGTGACCTTTCATTCATTTTCCAGTGGATTCACCTTTTTATGTCAGGGCAAATGAAGCAAGAGGAATAATGGGCGGAGTCATTTATTTGTGTCCAGAGTATTGCATCAGATGAAAACAAATTGATTGTATTTGCCTAATGCTTTTCCTCCTACCTCGGCTTCTCCCTAGACTATATAAATCTTACTGGAAAAATGGGAGTAAAGCTTCCTGTTAACTCTCAAACATGTCACAGCTCTCCATGTGAGCAAAAACAAGTGACACAAGGCTTGCTCATAGATGGCCCCAGTGAACGGGCAGGGACAAACCCTGTGGAATGAGGTGCGGCCTGGCTTCAGGACAAACCAGAGTGGCCATGGAGGGGCAGCCCTAGAAGCACTGTCAGTTTACAACTTTTTTCCTGCCCACATGTCTGACTCGCTTAGAAAAGATTAACAGGAGTGTTTGTTTGAAAGTCAGACTCCTGGTTTCCTCATTAGTGGAGAGATTTGCTGCAGACTTCAGTTGTTTCTATAAACTTTAATTACCTCTCTTATGAGGAGTATATCCCCTCATCACATTCACCCCAAATTTACAGAAGAGGTCATTTTTTAAAAATGTGTTAGAGCAATAAAAAACCAGTAAATGGTGGGAGGGAGTGGGCAGATTGGGGGTAGGGGGGAAGGAGGAAGAGAGAGAGAGAGAGAGAGAGAGAGAGAGAGAGAGAGAGAGAGAGAGAGAGAGAAACGAACATACACTAGCTCTCCTTGCTGGAATAACAGGCTTGAAATATGAGGAAGTTGATCGAGGGCCGATCCCTTCCAAAAACAGATTAATCCACCCTGGTAGCTTTCCTTTCAGAGCAAAGTTTCGGCTCAGTCAAGTTTCTCTATCAGCCTGTACACAAGAGGACACAGGCCACAATGCCATTCTGAGCCCGGAGTTATTTTGTCTGTTGATTTGAGAACTTAGAAATTTTAAAATGTTTAATTCTTGCCTCTGCTGTTTTCTTGCTGTCTTTTGGGTTTCCTGGTGTAAACACTGTAGTCTTAGCCTGGCCATTTAATGAATAGTTCTGAGGAAGAACTACCTCTGGACACCATCCTGCACCTGCAGTGTTGGTTCTCAAAGAGGGGTGGGTGGCGGGTAGGGAGGGTTGCCCCACCTCATCCCTACCCCAGGACATTTGGCAGTGTTTGGAGATGTTGCTGGTTGTCATGATTCAGGGAGTGGGGACACTACTGGCATCCGTTGGGCAAAGGCCAAGGATGCTGACAAACATCCTACAATGCACAGGACAGCCCTCCACACCCCAACAATAGTTATCTGGCCCAAAAGTGGTCAGTCATGCCACTTTTGAGAAACTCTGATCTACAGGTTACAGGGAACCCTTCCTGGCACCCAAACCCCCTAGCAGTTCCCAAGAGCTGCCTGTGGTTAAGAAAAATGCAGAGGGATGCAGTGAAGGATAGCCAAAGCCAGTCTGTGAACCTGGAAATGCATTAATGAGTTTTATGGGCAAAGCTTTGCCATTCTTGGTAAAGTTTCACCATGTGCAAAAATGGAGTAGATGAATCAAGGTGCTGCAGCCGTTCATGTTAACAAACCAGTGAAGCACATACTAGAGAATGCCAGGTGAAATCAAGGCTGGATCGTTTCTAAGAATGTGGACTTGGTCTGAGATGTAGGGGAGAAAGTGTGGTCCTGATACTCAGTAACATTCACTCACGGTCACTACCGTGGTATGCGTGGGTGGACCCACAGGCAATTGCCAATTTTGAACCCTTTAAGGCCTACAGAAGTGGCAGTTTCCTACTATCCTATTATGTGTCACATATTATAACATTATTAGATATTAATATTTATAATACAGTATATTATGCATGACTTAGTCTGTTAACATTAATGAACCCATTACATTTGTAATTATTATTCAGCATGATATTGTGCTATAAATTATATATTGTTATAATATTAATATCACAGATTAAATTTGTATTAATACGTTGATTAAATAGAGGGTTGGCAAACTTTTTCTGTAAAGAGCCAGATACTAAATATTTTAGGCCTTCTGGGCCCTGTGGTCTGCGTCATGACCACTCAACTCTGCAGAGAGCTCAAAAGCAGCCACAGACAACACATAGAAGCATGAGTGAGGCTGATTCCAATAAAGCTTTAGGTATGGACACTCAAATTCGAATTTCATGTAATTATCATGTCGGGAAATAGTGTTCTTCTTTTAATTCTGTTTCAACCATATTTAAAAAATTCTTGGTTTGTGGGCCGCATGAAAACTAGCCCAGCTGGATTTGGCCCGTCGGCTGTAGTTTGCCAACCCCGGGGATTATAGCACTATTATAGCTATATTATACATATTCTATATTATGTCTATACATATATCTAAATTCTATTTATATTGTTACACTATATATGTATAATATTACATACCATATATTATCTTCTATTACTATATATTATCGTACCACCTCCCTGGGCATCGGCACTCTGGGATGTACCCACCTCCCTGGGCAGCAGCATTGTGGGACGTCTGTCCCCAGATCCCTTGGCTACAAGTATTCTACCTCCCTGTTTCCTGGGGCAGCAGCATCCTGGGTAATTCTCTGCTGTCCTGGGCAGCGGCATTCTGGGTAATTCTCCTCCGTCCCGGGCAGCGGCATTCTGGGTAGTTCTCCTCCGTCCTGGGCAGCGGCATTCTGGGTAATTCTCCTCTGTCCTGGGCAGCGACATTCTGGGTAATTCTACATCCTGGGCAGCGGCATTCTGGGTAGACCCCCCCACCAGCCTGGCCAGCAGCATTCTGGGTAATCCCCCTGTGGGCGGGGCCCCTGGCGGAGGGGCGTGGCCTCCCTGAATTCCCGTCTCACACTACTTCCCCGTCCCGCAGCAGCACCGGACCTGACGGCCTTCGGCGACCCGCGCCAGTTCCCCGCGCTGCCCTCCATCTCAGACCCTCGCATGCACTACCCCGGCCCCTTCACCTACTCCCCGACGCCCGTCACGTCAGGCATCGGCATCGGCATGTCGGCCATGAGCTCCGCCACGCGCTACCACACGTACCTGCCGCCGCCCTACCCGGGCTCGTCGCAGGCGCAGGGCAGCCCCTTCCAGGCCAGCTCGCCTTCCTACCACCTCTACTACGGGGCGTCGGCCGGCTCCTACCAGTTCTCCATGGTGGGCGGCGAGCGCTCGCCGCCGCGCATCCTGCCGCCCTGCACCAACGCGTCCACGGGCTCGGCGCTGCTCAACCCCAGCCTCCCGAACCAGAGCGACGTGGTGGAGGCCGAGGGCAGCCACAGCAACTCCCCCACCAACATGGCGCCCGCCGCGCGCCTCGAGGAGGCCGTGTGGCGGCCCTACTGACGCGGCCCGCCGCGCCACGCCACGCCACGCCGTCCCGGGGAGGGGCCGCCTCTGCGGGGGCCGCGCGCCCGCCCCAGGGGAGCGCGCCCCTGCCGTCTGCGGCGTCGCCCGGCCGCCCGCGCTTCTGCAGCCCGTGCCGCTCGCCATGGCCGTTGGCCCGTCTCAGAGCGTTCCGACCCGGCGCGACGTGAGGGTGTCCACGTCCCCAGCGCGTGGACACGGTGGAAGGCAAACAGGAAGATTCCCAGAGGGAAACTGTGAATGCTTCTGATTTAGCAATGCTGTGAATAAAAGAAAGATTTTATACCCTTGACTTCACTTTTTAACCAAGTTGTTTATTCCAAAGAGTGTGGAATTCGGGGTTGGGGGGAGGGGGAAATGCAATTCATCCTGTTTGGCATCAAATTCATATTTTTAATTTTCTTTCCTAGCACCTTATAAATTGCAAAATGCGTATTTGCATTTGGGGTGGTTTTTATTTTTATATATATATATAAAAATTTGAGCTTGCTTTTTCTCTTGCTATGACAATTGAAAGAAATATGATTCCTTTTTCTGTACATTTTATTTAACTTTTCTTTTGGACTTTCATGTAGTTGTTTTTTGAGAAACAGCTGCAGCTTTGGGTCATTTTCAACTACTGTATTCCCACAAGGAATCCCTAGATATTTATCTTGATGTTTAGACACTTACTTACGTGTTGATACTTTTTTTTATTATTTAAATGTACTTATATTAAGAAAAATATCAAGTACTACATTTTTTTTCTGTTTTGTTTTTGATAGTAGCCAAAGTTAAATATCACATTTGAAGGCTGGGGAAAAAAGGATGGGTAATGTGATCACTTGGTTATCTAAATATTGTTTACATTAAACTTCCTTTAATGTTAATCAACGAGTTGGTAGCTATTGCAGCAATGTCTTTGATAGGTTTTTTAGGTACTGAAGGTCACTCCAAAGATCTGAAGTATGGAATTTTCTGCCAAGCTCAACAGAGGGTCTCATATCTGACCCCCTCCTTTCAAACAGAGAAGGTCAAATCTGGTTTCAGAGGGTTCATGTAGATGCCAATAATTGCACCTCTGGAGAAGATTTATTTGCTTCCTAGGGATTTGCTCACTCCATGGCCTCTTGGTAATTTCAGACATGCTTTGTAACAGAACAAATCCAAAGTAAGCTGTGTGGAGGAGCAGTATTTACCTGGGCACCAAATGAACAAACTTAGGGGTCCCTTCAATGCTCAGTTCTGGGGTAGGAAGGAGATCATCTGAATCTAGAGTTCAGATTTTTTATAGCTCCGAGAAAACATTCTTCTTTGATACAGTACCAGTTCATTTACACAGAACAAAATTCTGTGCTGTTCCCCAAGGCTGGGACTAGACGGGGTGCCTTTAACAGCTGAAGGTTCTCCAGCTGAATCTTCTTCATAGGGTGGGCCCAGACGCAGGCCTGAACAAGCCTGTTTCCCTGTATACCCCTGGAGTCACATGGAAAAGAGCATTGTGTCCCCTGTGCAGGACCCCACGCCATGCTGCTCATTGGCCACCACCTTTGTGTTGCTTTCACCAGGCTGAGACTCTACCCCGCGGGGTATGTGCACTCTGACCTGTGCATCAGCATGACAGCAAGATTCACGGCACTGCTGCCCACGGCTACAATGCAAACGTATCCAATGTCACTGTAAATTTTATGGCACTATTTTTATTGGAGGATTTGTTCAGAATGCAGTTGTACAATTCACAAATACTAACTGCTGATTTTGACGTGTGCTCAAAATGATCTGGTTATTATTTAAAGTACCTCTTAAATTAGTTGAAACAATTTCAGGTCAACTCTGAAGAGTATTTGAAAGCAGGACTTTAGAACAGTGTTTGATTTTTATTTTATAAATTTAATGATTCAAATTAGAAAAATCTTTGGCTGCAGGCAGCGAAACAGCTGGACTTATTTAAGACAAGTTGTTTTTGAATTTTCTTATATATATATATTGATTGTTTTACACAGATGCAGTAGCACTTTGGTAAGAGTTAAAGAGTCAAGCGGTTTGTGTGGTCAGGTCGTTCTTATCTGGAAAAGAGTTAAAGCAGATCTTGGAGAAACTCACAATATATTCATTTTCATTTTAGGCATAATTCTCCCTCTACAAGTGAATTTCATGTTTTATTTTTATGTTATATATTTGCAGCAAATTTATCATTAAATGTCTGTAAATTGAATTTTTTTATTTCTGAAAGGATCCTTAGCTCATTTACCCCAAATTGAATTTATCTGTTCTTTATAGCACATGTTGCCATATCTGACCTGACAAACTGTTGGGGGGAAAAAATGAAGGGGGGAAAAAATTATATTTTTTAGTTCAATTGTGGTTCCTGAAGCTATTCCAACTCAAAATCAGCCCGGTGCCCTATAAGGGAATCATTGAATCTTTTCACTTCCAAAGCCCTGTGTGAGAAGGGCTCATCACTTTGTTGTGAACCCACCAGTCTGGCCATTTAGAGTTTCACAGACCCTTACCAGCATATATAATACTTAATTGTTCCAAAAAATAATAAGTTAAACCTTAGTTGCTTTGGAGATGGGTCTCACACTTAATGCATTTTTCCCCCTGAGGAATTGCATTCATTGCCTTTAGGTAAATAAAGGTGGTCCTTTTATCAAGGCAGGCCTTTAAGCCGATAAGGAAATAACTGGATGTAGCTGGGAGCATTGGTCCAGAAGAAAAATAAGCTATCTCCAGTGCTTATCCATGCCCTTATTTAAAATTTCAACATGGACACATATTTCATTTCAGTGTTTTGTTTTTCTCACCATCTAAAAATACTTGTATTTCTTTCCCTCTCTGCCCCCTCATATCCCCCTCTCCCTCTCCTCCCCTCCCCTCTCCATTCTCCTGCTTCGTGTAAGGAGATAGCACACACCCCACCCCAACACCAAACACCCAGAACAGGATGAGTGGCAGTTCTCTTCCCTGTGCATAAAGGAACATGGTGAGTCAGCTTTTCTCCAGCTTGTGGTTTCTTCCAGCAGAACAGAGACGTTGCCAACCATTTTGGACCTGCTTGCTGCCCTAGAGCAGCAAACAGTAGCCTTCCCAGGCAAGGCACAATCAGTAAGTTATCAGACAGCCTTTCTGCTGCCGAAGGTTTCTGTGCGGATAAGTAGAAATGCTCTGATTAGAAAGGAAATGAATGGTTTCACTCAAATGTCCTGCAATTTAGGATTGCAGATGTCTGTCCTGAAATACCTGTTTCCTTGGGACATTCCGTCCTGGTGATTTTCAGTTGTGGTGGTTTTTATTTTCTGGGGGAATGACATGTTTGGGCCTTTCATACATCAAAAATCAATTTAAGCATAATCTCAGAAAACATTTTTTACATCTAAACAAATGCCTTTCTGTTTACCTACAGTATACAATTGTTTGGGGGTGTTTGTCTTTGTTCGGAGTTTGCCCCCCTCCCTTTAGCCAGATCAGCATTGATGACGCTGATCATTTGGCATTTTTTTTCCTTCCAGAAGAGTTGCATCAACAAAGTGAATTGTATTTATGTATGTAAATAGATTTTAAGCTTCATTATAAAATATTGTTAATACCTGTAATAACTTTTTCAATTTTTTGTGTTTCTAAGGACTTTTTCTTATGTTTGCTAAATACTGTAGACAAAAAATGCTTCTTTCTACTTTGTTTATTTTAGACTTTAAAACGAGCTACTTTTTATTCACTTTTGTAAAGAGCTAATAATAGCATGGGTTCCAATTTTTTTTTAAAGTTCACTTTTTGTTCTAGGGGAAATGAATGTGCAAAAAAAAAAAGAACTGTTGGTTATTTGTGCTATTCTGGATGTATAAAAATCAATGGCAAAAAATAAACTTTCAAATTGAAACGATGGTAGAACACATCTGTTGAAATGTCGTCCTCCTTGACTCGGGCCCACCCAGCGTCTGTTAGTGTAGAGGTGACCGGCTCTATGCACAGAGCACCCTGGGAATCTGTGTGTGGTTCCTCTCTCCCTGGTTCTGACATATTGAACACTTCCTGAAAAGGAGCCGTCAATCTCAAATTTTAAACCAGATATAGTAGGAGGAAACACCCCAAAAGCTCCTCTCCAAGGTGTTTGTAGACAGTGCAGGGGAGCAGGCACGCCATCCTCCAAGGTCATCGTGGGCAGTCTGTGCGGGACAGCTGGCTTGCTGCTGCCCAGAGCCTTCCTTCGTACCACAGTATCTTCTGTAAATCCAATATTATAGCCAGTGAATGGCAAATAAACAGTCTGGCAAGTACGTACACCATATCACATCGATTTTGTCTTTCTCTGACAAGGAGAGCTGGGAAGCCAAACGAAGCCCACAGCAACGCGCAAGAGACTTCAGCGAGGAGCAGCTCGCAGGCTTCTCCCCCCAGTGCTTGCAGCGCGCGCCGCCTGCAGGGGGGTGTGGTGGCAGAGCTAAGTGCCAGGCTGCTGGTGTTGCCCCTTCGGGGGTGAACGAGCGCCGAAGCATATTTTAATGCTTGTTTAAAAAGAAAAGAAACAGGAAAAGAAAGAAGTACATGGGATTTGCAGACACGAAGCGGAAAGGGTGTATGACCGGCCTGAGGCCAGTGCCCCTCATCTGCCTCCCTGTGTGTCAATTACGGGAGGTCGCCTTGAATAGTGGGGAAAGCTGTTCAAAAGCTCTTCCCTCACCGCCTCTGCGCAAATTATTAGTAGTGTTTCAGTCTTAAGACTCCGTGTGACCCAAGTCACCTCCCAGCCAAGAGATGCTGTCTAAAACTCCTTCCCAGTTCTCGTCGCTGCCATCTCATGGTCTTACAAGGTCCTGCATGGTGGCCACAATGTCGGGAACCCAAAGGAATGACTGAGGTAAGAAGCGATGGGAACGAGCAAAGGCAGGGAACAGGTGGAAGGGTGAGCTCGTGTGTGATCGGCTAGTGGCGCAGCTGGAAGCATGTCCTCCGGCGTCAGGCCGCCTGGGTTTGAGTCCCAGGTCTGTGTCACCCGAGGGAACAAATTAAACTGGTGCCCTAGTGTTTCTCAACCGTAAAATAAGGACAATAATGCTTTGAGTTTATAAAATTTAAATTAGTTCCTACATGTCAACACCTTAAAAGGTGCTGGGCCTGTAACCCATGCTCTATAAATGTTAAACACACAAGGCGATATTACTCACGGTTACAAACGCAAACAGTTCCACCCGGAAAAGCTGAAATGCTTCCGCGCCTCCCGGCCCGTGCCTTGCTGTTATCATTGCTGTCTTGCGTTGGGCATTGCGAACAGTGTCCTACGCCCATAATACACAGCGCGTATTTATCTACACCCGCGCCTAAAGGGCCTCACGCGGTACCTGTCGCGGCACAGTTTTTTCTCTCAGCATACGAGGTGCATCCTTCCACGCTAGCACACCTAGGTCTGCTCCATCCTCCCCAGCAGCTGCCCCGCATCGGAGTACATGGTCGCCCTCAGTCGTTCGCCTTCTCCTTCACCGATGGCGTCGAGCTCGCCCCCTGAGTGTTGCTCTCATGATAGTTCTCTGCATATATCTGATGCCTTGTGCTGGAATCTCTACACATGTAAAAGGAACGGTTGGTTCAGATTTCACGTGTTGACGGATACCTCCAGATTGCTCTTTCAGAAGGTTTTACTGAATTCGATTTCTAGGGTCAGGCCCATGTGCTAGGAAGAAGAAGAAAACAGAAACTTGCCAGGTAGATGCTGGATTGACCGCTGTCTACCGCTGGGTTTTAAACCAGACCTCGGTGTCAGGGATTCTGTACCTTCTGAAGCGTTCAGAGTACTCTGGAGGAGGAAGGCAGGCCTGAAGAAGAAGATAACCACAATATACGTTAAGTGCTTACTGCCGGCTGGGCTCTGGTTTAAGTGCTTCACATATACTGGCTTGTTCAGTTCTTACAATGGCCCTGTGAGTGGGAGAGGGGGCTTTTGTTACGCCCATTTAGCAGATAAGAAAACTGAGGTGCAGTGAGGTTTAGCAATTGCACCCACCGCCCCACAGCTGTTGGTGGAGGAGCAGTGAATGAGCCCCAGCAGGCAGCCCAGGGTCCCTGCCTTGAACCACGTTCTCTAACGAAGGTCTGAGCAGCGTCAGACATTCATCGATGATGATAGAGTTGCCTAGACCCTCCATGGTGGCCTGTTCCTTCACATTACGTCTCTTTGTTGCTAGTCTGAAAGCAAAAGGGAGAAATGACACTGAGGAAGTTTCTGGAAAAGGGGGAATCAAAAGGGCTTCCAAAGAAATTGCTCAGCCTCGCTCAGTGCTCCAGACCGTGGAGAGGTCCCAGGTTCCAAGCCTCCTCCCTGCACGCCCCGGACTGTCAGGCAGACCTCGTGAAGTCTAGGCGACGTCCTCAGGGGCAATCCTCCACACCTTCTCAGCTGTGCTCTTTGTGGATGTGTTCATTTTTAATTAATAAGCATTTTTTTTTTCAGAATCATTTTAGATTTACAGGGAAGTTGAGCAAAGAGTGCGGGGAATTCCCATCCCCCTACCTCCCAGCGCACAATTTCCCTTATCGACATCTTAAACATGTATATGGTACATTTCTTTGCAACGGTTAATAAGCCAATACTGATACCTCGTTATTAACTAACATCCATAGTTTATTCGGATGTCTGTTTTCACCCAACTTTCTTTTTCTGTTCCAAGAACCTACGTCACATGCAACCGTCATGTCTCTTTAGGCTCCTCGCAGCCGCCCGTGTTCTCAGACTTCCCTTGTTTACGAAAGTCTTGATAATTTTGAAGAGTGCTGGTCAGGTATACTGCAGGATGCCCCTCTGTTGGAATTTGTCTGCCGCCTTTTTCTCAAGATTAGACTGGGCGTACGGGTGTTAGGGGAGGGGGGAGATCACAGAGGTGCCATGCCTTTGTTATCATCTCTCAAGGGTGTATCCGAGCAACACGATTTACGACTGTTGGTGCCGGGCGTGGTCACCTGACGGAGCTGAGGCTTGTCAGGTTCTCCCCTGTGACGTTGCCCTTTCCCTGCCCCCTCTCCTTACTGTACTCTTTGGAAGGAAGATGCTACACTCAGGCCACCTTTAAGAAATGGGGAATTTCGCTTTCCTGTCCTTTGGGAGACAGGAGTCCTTGCCTGAGAGCCGGGCCAGCCCCCACCAGCAGGCTGCGTGCCTGGGGATACAGAGGACAATGACCCCTGACGTGAAACATTCTCTCTGCTCCAGAGGGGTCCTCCCCCTGCCGAATGCATGAACACCATATCTCCGCCCCTGCAGCCTAGAAAATTCAATGGTTCAGGGTTCTAGAAGCAGCTCTCTGGTGCTGGGTCACGTCAGACCTGCTGGCTGTCTCTGTGTGAAGCCAAGCTTTCTCTCACCCCTCAAATGATGCTGACAACATCCTCACAAAGTGTCGAAACATGGCTCAGGGTGCCATGAAGTCGCTATCATTTTTTTAGTTTTGGGATCGTTGGCCAAGCTTTATCTTCTGACCTGGCAGAATTCCCCACACGTTTGTTCAAAACCAGCCCAGCCTGTATCCATGATTCTCCTTAGCTAGGGTCTCAGATGACTACACCCCAGGATCCTAAGGGAGTTCCAAAAGGAGCAAAGGCCCCCTCTCTCTGCTGCATCAATACCTCACCGCACCCCTGGGGTCTCTCAGGGATAGCTTTGCCTCCTTCCTGACACATACTGGAACTAAGTTCTCATGCTCGTTTTTTCAAAGGGAGAGGAGATGGCATGGAATGTGTTTACTGCCCCAGTAGGAGGAGTGTTAGCTGTGTGCCAAATCTTAATATTGGTAATTAAATTTTGCATACCTCAAATTCTCCCTCTAGTTTCCATTTCATTGATGCTATTGTAAGGATTAATTAATGTTTTGAAAGTGTTTTGAAGATGAGAAGTCTTATACACATACGAAGTATGATTATTTGTTATTACAAATAATTGTATACAGCCACTTTCTTCCCTCTCCTCGGTGATTAAGTGAAAGTTTCTGCAGGCAATTAAAAACTGTGCTGCCTTTCACAAAAATGGCCGCTTTTCATCAAAAATTAATTCTATAGCAATGAACATTGCTATAATGTTTAGGGTCTGCCTAATGGAGGAGGCAGACTCTAAACAGATTAACAAGTTGTGCATCAGATGGCATTTTAATGTCCTAGGGTCGCTGTAACAAAGCACCACAAACTGGATAGATTAAAATAACAGAAATTTATTGTCTCACAGTTCTGGAAACCAGAGTTCAAGATCAAGGTGTTGGCCAGCTTAGCTACATTTGGAGGCTCCAAGGGAAGATCCGTTTCAAGCCTCCCTCTTTCTAGCTTTCGGTGCTGGAGCCAATCCTTGGTGTTCTTGGGCTTGTAGGCACATCACTCCAATCTGTGCTTCCTTTGCTAAGTCATTCTCCCCGTGCGCGTCTTTGTCCAAATTTCTTTGTACTCATAAAAATATTAGTCAATGCGTTAGGGCCACGCTAACCCAATAAGACCTCATCTTAACTTGATGACATCTACAAAGATGCTATTTCTTAATAGGGTCACGTTCACAATTATTGGAGATTGGAACTCAAACACGGCTTTTTGGGAACGCAATTCAATCCACAGCAAATAGAGATATGGCTATGAAGGGTAAAAGACGGGGCGCCCCAGGGACAGGGTGCTAGGATATCCGAGAATGGCTCCCTGTGAAGAGACTTGAAGGGTGTGAGGTGATCATTTTAGGCAAAGGAAAAGGGAAGTACAAACGCTCCCAAGGCAGAAACTTGCTTGGCACATTTGAGACTGACCCAGAAGGCCAATGTGGCCGAAGTAAAGGGAGATGACATTGTGGAAGCGGGGCCAGGTCACATAGAGCCGCCGCCATGGTGGCATTCGGCTTTTCTTCTGAGTGAGAGATTTTTGAACAGAGGAGTGACATGAGCTCTCCTACTAGCCAGCTGCCGGTCTGCAGGGCATCTTGGTGCAAGTTGAAAAGGGCGCCCTCTCGTTCAAATGGATGCAGCCTTAGAGCAAAAAGCGATGAGTGGAACAGGGCTGGATTTCAGCTCCCATGTACCTGCTCAACTGGGTACCCCGGATAGAAGATTATTGCTGTAGAGGAGGTAAAAAGTGGTTGGGTTCTGAATCTATTTTCAAAAGTAGAGCCAGCAGGATATGCTGATGGATTGGGTATGGTGTATGAGAAAGAGGGTTTGTTGAAGACACCTTCAAGGTTTTTGGCCTGAAGAAGGGTGAAGTGGACACTCTCTGAGATGGGACTTTGGGGAGGATCAAGTTTGCCTATGGACCCCAGGCTCATGGTGGGGCAGGAGACGCAGAGACTGGATATAAGCTCTTCAAGATGTTTTCCATCAATGGAGAATCCATCCAGGTGTAAACGGAAGCCGTGGTAGCTGAAAAGTCTGGTCCACCTTGCTTGTTTGGAATGTTGCTTGAGCCGCACACACAGGTGGTCTGACCCTCTGCAAAATCACGGAGACCCTTCAACTCTCCTCTCCTTGTTCTCATTGTCCATTTTGATAAGTGAGGAATTTCCTCTTCCTGTGGCCTTACTGCCCATGGGCAAAGCAGCCTCATAGCAGTGGCCTAAGTGTCAGCTTCACCTTCTTCCTCTACCAACCAGGTGTAACCCAGGGATGGAGGGATAATTTCACTAACTCTGTGTGTGCCTTGATTTCGATTGTCAAACAGAATGACCTATGTGTTAAAACCTGCAAAAACAATAGGATTTGTACAGCTGAAATAACTGTACCTCCCTTCCATTAATGAATTTTAGAGAGCCCAAACCTACTAGCTGCCTACACCAATATCTGTTTTCCTTAGTAATAGATTCCCTGGGCACATGACTGGAAGAAAGACCACACCTCACAGCCTCTTCTGCAGCTTAATTTCCCACGTGACAAATTTCTGGCCAATGTTATCTAAATGGAAGTGAAGTATGGCAGCTTCCAGAAAACCTCCTTAAAGGAGGGTTGGCGTGCACACTTTGCTTCTTCTTCTTCATCTTTCCCCCAGCCTGAGGCTCAGAATGAGGAGGCGCTGATTAGAAGAAGAGAACCACTTCTCGAAGAAGGCAGATGGCATCAGAAGGAGCCTGGCTCAATGTCCTTGAGAGGACCCCGTCCTGACCCTGGACTGCCTGCATCTGGATTCATCTACATGAAAGAAAACTAAACATTTATCTCTCCCTTAAACCACCCATATGTGGGGTTTCCTGTCATTTGCAGACAAACTGAATTTTGACTTACACACACACAAGTGTTTTCTGTGGAGTCGCCTCCGGCAAAAGCGCTGACGGGGGTGGGAGGTGGGGGGAGAAGTGCTTTCTCTGCTCCCAAACTCTGATTTCTTCCAATTTAGTAAGGTCCCTCGGGGTGTCCAGGGAAAGCGAAGTAGTGAGGCAGTGAGAGGCGGCAACAGGGTTGCTCCAGAAACGACCGTGGTGAGCAGACTGGCGCCTCCACGCACAGCTCAGCTCTAACTCCAAGGTGCGTGACAACCCTAAAGTGTTTGGGCCAGTGTGTCGGAAACCACTTTGTCTGTGATTCATTCACCTGGTAGTCAAGTCACCATAATTGTCAATCCATCTTCAGAGGTTTTTTACATTCTTTCCCACATCCCATCCTCATTTGCCACCTTGTTTTTTTAATTATTGAGTACTTCTAAGGGTGTTCCTGAGTTTTTTTTTTTTTAATCTTTGACAAACAGTCGTCAAATTTTCAGTGTTTTATGGACAATGATTTAAAAATATATATGGGGGCCCTTTTTTTCGTTGTGAATAAATGAGAAACTTTTTAGCCAGTTTTACTAAAGATACTTTTCTCAAATTGTAAGCATTTTTTGCTTTCATTTTTTTATTTAGTTTTATTCAGTTATGTTGCTTTGTATTTAGTTTCACATCGAGAGCTTCCAAACAGATGCAAAACTTTCAAAGAGATGAATCTCAAGAAAACTGGTCTTTAGATGATTGATCATCAGGCAGGTTTTCTATACATTGGTTTTGGGTTATGTGATCTCCTCTTTACACACAAAACATTTCCGGGATCTATGCTTCTCAAACCTCATCAAATGACTTGAAGTCACCAAGTCCCAGCTTCCACACTTGTGAGGTAAAGACAAAAAATGTCCATTTCATTTCACTATTATGAACAATAAATGTTTAGCAAAGCAATAAAAAGGAAGACAATTGAAAATGTTAAACAGGATGAGGAGTGACCGCCATTCTCACACTTCACGGGTGGGAGCATGGATTAGTACAACCACTTTGGAAAACGATTTGAAGTTACTCTCAAAAAACTGAACCCACACTTACCCTAAATCCCAGCATTGCCACTACTAGAAAAATATTCCATAAACTTTTTTCATACCCAGCAGATATGTACGAATGCTTATAGCAGCATTTGTAACAGCAAACACTGGCAACTCCCCAAATGTCCACAACAAGAGAATGGATAAATGAGTTGTATTACATTCTTACGATGGAATAGTATATAGAGAAGAAAGTGAATGAACTGCCATTGCATGTAGCAAGATATACAAAAAAAAAAATCAGAAGACTATATAGAGTATAATCTTATTTATATAGTTAAAAAGCAAGCAAACCTAAGTAATTATTTTTTAGGGATGCGTACATAGATGTTATAAGAAAATCAAAGGAATGATTAAGTTCAGGAGACTTGGTTACATTTGGTGGGCAAGAAAGGGACCCTGAGGAGATTCCAGAATACAGTTATATTCTGTTTCTCAGGCGGTAAATATATGCGAATCTATTTTACCATTCTTCATGGAACTCGGTTCAAGTAGACAGCTGATGAGATCAAAATTCACTTTGGAAAGGATAGAGTATGCTCTGGTCCCAGGTCCCCTTGGATTCCATGAACCAACCTGTCACGTGATAAATGCATACTATGGTCACCATGGGAACCAAGTAAAAGAGTAAATGGCTGCTGTTGGGGCCATAGCGCAGATCCCACGTTCCAGTTTCTGTGAGTCTTATATGCAAGGCAGAATTTATTTCTTCTCAAGGACTGGATCATTTGCGTCAGAGTAAGAAAAAACACCAGCATGCTGTTGAGAGTACAAGTATCCATGGGTTTACACAAGTCACATAGTTATTTGACTTCCTTTGAATATCTCTTAACAATAATCACCCTCGAAGCCCTAAAACCGTCCCTGCAGTTACATAGGAACCCTCTCTAGTTGTTCCATGAGACAGAGCAAATAGGCATGTCGTCTGTGGACTGACTCTCCAGATGTGGTTAATGATCAATACTAAAGAAGGGGGGGGGAGTGTGTATGTGGGTGGTACTGAGCCATAGGAGATAGTCGGAGACCCTACATCAAAGTAAAAAAAAAAAAAAGCGACAACCGCCACAAATTTAATTCAGAAACAAAACATTCTTTCTTTGGGTTTCAATTGTCTCTTTCTTTCTACACAAATACCTAGCTTCTGTATAATGATTGGTTCAAGCCCCACTTAGAAAACAAACCCTTAGCAAGATTCCAGTTCATTGGTTAACAAGGAGGGAAGAAAGCTTGCTTCATGCTATAAAAAGTTTGATGTAATTGCCCTCTCCTCCCTGGCCTCTTTTTGTCTTAACAGCAAACTCCCTCAGTCCTGAGACTCTGCTTGGATTTTCTCCCAGTATTTGAATACATAAATATAGGTCTGCAAGTGCACTGCCTCTGTTTATGAGCCTTTTAAAGATCAAAGAGTCATTTTCAGCTCTCGGGCTCATCACTTTAAAACATACTCTACTTCACCATTTAAATGGTAGTTCTTTCAGAATGGCCCATTAGGCTCTTCTCATCTTGTCTTAACACTGAGCCCCACCGTTTGTGCAAAGGAATACTTTTAATGGAGGATTCAACTGTATTTCCACCATGTGAAAAGGCTCACCGCCTGCCTCACTTTAATGAGGCTGAATTTTAGAGAGTGCAGGTCTGAGCTGCTGCATGTGTCATTCTGAAGGTGCCATAACTCCGAGAACTGGTTGATCACATTGAGGAAAGAAACCATCACGAAGTCAGAAAGACCTGGAAGTGTAGAGAATAATTCCAAAGTTATGGGTCATGTACAGCCTGGTGACCAGGTCGCATTGCATAACAGTCATGGTCCCTACGTGCTTAACTTGTGTTTTCTTGGAAACATCTTTAAATTCAATACTGAGTTCAAATCTGAACTTTGGGACAGTTTAAGTATGTCTCACACAGACTAAGATGACTGGGAAACTAACAAGAGGAAGCATAAAACTGGAGAATAAAAAAATAAAATGCCAGGGACTTTGAGTTTAAATTGGTGTATTTTCTGAAATTATAAACACAGTTTAGGTTTTCCCTGTCCCGGTTCTCAGAAGTATATCAGGATAGATATCCTGACGTTAGAAAGAGTTAGGCATTTGGTATGTGAAATGTAGATTTTGAAAGATTTCTGCTTCCAGTAGTGGTGGAGTTGTATGCTATAAATTAACACTTCCATAAGGAACAACCTAAAAAATTTTCCAAGAATGTGTGTGTGTGTTTGGGGGCGGGGGGTTGTATTTAAGATACCTCAAACCAAGGTGGCAGATACCTGAGGAGCCGATATCCCAGAAAGAAACAGAAAAGGAAAAGAAGTGAGAAGTGAGATGAGTCTGACATTTGGCACTGCTTTTGCCTTTTCCCTTCAGGTAATTTTTTGTTTCTCAAGGATACTGAGAAGCTAAAATATTTCTGTTAGTCTTACAAGGTACAGAGACAAAAATTGAGGTTCAGGGCCCTTTGAGGAAGAGAGGTGAGAGAGGTGCTGATAAATAGCTCAGGCTTTTAGTGAGATGCACAAAGCGCTGTACTTGGGTGCATAGACTCACAAATACTGAAACCCAGACTCTCATCACCGCAATATCTGCATGGGTTAAGGTAAATTACTCTAAACCCAACAGCCTTCTAAAGCACACAGAGCCTCAAGTTATCTCGACAATTTTTTATACACCATACTTGGTGTTCAATTGGAAATTACTTGGCACACCAAAAGACACAAACAAATAACTGAAAACCAAGAGAAATCACAGATAAAGGAATAGTTCCCCAGGAGTTATCAAACATGGGTAAAAATACATGTGATTAATAAATGCAAGAGATTTATATAGCTATAGGTAGGCCCTCAGCTGAGAACTTGAAAATATTAAAAGAAAAAAAGTGAGCATTCCACAACTGAAAAATACTTGAACTGAAATTAATAACTTAACTAATAAATTTAATAATAAATGAGAGACAGCTAAAGAGAGAATTGGTGGATTGAAGGATGAGTCAAAAGAAATAGCCAGACTGAAATACAGTTTATAAAAAAAAAAAAAAAAGTACACACAGAGGATAAAAGAAAAGACATTTTCTACCACCTCATTTTATGAAGCCAGCATAACCTTGTACCAAAACCTGACAAGAACATTGCAAAAAAAGAAAAAGTACGAATGAATCTTACATATAAGAACAGAGACAAAAAAGATAGAATAAAATATAATCAAACTGAATTTTGCAATATGAAAAAGGGTCATACATCAGCTCATGTTGATTTTGTTCCAAGAATTCAAGCTCGTTTATCATTCAATAGTCAATCAATTAGAATAGTATAAATTGTAGTCTATTTGTGCAATAACGAAAATCTAATAAACTACTACTTCAGCAACAAGATCTTTCTCACAGACATAAGGTTAAGAAGCTAAGCAACAACAACAACAAAAATATGTACTGTATGATTTCATCTACATAAAGTTCAAAAACAGGCAAAACTAATCTGAGTTTGTAGAGGTCAGAAGAGTGATTACCTTCAGGAAGGAAGAAGGGCAAGTGATTGGAAGGGGACCTAGGAGGGGCTTTCAGGGTATTGATAATGTTCTATCTCTAAGTTCTATATCATCAAGTGAAACCACAAGTTATGATTTGTATATTTTTTGTGTCTGTGTATACTTCAATATAAAAGAAAACAAAATAGATTTAAATATTGGAACTAAAAGCTGACATTTAGACACCCGAAACCTAGTAACACACAAGTTATAACGAATCACAATGGCATAGAACTTTACAGTTTTAAAAAGAGCATTTATACTTTACTTTCCTTGCTCTTCATGTCAGTCATCAGAGGGTGTGTAGGGTGTGTAGGTGGATATTACTATCGTTCCAAGTATACAGATGAAGAAACCGCAATATTGAAAAGATCAGCAACTCATCCAAGATGTTATAGCTACTATCACAATGCCAAGCCAAACAAACATCTACTAACAGAAAATTCTACGGTTACATTAACCATGTTTTCCCATTGGAGTCTAATTTAACAAATCTCATTTAAACCACTCCACTGAAATTGACGAACATGGCTATTCACATTCCATTTTTCCCATTGCTTTTCAAAGCCAGATCATCCTGGCGATGGAGCGTGGTGAATGGAGCATAGACTTTAAAGTAAGGCCATACCTTAAAGAAGGAAAATTCATACCCTGTCACAAATTAACTGTGTAAACTTGGGCATGGTACTTCATTGCTCTAAGCATCGCTTTCTTAATCTACGAAGTGGAACTAATGATACACCTCTCAATGTTGTTGTGAAGAGTAAATTAGACGACATGGGAAAATTGCCTAGCATGGTGCCTGAAAGCAACTGATGCTCAGTAAGGTTAGTTCTACCCCCATTCCCAGCCACAGCTTCATAAAAGAAGTGAGTCATCTGCTCTGTGGAGATCAACCCAAAAGCCTCTCAAATAATTGTGGAATAAGGTATAGAGAGACACCTGAGTTTATCTAATTCAGTAAAAGCCCTTGCCAACCAACTGACTTATTCAAGGTCATTACTTAGTCAGACACAACCAGATTTAATCCCTAAGCAAACCCACCTAGGCTCCCTGAACTCAGATAAATCTATCCCCTACCACCACTACTTACTACCTTTCTTTTCCTCTGGGGAGAGAGGCTGTTTCAGCTTTCATCCAAAAACCTTATTGTCTCGACCATAATTTGTCAGTTGCTGTTTGTCACCTTGTTCTTAAACCAACTATAAGTTCCATGAGAGCAAAGACTACACCTTCTATTTAAAGAACAAGATAAGATATTCGGATACATGTCAATCGTACAAATCTTTATTGCACATCAATGATATGCCAACCAGAAAAACAACAGAGACAAAAATCAAAACTCAAAAATTTTCCCACGGTAGGGACACTCTCCTCCTGTCATGATGGCAGCCACCGTTAGATTTTCAGGAATTTTGTGAGCTGGCTGAGGTTAGCAGCTTGCTATATAGGTCGTGGTAGGAGTTTCCACATCCGTGAAAACAGCAAATGCCACAAATTTGGGCCTCTCTGCACCTCTCCCCACATCAGAGCCCGTTGTTAGACATTTCCCAGCACAGCTGAGCCCGGAACCTCACAGAGTTGCTCCTCCACCTCCATCCTCAAAAGGAGTTAAGTAGAAAAGGCAGCAGGACTGGAAAGAAGGGCCCGAGACAGCACTGGAGAGCATCAGAGAGCATCAGACATTGTCTTGCTCCCTTAGAAGGGGGTACCCAGGACCTCGCAATCAAGAAAAGAAGGAAATGGAGTCATGGGCTGATGACAGGAGACCTTAGTGGGACTACAAGTATCTCGTAAAATAATTATTTTGATTAGATTACTAGAAATAACTAACTCAATAAAAACGGGCCACGGTGAGCATATAGTATGAGCCGAGGAGCATGATTAATCCAATCTTTCTGAGGTCCAGAAGAAGAAAAGGAGGAAGAGAAAGACGAACCATATGCTGGTGGCCTGGAGGCTGGCCGTACTGGGACCACAGACCTCTCAGTGGAAGCCATGAAGGGCAGAGGAACTTAGAGACAAGATGCCGTGATTTTCGGCAGATGCTGCCCTGGATGGAGGAGGAAATGAAAAACTGCTAAACTCACCGGGCAAGATCCCAAAGCAACCAAGAAAAACACCAGAACAAATGAGTGCACCCGGAAGTAATTAAGATTTTGCTGCCTGTATTAGTCTGCTTGAGCTGCCATAACAGAATTGCACAGGTTGGATGGCTTAAACAACAGAAATTTATTTGTCACGGTTCTGGAGGCTGGAAGTCCTGGATCAAGGTCCAGTAGGGTTCGGCTTCCGGCCAAAGCTCTGCTCCTGACTTGTGGATGGCCATTTTGTCCTCACACGACCCCGGCTGTGTGCGCCCTTGGGAAAAGAGAGGAAGCTCTCTCTTTCTCTTCTCATAAGGCCACCAATGCTATCGAATCAGGGCCCCAACCTTATGATCTCACTGAAACTTAATTACCTCCTGAAGGTCCTGGCTTCAAATGCAGTCACACCGGAGGTTATGGCTTCAACGTATGAATTTGGGGGGACACAATTCAGTCCACAGTGTTATCATTAGGTAGAGAAGGGACTCCCAATAGGGAATGAGTTAAAGTTCTGTTAGTGAGCCTGTGGCCAACAGACACTGTTTCCAGGGCCAGTGTGAGTCTAAACTGTCACGTTAGGGTAGAGGGGAGTTTGGAAATATCTGTAAAACTTACAAAAGTGTTTGCCTTCTATTCCAGTGACTCTTCTTCTAGGAATTTCTCCTGTGGGGCTACCTTCACTGTGCAAATTGACATATGCATAGTTATTCACTGAAGTTTTGTTTATAATAAAGAAAGTTTGGAGACAAACAAGGATCTACCAATAGGAGACAGGAGGTTAAATCAATAATGGAATACTCTATATTTATAAAATAATGAAGATGCTCTCTACATCACAATATGGAAAAGAAATGAAGAAGGCAAAGTACAAAATGGTGCAAACGATATACTACATTTTATGTAAAAAAGAGAGGAATAAATATACATTCACAGTTGGTTCCATTTTTAAAGGATTCACAAGAAACTAATAAAATGGGAACAAGACATCGTTAAGTTATAGCTTTTTTATGTTGTTTTGCTTGTATGTAACGTGATCGTATGATCTGTTGAAAAATAACAGCAAAAATCATCAAGCTGCATTTCTTCTCATGTGAGTTTGAGACTTAAAAAAATGACAATCTGCTCTACCTGTGTCCTCCATATTGAGATGTTCAAGGAGTGCTTGCTGTTGACTGATTCTGATCCTACTGAGTCACGAATATGACATTCTTCAATGCAATAAGAATGGGATGGGAATGTAGGCTATGCCTGATCCTGCCTGAGAAGCACGGGCTGAGTCGGCCGATGAGCATATGACTTTAAAAAGGTCACCATCCTCTCACGGCTTCAATGTTTCACATTATAAAGAAATAAATCGGTTCAGTTCAGCAAATATTCATTGAGAAATGACTCCTATCCTAAAGACTCAAAACTGCACAAGATCCGGTGCCTGCCCTTCAAGGCCTGGTAGAGCGGCGGAGCTGAGCCAAGACAAGGACGAGAGACAACAGAAAGTGTCGGGGACCATGACCAGAGATGCCTCTAGGAAGTGCACTCTTGAGACCGGAAGAGGACTGACCCCCTTCCAGTGTGTTCAGGGAAGACTTTCTGCAGGAAAGAAGTGAGGAAGAAAGTGTCCCAGGCACTTCTGTGACCAGGGTATGGGCCACGTGAGGGGCAGTGAAGCAAAATGGGGCTCCACAGAGGACCAGCACCAAGGAAAAGGTCCCTCGGTAGGACCTCTCCCCTGTGGGCCACAGCTCTGCCGAGCTCTGCTTCAGAGGAATGAGGGAGGTGGCCCCCAGCACATGCATCTCCCCTGGGGCCCACAGCTTGTTCTGTCCTCGGGGAAACGTGCCCGCCCTAGGTCTCTGACCCTCTCCCCACTGCTTCTAGCTGCTGGCAGGCCCACCTGGTCGCTGGTCTTGCAGGGACCGGACCTGGGGCTTGTGCTACATGGAACTGTCCTCATCTCCTTTGCTTCCCACAAGAGCCCTTCAAGGTTGTGGTCCTTCATTCATTTTGCAAATGAAACACTGAAGCTCAAGGGGGGTTAACTGGCCAAGTTCTCAAGTGTCGGAGCCAGAATTCGATTCCAGGTCCCTCCTTTCCAAGCCAGGGAACTAAGCCTGTTCGTTAGTTTGCTTGACCAACAGGTTGGCCAGTCTGGACTTTGTCCCAACCCTCTAGGGTGAGCTTCTCCCATGCCCCCGCCCACCCTACTCATCCTCCAAAGCCAAGGCCAGCCCCGCCCCCTCCCTGAGCACGGCTGGATCAGATTAGCAAAAGCAACAACATTCTCAAGGTTGCCCCACTTGGCTCCAGCAATTAATTAAGAGCTGTGTGAGAGCCTCCAAAGGGCCTGCAAGCTCCAGCAAGATACACACACATAGTTTAATCCAAAATATTTGCTGTGTTTTTCCCCTTGCTGGGGAACCAGTCCTTACCTGTTACCTGAACCTGATTAAATTCTTAAGCCGCTCATTCTCAGTACCAGCCATGAGCCAGCCTGTTGGTCAGATGTAAGGTGGGAAGGTGGCTGGAAACCTGACAACAATGATAATAATCGATTAATAAATACATCTGTTTACTGGCTGTTCCTGGAAGCATCCAAGATCCTCGTCAGGCATTGCTTATCCTGGTGAACAATAACTTAGTACATTTGGGACCTGCAGGCTCAGCCAGGGCGTGGAGGTCCCTGAAAGACCCTGCCCAGAGAGGGCTACGGAAGGGCTGCCTCTTGGCCCCAGATGCTGTTGGCCAACTGTTTCCTCGCAGTCTTAGAAAAGGTCTAGGGATCAGGCAGTCACACATCCCACCAACGCCTGCTTCATGTTCTCTGTTCCGCCAGCATTAAAGCTCTCTCTCCGGAAAGAATCTGAACCCACCCGGTCTCTCTCCCTTGGGGCCAACACCTACCTACACCAGGTCAGCAAACGTTTTCTTTAAAGAGCTAAATAGTAAATGTCTTAGATCCAAGGGACAAAAGCAAGGATATTATGCAGGTGTTTATATTTAACAAGGGAGAAAACGTATTTCCACAAACTTTTATTGTCGAAGTTTTAAATCTAACAGTATTAATAACTGGATACTATTTTTTAAATACAGGTCAACTAATAAAAAATATATAGATTCTTGGGCCTCAGTCAAAACTCTCTGAATCAGGATGTAAAGATTACATATACATGGGTATGTGTGTCTATACACATATATAAGCATATAATATATATGTTTATTTAGAAATTACATATGCATATAAATATGTGTGTATGTGCATAAATACATGTATTTGTATATGAATGTATATATAGTATGTGCATATACATATATATGCAAATACTATATACAGTATAGACACATATAGTCATATATATTGCCTATGTGTATGTGTGTGTACATGTATGTATGTGCACCTGTACATATACATGTGTGCACGCACACATACATATACACATACAGCAACACACACATGCATACATATGTGTGTATTGTCCTTGGAGATTTTGATGACTAAATACATTTTAAAGATACAATGTCCCTGGGCTGTTAAGTGTCTATATAATAAAGAAAGGTAATGCTGACCAATTTTGTACTTTGTACAATCTAATGATAAACGTATTTGTAAACAATTGCTAAGCCCAGCGGTTGAAGCCAAGCAAAGGAATCTCATGTCTCTTGAATTTAAGAAAGCTACTAACGAATGACTAGATTACATTGTAAGAAAGTCTGTCAACAAATTGAAAAATGCCCCACAGTTGACTATATCGTTTGGTCACCTTTGTGTTTACACGACGCTGGAGAGGCTTATTGGAGGTTCACAGGGGAGACCCCCGAGCCTACTGCCTCCCCCACATCTCATAGCTAGTAAGTGGCCACCTTGGAGTTTAACCCTGAGCTTCCAAACTTGGGACCCAATGTTTTTTCCATCAGGGAAAGAATTATTCTGAACTCCCCGCACCCCCCCCCCCAAAAAAAAGAATGAATTGAACAAGTATAAATTACTGCAAAATCCAGATTAGTGGAATCCAAATTAATGTTTGAGTTATATCAGTGATGGGTACTTGAGAAATTATAGTTCTTTAAAAACTCCCTGAGCCTGCACATTTTTTATTGAGAAAACCTTTCCAACTTTCCACTTGCTCAGGGCTCTGAACTTCCTGCTTATTTATACAAGCAAATTAGAATTCTGCAGCTAGCTTTCCTTTGACAATTGCATTAGAAGGAAGAACAGCCCTTAGGCTCCATTATTTCCCCTTTATCACCTCTGGGCACCGACGAAGGCGTGGGATAAGAACAGGAACACAAATTCCACTCCCACATTTGTTTGTTCGTTCATTCAATAGATAACTGAGTGTTCACGGCATCACTGTTCAGCATCTTCTCTCTCGTACCCATGTGGAGCAGAGAAGCCAGGAGACCGGCGGGTCCCCTGGATATGTGGGCAACCGAGGTGAGATGAGGTTGACCCATTCGGCGGTTGTCAGTCGCAGCTTTGAACCTCTCCGGGACTTCCGTGTGAGAGCTGCCCGTCGACAGGCATCCTTCGACTCCAAATCGTCATGCAGAGTAGCGAGAACTGAAGACCCGCACACTCTGACGCTGATGTGGATGAGGCAATTATTGGAAACACTTTCCAAGGCATCCCGGCTTCGTCGTGAACATTATTATAGTCTTCATTCACACTTCGTACACCACGTAAGACCCAAATCTGTATCCTCTTGTCATGTAGGGTTTGAATCACCCCTACGCCCCTCGCTTACCCCACCTCTGCCTCTACCTAGGCGCCAGTCCGCAGAAGGCAGGCCGGCCCTGATGCCCCTTTGATCCACTAAAGCATCAGTTCTCACGTTGGCTGCAAACTGCCGTAACATGAGAAGCTTCACAAAATGCCGATAACTGGCGGCACTCACAAAGATTCCACTTTACCTGGTCTGGCCTGGCCATCAGGATTTCTAGAAGCTTCTGAGAGGAGCTAACATGCAGCCAGGGGCAGAAACCTTGGTGATGAGCCTTCTCTGAGACAAAGACTTGTAATTCTGGAGGCTCTAGTTTTAAGTAAGGGGAGCGATTAAGGCTTTCATTGATGTGGGATTGAGCAAATATAGTTAAATGACTGAGGTCCCTACATTTCCAGTTCTCCAGATGATCACGAACTTTCCATGGCTCTCCAGAGTTTAGGCCACCCCTCAAGTTTCCTGGATAATGTGGGTTTTGAGGTGATGCATGCTTATCAACACACACCAAACTAATTGAAAAATAATGAAAAATTTTCGACTGAAATTTAATGAAGAGTTATTTTAAAAACATAATAGTTAGCTTGTTGGTCTGCAAGAGAGAATTATCAAGTTTTATTTTTTCAAACACACATATAATACAGAGGCTATCTTAAAAGGATGGATTCATTGCCTGTATGCTAAAGAATTTTTGGTCTTTCAAATAGATTTTCAAGGGATTTATGTCTGTATTCATTTCCTATTGCTGCTGTAACAAATTACCACCGACCTCATAGCTTAAAATGACACAAATTTATTCTCTTCCAGTTCTGGTTGTCAGAAGTCTGAAGTGGGGGGTGTGGCTCCATAGTGTAGCAGTTAGCACATCTGCTTTACACAGAGAAGGTCCTGGGTACACGCCCCGGTGGAGCCACGGTCCATGATCTACGGCCATGCCACCCTGAACAAGCCCAATGGCTGATCTCAAAAGCCAACAGGGTCAGGCCTGGTTAGTACTTGGACAGAAGACCACCTAGGAAGACCAGGTGCTGTAGGCATAAATAAGAATATTAATTAATTAATTAATTAATTAGTAACGTCCGAAGTGGGGCTCGCGGGGCAGTTTTCCTTCCTGGATGTTCTAGGGTAGAGCCTATTTTCTCGCCTTTTCCAGCTTCTGGAGGCTGTACAGGTTCAGTGTCTCGTGGCCCTCCCTCTGTCCTCGGGTCTAGGAAAGACAGGCTGAGTGTCCCTCGCAATGCCATCTCTCTGATTTTGGCCCTTCTGCCTCCCCATATGAGGACCGGGTCCGCCATACAATCCAGAATAATCTCTTTATTTTAACGTCAGCTCGCAAGCCGCCTGGTTTCCATCTGTCGCCTGAATTCTCCCTGATGGGAAACACAACGTAGTCACAGGTTCTAAAGATTTGGACCTGGGCAGATCTAAGGGGCCATTGTGCCCACTTCATATCCGAATATCCTAAGAGCATAAATGGTGCTTAAAAACCTTTCTTAGCTGAGGAGAGGAATTTGAAAAGCTGATCACCAAATTCGGACCCATGCGTCATCCAAATAAATCAGGAGCAGGGACAGTCCCTGTGATAGCTGGCCTTGGGCTAACACTGTCTGACCGAGGTGAACCCGCCGGGTGCAATCTGCATTTGTGCAATGGTTGCGAAGATGCAACACGATTTTTAGTCTTTTAGGATTAAAAATCCTTGGTCTATCGCGTCCCAAGTCAGACGTATTTCTTCCTGATCGAGTGTTCGCGTCTGTTTTTAAGTGTGTCCCGGTGTGTGCATCCTCCTTCACTGGTCCCTAAGGATCTCTACCTCCAGCCACCTGTGCGCTCTATGTATGGATATCTGTCAATCATCTCTATCTCTTCCTTCATTTTCTTTCTCTGCTTCTTTCTTTTCCCCTATTTGTCCACTTCTTGAGAAATATCTTGTAAGTGAATAGAGGACATTTGGAGCAGAAGCACAGAGGGTTGATGTCACCTTGTCCTTCAAAATCTTATTGCCAAAGCCACAGACACGCCAGCTTAAGGGGTCGGCAGAAAGGCCTCCCAATGGACCCTTACATCTGGCTTTGTATTCTAACCTCTCTTGCCTGATGCGTTACAGGGCAGGTATGCACTGTTCCACACCTAGATTCTCTGGGCTACACCTTAACAGCACTCAGGGACTTGAGAGTATCTGGAACCTTCCCTGGCTCTGCCATAGGCCTTCTTTTTCTCCAAGTCCTAGCAAGACCATAGCTCTTGGAAATTTGAAGGGAAGATGGCCGATCAGCCGCAAGATGATGCTGCAGGCTAAAGAGGCTCTGGCCTGAGCTGGGCACCCTAGAGCCACGGGCCCGTGCAAGAGGAGTGACCCATTCAGTCCTCACCAGCTCAGCTCGGGCCGGTGAGCAGATGACAGCTCCGTGAGGACGCCGTGGCTTCTCATCCATCACAAACACCTGACCGAGCCCTCTCTGGGTCTCCACTTTTTCTGAGTTAAATAGTTATTATAGATTTTTTTCTTTTGACGTCAGATTTACATTCAAGAATCTTAGTGTGCGTGCTTGCACCCATGAAACCTGAATCTTTTTTGCAAGATATAGGCCATTACCATCATTGCAGAAAACTCCTTCATTTCCCTCCTCAGTCGACCCTTGCCCCTGGAGCCTTTCTCCTATTTATTTTAAGTCAATGATTCTATTTGAAATTTCATACGAAGGCTGGAATTTATTTTACAGTTTAGATTTATGTGATAAAATGCGATACATACATCACATGGAAACTCTTAGTTGTTCAGTCAGCTCGAATGGGAGGTTGATCAAATGGGAAACTTCGGGGGCATTTTAAATTGTTTCTTCTTCTTATTGCGGTAAAGTACGCCTACGCAAAGTTCACCATCATAAGCATTTTTAAGAGAGCAATCGGCGGCATTCAATGTGTCCATCATGCTGTGCACCTGTCACCACCGCCTGTCTCGAGAATTCTTCTCATCTCGTAAAGCTGAAACTCTAAACGCCTCGGCCTTTTCTGTTCCGTGTGGGAATCCCGCATCTTAATTCTCACTCTCTTGCCTTCGTCTCGCTTGGCTTCTCTGTTCTTTTCCACTGGGAAACAACTTCTGTTCAGATCGGTAGAATTTTTTTCTTTTTTCTTTTTCTTTTATTTTCTTCTCACCTTTCCACGTTCTCTTCCTATATTTCTCGTCCTCATCTGTCTTTCTTCCTCCCACCTTTTTCATTTTTCTCCCTTTTTTCCTCTTTCTTTTCCCCCGTCTTTCTTCCTTTCTTTTCCTTTATTCTCATTTATTTTTCTTTTCCGAGCTCCCTTTTCCACCCCTCTTTTTTTCATCTCCTCCCCTATTCCCTTTTCTCATCTATTACTTTTTTCCTCTCTCTTTTCTGTTAAACACCCCCAAACAACAGACTGTGGGACGACGATCCAAGGTAAAGATGGGGCTGAGGTCACCGGGTGGCCCAGAGGAGGCAAGGCAGACAAGATGTCACTGACGAGTGTTCATGGAGAGAGCCAGGCTCAGCCCCGTGACAGACGGAGGGAGGCTGGGGACGCGATGCTGGTGTCCAAGGCTTGGCAGCAAGTCGGGGAGATAAGGCGCCCACACGGAAGGCTGGCAGGGTGGCAGACAGGGCAGCACCCGAGGTGCTCACCCAGATCAACCAGAGGACAGGCAGCGCTCCAAGCGTTGCACGCAGGACGGGGGTTTAGCGCTCATATGCGATGTAATGCATTTTCCTGTAAAAACCACGTTCTGCGTAGAGAGTGGGTTGTTGGCCAGCTGATAAAAGCCGACATAAATAACCACGGTGGGTAAAGCATGGCGCTCAGAACACCTTTTGGGGGGCACCTACCCACATAACGCTATTTACTTCTGCAGGAACATTGGTTTTTGGTTGCAACTTGTTACCGAAACATTTCGATTTGCTCGCCATCACCCTGGGCAGCCCGAAGTGGGGGAGGCTTTGGGAAAGGAGGGCTGGGGTGTTCTGGGCCACCGGTAACTTGCGAGAGTGTTAAGTGCGTTCCCTTGATAGTTTGAACTGGGAAGCGAACCTAGACGAGGTGGGCTGTTCATCAACCAAGCTCAGGAAAGCAGAGCCCGCCTGTCCAATGCAATGCCACAGAGGGACATCTCGGTCAGAGATGCTTCAGGAAGGAGGCAGGGACTGACCTGGGCCCACAGGACAAGCAGCGGGGGGTAGAGACTGGCACAAAGCGGGGCGAGCAGAAGAGCACGGGAAGAACCACGAGTTCTCACACGGAGTTCTGCAAAAAGGCCGCTCAGGCGGTGGGGGCGAGTGGCAGGAGCGAGGAGCGTGGGGGTAGCAGGCCGGCGAGCACCTTAAGAACAAGGCTAAGCATTGTGAACTTTCTCTCTGAGTCAAAGCGTGGGCATGGCCCATTAAGAGATGGTACTAGGGCAGCAGCAGCATTAATTTTTATGAAATGGAACCAAACCAAGTAGAATGGAATAGAACACACTAGAATGGAAAGGACGGGAAAGGAAAAATGTCAGGGAGGGTGTCACCTAGGAAAAGTAAACATTGTTTCATGATTCTTGTCTGTTTTTTTTTAAGTGCGCATGTGTGTATATGTATGTATGCATGTATATGAGCATGTATAATGTACACACATACATATGTGTGGGTCCCGTTCTAAAATGCATTTCTTTACCGTGGACTTTTGAGTAATGGCGTGTTGACATGGATGTTTTTTAAAGTGACTCCAGAAGTGGTGTGGGGAGTTGGTTTCGGAGGAGAGGGCCCGGCAGGGGGCGGCCTGGGGAGGGTGCAAGCAGAGTAGTGGAAGGACGAGTGTGGACGCCCGAGGGATTCGTGCGGGGACAGCAGGAATGGAGTGAGTGGCCGCCAGCCCCACGAAGAGGAAGGGGGCCTGCCACGCGGGGTCTGGAGAACGGGCGACGAGGATTCCACGACTGCCAGGGAGTCCCCTGCCCGGGGCGGGGCTGGACTTACACAGCGACCTGCCCCAGGCTGCCGCAGTTCCCAGGACAAGAAAGTGTGCGTGTGTGTGTGTGTGTGTGTGTGTGTGTGTGTGTGTGTGTGTGTTTTGTAGGGGAAAAAAAAATTTTAATTTTACAAAACGCCCATTCTCTGTTCCATCTTAATTTCTTTTTTAAATTTTTGCATTTTTAATTTTAAAAAATGCTTAAATTTTAAGTACCACACTTTAATAATTAATATTTCCACTTTATATCACCATGCACGGGTAGATATGACACCTGTGGTAAGTATAATTGTTATTCCCTCCCCCAAAAAAAATCGAGGAACAAACGGCCTACTTTATGCGGCACGTGAAGTACTCAGAACGGATGGGCACGGCCCGTGAAAAGGTGTTGGGGCACCAGCAGCATTCATTTTTATAAAGTGGGGTCGGATGGAATGGAATGGAATAGATTAGAATGCAATGGACGGCCAGGTTAGCCTTGCATTGGTAGGACTGAGCTAAAGAGCCCCGAACCCACAGCCCGGGCAGAAGGGAGCACGCAGCGCGGCCCAGCAGGAGCCGAGCATGGCAGCCGGGAGTGGCGGGGGCCACTCTTTGACTCATCGTCCAATGGCATCAGAAATCTTGGTCACGCTGTGTCTCTTCCAGTGAGAATCATGATGACCACACAGCCCTCCTTTAAACAGAATCGGCCATATTATAGAATGAAGTCATCGTTCCAAAAATGGGGGAAAGCAAGATGCCACAGTTCCCGCCAGCAGCCTTGAGAATTAGTGGCTCTGCCAGCGCGTGTGACGGGCAGGCAGGGGGCAGGCCAGTGCACTGCGCCCTTTTGAGACTTTCGAGTAAGTCGAGGTCTTGCTCTTGAGGTTGCAATAATGCAGCTAAGGGATCATACAGGCTCTCAAAAAGTTAAGCGAAGCAGACTGGCCGAGCTACGTTGGGTCCTAGGCTACAAGCGAGAGGAGCCCACGCTATGGAAGAAAATGCACACATCCCAGCATGGGAAAAGAGACCTGCGCACTGGACTGGGGTGCATCTGGTTTCCAGGTACCTAGACTTCTTAGTTCCTTCAGGGCTTCCTCTCGCACCTTCGGTCTAGATGCAGAGAACTATGTACGATATCCACGAGAATTGCTAAGAGCCGTGGAGTGAGGCAAACACCCTGCTTTATAGGGATTAATTTCTAATTCTGTTAACACGAAGGCTAATCTCTTAGGTTAGGTCACAGTTTTAGGTTATTTGCCTTTAGGATTTTGCCTTTCTAATTACATCGGCATGGAAGGAGGGAAGGAGGAAGGACGACAGGAGGAAGGGAGTAAGCCGGGCTTTGAAGAGAGACGCTGGGCTCTCCTCGTCCTTGCTTCTAGCCACATCTACCTTTCCCTTCCTTTCTCCTGCCCACTCTTCCCACATCCTCGGCTGCTTCCTGGGTTCTTCTGGAAGGAGTCTTGACCGAGATAATGTCAGATGTGAAAGTTCCTCATGAACTAAAGCACCAAGTCCTCCGCCCCTATTACCTGTGACTTCCATGTGTGCAGGCGACTGCCTCTGTCTCCCCGCCTCCTTCCCCTCCTCTCCCCATTCCCCAGAATGATAACCAGCTGCAGACGCTGCAGATCCCAGGCACAGCTGGCATGCCGCTTGGGGGTGCTGCCCAGGTCTGTGGCCAATACCCTGGGCAGGGCCGCGAAGCCACCAGCACATCTGTGTCAATCTGTCTCAGCCAAGCAAGGAGCCTCTAAGGCACCAGCTAGCTACCCTGCAGATTCTCAGCCACCACAGGGGGCCCGTGACTCAGCCAGAGCCCTGTGAGTGGAACTCACCGAGAGTGACTAAGCCCTTCGCTGGGACTCTGTGGGCAGCCTGGCAGGACTTGAGATCAAGGAAGTGTTTGCCAGTGGTTTCAACGAGGACCAGAGGGGAGGGGTGGGTCGTCTGTGTCACCGGAGGCCACCAGAGTGGACTTGATGATTGAAAGAGACACTCAGAGGAGTCCCGATAAAGCTCCCCAGACTAGAAACAACAGAACTCACCACTTACACAGCACTTTTCATCTTCAAAGCCCAGAGCCTCAATTAAGTAATTAATAGGTCTGGTCATGTTCACAGCTCTCTGAAAACGAGACTGCTTTCCCTCCTGCTTTCCCTCCAGGAGAAGTGCTTTCGTGTCCAGCCCAGAGTAACCCCCAGAAGGCGAGCAGCGAATCCAGCAATGCCCCCCCCCCCCCCCCCCCGCCTCCCCGGCCAGCCCCGCCCCGCCCCGCCCCGCCCCGCTCCGCCCCGCTCACCCAGGCAACGGCAGGGGCCGCCCCTGGAACTCCTCCAGACATTGTGGTTCACTGCCCCCTCGAGGGTGTCCTGAGTATAGCAAGCACACGGAACACGAGCAGTGCACCCCGTAATGGGAAGAAAACGCCTGTCTGGCATCCCCAAGACTTCTTAAAGAGAGGAAAATATTAACCCAGAACATAATAACTCCTCTCTCTTTTCAGTCAAGACCTAGACAGACCGTGTTGATATTGAGTTAACAAATTCCGTAGGCTAATACCTTCCGCGTGAACTGAGAGGGTTCTTGAATTAATGGATGAACCCCTCCTTGGCACATTAGAGGACGGAAGGAAGGTGATGGCCTTCAATATTTATTTTTGATTTGGAAAATCCAAAGCAAGAAGGCTTTGAAGAAGTCAAGATCTGATTATAATTCTAGGCTTGGTGCCAACGGGATAAATTGCCTGGTGACTTTTTGCAGAGTTATCGACTCTGTTTGCCTCTGACGCCAATGGCCCAGCATGGTACAAAGCCTCAGAAAATGCTCAGAAAAGGGTGTCATTCCTATATGGCTGACCAAATGAAGAGCACTGGGGCTTCAGGACTGCCCCCTGCTGTCATGACCCGGTCACTTCAGTGGGCTGCTGGAGCCTCAGTCCACTCGCAAACCAGTAAGCGGCTTCACCCACGAGGAGTCTTCAGTCTCTATGGTTTACAAGCTGTCTGGCCTCCATGATTTAGTGCTTTGGGCTGGTGTGTTTACGGGCTCCTTGCCCTAGACAAAATTTTCTAAATAAATAAACATACAGATAAATTTTAAAAAGCCTCAAACACACACACACACACACACACACACACACACACACACGCACGCACGCACATGGACAAAGTGCGTGCCCCAAGCGAGCTAAACTTTCTTCATTCAAGTTTTAGATTCCCAGCGTTTTCACCCTGGCCAGGCCGGGTGTCACTGGAAGGGGCTGGAAACAGGCCTGCGGTGGTTCCCAAGAACAGGGAAAGATGGTCACAGCCAGCACACTTTGGGGGAGTTGGGGAGCAGCCGAGAAAGCGCACACGGCCCAGCTAACTGCGTTCCAGCTAACGGCTCGCCGTGGGGAATCCCGCCTCTGCCTCCGCCAGAGCCTGGGCAGGAGAGACGTCGGGGCAGGAGAGGGAGCTTACGGCCAGGGACGCGCAGAGATGACCGCGAAGAGGCAGCCGAGGCCTAACAGGTGGAGACGGCAACCCCAAGGGCCCCGCAACGGAGCCGGAGCCAGAGCCGGAGCCGGAGCGACAGCCTCCGGAGCCGCGTGTCCTCCCCGCTTCCATCGGCCGGCCGAGGGGCGACAGGAGGCAGCTTCCTGCACGGCCGATGACCTCATCCAAGAGCGGCCCTTCCCAGCTGACCCCGGAGTCACCGAGTCCGCTCCCGGAAAGTCCAGTCGTAAGATGACACAGCTGGCCGCCGAGGAGCGAGCTGCCCAAAACCGCAGGGGGAAAATATCCAAGAACCGAATCCCGGTGACCCCACCCTGTCTGCACTTACTCAGAGCTCGCTGGCCCGCGGCCAGTCAGCCTGCAGTCTGTCCAAACGCAAGTTTCAATTGAAAATGGAAACAAGTCAAGCCAAGACAAACCCAGGGCCCGAGGTGGCGGTAGCCCTGCCGTGGCACTTGGTCACACGGGGGGCGAAGGTCGCATACAGCGCTTCCAGGCGCCACTCGAGTGCCTGTCACATGGAAGCTCACTGACCACACAGCCGCTCTGTGACGCGCTTACTCCCAAGGGCCTCGTTTTAGGGGTGGGGAAACTGAGGCACCAGGAAGTGAGGTGGCTTGCCTAAACGCTCACAGTAGGGGGTGGGCCAGGCTTGCGCCCGTGGGTCTGGCCCCAGACCGGCCTCCCTGGTCCAGCCCGTCCCCTACCCAGCTGTGGGCCAGTGGGGACTTGGTTCTCAGACAGCGTGCTTGGTTGTGGTTGACACTCTCTCTGTGGTCAGACCGCGTTTACAACGTCCAGGGTCCTAAAGACGTGAGGTGGCATTGTGAGAACCACATTTGTCCCCTTGCTTCGGGCTCACTTCTAAGGGACAAGCTCCCACCCCTCCCGCCCATGCCAGTCCTGGACACAGGGCCTCGCGCAGCCGCACAGGTCAGGGGGCTCTCCGGGGAGGTCAGCACGCAGCAGGGGCGTGTGGAGGTTTCCTGGCGTGGCGCCTGCTGGGAGAACTTGACTTCTCTGAGCCTTTGTTCCTCCTCGGGAAGATGGCCATCATGAGGCTGGGCGTCCGTACCAGGAGGAATTTTTAAAAGACTGATTTAAAAACTATAATAACAAATAATTGCTATCCCTGTGGAAGTTACTAGCGTCCTACAAAGAGAGAATATCTATCTACCTATCATCTCTCAATCATCTATCAAGCATGTATCATTATCTATATCATCTACCCACCTATCACGTACCTATTACCTATCTATCATCTAGCTACCTACGTGCATACACGTCTCAGACATTCTAGCTGCTCTGTGCGATTTTCATTATGCGCTCGCAACAGTACCTGGGTTAGAATCCAGTTTCTCAAAATAGCTGTGTGACCTTGAATATGTCACTTAACATCTCTGTGCCTCATTTTTTTTTTTTTATTGAATCTGTAAAATGAGAAGCGTCAGAGTACTTATCGAATTGGAAGGTTGTCAGGGTGACATTCGGAAACCTACATAAAAGCTTGGACTGACAGCCTGGAGCTCGTTAGCTCTCAGTAAATGGAAGAAACTGACTTTGCCGTGCCCGAAAAGAGAAAACAAAGTGATCCCAAGAGCTTTTAAAGCAGTGCCTTTAGGAGAGCGCCGGCCTGTGCCGGCTGACCTGAGCTAATTTTTACAATTTTCTAGGAGGGAGATAAGGTCCAGAGAACAACTGGATTTGGCTACAAGAGAAGAAAGACCCAACCTCTGCAGAGCCATTAAGTCCCACATGGAGCACGGAAAGGGGCCTGGGGAGGAGGGGGCCAGGATCAGGGAGCCACTGGCCAGCCCATGTGACCTGACACAGGTCCCCAGGAGGCTACGAGATGTCCCTCTGTGTGACTCACAGCCACTGCCCCACGCAGGACAAGGAGGCCTAAGTCTGGAACATTTCTGGAAAAACATGCAGAATTCTCAACCTCTTTAGCTCCTTGAGGATTAGGGCGTGTTGGAACACCTGGCTTCCCCCACAGCACAGGGCATGTGTCCGGCGCTCAGCACAGTAAATGCCACACAGGGGTGCCTTGTGTGGGGCCCTGGGTTGGGGCTGCTCTGTAGGTTGGCTCGGGGTTTGTAGGGAGGGAGCATTGGAGAAAGTGTCACCTGTTTTGGTGTTAGAAGGTAACAGAAGGCAGAGTCCAGCTGCCCTAAAGCGTGGGCCAGGAGGTCCTCAGGGAAAGTAGAGTGGGCCTCTCCTCTCGGGGACCCACCTGGGTAGTCGGTGCTCATGAAGTTTGCTGAGCCTCTTCGCAAAGGTCGTCCAGCTCAGACCCAGAGACCAGCGGGCGGGGCAGGAGTGTCAGACGCGGTGAAAACTGAGTGTCACGCGGAGCCGAGCGGGAAGCCGTGCCTGGCTGCTCGCGGGCTGTGAACCTTCAGACGACCTCCTCGCTTCCCACTGCAAAGTGGGACGAGGTTCCTGAGCAGCTTCTCCTCGGCTCGTTCTCTCCTCTGAAGAGCGCAGGTGTCAGAAACTCAGGCGGACGATGGTTTGAGAGAGAAGCGAGTGAAGACCTACGGAGGCCTAGCAAAGCCCGCAACGTCCCAGCACTGGGAGGAGAGACGGTGAAGCTCAGCGGGTTTCGATTACTCTGCACAAGGCATTGCCTGGGAAGCTTCCCGCCTTCATTTTGGGGGCTGGAGTCATGAAGCAGCACACTCTGAGTGGCTTCCTACAGCAGTGTATTCGTTCACGCCTGTGGAGGCCACCAGTCTGCAGCCAAGGTATCGGCAGGGCTGGTTCCTTCTGAGATCCCTTGTAGAGTTCTTCCCCGGCTCTTCCAGCTTCTGGAGTGACAGCAGTCCTCGGCCGTCCTCGGGCATCCTCGGCCGTCCTCGGCAGTCCTCGGCAGTCCTCGGGCATCCTCGGCAGTCCTCGGCTCTCCTCGGGCATCCTCGGCACTCTTCGGCAGTCCTCCCGAGGACCGCCTCCCTGCCGTCCCTGCCTCGTCATCCACGGCTTTCTCCCCGGGTGTCTCTCTGTCTTCCCATGGCCACCTGCCCTCCATGTCTCCGGGTCCCTTCTCCTCTGCTTTATAAGGACCATTCTCCTCCAGTGTGCTGTCATCTCGACTAGCCACTCCCAAACAACCCTGCATCCAAAACAGCTCCCGTGCTGAGGTCCCGGGGATTAGGGCTGCGAGGTATCGTTTTGAAAGATGCAATTAAACCCATAACACCTACTAAAAACAACAACAACAACAACAACAACAACAACAACAACAGATTCCTGGTTCTCACCCACAGAGAATCTGAGTCTTTAACAAGGCTCCACCCAAGTGGTTCTGATGCAAGAGGCCCAAGGGCCACACTCGAGAAAGCCTCACCTGGCAGGTGGAGGTACACAGGCGACATGGGGCACGTCTCTCCATTCCCCATGTGATGCTCCTCCTGCAGCTACTGAGGAGACACCTTCTGGAATTCGAGGCAAGAGTGAACCTACAACAATACTTTTTTTATTATTATTATTTATGCCTACAGGGCCTGGTCTTCCTAGGTGGTCTCCCATCCAAGTACTAACCAGGCTCGGCCCTGCTTAGCTTCCGAGATCAGACATCAGATGTGACATGGGGCTGCTGGCAACGGCAACGTGCTCTCCAGAGCACGGTGGCTCGTGCTCCAGAAGGTGGAGGAACAGCTCTTCACGTGGAGGAGGAAATGGGAAATGCAGTCGGAAATGAGAGCAGTCTGCTTCCTCCACTCAAGTGGAGAGAGACGTCCGCTCAGGGGCCATGACGTCAAACTGGCCACGGGTTTACGATGGATTCTTTGACTCCTAGTTAAGGAGAAATAAGGTTCTTTAAAGACTGAAGCAACTCAAAAGTCACTTTTTTCCAGATATATTTACTTTTTTTTTTTTTTTTTTAGGAACAATCACGGGGTGTGAGTGCTGTGATTCTAGCCATTCTCTGCCGCGTCACCCCCAAGGGTTAAACCTAGGAGCGTCCGGCCACCACCCCCACTCCACCACGATGGGAAAACGCCAAGAAGGGGGCCTTCACCTTGAGCCCTGCTCTGCATCCCCCACGGCTTTCGTCATCATAACTGGAGTTCTCAGCACACTTTTTAAGAAACCGCTGGGGCTCTGGCTTCGCCCTCGGATTGCAGCTAGCTGTCGGGGCCGAGTCAACAGTGCAGGTGTGTACGGGAGCCGGACCTCACGGCGTTTGCTGGGCGCATGGGCAGCACGCTCAGGCCAGAAGCGAAAGGAACCTATTCTGAAAACGACAAATCACTTGGAGCAAAGATGGGCTCAGGTGAGCCGTGGCCCAGGGAGGCAGGGACCCTCCACAGGGTGGAGGCTTGGGGTGGGTGCGCTCCAAGTGGGAGAGGGGCAAGACGCGGCTTCGGTGGATATCAGTGGAGATGATGAACAGGCGAGGGGCAGGTGCCCGATGAATTCCTTTCCTCTACAGAGACAGGAACGGAATGCTCGTTCTTTAAATAGTATTGCTCAAATATCTGAATAGCTACTCCAATAAAGATTACGCTGAGGCTGGGGAAAAATACAGGCATTTGGTGACACACTGCACGGAGGCCGCGCGGCTCTCTCGTGTCGCCAGAGTGTACGTTGGCGCGACCCCTTCAGAGAGAGGGCCACTGGGCGATAGTTAACACCCTTCACACGTCCATGTGCTGTCTGACTCGTGCTACAGAGACACTTTGACATGACACGTTTACAGGGCGATTTGCTGTAGCTTTGTTGGCGATGGCCAACAACCGGAAACCAACCCGGAAGTCCATCGAGAGAGGACTGGGTACCCAAAGCACGGGGTATCCAAACGCCGAAGTCTTGTGCAGCTGTGACAAGGACTGAGGAAGCTCTCTGCACTGACGGGACGAAGTTCCCGAGCGTTTGCTAAGTGACTGAAAAACAAGGTGCAGAACGTTGTGTAGAGACGTTTCGTGTGATGGGAATGTGTATCGTCGTGGCTTGTGTAGGATCACGCACATTCTAGAAGGATAATACAAATCCACAAAGATGTAGAGAAGGGAAGGGGGGACATGGCCTAACGGGGGCTGGGATAGAAGGAAGGGAGACACTTCAGACTTCTATATTTTTAAGGAATGTGAACGTATAGCATGTTGAACATTTTAAATGAGCCAGACCGGATTCACGTGTGGCACTGGAGCCTGATCTGAGCTGGGCTGCTCTCCGTGGGCCCCAGGCCCTGAAGGATGCTGGCTTTACTTAGGAAGCAGGGGTGGCAGGCTCCACAGGTTGGCTCATTGGCCAAGGTCTCAAGAGAGGAAGACCCATGGTCATGGCCACTGGTTCCTGCCTGCCTTTAGGATGAGTCAGCACTTGCAGATAGGTAGTGTCTGCTTCGTTCTTCCAAGTCACCAAGCAGGGGTCTCCCTCGCTACTGAGATCTCCACCTGTCACTGAGTACGTGAAGAGAAACCAGGTCTCAGGGATCTTCGAGGGGGAAAGAATGCCCAGAATCGCTCTCCTATCCTCAAAGGGCAAGGCAACTGTGGAATATTGACCAACCGAGATATCGATGAGAAGCCGTGTTCCCATGACTATCTCCAGGAGTCGATAACATGGAAATTAGGGCGGTAACATGGCTGACGCGGGCCCTCCATGCAGTTCAGGCCAAGCCCATTCTTCACTTTCGAGTTGAGTCAGCAGGCTCGGGTGTCAGACACTGCCTGCCCTCCACCCCGCAAGCCTCTGAAACCGTGGCTCAGCCATTCCTGGGACACTGGCCGTTGGGGAACCTGCCACTCTTGCTTCATACGTAAAGTCAGCATCCTGGAGGCCTGAAGCTCCTGACACACACTTTGTGAAAAACACATATTTTCAATAACCGCCCATGAGAGGCGAGTGTGGTGTAACTCTCATCTATAAGCGAGCAAGTTAAAAGCAGGATTGTTGTCCTTCCGTCTTCAGAACTTCCTCTTTGACGCTGTTTGTCTCTTCTCCGCTGTTTTAAGAATGCTCTGGCCGTGAATGCACCTAGAGGGAGTTACACTGAGTGAAATAAGTCACCCAGAGAAAGAAAAATACCATATGATTTTACTTATATGTGGAGTCTAAAAAATAAAAAAAAAAAAAAATTCAAGAGCAAAACAAATGCACGAACGAAACAGAAACGAAGCAGACTCAGAGATACTGAGAACAAGCCGATGGTCGCCAGAGGCACAGGGGGTAAGGGGGTCGCCGAGAAGGTGAAAGGGAATTAGATGCACAAACACGCAGTTATAAAATAAATAAACCATGCAGCCATAATGTACAGAGCTAGGGATATAGTCAATAACATGACAATAAGTTTGCAGAGCAACAGGTGGGTACTAGACGTATCGTATAAATGTCGAATCACTATGTTTTACATCTGAAACTAACATAACCCTGCATGCTAACTACACTTTAATAAAAAAAAAAAAGCTTTAAGTTTTTCACTGAAAGTAATTTAGAAAGTTAGTGGCTAACCAGATAACTATCGACATAATACACGATTGTACCTTGACGTTTTTCAAAGTGCTCTGCTATGAGTTATCTCATGGAATCGTGCTGCTTAGTAGTGATTGGTTTCTCTCAAGATTTGCGGTCACGGTTGAAGTGGCTCACAATCTAGATGACAAAAGCAGAGGAACACAGAAAGATGGCTCATGCCTCGCAAGGCCCTTCGCCTGCCCTCTTGGCTAGAGCAAGCAAATCAGACTGTGGGCGCCCGGTGCTTGCTTGTGGCTTCAGAAGCGACCCGGACCCAGAGGGTGGCTCACAGAACCCCAGGTCGAGGGGTCTTCTTGAAGAGGGTTTTCCAGGATGAAGGGCACCTGAGACAGAACGAGGCCATTAACATTAAAAATATTTTGGAGTGGTGCGGCCCCTCTTGACACTGTATTTTAGGCCGTCGACATGGTTTCACTTCCATTTTCTTAAAATGACAAGACGTGATTCTTATTGGTGTCAGGGAGGAAAAGGTGCTCACCCAGGGCCTCGTAACTAGGGGAGAATCGTGGTTCCTGGTCTGGCTGCCTGGCCACGAGGCTGCTCTGCCTCCTGAGGTCTGGCCCAATCACCAGGAAGAAACTATATCAACCTTTGTTTGTACCCAACGTTTCATGTTTCCATGCATTTTCTCATGCGTTTTTTTGTAACAGTTTCAAGAGCTAGGTAGGAAAAGGCTGTTACAGACGAGCAAGTAGAGATTCAGCAAAGTTAAATGACTTGCCCAAGGCCACACAGCTCTTGGCACAGCTATCTTAAGACCCAGTGAAAGAAGGTATAGGGTCCCAGATCGAAAGACAGTGCATACTTGAGAATATGCTGGTGAGGAATGAGAAACCTAGGCGTGAGACTGGTCTTTATGCACAGAGTGAGTACCCACACTGGCCACGCTTGTGCTCCTCATCCAAGTAGATTGAGTCACTTCTGAAAGCATTTTAAAAGGGGGGAACGCTTTGTCCCTGAACGGCCTCTTCTATTATCTTAAAAGTTCATCGTAAACATTTAATACTGGGGCCTACTGCTTGCTGTAATTAATCGTCTGAATTAACCTGAAGTCTTCTGCGCTGACTCTTGGAGCAACCCAAGGCCATGCCAAAGGAGACCGGCAGTGACCATGGCACCAGCGTTCATCTGTACTGGGTTAAAACAGCCATTGCGACAACATCCTCCTGAAAGCACCCTATTGATGGCTCCGTTTATTAAATCTCTACTGGCTTCTGTTTTGCATTTTTTATTTTCTGCCCTACAAAGGATAGACTGTTCCTCGCTGAGATCCGTTGATTAAAAATCCGACTGTTGAGTAATCTTGCTGCTCCCACTTATTCTAAACCCTCCCCCTGTTCCTTGATTCTCATCCACGTCAACTTCTGTCCCAAGAGCCCTTGTGAAGATGCGGATCTGGAAACCACGCTTGTGACGTTTTCCTTACACACGTGACACTGTACAGATGGCAGGCTGGACCCCGCGATGGGCTGGGGGAGTGCCAGGGGGCTGGGGCAGTGCAGGGGGGCTGGGAACTGCCTTCTCCTGACCTTACCTGGCTCCTTGAAAACGAGCTTCAGGCACTAAACAGGCTCTGGGTTCTAGATCCAAATTTCCTTTATTCGTTGTTACACAGTATGCAAGAGAGCCGGGCCTGACGTGTCTCCACGGCGTCGTGTGCCAGGCGGGCCAAGTCACGACTGTGTTAACCAGCCCTGAAGCGCCAAGTGACCCCCACAGGGCTTCTGTGGCCGCCTTCAGGTGCTCAGAGGCTCCTGCATTGGTGCCGTGAAGGTGGCGGTCCCCACAAAGTAGCAATTCAAATGCCTCCCATGATTGCCACTGCATTTCAGAAACGTCTCCTCTTTAAAAATGACGGAGGATCTTCAGACTTCTCAGAAATACCAAGTAGAACCTCTTTCGTAGAAAAATAATATCACTGTAGTTCGGGGTGCTTCGCTGATCTAATCTTTTCCGCAGCTGCCAGACAGGGCCACCGAGATGACTCTGAGAGAGGAGATGCTTCCTTTGCCGAGCTCCCTCAAGGAGGAGAGGTTGCACGCCCTCCAGAGCAGCCACTTCCATCTCCAGTGGTCGTTACTCTGTGGAGTCGTGTCACAGAGTGAGGTCAGACCCCTCCTGCACACGGGGCGGGGATCTCTGGGGTCCCATCCTGAGGACCAGGGAGTGCCGTGTTCCTCCTAGAGGTCACATTCTCAGGGAAGCCCAGAGCCCTTGGAAGATGCGCTGATTACTAAAGATAGAAATCATTTCGTCTGTGAAGACTCATTGTGGTTGAAACTGTATATTCATCTCTTTCCGGGGGGACTGCCTTTATCTCATGCAGCATTACAGAACGAGAGAGCTGCTCAGAACAAAATCAGCATGCTTTGATTGTACTTACCTTGTTCAGAAAAATTAAAAAACTTTAAAAAAAATTATTTTGTTCCCAGCACATAAAAATACACGAATAAGGATAGCCTAAGAACACTTTTTAAATTAAATTAATTTAAAAAAAAATAGCAACATTTTGCTATTTAATATCTCTCATGAAGAAATGATCTGAGGAAAACAAACCAACCAACCCAAACTTAAGAGCCGGTGGCCTTCAGCCCTTCCCAGTCATGACTTATTTGGAGGTGTCCCCTTGGGAAAGTTGGAAAGTCTTGTCATCGCTCAGGCAATGTGAGGAAGCACATGCTATATAGAATCAGAGTGTTTGCTGTTAAAAAGAGCATTGGCCATTACATAGGCCGACGTCCTCTCTCGGCAATAAGAAGCCTGAGGCCAGACAGCCAGGCTTCCGGCCACAGCGAGATGGCCCAGGGACCTTCCACGGAGCGAGGAGGCCTCACTTGGTTCTCGAGTGCACAGAGCCACACTTTGGCCTCCCCTCCCCAGCTCGGCATTGTTATTTTGACGGCGGTTTCGCCTTCTCGTGGTTTAGAGTCCCCGGGCCGACGACTCCTACGTGTCTTATGACAGAAGTAAGAGAAATCAGATGCATTCCCCCTACGACACCTGAAACACCGCCTGGTGAGGACGGCTAGACCAGGAGCATCCCTGAGCAAAACACACACCATAAAACCCGTGTCAGGACATGGAACCACCAAGCGAGCGTTGACGAATGACACGCAGTGAAACTCAAAGATTAGAGCAGCACGATTCGTTTTTCCAAACTCCGCGTGACTTCTCTCAGGCTATTCGTTTCTTTCTGAAGATGGCTTATTCCACCGCAGGAGAAACCATGGTTTATTACTATTATTATTTTTAATCTTTACGACTGGCCTTTGGGCTGATGGCTGGGGAAGGCCCGAGAGAGAAATCTGTCCGCCCTGTACCTGGACACTGGCCACCTGTGTAACGTGAAGCGACACCGTAACAAAGCACGGTATTGACCAACCGCAGAAGATCCCTTCTCTCTGCTCCGCCCTCTCCCCCACCGTCTGGTGAAGCTGAGTAAACAGGTACGTTTGGTGCCAAGACTTGAAGGTCAACAGGGTCATGCTTTGTCAAGGGAACCTGGGAATGAAGTCAGTGGGCTTCACGGAAGAGCCCCACCTTCTCGCTCCGCGGGCATTTGCATCTAAGGATCAGAAGTGAAGTGTCTCGGAGATGCCTGTCGAGAACTCATGCATCAAACACGAATGCCACAGCATGGCTTGGG